>NC_089829.1:2094734-2779468 GCF_035046505.1 Tiliqua scincoides
ACAGTCTGAGAAACACTGCCTTAAGATATTTTGTCTTCATAATCATCAGGCCAGTTTTTGTATATTCTGAGTGTTGATGCTAGGTCCAAGTGGTATGTGTATAGGAAGTGTATGTGATGGAGTGTGGCATGAGTCTTTACCATGGAAGACCTGAGGTTGATGAAGCGTTTTATCAGCTGACTTTGTGTGTGTGTGGAAAGATGTGTGAAAGTGTCACAAGATCTTTTCTCTGTCTGTCTCTGCTGCATTTTCTGTATTAGCAAGTACTTGCTTGCCTGTCTGTTTATCCAAATTAGTAAGTCTAAAAAAGGCCTACAGAAAGATGTAAGAAGGCCTAAATCATTGCCTGTGAGGATGGAGAGATCAACTAACAATCTGGAGCAGAGCTCTAGGGCATGTGAGAAGAACAAGGCTTGCAAAATGGAGACCATAAGAATACCAGCAGTCCAAAACTAAGACATTGGTGGGACCTTTCAAGGTGGGCCACCTGTGTGTCTAAAATGGTCCAACGTGCTTTAGAAGTCTCATTGACTAAAATACATTCAACGATTAACTTTATCCTGTGCTGAACGCAGTATAACCCATTTTGCTATGCTTGTGCTAAAATCTGTTCTCTTATCACAGTGGTACTCAAACTTTTCTGGCCTGTGGCTCCCTTGACCCCTGTGGCTGTTGGCCATGACTCCCCATCATATTCCTGAGGGCTGGAAGTGACATCATTAAACAGGAAATTGTATTAATATTATATTAATCATATCATTAATTAAATGCAGAACCATTTCCATTTCCAGAACCACCTTTCAGAGCACGATACCATAGTCTTTCGAGACTGAAGGTTGCCAACAACAATCATTAATTAAATGCAGATCTTAAAAATATATTATTAATACACAGCAATATACATGCTTTATAAATGATCAGCTGCTGATCACTGTTGGAGACAGGATGCTGGAGTAGGTAGATTTTGTCTGGTCCAGGAGAACTCATTTTTTTTTAACTTTTTAAGCATACCAATTGAATTGTTTTATCAAATGAACTTTGTGAACACCCAGTCTGACCAACATTACACACACACACACACCCCTCCCTTCGGACCCCAATACAACTAGTCATTTCTCCCATTCTCCTTGGATAGGATTGAACCCTTTATTAATTTAATTACATTAAATTTTTCCAGCAGCTGGTAGGGAAAATAAAAATAGACCATGAAAATATATCAGAGCTGATAAGGGTTTGGTTAGGAGGCTGATTTGTCTCCTATAGTAGGAGATGCACAGCTCAATCCTATGAATGTCTACTCAGAAGTAAGTTCCATTACAGTCAATGGGGCTTACTCCCAGGAATAGGATTGGGCTGGAAGCATTTTATTTGGGGACTGAGGGATTTGCATTCTGCCCAGGAAAGCTGGTGTGACTGTATAGATGTCACACCAGCTTTCCTGAGCTGCTGCGAGAGGACATCCCAAGCCTTCCCTGTGCATTCCTGGTGCCTCCCCAGGGAGCCACACCTCACAGTTTGAATAACAGTCTTATAAGAATCCTCTCAGAAGCTGCAGTTAAGAAAGGGAAAGTCACTATGCTGTTGGAAACTACATGAGGCTCCACACCTGCTGAACTAGCGTGTATTGTGAAGGCTGATACAGCTTCTGGAAAGTAAAACCAAACCTCAACGTCAGGTTCATGTATCTATATGGGGGGGGGGGGGGGAAGCACTGTAAGAAAACAAAACTTAGTGAAAGCCTTTCATTTGTGTCCAACTAATGATTTGTTCCTTTTTTCTATGGCTGTTTTGAGAAGGGATGAGCTGTTACAAGTATTAGCAAAACCAGCTTCTGTCCTCCTTGGAAGAAAAACCCAGGTTATCTCCCCCAAGGAACCAAAAGAGTTGTAAACAGGAAAAGAGGCAGAAGCAAAGGTACAAGCAAAAAATCAGGTTTGGCTCACTGTGGTGTGTAAAGTTCATGATTTGTTTCAGTTTTCCTCTCTTTTTGCTGTAAGAAGTTGAACACAATCGGAGTTAGCTCTGAACAAGCTGTTTACATAGAGAACTATGATGAATCTTTTGGAACACCTGATCTTTTGTGCTCAATAAGAATGTAAGCAAAACCAGCACAGTGTGTTTCTGCTACTGTATTAAATGTTATTGCCTCTTCTCTAATTGTTTCCACAAGCCAACTGACAAGCCATGTACAGAGTCCTGAAACACCAGCCCTTTAAGGTTGGACAAGTCCTCCTGTCCACTCTGAACCTTAGGGCACAATCCTAACCCCTTATGTCAGTGAGGGAACAAACATTCCCTTACTTTGAGGAGGCCTCTGTGAGTGACACCCAAGTGCAGGATGCAGCACATGTCCCATTGGCACTGCTATTGCAATGCTGGAAAGCACTGACATAAGGGGTTAGGATTGCACCCTTACTGTGTTTTTGTGTCACATCGGGCCTCCCAAACCAGAAGTGACTGGCAATGTTACCACCAGTTACTTCTGGTGCTACTTACAACAGGTGGACTATGGCAGTGGACAAAGGGTGAGAAATGCTGGTCTAGGCCATGTGTCTCCTCCTCTCCCCCAGCCCCTTTCTGGTGCACATTTGTTCTGCTGGCTGGAGGCCTGCAGAGAAAGAAAAGCTGGAGCTGCAGGCAAGGGGCAGGAGGCTGCTGGGGGAGGGAATGGGCTCCATCAGGTGTCTGCTCTCCATGTTCACAGGGCAGGACTTTGGGGCAGTCATGCAGACCCAGGAAGGCACTCCCAAGTGCCAGGGACGAGCCTGAGCCAGCTGGCAAGTTTGGAGCGCGAAGGACAGCCCGGACACGCGCCAAGGCCTGCAGAGGGAAAGGGCAGGCCTGAGCCTGCTGTGGGGGCGGGCGGAAGGCGCGCCCCTGCGGGGATAACCGGGCGCGGCGCCAGGCCTGCTGCGCTCGCGGGAGGGGGAGCAAGGGGCCGGGCTGCGAGACCAGGCCAAGGGCAGCACACTCGCTTCTGCACACGGCGAGCGGCCCCGCCGGGACAGCCTCTGCCCTCGCGGAGCGGCGAAGGCAGCGGCTCCGGGCCTCCTCTCCGGCCCGCTCGTCCTCCAGCGAACGCCGCCTCGCCGGGGTCTGTCCGCGATCCGTCCCAGCCGCGCCCGGCCTCCCCACACGCCTCCGGCTGTTCCTCTCGCGCTCAGAGGCTCCGGCACGAACCGCCCCCTCCGGCCGCCCCGGCTTCTCTGCCAGCCGAGCCTCCGCGGAGCGCAGCCACAGCCGCCGGCTAGCGCAGCGCGCCCTCCGCGAAGGCAGCGCGCCTCCTACGCCCAGGACCGCTGCGCCTGGGAGCGGAGAGCTCTGCGGCGGCGCGGCGCTGCGTTGCTGAGCCGGCGGCGCGGGGGCTGCGCTTGGCGGGCCCGGCTCGCGTTCCGGGACGCGGCCGCCGACGCCGCTTCCCGGGACCGGGGCGTGTCCGCGGCGGCGGCCTCGCCCGCCGCCCCTTCCCTCCGCGGGCGCCATTTCGCGGCCTCTGCGCCGCCGGGCGGCCATTTTGTGGCGCGGCGCGGGGCCGCCTTGGCGCTGCAGTCCCCCCCGCAGCCGCCCGGGGCGCTCCGGCGCCTCGCCCCGCGCCTGCCGAGGCGGCCTATGCTGGGCTCTGCAGCGCTCCGGACGCAGCGAGCCGCCTCCTCGTCGGCGCAGCTGCTCCAGCGCGTGGAGGCTGTCCGGGGCGCTCGCGGGGCCGACCCTCCGCCTGCGGCCGTGCCGGCGCGGCCCGGCAGCCGCTGGGCGCCGTCGCAGGCACTGCCGCCCAGCACAGAGGGGGCTGCGCACAGGCGGAAGCGGCGCAGCGCTGCGCCACCTGCACGCAGGGAAGCGGCTCGCCGCCACAGCGCCTGAGGAGGCGGTTCTGCGGCGCCCTGACCGGCCCCTGCCTCGCTGCCCGCGCCGACCTCTCGGAAGCAAAGGGCTGCCTGCGCCCGGCCGGCCGGCCGGCCTTGCACCGGCCTCGCCTGCGGGTCCAGCTGCGCAGGGCAGGAAGGACACCGCGGAGCTGCAGAGGCGCCTCTCGGTTTGCGCGCCGGGCCTGCTGTGCTTTTGTCAGCTCCTCCAGGGAAGGGGGGAGGCAGCGGCGCTCGTGCTCCTGGCGCGCTCAGCGGGCCGTTGTCTGCCGGGCTGGCTTGGCAGCGCTCAGCCCCGCGACTCCTTGGGAGCAGCTCGGCAGCAGTGCCGCTCAGCGCTGGGCTCCGAGCCTGTTCAGCATCGCAGCCTGTGGAAAGAACGCCCCCCATGGAGGCAGGAGGGCGTCCCCCATTGCTCCTCACTCGGCTGCTGTGCCCCACTAAAGAAATATTTCCCCGCCATTCTCCAGATGAGAGGAATCAAAGCACCTCCCAAGATTTAAAACATAACAATTTTAAGGGAGAGAAGCCAGGACCATCTGACTGACTCGCTCAGTTCTCCCTCCTTCTGTTGACCAGGCCTGGGAAGCTCAGCACCTCATTCCTTGGCCACCTCTCCCATCCAGCCCATGAGGAATGCAAGGAATGTTTTGGGTGCCCCCCATCCATTGGGTCAGCTTCTGAGCTCTTTGTCTTTGTCCTCTGCCTACACAACTTGTCTTGGTCACAGGAGACAACACATTTATAAGAACATAAGATCAAGCCAGGATCCATCTAGTCCAACTTCCCATATCTCACAGTAACCCATCAGATGTCTCTGGGAGCAGGCAAGGCCACAAGAGACCTGCATTCTGTTGCCACTCCTTTGCACCTGGCATTCCGAGACACCCTCCTTCTAAAGCCCAGAGGCTGCATATATAGGTGCAACCTTTTTATACACGGATTTTTTTATCTGCAGATTTATCTCAGTGCAAATTGGGGGGGGGGGATTCAAAGTCACCAAATTCAACACACCTTTGCCTCCTTTGCCCTGTGCATTACAAGGCAGCCCAAAACATTGCAAAAAAGCTGTGCTAAGTAGCCATGGAAGAGGCTCTGGAAGATTGTTCTGAATTCCCCCCTCCTTCGGACTGAGATGCTGCAGGCTTTCTGTGCTCCAGCAACAAGCAAGTCTTCTGAACAATCCCAAGCATTAGATTTAGGCTACAATCCTCTCAACACTTTCCTGGGAGTAAGCCCCATTGACTAGAATGGGACTTCTGAGTAGACATACAGAGTCTTGGGCTCTGGAGCTGCAATCTACCCCTCACTTTCCTGGGAGTAAGCCCCATTGACTAGAATGGGACTTAATTCTGAGTAGGAAGGCATAGGCCTGAGCTCTCAGGCTACAATCCATGCTTTCCTGGGAGTAAGCCCTATTGACTATAATGGAACTTACATAGAATGCATAGGACTGGACTCAAAAGCTCATCCTCCTGCCTGTGAAACAAGTGGGGACAGCTGGCAACAGGGGAGGGTTGAGTATGTGAGGGGGGAGGTGATTGAGTAACTTACTTTTCTGCCTTACTTTTCTTCCATCCCCAAGTATCACACTGTAGCGCTATTTGCTTAACAGTACAAAATTTGCATAAAATCACGTGTTTCTGGTTGATTTGGCACAACGTTGATTTTCCCAATTGCAGAAGTTCAGGGAACAAAACACCTGCGCATAAAAAGTTTCCACCTGTACCAGATCATGGCTTGTGATTTATTTTTCCTCCAGAAATCTGTCCAATACCCTTAAAGGCATCTAGGCCTTCAGGTGACAGTACCACATCTGTGACAAGGAGTTCCACAGATTAGTTGCATGCTGGGTAAAGAAATATTTTGTCTGTTTTAATTCTGACTCAAAGCCACTTCCAGCCAACCCAAAGGGCTCCAGTGGAGCCTTTTGCATCACTTGGAAACAGCATGAAAGGCTCCATCAGAACTGGAGAAGCAGCACACATCTCCGAAATCAGATGAGGCGCGCATTGCTTCCCACTGCCCTCCCCTCGGGAGAGCCTGGGCTGCCTCCTTCATTCCTACTTTTCTTTCAAAGGTAGAATGGAGAAGGCAGCCTTGTGGAAGTAAACCGCAATTACTTCTGGGTCAAGGGTGGGGGCATAGCAAACACAGAGATGGCCCTGGGTGTGGGAAAGCCCAAGACTTCCTCTGATCCGCTCTACCCATTCCCTACATAATTTGTATGTCTCAATCACACCCCCTCTCAGGTGCTTTTTCTCTGGACTGCAGAGCCCCAAACAGTGCAAATAGCCTTTTCCTCCAGAAAAAGGGAGATGCCCCAGCCCAGAAATCATTTTGTTCACTCTCTTCTGCACCTTTTCCATTTCCACTATATCCTTTTTGAGATGTGGCAACCAGAACTGGACACAATACTCCAGGTGTGGCCTTACCATCGATTGATAATAAAATGGCCAATCTCTTTTTTAATTATCCCAAGCATGAAATTAGCTTTCTTCTCCACTGCCACACACTTTCATCAAGCTGTCCACCCAAGATCTCTGTCCTGATCTGTCACAGATAGACCCAAAAACATCAGCCCAGTGGCTCTCAAACTTTTTGCTCTGGGACCCACTTTTCAGAATGACAATCTGCCTGGGATCCACTAGAAGTGATGTCATTAACCTGAAAGTGATGCCACAGCTGGAAGAGGAGAGGATCAAGGAGAAAGTGCTTTCCTGAGAATGCAGCAAGCACTGAAATTGCACCATTTTCCCTAGATAGGCAGACTATTAATAAATTAAATTATAAATATTGAAACAAATAAATAAGGAGAGATGACATGGGGAAGCCAGCCCTGTTCCTCTGAATGACTGTAGCTTGCTTGCAATAAACTCAACACCCACCTCCCAGAAAAAGAAGGGAAAAAATCAGTAAGATTTTCAGCCCTACCCAGTGTACATTTCAATTTAAGTTATTATATTTAAGCCAGTTCAGTGCGATTTGGGACAAAATCAGTTTTAAATTGAACATGTTTTTTGTTTGGGCTAGAGTAAACAGCATTGTTTTGCCAAATCCCAATCCACTGGGCCTTGTAAACCAGTCCAATCAATCAGAGTTGCCAATAAGCCAAGTTACAGTCCAAAGTCAGGTTCCAGGTAGGTCAGTCCAATCCGTCAGGGTATCCAAATCAAAGTCCAAAACCAAAGTCCAGTCACAATCCACAGTCTGATTCCCAATTCCATAAACCCAGTCAGTCTCCTCTCCTACCTCCAACCTGCACTCCTTCAAAACCCACCAAACCCTTTCTGCCTCAGGTGCTCCCTATATACCTGAGGGATCTCCTTATGCTCTAGTGCAGGGGTCCGCAACCTTAAACACTCAAAGAGCCATTTGGACCCGTTTTCTGGAGGAAAAAAAACCTCAGGAGTCACAAAACCCTTTTGACATCTAAAATGAAGATAACACTGCATATATAGTTTTTTTTTTACCTTTATGCTCTTATAGGTCCCATTTTTATAATGTAGCCCCCTCTTGTAGCTTTTAGTTAGTTTTGTCATACATTCTTGTCCTGTGTTTTCAGATGCCTGGTCCTCTATGGTGTTTTGCCTGATTCCAAGGCCATTCTCTACCTGGAGAATTATGCCCACTTTAAGCAAATTAGCTCCCCTTCTTTCCCCCAACAAATGACCCTGCTTCTGCCTGCAGTCCTGCTGGACCCCACCTCCAGGGTAGCTCGCCTGTTCAACCTGCTGAGGTCCTCTCTCCTGCTAGCAGCCTCCCACCACTACAGCAGACCCTTGGTCCTCAGCAGGTCTTGGGCACAGCAGCCACACACCAAACTCCAGTGTCTCCAGCAGTCCCTTAGTCACAAAGTCAGTCAGAGGCAGAGTATCCAGGGCAGAGTCCAAAGTCAATAAGCCAAGTCACAGTCCAAGGTCAGATTCCAGTCAAATCAGTCAGGGTATCCAAGTCAAAGTCAATAAGCCCAGTCAGTCTCCTCTCCAACCTGCACTCCTTCTCTAACCCACACCCCCCTTCCTGCCCCAGGTGCCCCTTATATCCCTGAGGGCCCTATTGCCTTCAAGTGGCTGCAGCTGTGCAGCACACTCTGCTGGATGCCCAGGCCTTACCCTTAAAGGGGCCACTGCTGACACCACATCTACCTCCTCACCAGATCTTCCAGGATTCCAATACATATGGCAGTTATGACATCTGCTTATCTTACATGGATACTAAAGAACTCCCCCCACCTTCCAGAGGCACCCTGCTGGAAGGAAAAAAGGACACAGACTCCAGAGATGGGGAAGAGAAGAAGCCAGAGGTGGGGGGCAGCCACAGGCCAGCTTCTGCCCTGCCTGTCCTCCCTCATTCAGGCTGCAACCCTCTCCACACTATCCTGGGAGTAAGCCCCATTGACTACAATGGGACTTCTGAGCAGACAAGTTGGTTGGAGCTCTCAGGTTGCAGTCCTCTCCACACTTTCCTGGGAGGAAGCCTCACTGACTATTTGTGAGTAGACCTGCACAGTCGGAGGCTGAGGCTACAGCCCTCCACACCTTCCTGGGAGGAAGCCCCCCTGACTACAGCTCACTTGTGAGTAGACCTGCACAGGAGGGGGCTGAGGCTACAGCCCTCCACACCTTCCTGGGAGGAAGCCCCCCTGACTACAGCTTACTTGTGAGTAGACCTGCACAGGAGGGGGCTGAGGCTACAGCCCTCCACACCTTCCTGGGAGTAGCCCAGGGACTACATTGGGGCTTGCTCTCGAACAGACCTGCACAGGCTCCCACTCACCTGTCCTTGTGCTTGGCCTTGAGCAGGCTCCAAGGCTGCCATCCCAGGCACCCTTTCCTGGGAGTAAGCTTCATCTGCTGTAATGGGGCTTACAACTGAGTAGACATGCATGGGAGCAGGCTCCAAGGCTGCCATCCCAGGCACCCTTTCCTGGGAGTAAGCTTCATCTGCTGTAATGGGGCTTACTACTGAGTAGACACACAGGATGTCTCCTCAGCTGTGGAGGAAAAGCCTCTCCTTGCACTGAGTGGGGACCTGCTCAGGGAAAGGTGGGCTGCAAGGGCTCTCAATGACTGAGAAGGAGGGCCTCCTGCTGGAGAGTTGGGGAAGGGAAAAACAGGGAGCTTAAGCCTGCAGAGCTGACAAAATTGAAAAGTGAAACCAATGTGGGGCAGGTGCGGGTGAAGGGAGAGGAGGGCAGTGAGCTCAGGCGGCGGAGGGAAGCAGCCTGCCCTCCCAACACAGGTGCCTCCTGTTACCCCCTTTGCCACTTTCAGCCGAGGAGCTGCAGCAGACAGCTGAAAGAGCCACATGCAGCTCTAGAGCCGCAGGTTGCCGACCCCTCCTCTAGTGGCTGCAGCTGTGCAGCACACCTCCAGCTACCACCTGGGCTTTAATTTACTTTACTCAGAGCAAGAGGCACTGTGGACGCCACACCCTATCTCCTCAGTAATATCTTCCGCAATTCTAATACAAGCATTAAAACCCCAGAGTGATGAGGAGAGGAAATAATTCTCCACTGGAGGGGGGAGGTATCTGGAAGAGACAGCAGCCATTTCCAATAAAGCAGTGGTTTTCAAACCACCAGAACCCTTTTTTTTTTTTTAATGGCAAACTATTAGGACCCACCTAGCTTTGCAAGACTAAAAAAAGTTTCACTTTACCAGCTTACATAAGAAAAGCCTAGCTGGATCAGGCCAAAGACCCGTCTAGTCCAGCTTCCTGTATCTCACAGTGGCCCACCTGATGCCTCAGAGCCCAATCCTATGCATTGTCTACTCAGAAGTAAGTCCCGTTAGAGTCAATGAAGCTTGCTCCCTGGTAAGTGGGGATAGGATTGGGCTGTCAGACAGCACACAGGATAACAGGAGACATGCATCATGGTGCCCTCCCTTGCATCTGGCATTCTGAGGTAGCCTACTTCTAATATCAGGAGGTTGCAAAGACCCATCATGGCTTGTAACCTGTGATAGACTTTTCTCCAGAAATTTGTCAAACCCTCATTTAAAGGCATCCAGGCCAAATGCCATCACCACATCCTGTAGCAAGGAGTTCCACATACCAGTTACATGCTGGGTAAAGAAATATTTTCTTTTGTCTGTCCTAACTTCCAGTGCTCAATTTAAATTGGTGTTCCCTGGTTCTGGTGTTGTGTGAGAGGGAAAAGAACACCCCCCTATCCACTTTATCCATCCCCTGCATAATTTAATATGTCTCAGTTATGTCCCCCCTCAAACTCTACACTGAAGAGTGCCAAACGCCGCAGACTTTCCTCTTAAGGGAGGTGCCCCAGCCCAGAAATCATTTTGGTTGCTCCCTTCTGCACCTTTTCCATTTCCACTATTTCCTTTCTGAGATGCGGCAACCAGAACTGGACACAATATTCCATTGTACAAATCGATTTGTACAATGGCACTATAATATTAGCCATCTTATTCTCAATACCTTTACTAATGATCATGAGTATGGAATTAGCCTTCTTCCCCACTGCCATGCGGGGGGTCAATAACTTTCATTGAGCTGTCCACCATCACCCCTAGATCCCTCTCCTGATCCATCACAGGCAGTTCAAAACCCATTAGTAAAGTTTTTATTCTTTGCCCCAATGTGCATGACTGCACACTTACTGCAGACGCTCACCTATAAGTCAATCTCACAGATAAGTCGAAGGCAGACTTTGAGAATTTTCTGTGGCCCTTGGATAAGTTGGGGTGGGGGTGGGGGCTTAGTGGAGCGTCTGACTATAATTTTACTGATTTCACCCAAGGCCATATCCTGAAAAATGAATTACCAGTACAATCAGCTTATACTGGAATCCAAATTAAATGCCTTAAAAACAAAATACTTGCCCCAGAATGCATTGTCAAGTTGCTGGCTGTTTGCCAACTTTTGGGCAGTAGATTCAGAGTAATGGACATTTGTTGGGGGGCAATGGAGAAGAGAAACTCACCACAATTATCCTCCCATGTGCTGCTTGAGTGGCTGAGTGCTGACTGTATGTGCTTTAGAAGATCTAATAATGCCTCCCTCCCCCCTCCCCCAAAAAACTTGCCCTTTTGTTACTTTCATGCTCCTGGCAGGATCATCTTCTGTCTATAGTGCAGCTTAACTCCCATCCTTATGCTGGGGGGGGGGGGAGTGAGGAAGGGCTGGGCTATGGGATCCCATTTCATCTTCCTTGATGTTCCCCTGGCAGCTCATCAAAAGAAGCAGACCTGGCTTATCTCATAACAATTGGCCTACTGTTGATTACTGCATTTGTTTTGCAAATGGTCTGAGTCTCTTGCCAGAGTGCATTTGCAATTTGTGTCCTGTTAAAAGACATCTTGCTAATTATTGCTATGTTGAATCCCACTCCCCCCCATTGCCCACTTCCAAGACTAAAGAAGTGTGTAGGAGATTTTTCAGTGGTTGAAGTTGGTCTCTCTCTTCCAGTGACCATGGTCTCTCTCTCTCTCTCTCTCTCTCTCTCTCTCTGTGTGTGTTCATTCCCCCTGTATAAGTAGGAGAGGAATTGAAGAGGCAAGCGCGAGGACCCCCCCCCCGCCCAGAAAATTTCTCTCCTCAGTCTTATCTTGCTACAATTGGCTTGTTCATGAGCAGAGAGGCCACCTGCCTGCCAAAAGACATTTCTGCATTGTTTTGCAAATGATCTGTGTCTAGCTTTCAGAGAAAGTCCTAGGACTCCAGAAATCTCTCCTCCACTCTCCCCTGAGCCATGTGACCAGCAGAAATTTCTCACCTTATAGGCAAGTATCTACCGTACATGGAAACACAGCTGCCATAACCAGTACTCTGCAATGGTTAGATCTCACCTGGAGTATTGTGTCCAATTCTGGGCACCCCACTTTAAGAAAGATGCAACCAAACTGGGGCAAGTTCAGAGGAGAGGGACGAGGATGATCAGGGGCTGGAGGACAAGCCCCAGGAGGAAAGGTTGAGGGAACTTGGCATGTTCATCTTGGAGAAGAGAAGGCTGAGGGGTGTTGGAGTTTGGTGCAACTCCGTCTGCTGTCCAAAGGTGGCAGGATACTGTCCTGAAAGGGTTAAGCCATGGCCCAGTGACCCTACACTTTTACCTGTCCCCTTTGGATGACCTATGTGGGGGTGTGGCCCAGACACTATAACCTTCCCTTCTACTCCGTGCATGCCCCCTCTTCCTCTCTGAACACTGACCTGACAAGATGGGTCACAGCAGGGCTCTGCTGGCAACGCCATCTTGACCACATGGCACACGCAGGACGAGGCAGCTCCAGGGCCTTGTTACCTCAAGTTTAGTGTAACCTCTGATCAAAATCAGATGCCGTAACATATGCTTCTATGGAACCGTGAGTAAATGACTTCTTTTGCAACTTCAACCAGCCATTGTCGTTTGACTTTCTTGATTAGCAGTCAGCTAATTAGTGTGGGAGCTTCTCTTGGATTGATTCCCAGCAAGAGGGGGGGCTGCTGATGAAGCTACTCTGCTTCCCCCCTAAAGAGGAAACCATTTTTTTTAAGATTCCTCCAACAGGTTATGGGCCCAGGGACCGGACACTAAGGAACCCAGGGACCGTGCACTAAGGAACCCAGAGACCAGGTACCAAGAAACCTAGGTGGGTTGTGCACTGGGAAGCCCAGATACCTTGAAAGAATATTTTTTGATTTTTGGGAACTTTCCCCACCCACTCTATAAGACTGAACTTGCTTGCTGAGTAAACAATGGCAGAAGGAACAGACATAGGAGCCTTAGCCGTCCAACCAATGGTCAGGCTGAACCCCAAAAGCTTCCACAACTGGCATTGTAGGATTATGGCAGAAATCCAAATACATGGAGCATTGTCTGCTCTAGAGGCAGAGTGTCCTACTAGTGGAGAGGCGGCAATCTCAGTGAGGAGCAGAGAAGATGGCAAAGCTAAGTGCCTCATTCTCAGATCATTAACTGATCTTCAATTGCCTTATGTAAGAGAGGCTAAAACAACAAAAGAAATGATGACTATCCTGACTGAAACCTATGCAAAAACAGGAGTGAAGGATCAGTTCAGATTGATTAATGAGTTGTGTTGCCTCAAATTAGGAAGAAAGGAGGACTGTGATAAATACTGTAGCAAGTTGACTCAGCTCTTCAATGACTTAGCGCTTACCAACTTGGTTTTTTCGGAAGACCAAAGAGTGGCATACCTTGTAGGATGTCTTGATGAATCTGTTTTTGGAGGCTTTAAGTCAGCAATATTTGGAAGAGAGAGAAAGGAGTATAAAGCCATACTTGCAGAGCTGAGATCATGTTGCGGACCCTTCAGGCAAGAGTATCTTGCAAGGAGTAGATCAGATTACTGTACAAGGCAAAGTTTAAACCAAACAAAGGACTCTTAAGGGGTCACCTTTGCAACAAAGAAGGCCACTTGGCTCGCCTTTGTGACTCAAAACAGCCAGGTGTAAAGGTGCACCTAAGCTCCACCCAAGGCAGAGGAAAGGGTCAGAGAGAGAATCAGAAGAAGGGGGTTGGCAATCCCACTCTCAGATTTATAAGCAGCAGCTCAAACCAAAGGAGTAATAATGATTTTTGCCTCAGAGGAGAAAAAGTAGAAAAGAAGGAATGGATTATTGATTCAGGATGCTCATTTCATACATGTTCCATCCGAAGTTTCTTTCAGGAAATGGACACAGACGTGGAAGGTTAGATTACCATAGCTGATGGTAAGAAAGTCCAGATCCAAGGAAAAGGGACAGTGAAAATGAAATGTGTAGCAGACGATTCAATAAACAATATTACAGTACGTGATGTTGTGTATTCTCCAGACATAAGTGGAAACATGCTAAGTGTATCAAAGATAGTCAAATGTGGGCACACAGTTATCTTCACAGAAAAAGGCTGTGACATCATACGAGTAAGCAATAATACTTTAACAGGTCAAGGTTTTGAAAGAGATGAAGTTTATGTTTTAGAATTGTGCCAAGAAGAAGCACAGCTGATGAGTGCCAAGCAAACCTGCAGCAAAGACTGTTTGAACTTGTGGCATCGCAGGCTGGGACACAGAGACACAACTGCAGTCCTGGACTTGCAAAACAAGGACCTCGCAAAAGGAATACAGGTAAAACACTGTGAGAACTATCCAGACAGATGTGTATGTTGCATCAAAGGCAAGGCAGTCAGTCCATCCTTCCCAAAGAGGACTGAACAGCGCAGCACCAAAGTTCTGGAAATTGTACACAGTGATCTAGTAGGTCCAATGCCCAGTCACTCACTAGGGAACTATAAATATGTATTAACATTTGTAGATGATTTCTCAAGATATATAGTGCTTTATCTGCTGAAAGAGAAAAGTGAAGTTCCTGAGATGCTCAGAAAATACCTAGCCATGGTGAAGAACAAGTTTGAAAGGAATCCTGGCGCGTTGCAGACTGACAACGGTGGTGAGTACACCTCACAGCACACAAAGTCACTTCTAGAAAGTCAAGGAATCAAACACAAATTAACTGTACCATACACACCACAACAAAATGGTGTTGCAGAACGCAAAAATAGAAGCCTCTTAGAAATGGCTACAGTTTGAGCCTCATTATTCAGGAAGGGTTCTGTTCCCAGATCTCAGGTGGATGGCAAAAATTGCACTAAAGCAAATCAATTTAAAAAACAAAGTCCCTTTGCTCAGGTGACTTAAAAACAGCCTTGTTGACCTTGTGATGTAAGGTAAGTGTCATTAAGAAGACAATCCATCAATCCGTCTCCCCCCAAGAGCTTAGAAAGGCTTCACTCAACCCCTCCCTTCACCAATGCAGTGAAAAGCAGTGTGCCCCAAGGATCTGTCCTGGGACCGGTGCTTTTCAACCTCTTCATAAATGACCTGGAGACAGAGGGGTGAGCAGTGAGGTTACAAAGTTTGCAGGCGACACCAAACTTTTCCAAGTGGTGAAGACCAGAAGTGATTGTGAGGAGCTCCAGAAGGATCT
This sequence comes from Tiliqua scincoides, assembly GCF_035046505.1. Lineage (NCBI taxonomy): Eukaryota > Metazoa > Chordata > Lepidosauria > Squamata > Scincidae > Tiliqua > Tiliqua scincoides. Next base: position 2,109,527 of record NC_089829.1, read on the forward strand.
CTCCAGACTGGCAGAATGGGCAACAAAATGGCAGATGCGCTTCAATGTCAGTAAGTGTAAGGTCATGCACATTGGGGCAAAAAATCAAAACTTTAGATATAGGCTGATGGGTTCTGAGCTGTCTGTGACAGATCAGGAGAGAGATCTTGGGGTGGTGGTGGACAGGTCAATGAAAGTGTCGACCCAATGTGCGGCGGCAGTGAAGAAGGCCAATTCTATGCTTGGGATCATTAGGAAAGGTATTGAGAACAAAACAGCTAATATTATAATGCCATTGTACAATTCTATGGTAAGGCCACACCTGGAGTATTGTGTCCAGTTCTGGTCGCCGCATCTCAAAAAAGACATAGTGGAAATGGAAAAGGTGCAAAAGAGAGCGACTATGATTATTACGGGGTTGGGGCATCTTCCTTATGAGGAAAGGCTATGGCGTTTGGGCCTCTTCAGCCTAGAAAAGAGACGCCTGAGGGGGGACATGATTGAGACATACAAAATTATGCAGGGGATGGACAGAGTGGATAGAGAGATGCTCTTTTCACTCTCACATAACACCAGAACCAGGGGACATCCACCAAAATTGAGTGTTGGGAGAGTTAGAACAGACAAGAGAAAATATTTCTTTACTCAGCGTGTGGTTGGTCTGTGGAACTCCTTGCCACAGGATGTGGTGACAGCATCTGGCCTGGACGCCTTTAAAAAGGGATTGGACAAGTTTCTGGAGGAAAAATCCATTACGGGGTACAAGCCATGATGTGTATGTGCAACCTCCTGATTTTAGAAATGGGTTATGTCAGAATGCCAGATGCAAGGGAGGGCACCAGGATGAGGTCTCTTATTGTCTGGTGTGCTCCCTGGGGCGTTTGGTGGGCCGCTGTGAGATCCAGGAAGCTGGACTAGATGAGCCTATGGCCTGATCCAGTGGGGCTGTTCTTATGTAAAGTGATTATCATTCTTTCAAGTGGCCAGGGGGAAGAGAGGGGTTGCCTGCCAAGAAAATGGATTGTCAGCCAGCTGCGCCCTCTCTCTCTCACACACACACACACAGGAGGTTATTGTTAAAGTACTGTTCAGTTTAAAAAACAGTCCTTTAATGATAACCTCCTTGATGTGTGTGTGAGAGAGAGACTGATTTTAAAGGGATGCATTTTTCCCTTCTCCAGGGATCAGCACATTCCTTCTCATTTGCAGGGGCCATTCGTGTTGAGTCAAATCTGTGTATAAAAAATTTGTATATAACAAGGTTGGACCTGTATGTAAACTTTTGAGTTTTTTGTCCCACTGAGCATCTCTTTACACTTGCATTGAAGTGCATCTGCCATTTTGCCATCCATTCCCCACTTTGGAGAGATCCTTTAGGAGCTCTTCACAATCTCTTCTGCTCTTCACCACTTGAAAAAGTTTAGTGTGGCCCGCAAACTTGGCCACCTTGCTGCTTATCTCCGACTTCAGGTGATTTTTGGAAAAGTTGGAAAGCACTGGTCCCAGGTCAAATCCTTGGGGTACATTGTTTTGCACCTCTCCATGGTGAAAATTGCCCATTGACACCTGCTCTGTTTCCTGTTCCTCAACCAGTTCTTAATCCATGAGAGGATCTGCCCTCTCATTCCTTGACTTTACTTGTGTGGATCTGAACACAGTATTTATTCATGCCATGTGTAAGCAAAACAGCCCAAATCAAGCCTTTATATTTAAGAGTAAGGGCCCAATCCTATCCAATTTTGCAGTGCTGGTACAGCTGTGCTAGTGGGGCATGCACTGAATCCTGTGGTGGGGAGGCAGTCACAGAGGCCACCTCAGGGTCAAGGAGTATTTGTTCCCTCACTTCAGGGCTGCATTGCAACTGCACCAGTGCTGGAAAGTTGGATAGGACTGGGCCCTTAATCAGCTCATTGTATGCACTGGGGACCCAATCCTATCCAATGTTCCAACACTGATGGAGCCATGTCAAGGGCTCATGCACTGCATCCTGTAGCGTGGGGCCAGTCACAAAGACCCTCCTCAAAGTAAGGGAATGCTTGTTCCTTACCTTGGTGCTGCATTGTGGCTACAGTGGTGCTGGAAATTTGGATATGATCAGGCTGTAAGCCCCCAGCGTATGTACAGGAGCCATTTGAGAAGTCTGTGCAGGAAGTCAGAACACACATAGGTTGAAACCACCAGCTCTTGCCACCCCAGCACTATTGCGCCAGCACAGAAGCACCGCAAAGGACATGCGGTGCCTGCCTGAAGGCACCAAGACAGCAGCAGATGTCTGCTGCTCAGGGAGAGTGTGTGCCTCCCTATGTCAAGGTGGGTCCGTAGCACAGGGGTTGACCAGCTGCTCTGCATGACCCCAGATGCCAGAGCCAGTCCCTGGCAGCATCAGAACTGGGAGCAGCAGCCCATCAGGTTGGGCTGACAGTCTTGAACCAGATGGAGACCAGCACCAACTGCACCTGTCTGTGTCCAAAGTACCTGGTGCTGCCCAGATTCAAGGGTCAAGATCACAGACCTGGTCACTCTGATTTTCATGAGGTTTACTTAAAAAGAATTTTCAGACAGAACAGTCCTCACTGGCCCTTTGCTGTTTCATCCAGTTTTACAATTGTATCTAAAACAACTATTTCTCCTTTTTGTTGGTTGCGAGGGGGAAACCCACCATATATCAAAATGGGAAGAGGAGGAAGATACTCAGCTCACAAAGGAAGATGGCAGGTTCAACAAGCCTAGGGGGAAAATAATTCTGGGAAAGATACAAGTACTGCACTGCCAGACCTCAATTTTTTCTCCCCTTTTCAGTACTTTCATTTATTAATTGGTGCATAATAGAGTCAACAAGACACAAGATTGACTCTTGTGACCAGGGCACGCACCAGGTGACTCAGGATCAGGGCCTGGCACCGGACACACTTCTCCAAGGTGCTCTGTGTCAGGAGAGAAATCTCACTCAGGGGGCTGGAGAGGCGTGTGGTGTCCAAGGCTCACCTTCATGGCTATGGTTTCAGGGCAGAAGAGTGACCATGTAGGTCATTTGATAGGCTACAGCTTCAGATGTGGGTGGGGTCCAGATATGAAAAACAGTGAGAAGGCCACTGCAGAAAGAAATCCTTTTGACCTTCAGCTTTTAATTAGTCTTGGTCTGAGAAGTTCAACGAATTTTGTCTTAGGCTGCCCTCTTGTGGACGTGCCATGCAATACTGGATGACAGGCACCTTGGCAGGAAGAAAACCCATCTTAAGTTGTGATAAGGTAGAATGAAAAGAGCTGCCATGGCTGGGAAATGCAGATGCAAATCTTTGGGTTGCAGTGGACTCTTCTACTTAACACTAACATCAAACTAGGAGTGAGGGATGTGTGAGAAAGAGCACTTAGTCCTGAATTTTAAAAAACCCAGCTCAGACTTCCAACATTCTTGAGCCCCCAAAGTCTCTTGACTCCAGCTGCAGAGGGAGCGAGGCTCTCTCATTTGGGGCATGCGCTTCATAGGACCCAAGGCACTCTCTCCTTTGTTCATCACCTGATCCATTCCAGGGTTCAGCTTTTCCGCTCAGAGTAGAACATCTGATCCATGAGGTCAAATTCCACCAGTGATTTTCTCCTTCCCCCTGCCCCCACCAGTCTTGACCCTTTTTCTATACATTGCTGCCTGCTTGAAGAGGAAATCCACCAAGAGCGTAGATGGGGTTGTCCAGAAACAGTGAAAAGCCCAGCAGAGATTATTGGTTGCAATTCACTGCTCCCTTCTCACCAGAGATCCTTCTCTGTTCTTTCTCTGAGGCCCCCCCTCAGGCAAAAATTCCTCCCCCCCTCCCGGCAAAATTTCCCCTGCTGGCTTGAGAGCTGGTTTCCCAGTCTGCCATGGGAATCACATAAAGCCCAGGGGGGCTGATCCAGAAGCACAACATACCTGCAGGGATATGTGCCCTTCTGGGTGATCTAGAACAGGGGTCTCCCAACCCTGACCCGGGGGGCCAGATATGGCCCGTGGCCAGCCAAGTTGACCAAACACAACCAGAGTTGTAGTTGTGGGGTGGGAGAATGGGGGTCCATTTAAGCTTATGCTTTATTTCTTGGGCTGTGTTGGTGCTTGAAGAAATCCTAGACATTTGAGCCCATTTGTTCATTCATTCATCCAAGTTCCATCTCTCATATATTTATTTAAATTTTTTATTTAATTTTTTTCCCAGCCCTCGACCCTGTGCCAGATATTTGATGTGGCCCTTTGGCTGAAAAGTTTAGAGACCCCTGCTCTAGAAAGCCAGGATCTGGGACAGATGGAGGCATGGGAGTACAGTCCTTTGCTTCCTGACAATCACCAGGGTCAGTCCAAGACATACACACCCTTGCCAAATACTGTTGTCCCCCTTTATATGAGGCCTTGCCATGGTCCTTACTGCGCAGTGCACCAGCCCCCATCACCACTGCTCCTCCTGGATGTGAAAAGAGATGGAGGGTGGAGGAGGCGTCAGCTGGTGGCTCAAGGGTTCAGATCACTTGATGTGCAGCATCCACACATGCCCATTGGGGGTCTTTCCATCACCAGCAAACCTCCCCATGATGAGCCAATGCCCAGCATGAGTCTCCTGGAAGGAACAGGCTAATGGGGGGGGGCAGGGACAGGGCCTGCAGCTCCGCCCTCAATGGGCCCACTGGTCAGTCCAGCCACACTCTGCTCAGTTCCAGCATTAAAGGCACAGAAAAAGCTCAGATGAGAGAACAGGAAGGGGGCAAGGCGGGGGCAGCACCTGAGATCCCCCCCAGCTCCATGTTTGCCATAGTCCCCACAGATGCCACCCGTGCGTCTGCTCAGCGGGAGATCACTTCTTTCTGCTGGATGTTGCAGGATTTGCAGAGGAGACGGTCGCCCAGGGGGTAGCAGCTGCCCTCTGTGGGTTCTGGGGACAGCAGAACCCGGCACACCTGCAGCACAAGAGACCAGAAGCTTAGCTGGGGCGTTCAGGGGAAGTGCGGTGGGGACTTTTGCTCACGCACCACAATCCGTGCTTGTCTTTCCAGGCAGTGGTGAGCTACTGATCGTCTGCACACCACCCAAGTCACTTTTTTCAAAGTAGTGCACAGTTAGGGAGGCTGGCTTTGGTCCTGAACGTGCAGCTTCACTCCAGATTCAGGCATCTGGGTGTCTAATCTGGGTGAGGGAGAAGGCAGGAAAGGGGTCCATGTTATGGTGTGTATGTGTGTGGGGGGAGGGGGGTTGCTGCATCCTACACAGATGGAAAGGGAAAGAAGAATGGAAAGAAAAGGCCCTGGCAGCAAGACAAATCCCAAGTGAGGTCTCCCAAGTTGACAGACCAGCAGCTGCCAACATCTGGAGAAAGAACTGAGCACGCAGCAGGAACGAAAGATGTGACTGTGAGGGGAAAAAGCCAAATGCTGGAATGGAAACAAACAAGGACAACAGGGCTTGAGCTGGGGGAAGAGGCACAGCCAGAAATTTAGGATGTTTGTGGGACGGACTCCAGAGCCCACTTACTTCGCACCGATAGCAGTCCTCATGGAAGTGTCGCCCCAGGCACACAATCTGGTAGGCGTCTCTCCCTGGGCTTGGAATGATGGGCTCCTGACACGCACAGCACACCGAGGCGTACTTCCTGGAGGGCGGGCAAGTGAGAGGCTCAGGCCGCAGTCCTGCCTCAGAGGCACCCACTGCTTTCACCCAAGGCCATAATCTGGGGAGAATCCGCCCCATCCATTCCCCCCTTTCTCTCAGTCCCTTCTTAAATGGAAACACGCCAGAGTTCTCCTCTGAATTAAGCTGTTTCCCACGGTGGCTCACCAGCTGGCCAACGGGACAGCCCCAAACAGGAGAGGTGGGTTCATCCCTCTCCCTCTGCTGCTCCCTAGGAGTGGCTACTCTGGATGCCATCTTCCTTAGTGATTTCATCCACTCCCACAGGGTGCTTGCCTAGAGTTCCTGCGGGCTAGAGCTTGGGTGTTGGAGACAGGGCTGCAACTTCTTGTTGCATACAGCACCCCCCCAAATAGCAACTCATCACCAAAGTGGGGAGCAGGAGACCCAGCCAGGCCCCGAAGAGGAATGCCCAGTTCCCACTGCCCTACCTGTAGAAGTCCTGGAGGCAGTGCACACCCATCTCCTCGTCGACCGTGAAGGCCTCATCCCCGATACTCCGGCCACACGCCACACAGGTGAAGCACTCTGGGTGGTAGGTGCTGCCCAGGGCACGCACCAGGTGACTCAGGATCAGGGCCTGGCACCGGACACACTTCTCCAAGGTGCTCTGTGTCAGGAGAGAAATCTCACTCAGGGGGCTGGAGAGGCGTGTGGTGTCCAAGGCTCACCTTCATGGCTGTGGTTTCAGGGCAGAAGAATGACCATGCAGGAGAGGCCTGATACAGCAGGTGCCCAGCAGGGGAGGCTGGCTGCAGCTCAGTGGTCAGTCATCCTTGCTCTGCCTGCAGTCAGTCACAGCAGATCCAGGCAGGGCTGAGATCTGGGCCCTTCTGGTCCCAAAGCCTTGCAGAGCCACTGCCAACTAGGGCTCAGGCATTGCTGAGCTCAAGGGACTGCCTGGGCAGCCTCTGTTGCAGGTGGCTTTCCACACTCCTAGAAGCCAGGCCGCCCACGCAGGGAAGCTTACCTCATAGCAGCCTGCACACAGTGGCCGCCCCTCCTTCTGGTAGAAGAGCTGCCCTGCCAGGGCACAGTGACAGGTCCGGCAGGTGAAGCAGTCCACGTGGTACTGTTTGTTCATGGCCTCAATGGCAGGGCCCTGCAGGAAGAGGGCTTTGTGGCAGAAGGCACAGATGCCTGGAAGGAGGAAATGGGGGTCAGCTGGTGGGTCTGTGCTGAGGCTGGTCAGAGAAGGCCTTGGAGGAAGACTGGCAATGGGTCCTCACCTGTGGACGTAGCTGTCTCCTCCCACCTCTCTGTCTGCTGCTTGCCAGCCTGACCAAGGACAGAGGGAAGGACATGACTTGGTCTCGCTTCTGCTGGAACCCTGGAAGGTGGCTGAGGAGCAAGAAGAAAAGGAGCAAGGCTGGCTGACTAGTTGCAGGGCACTGCACATCCCTGGGGGAGGCACCCGCTTGGCCCCAAGGAAGCCCCTCCAGGAGATGTCAACACTCTAGTGGCACCCTGCATTGGAGAGTGGCTGGTCAAGGCCTGGATGGGTACCTTTTGCCCCCCCCCCAGCTCTGTGGTGCTTTGGCCACAACCCTGGTTGCTGCCTGCACTTCTGTGTGCTGTCTTGCAACAGTCTGGGGTTGTGGGCAAACAACACTTGAGCTGAATGTGCAGTTTCTGCCAGTGCAATTGTGTTTTGCCCAACATGACCAGTGGTGACCATGTCCAATTTTATAAGCATTTAGGAGTCACAATAGGAAAGCTATAAATAGAGGGTGTTGGCATTACATTTTGCCAGTGGTTGTTATTTGAATTCAGAGACAGAAGCCCTGGAGATCCAGCAATTGTTAATGTCCCGTTTACTGTCTTATTATATGTTTCCAAAACCCCACAACTGGTGAAACGTAGCCCCTCTTCCCACCGGGTAGGGGATCACAAGAGTCCAGAACAGAGTTTGGTGAATGAAGAAGGCAGGGTGGCAGGTAAGGCAAGAAGACCCTGCACAACAGAGCGGCCTCTTTCCACGTTACTGACCTGAACGCATTCGGTTATTTCTTGGCTTGGTTGCTGTACTATTTGCTTTTCTCCCAAGTGTTCTGAATATTTTTAAGTTAAATGAACTGAGAAATTGTTTTATGTTTTGGGGAGTCATCACTTTTGTGATGGGAGAACAACGTGGAAAGCACCTGCCGGGCACTGGTGCCCTTGAAATCACCCCCTAACTATCGAGTGACATAATTGTGTCCCTTCTTGAGAAAACAGCCAGCGAAGAGGAGAGCTCCAGATGGCAATGGGACATGTATGGTCCCGCAGGCCGAATGTCTGGAAAGGCCCTTTGGAGGATAGGTTACCTGCAATACCTCCACCCGCTTCTCGAGATCAGGACCAAGGGTCTCCACTGAGAATGGCACAGGGTGGAATTCTGGAGGGGGAGGAAAGATAAGGTTCAGGTCAGAGTCCATTTACTGCTGGGTGGGACCTCAGAGGTGGCACCTCAGAGCAGCCTGAAACGGTCAGAGAGCAGTGCCTGCCTTTAGAACTAGAAACTTTAATTCCTGCCTGTGTTTCCCCGAAAATAACACACTGTCTTGTATTTTTTTTTTTGCTCAAAAAAAACACATTAGGTCTTATTTTCAGGGTAGGTCTTATTTTTTTCAGAAGTCAGTCCCTTTCTAGTTAATGGAACTTACTCCCTGGAAGGCGTGTCCCCTCAGTGCCCAGGAGGATGTCTGCCTGCCTGTCTACTCAGAAGTCAGTCCCTTTCTAGTTAATGGGACTTACTTCCTGGAAGGTGTGGAGAGCCTCAGAGGCAAGGAAGGCAGGGTTGCCTCGCTTGCTGCTTCCCACCTCAGCTCCTCCTCAGCATCCTCTGCCCAAGGTAGCACAGCAGGCGCTTAATAGGTGGCGCGCACGGGAGTGCAGCGTTCCCGGTCATGTTGTCCACCCGCCCAAGGACCCCTTCTGCCCCCCAATCCCAGCTCTAACAAGGCCTTAGTTTTGGGGTAGGTCTTATATTTCAGCAATTCTCAAAAAGACACTAGGTGTTATTTTCGGGGTAGGTCTTATTTTCGGGGAAACAGGGTAGTAGATGCATCAGATCAGGGATGCAGAAGACCACGTGCAAGGAACGGCCCTTGGTGCGGGAGCCCACACCCCTCCCCCGCCCCTAAGTGCTGAAGGAAGTGCACTCTGGGTGAGCTCAGGAGGTTCCTAATTTCTGGCTGGTCCTTCCTGTGACTTGGGGCCAGGCCCGAGAACCAGAGGCAGCACTGGGCTCAGGCCAAGTGCTGCTGGCAGATCAGCAGCACCCTGTAAGTGCTCCAGGTGGGAGGGGAGCAAAACTAGAAACATGGGGCGGGCCTGAAGGCCTGAGGCTCTGGGGAGAGGTCCCAGCAGGAAGACCAGTGGCCATGAAAAGCCGGCTCAAAGAACAACTGCCCCCCAGTGGTCATCCTCCTGCCCTGCTGTTCCCCAGACTGGACCATGATCCAAAAGGGGAGGTGCACAGCTGTCCGCCCCCCCCCCCACTCACCTCCACTGGGTATGCCGGTCCCTCCTTGGACTGCTTTGGTGATCCTGGTCGATATTTGGGGCAGGGTAGGGCCAGCAGGAATCAGGGCATCCTTGGGTGGGTTGCTGCTGGGATGTGGAGCCCCTGTTGGCCTTATTGTGCCCTTGGCCAAGGGGTCCCTCCTGGGGGGTGTAAGGGTGATGAAGATGGATGAGGCAATCCGCTTCTCCATTTTGTCTGACCACAACTTCCTCACCTGTGGTGGGGGAAGGAGAAGAGAGGAAAGGTGGAAGGGGCCCATGGATGGAGCTTAGGTGTGATTCAGTCAGGTCCTGGGGAACCCTGTGCCCAGATGTCCTGTTTCCTGAACTCCTGGGGCACCCAGGCCAAGCCCCCCTCCTCCTGCCTTGGTGTCCCCTTCCATACTTAGCAAGTTATTGGCAGGGCTTTGGGTCTGCTGCCTTGTGATCAGGAGCCCAAAGTTCTGGCCCAGCCCCCCAATTATGTGCCAAGGAAAGCTGCGCACGCGCCCTGCTGGTCCAAGCTCCCTTTGCCTGGCCCTGCTGCGCCTCCAGCCGCACTCGGCTCCCCGCCCAGCTTCTGGGCCTTCACCAGGCAGTGTGGCAAAGTTCAGCAGCAGCTTCAAGGACTTCACACCTTGCTGCTTTCTGGCAGGAAGGCTGAGAATATGCCCTTTTCAACATCCAGCTTTGGGTGAAGGCCAGCTACTGCCAGGTTGCAAAAATACTTGGCAAATTCAAAAGCAACCTATTTGTGTGCCACATGGGTAGGGTGACCAGTTGTCATAACCGCAAAAGAGGACCAGGCACCCCAAAATATAGGACATTACAAAATAAAAGCTAAAAACACACGTATATGGATTTCATGTGGTTAATTTAAACACTATGTTACTTATTATTAAATTTAAAGCTACATTACATATAATTATTACATATAATTTATTAATTACAAGAAGGCTATGTGCTGCCTGTGTTGGAGTTTGGTGCAACTCTGTCTGCTGTCCAGAGGTGGCAGGATACTGTCCTGAAAGGGTTAAGCCATGGCCCAGTGATCCTACACTTTACCTGTCCCCTTTGGATGACCTATGTGGGGGTGTGGCCCAGACACTATAACCTTCCCTTCTGCTCCCTGCATGCCCCCTCTTCCTCACTGAAGACTGACCTGACAAGATGGGTCACAGCAGGGCTCTGCTGGTGATGCCATCTTGACCACATGGCACACGCAGGACGAGGCAGCTCCAGGGCCTTGTTATCTCAAGTTTAGTGTAACCTCTGATCATAATCAGATGCCGTAACATATGCTTCTATGGAACCGTGAGTAAATGACTTCTTTTGCAACTTCAACCAGCCATTGTCGTTTGACTTTCTTGATTAGCAGTCAGCTAATTAGTGTGGGAGCTTCTCTTGGATTGATTCCCAGCAAGAGGGGGGGTCTGCTGCTGAAGCTACTTTGCTTCCCCCCTAAAGAGGAAACCAATTTTTTAAGATTTCCTCCAACAGCCTGCAGGGGCTGCTCACAGGGAAAAGGAGGACATTTAATTTCTTTTTCCGGACACAAGGCTAAAAAAGAGAACACGTCCTGGAAAAAGAGGATGGCTCTGCACATGGACAATGACAAGGGGTGCAGCCTTCTCTGCTGCAGAATTTGGATCCCACCCCCCCTTCATTATCCTGCACACGCCCTGATTTTCAAAGACGTGTCAGCAGTGTGATTCTGCTGCAAGGAAGGCAAATGCAGTATTAGCTGCATTAACAGAACTGTAGCTTCCAAGTCAGGAGAAGTTGTGGTTCCGCTTTACTCTGCACTGGTTAGACCTCACCTGGAGTATTGTGTCCAGTTCTGGGCACCCCACTTTAGGAAAGATGCAGCCAAACTAGGGCAGGTTCAGAAGAGAGCAACGAGGATGATCGGGGGCTGGAGGACAAGCCCCATGAGAAAGATTGAGGGAACTTGGCATGTTCAGCCTGGAGAAGAGAAGGCTGAGGAAGATATGAGAGCTCTCTTCAAATACCTAGAGGGCTGTCATATGGAGGAAGGGAATAATTTAGTCTCAGCTGTCTCCGAAAGTAGAACTAGAACCAAAGGGTACAAACTGCAAGAGAGGAGATTCGATTAGACATCAGGAAAAGATTCCTGACGGTCAGGACGGTTGGGCAGTGGAACAGATTGCAGAGGGAGGTTGGAGATGCTCTCAGAGGATTTCCTGCCTAAGGTTGAACTAGATGACCTAAGAGGCCCCTTCCAACTCTATGATTCTATGAAAAAACCTCTAATTCCTGGAAGGAAGGGCAAAATCCCCCCTGCGGAACAAGAACCCACAAACCCAGGAAGGTGTGAACCCAGCAGGGATCTCCACGGCTCAGCGAAGCTGCCCCAGCCAAGACTCGGAGTCACCCCAGGGGGAGGTCAGGCGCGAGGACAGCTGGCGCCCCCCCGGACCCCTAGCGCCCTGCGGGCCCCGCACCCCAGCGGAGTCGCTCCGCGTCGCGCCCCGAAGGGAACAGGGCTCTCCGCAGCTCCGCCCACTCCTCGGTGGCTCCCGCTTTGGGCGCGCCGCCCTGCCCGCCTCCAGACCAGGGCTGCGAGGACCAGCGCGCCGCCACCGGGCACGCCCAGCTGGGCAGCATCGCATCTCATCGGACAGTCCCCAGCCGAACCCCGACGCAGGGCACGTTCCGTTAAGTCAGCCGCGTCCGCGACTCGGCACGCCTGGGGGCTCCGGCAGGCTGCCCCCCACTCCGCCCCCGCGGACCGGCAGCCCCTGCTGGAGGAAGCGCCCGCGAGTCTGGAGCTGCCGCGCCCGGGCTGCAGACCTCTTCGGCGGGGCGAACTGCGGCGGGGCCTCCCCAGCGTCCTGCGAGGTCCTGCAGCCCCCTCGAGTGGCGAGCAGAGCAGAGCAGAGCAGAGCGCCCCCCGCCGGCTGGGCAGCCAGCCCGGCCGGAGAGAGGAGCGCCGCGGCGGCCCCAGCCCCACCAGCTCGCTCGAGAGGGGCCGCAGCAGCTTCCCGGGCGCCCGCTCTGCCTGGCGGCGGCTCTCTTACAACGGGAGCCCCGGAGACCCCCTCCGGCTTCCGGAGGGGCGAGCCTGCAGGCGCACCCAGCCACCCCGCGACGGCCGCCGAGCCTCTCCCTCCCGGACCCACCTGGATGCGAGGCGAGAGAGGCGCCTCCTCCCGGGCGAACAATGCAGGGCTGCGGCCGCCGGCCGCGAGCAGAGGAAGGCGGCCCAGTCCCCGGTCTCCTCCCCCTGAAGGCGGGCGCGGCGCAGCCACAAGCGCGCCCTCGACCTGCCCGCTGCTCCCCCCCTTCGGGCGCCACCACGGCCCGGCTGCCACTCCCTCTGATGGAGACGCCGGGCAGCCCGAGGCCCAGAGCGCCGCGCCCCAGCCTCGGCCGCCGAGCGCGGCGGCGCGACCCGCTTCCCCCACCCCGTCGCCGGCCTGCTCGGGACGTGGCCCGCTCGTCCTGGGCGCACCTGACCCACATATAACTTCAGGTATAGGCTCTTGGGTTCTGAGCTGTCTGTGACAAATCAGGAGAGAAATCTTGGGGTCGATGAAAGTGTCGACCCCATGTGTGGCGGCAGTGAAGAAAGCCAATTCTATGCTGGGGAACATTAGAAAAGGGATTGAGAACAAAACAGCTAATATTATAATGCCGTTGTACAAATCGATGGTAAGGCCACACCTGGAGTATTGTGTCCAGTTCTGGTCGCCGCATCTCAAAAAGGACTTAGTGGAAATGGAAAAGGTGCAAAAGAGAGTGACTAAGATGATTACGGGGCTGGGGCACCTTCCTTATGAGGAAAGGCTACGGCGTTTGGGCCTCTTCAGCCTAGAAAAGAGGCACCTGAGGGGGGACATGATTGAGACATACAAAATTATGCAGGGGAAGGATAAAGTGGATAGAGTGCTCTTTACATTCTCACATAACACCAGAACCAGGGGACATCCACTAAAATTGAGTGTTGGGAGTTAAGACAAAACAAAATATTTCTTTACGCAGCATGTGGTTGGTCTGTGGAACTCCTTGCCACAGGATGGGCTATGTCATAAGAACATAACAGCCCCACTGGATCAGGCCATAGGCCCATCTAGTCCAGCTTCCTGTATCTCACAGCTGCTGTTGTGGTCACAGTTCTTATGACCCTTCCTAGCCTTGCCCAGGAGCCTCAGCGCACTGGTCCACTCACATCCAGACCTCTCCAGACCCCTGGACAGGCTCTCTGCTGCCTGGCTCTGGCTGCCCACGTGCAGCGACAGGCAGACCCAGGCCCGGCCTGCTGAGCCTGCTCGGCCCCAGACGTCTCCGACTGTCGCCCCGGAGAATTCCTCTCCGAGGCTCTGGGCGGTGGGACGTGGGTCAGGTGGCTGCCAGCTTGCGAGCCAGGCCATGTGGAGCCGCTGGGGTGATTCTCACTCTCCATTCTGCTCATGCTCCACTTCCCAAAACAGCCCAGCTAGGAGCGCACCAGGATGCTGGCCTGCAAAGGTTCCCCATCGCATTCTAGGCGACCAGGCTGGGCCAGTCTTCCAGCAAGTGGGCTACTGCAAGTGCCCCTTCTGTAAGGAAAGGAACGGAGCAGCTGCCGCCGCCCAGGGCCCTCCGCCCCCTCCAGGATGAGCAACACTCCCAGGTGTGCTTTGAGCCCCCCTCCCCGCCCCCGCAAGACTTCTGGGCCTGGTCTAACAATCAGCCAGGGAAGAACCCTGAGCAGCTCATAATTCCAGAAGGCCAACTTCAGGGACAGAAAAGCACCCCAATAACACAAGAGGTCACTCAATACCCAGCAGCTTCTGACCCAAACTGGGGCAGGGTTCTAGCCAGTGGTCCTGGGCTCCAACAGTAGCTTTAACAGGGTGTCTATATGGTAGCAGCTGAATGACCAAGCTGGAATTTAGGTACATTCCCAACTTCCTCATTTACTCCGTAGAATATTTCTGTAAATGTATATGGTTTTATTTAGAAATTTAAGTTACAATGCAATCAAAAGAACAAAGACAGGCACTTAAACAAAACTCTAAAGAACAATACACAGCAGTCTTAAAATAATAAAAAGCCAACTCCCAACTCTCACCCAAAGTTTACACTTAAGGCTTGATAACAAAGCTTCAAGCTGCCTTCCCAGGTGTGGCCTGGCAGGCATCCATCTCAAGAAATACGTAGTAAGCCTTCTTTCTTACCAAAGTAAGCCTTCTTTCTTACCCTTTATACTTAACCAGCCTTCAGTAGCCTATCAAGAGCCAGGCCAGCTGAGCACTGTAGATCTCAGGATTGCTCACTGCATCCTCAAGGAAAATTTCTTGTGACACTGACCTCACACCACTCCCAAGTGGCACTCAGGTGGTTAGTCGGCAGCAGCTGCAATCAAGCAAGCATGACCAGTGAGTAGGGGGCTTACTCACTGGCCCTGCTTGCTTGCAGCTGCTGCTGCTGCTCACTGCTTTTCCTGCAGGACCTAGGCTCCATCCCGCAGGGCAGGCCTGTCATGAGCAGAGGGACCCCCCTTTCCTCTAGTGCAGCCATTTTCAACCACTGTGCTGTGGCACACTGGTGTGCCGTGGGAGTTTGGGGGAGGGTCATTAGTAGGACCACTGGGGGATGTGAGCCCCTCCACCAACAGCATGGTGTGCCTTGTTTAATCAAGCAAACATTACTATAGCAGTTGCTAGTTTTTTATCCCAAATTATTAAAATATCCCCCCTTCCTAAAAAAATTTCCTTTTACTTTTTCTTTCTTCCTCCTCTATTTTTGGATCATTTCCCTCCTCCCTGCCTCATTATGTTTATCCTTTTAGTGATTGTTATAATTTTGTTTTGTTTTATTTTGTATATTTGTTATATGCCAATAAAGTTTGTGAAGTAGATGGTCAAAAAACTGATGGTGTGCCTTGACAATTTTAGTACCTTGTCAGTGTGCCATGAGATGAAAAATGCTGAAAATCACTAGTGCCATGGACAGCACTGCTCTGTTCATGAGGGAGGAGAGCTCCTTTGGAGGCAGTGATGCTTGGCCTCTCTTCCTAGCATCCACTTACAAATCACATTGCACCCAGCTACATTTCAGGAGGCTCAACAGCTGAGGCCTGCTACTGTTCATTTCCACTTAACCATGATGGTCTGTCATTAACTGGAACCCCCAATTCCATGGAACTGAAATTCATGGGAAACCAAAGGAGCCAAGACTTCTCTAGGGCTCACCTTACCTGCAGGCCCCTGGAAAGCAAAAATGGTGACTAAACCAGTTTAAATATGCAGCATAGACTCAAGTGGTGACAATGGCCTGTGCTCCCCTCTGGAGAGCCTCTTTCTGCAGTACCTGTCACTTTCTTGCTTGCAGCAACATGCAGAGTTGCACCATTCCTTCCACAGCACAGCAGTGTGTTTGGGAGACACAGAAAACTGACACCCCCCCCCCCCACAATACCCTACCCTTCCTGCGCTAGGTCCAGAAGACGGAAACTTTAGCAGAAGGACTCGGCCACTCCTACCTTTACTGTGCTGCTGTGCAGCTTTTCCCAAGACATTCATAACACATTTTCCCCCCTTCATAAGTGTGGCCACTTAGAGCCCAATCCAACCCACCTTTCCAGCACTGGTGCAGCTGCAATGCAGCCCCAAAATCTTCCCACACCTTCCCACAGGCCTCCTCTGCGACTGCCTCCCCCACAGCATGCAGTGCACACCCCATTGGCACAGCTGCACCGGCACTGGAAAACTGGATAGGACGGGCCCTGAACCAGCAGGGTGGGTAATGGCAGACAGGATGCAGGTTCCTGCAGGCCTGCTCTTCTGCACGCAGTGCACGTGCTCTGGTACTGGTGCCTGGAAGGCTGGAGAGCTGCCCCTGCCTTTGCACGCAGCTTGCCTTGGAGACCTGCGGACTGGTGGGCACACCCAGCCTGACTGAGGCCAGGAGGGAACTGGGGGGCGGCTGCCGCGGCGGCCAAGGACTGAAGAGAGCCTGCACCGCAGGAGGCGCTGCCTGCAGCAGGGGCAAGGACGACTCCGCCGGCGATCGGCCACTGTCACCCACGGAGCCAGGCAGAAGCGGAGGCAGCCGCTCGCCCGCTGAGCTTCAGGCCTGCGCGCCAAGCCCAGCAGCACGCAGACCTCCCGGGCTCAGGGCCCGGCGGGCGCGCAGCTCCACAGCAGGCCCGGAGCCCACGACCTGGCGGTTGCCGCGAGGCGAGCAGGCCCGACAGGAGAGCCGTGCGCCCGGGGCCTTCGCCGGCCGCGGCTCGCGGGGACGCTCTGGGCGCAGGGGGGGGCGGAGACGCGGGTCTCCCTCAGCCCTTGCCGGGGGGCGGGCCCGGCCCGGCAGCGCTGTGCCGCCCGGCCCGGGCAGAAGGAGGCCGCGTCCTCGTGTGGCCGCCCCGGGCGCGGGAGCAGCAGCAGCAGCGGCTACCCGCATCGCAGGGCCCGTCGGGCGGCGCGGCGTCGCTTCCCAGCTAGCGTGACAAGACCGCAGGCCCCGCCCGCACTTCCGCCGGAAGCCGCTCCACTCTATGGCGGCCGCCAGGGAAGAGCGGCCCGCGGCGCGACCGGTCCTGGACGCGTGCGCAGCGCGCAGCCCGCCGCCATCTTGTTCAGCGACTCCCGCGAGGAGGAGGATGGAGCCTGGCGGGGGCCGCAGAGAGCGGCTGCCTCCGCCCACCCCGGTGCCTCCTCCGCAGCCGCCCAAGGCCAAGGAGGGGCCGGCCGGCGGCAGCAGCAGCAGCCGCGGCGAGAAGGCCAAGCAGCGCGCCGCGCAGCAGGAGCTCAAGCAGCGGCAGCGGGCAGAGGTGGGCGGGGCAGGTGGGCGCGCCCTCCCGGGCCGGCTCTGCGGGCGCCCCGCCCCGGGTCAGGCGGCCAACGGGAAGCCGCGGGGCGGGGCTGGCGAGTGCCCCGCGCGGGGAAGGAGCAGGCGCCGCCGAGCCCGCCTGGTGGGGCTCCTGTGCTGCGGGGGGGCCCCGCGGGCAGAGGCGCCTGTGCGGAGTCCCGCGGGGGGAGGGGCGGCGGCGGCGGCGGCGGCGGCTCTGACCGCGCTGCTCTGTTTGGCGCAGATCTACGCCCTGAACCGGGTGATGACGGAGCTGGAGCAGCAGCAGTTCGACGCCTTCTGCCAGCAGATGCGGGCCGCCGGAGACTGAGGCGCGCCTGGCCTGGCCTGCCGAGGAGCCCGCCGTGGACGCCGCCCCCCCCCGCCCCGGCCGAGAAATAAATGGTGTCTCTTTCAGCACGCGCGTCGGGGCTTTGCTCGCGCGGGCAGGACCGGAGCCCACGCCCCGCCCCCCTCCAGCTGAGCTACGACGCGCTGGGCTGCCCTTCAGCGCCAGGCAGATGCCCCGTCGAGCAAGGGCAGAGTCCAGAGCAGCCTCCCGCCCTCCCTGTGGTGGACGCCCGTCCCGCCCCTCCCCGCGCGCCAGGCACCTTTGGCTGGCCGGAACTGGGGGAGCCAGGATCCCTGGGCAGACCGGGTTCCTTCCGCACCTCCTGAGGCCTGTGGACCGCTGCACTGGGGGTGAGGAGGCAGCGCTCCGGGAGAGGCCTCCCAGCAAGGGGAGGGTCTCTGCTGGGCCTTGCTTCAAGACTGCTGCTTCTCCCCAAGCACTGGGGAGGGCCCTCACTCTGCTCAGGGGTGGCGGGAGGCTGGGTGGAGGTCCGTGCCAAAGCCCCAGGAAACAGCAGCTTTCCCTTGCAAGTCCTGCACTTCTACTGCTCAGTGGCATTTGTGATTGGGAGCCAGTGGCTCTGGCCGTCCTGGCACTGGGCACCAAGCGACAACCCCCCCCTCGGGCGGCTGAGCTTCAGGACCATTTGCTTGTAGCTTTCCCAAAGTGGGGACCTTCATCTTCCACTGCAGACGGCTGGACAGGGCAGAGGGTGATGAGAGGGTGCTTGGGGCAGGACAGTGCCCTCCGCAGCAGCCGCACCCTTGGCTGGTCTAGGTGGAGGGCCTGGGGGAGGTTGGAGGCCTCTCCTGTTGACACTACAGGAGAGGCCTAAAAGTGGCAGGGGTCCCACCTTGCTCTGGACAAGCCCAAGGAGAAGGAGGACCCACTGAGGCAGCACAGGCATTTTGGCTGCTGGGGCAGTCCCTCACCAAAGGCCAGATTTGGTCTAATAGCAGCCAGGTCTGACGGCTGCATTATATGAAGAGGACAAAAGGAGGGGCTGGGACTCCCCCTCCACCCAAGGACCCACCTTGCCTTAGCCTGGAGTGAGTGCAGGGTTCCTGAACAGAGGCAGGAAGAGAGGTTTGCCATCAGTCACATCCTAACCCTGTTCCTCCATGGCGTCAGGTTAGAGGTTGTGGACTAAAAAAATAAATGTCTACGAATGCATTTCTTCTAAGTCTCTGGAATAATGCTTTTTTTTTTATACAGCATATGTACAGTCACATCTGCAGAACATGCGGCTCAGGCTGTTAGCCAGCTAAATGGCAGTGGCCAGCCAGCTGGCAGACAAATCCTAGCTAGCACTCTTGAGCCATCGCCTCCTTCCTGTCTGCCAGGACAGAAAGTGATACTCCACAGTCATTAGTCTCAAGTCAGGGCCACGAACACTTTAGTAAACATAAGGCAACTTGAGGGTGTTAACGCTGGATCAGGCCATCTGGAGATTCGCTGGGCTTGCCTTGGTCATGTGCAGGAGGGTCACTGGTGAGATGGTGCTTTGTGGCTCCAGAAAACGGTTGGAAAGAAGATGTATGACAAGGACCAAGCAAGATAGTAGAGGGAGGCCATGGGGAAACCCGAGAGCAAAAGTGCCACGACACCTGTGGAGACAAAGGGATTGCAGTGGAATGCTAGCCTTCAAATGACAAAATATTTTTCTCAGGTCTTGCAAGCTACTAGTCCTCAAGGTTACAAAAAGTCACTACATGATGATCCCAGTTCTCATTCTATCTAAAAAAAGAGAAAATGGTTATGGGCCCAATCCTATCCAATTTTCCAGCTCTGGTATAGCTGTGCTGCAGCCCCAAGGTAAACAAATGTTCCTTTAAAAGGGGATTGGACAAGTTTCTGGAGGAAAAATCCATTATGGGGTACAAGCCATGATGTGTATGCGCAACCTCCTGATTTTAGAAATGGGCTATGTCAGAAGGCCAGATGCAAGGGAGGGCACCAGGATGAGGTCTCTTGTTATCTGGTGTGCTCCCTGGGGCATTTGGTGGGCCACTGTGAGATACAGGAAGCTGGACTAGATGGGCCTATGGCCTGATCCAGTGGGGCTGTTCTTATGTTCCCATAATTTAAGGAGGCCTCTGTGACTGTCTCCCCATCACAGGATGCAGTGCACGCCCCATTGGCAAGGCTGCACAGGCACTGGAAAATTGGATAGGATTGGGCCCTATGTGAGGGGACAGTACAAGTGTGTTTTTAGCTCTCTGGAAAATACATAAGATTCATAAAAAGAACACAAGCAGCTGCTGGTTTTGTCCTGAGAAAGGCTCAACTGCATTTTATTTATGACGATATGTACATGCATGTGTGTGTGTGTGTTTTAAAGTGTTACAGTGTTGGTGTATGGTAGCAAGAACAACTTCTTAAAGTGCACACTTGTTTTTTGCTGTGTGTGACAAGATTGCTTTATATTATGTGAAGGATGCCAAGACTGACAAATGTTGCACTGCAGTTTTAGCTGCAGTTTGAGTCATTCATTCAAGTGAAAGATCTCAGCTGGGCGAGAGAGAAGGGCCAGCACCACCACCCACAGACCAGGCTGTGCCCACTGCTCTTTCCAGCAGGCTTATCGGTACCAAAACCAACTTCAGTTTAAAATCTTCTCCCTGGTTAATCAAGGGCATCTGTTCAGTTGGTTAAACCAGGCTTCAACTGGATGATCTGCCTGATTAATGGCTGAACATTTTGTCTCTACGTAAACGTTAAAAGTGGAGGTGTCACTGCTGAAGCCCAGGCTTGTACTAGCAGAAAGAGGGGCCTTTAGCAGCAGCCACACCCAATCCGGACCCCCCTCCTGCAAGAAGCCGCCTAGTGGGCACTCCCCACTCAAGAGCCCCTGCCTGCCACTTCTCTTTCTCCCTATCCTGGCAGTGACCCAGCACCTACCATTTCCTGCTTGCCCATTGCAGGGCAGTCAGAGCATCAGCTCTGCAAGCCCACAGAGCCAAGCTCTCCCCCTGGCAGGAAGGTTCCACGCCAGGGACAAGGCCACGTCATAGGGGGTGGGCCTCCAACTGGTTGAGAGGAGTGCTCAGCTCTCCCCACTTACTCATAACACCAGCCTGCTGCAGGAGGCAGTTTCCCCAATTCTGGAGTCACCCATAGAGCTGGCCCTGACCCAGGCCTCAACAGCCAGAAAGGGGCTTTTGGCTTCACTGCCCCTTCCCCAGTGAGACTGCACTACTGGGGCTGGATGGGGTAGGCCCTGGCTTTGGCTGCTCCCCAGCCCTGCCTTACCCACTCTGCTGCTTACAGCCCCTGCACAAAGGTAGTCCACTGTGTGTATCTCACACTCACCTCCAGCGTAGACCAGCTTCTTCCAGGCCTGGGATTCCAGCACCTTGTCATGGGGGTAGAAGCCTTGGTCCACCATGAAGAGGACCATCACCATGGCAACAATGCGCATCATCACCCGACTGCCCCCTGTCAGCACACAGATGGAAGCCAAGACGGAAGCCCCATAGGGGCACGGCAACCCTCGGTACACAAAGGGGAGTCCTGCAGGGCAGAGGGACAGACAATCAAGGAGGAGGACTTGGGGGGGTGGATCAAGGGGCGCTTGGTGCTCCTGCCAGGAACTGCTGGACATCAGCGAGTGTACTGAGGGGGGACATGTTTCTTCAGAAGAACCGCGTCACCCTGAGCCAGTCTGTCTATGGACCTCTGGCCCTCCCTGGGGAGCCCCAGAGAGCTGCAAGCTGCCCTGCACCTGGATCCCACTAAGGCCCCAAACCCAACATCTGCAGCGGCATGCAGTTCTCTGGGTGATTTGGGCCTTACCCAGTCTCCTACGTAAAGAAGTCTGCTACTGTCTGGCTGAAGTGACTGGACCTCCCCCAGAAGAGGCTCCCCCCACTGTACAGGGTGGCTACCAGGCCCCCCTGAAGCCTCAACTGGCTGCAGTCCCAACACCACCTAGTCTTGTGCACAGGGATTCTGTGGCCACCCTGCACACCCACACTGGAATCCAATTCTGTTCCTCAGGAAGCCACCCAGTCCCTGATGCTGCAGCGCAACCACTGACTCACCGCTGGAGAAGAAGCACAGGCGGGTGAAAACGGCCAGCACATACACGATGGCCAGCAGTCCATCCAGAAGGCTGTGAACTTGCAGGAGCAGGGCGGTAGCCAGGCCAAAGGAGGTGAAGTCGGCAAAGTCGTCCAGCTTAGCCCCTGCAGGTGGTTGGAGAACACAGTCCTGAGCATGCCCCACAGGGAGCAAAGTGGGTTGAAGTGGGACCCAGTCAGAGGTCTTAGGTGACTCACCCAGCGCAGAACAGGCATTCAGCTTCCTGGCGACAGCTCCATCAGCGAGGTCCAGCAGGAACCCTGTCAGGACCAGCCAGCAAGCGTAGTGGGACTGCCTGGAGGGCCAGAGTCAAGAGCCGTGGAGGAAGTGAGGGGGGTGGAGGAGAAGCTCATGGGTCCCAGAGCCGCCACCATGCAAGGCAGGAGGTCAGCATAGGTCTGAGCAGGCCGCTGCTGAGAGAGTCAGCCTCTGTCTGCCCAAAGGGCAGCTGCCTCAGCCAAAGTTGTCCCTGGAAACATACCCGCTGCCTCACAAGGATGCACAGTCCAAATGGGCCAGTGCCACAGGCCCTTCTAAGAGGCCCAGCCCAGGAAGCAGCAGGGCTCTGCAGGTCCCCCACCCCTCCCCAAGAGACCACTCACCCATTGAGGCTGCAGAGGACGGAGGACAGACCCATCACCAGGTTTGCTATGGAGAGCGCGTTGGCAGCATTCCTGCGCAGGAACTCCACAGCCTGCACCCGGCCAGCCTGCTCCCTCAGGAAGAGCTTCTTGGTGTACTGAAATATACCTGAAGCCAGCAGAGGAGGGAGGGTGTGAGGAAGACGAGTCCCTCCCCAGCTGTCCATGCCAAGCGGAGCTCAGTCAGGCCAGGTCCTGAGGAAGCCAAGGAGCAGCCTGGAGGCTACCACTGCATCCCTCCCTGCATGTCCCCCAAGGATGTGGGTGACAGGAGAGCTGGTTCTGTGCACTGCAGAGGGGGCCACTCAGCAGCCTTTCCTGGAGCACTGAACCTGCAGATAGTGGCTCAAGCTGCCCACTGGCCTCCAGTCCCTAGCTTAGCCCTCTGCAAATACGCTTTGGGCGAGGAGAGGAAGGAGGAAGAGCTGTGGGAGTTCCCAGGGGCCACTGCTGTCTCCAGATCCCCAGAGGCCTTTTCCCTGCCATGAACTCAGCCTCACCTTGCTGCCCCTCAGCAGCCAGGCCTGCTCAACCCACTTCAGCAGCTGTGTCCCTCCAGGCTGGTGCCCTAGGGGCAGAGCAGATTTTAAGGCTTCCAGTATTGAAGGCTCTCCCTCCCCAGGAGAGCCCCCCCTTCCTCCTAAGGCCTTTAAGAGTGGGGAAGGTCCTTGGCAGGAGAGCCAGCTGGAGCAGTGCTTGCTGCCCAAGCCAAAGACATGTGATGCCCCTTGTGTTGTCTGAGCACAGGAAGGTTTCTGCCAACCCCCCACCACGACGTGCATTTGGGCTTGCAGAAGACAGGCAGAGAATGCAGAGAAAGCCAGGAGGAGAACATGCAGCATCGCAGCCAGAGACAATCAGAGATCCATCAGTTGTCCCCCAAGCCAAGCCTGCCCTCACGCTCACTCATCCACCGGCACCACTACATGCCTGGAGACACTTCTGCCCTCCCATCCAGGCATGACTATCACATTTAAGGTTCCTGTAAAGGAGCAAGAGCCCCCCCGTCAACCCCCCACTTGCCTAACCACCAACTATCATCCTATATTTCCTCCAACCAAGAAAGGACTGCTCTGTAGCAGAGAAAGTGCGAAGGGACATGTCCTACTCGTGTGTTTTGCACCCTGCCCTTGCCGGGTTTCCAAAGGCCGGAAAGTTCAGGAGAGGCTTCATCTGAAAGAAAACAGCAGGTCAGAGCGAAACAGCATCCGAAGGCCGCCCCATGAGTGATGCCTGGCATTGTCGGCTCACCCCCTTCCCGCCGCTGCTGCCCCACCCCCAGGCCATTGTGCAGTCCTCTGCCCACACCTCTTCCAATGCCCTCAATGCACCAGCTGGGCAAGCCCCTCCAGTCCAACACATGCGACAGGCAAAGCAACACAAGACGGGGGCGCCCGGCTAGTGCCCTGCCCAAGAGCCAGCAAGGCGCTTCTGTGGTCTAGGGCTGCTCTCAAGGGGCAGGGGGAGGCTCCGGAATCGCCCATCAGGCGAGAATACTACAGAGGGGGAAGGGAGGGGGCAAGGGTTGTTTTAGGGCCTTGTAGGTCTCCCTTCACTAGGCCGTGTGCCTGGATCAGGCAGCTGGGCTCTGGGCACTCAGGCATAACACACACCTCTGCCCACAGCCAAGAGACTCCAAAATGCGGAGGGCCCTCTCTGGCTACCCAATGGGAAGCCGAGTCAGACCATTACACAACTCTGTGGCTTGGGGCTTTCCCAGCCCTTACAACCTGGGACCCTCCCTCACTGCCCATGCCATTTTCTCCTGCTTCACCTTGTGCCCAAAGCTTTGCAGGGCCCCCTCTGGTGCTTGAGAGTCGGCCTGCCTCTGCAGGGCTGTCGTTCCTTCTGTTTGCTTGGGAGGCAGCAGCCTCCTGTCAGTTCGCTCTTGATTACGGATGGGACTTTTCCTGCATTTCTAAATGCTGCAGTCCAGTGGAAGCCCGAAAGGGCACACACAGCAACCGTGATGGCCTTCCATGCACTGAAATGGGGCTGGTGCCCATATGGGTCCACCCATACCTCCTGAGGGCAGATGCTGCTGCTGGACATGCTTGGCAGAGGCTGCCGGGTCACCACCTTCCCCTGGGCCAACAGGGCACTACCTTCCTGCTCCAGCTGAAGCAAGCAGGACCCTTGAGCCCTCCCCCCCAGCTGACCAAGGGATAAACCTTCCTCTGCCCCTGCAGAACCAGGAGAGACCCAACTGCTGACAACTCCACCCCTCCCGGCAGCATGCTTTGCTCCCTGGGAATGACCCCTGCCCCCACTGCAGGAAGCCCCTCCCGCCACCTCCTGTTCCCCAGGTACTGACATTTCAGGGGTGTGTGTGCAAAGCACACACTCCTCTTGTGGACAAGGGCCCCTGCAGGCCTGAGAGAGGGCTGGGCAGCTGATGGGTGCGGAAGCGGGTCGTTCTGCTGCCCGGGCAGCTTGCCAAGGTCTCTGCTGTGAGCCTCTTTTAACACTTTGGCTCAGGCCTGCTCCAAACCTCTGCAAGAAAGGGCGGAAATCTCAACATGCCAGCCATTCCCCACCCCCACCCTGCCTGCAGATTCAGGTCAGGGGCTGTGTTTGCAGTCATGGTGGGCCTGGCAAATGTTCCCTTTATTGGATTTCAAGACAGAGGATGGTGGTCATAATTTTCAGTGTCACTGCTATGCCTCACAGAGCTCAAGGCCATTTGGCCCTGCCCCACTCCATTTCCTGGGAAGTTGGTGGGCATCATGACAGAGGCCAGGGGGTGCTGGCTGAATAAGAACCCTTGGCTTCTGTGCTCACCTGGGGGGGGGGGTTGCCCAGTGGGGGCCCCCCCCACACGTTTCCTTAGTCTGAGGTGGTCACAGCAGCTCTACCTCCCCATTTCCTCCCTGTCCCCAAAATCAGCAAAGTGGGGAGCAGGAAGGGGTGTGCTGAGTGCTAACTGCCAGACACTGTTGCCCTTGGGCTACTGCAAGAAAACTCATCCAACCCCTTGCAGAACCAGCAACAGTCCTTCCCAGTCCTAAGACTTGGCCACTGCACTGCACTCATGACAGACCCCGGCAGCAGTTCATGGGGGGGGGGGGAAGCAGGCTCACTCCATGGAAGCCCCCATGCCACATTCTTCCCCTCCTGACAATTGTTCGTGCAAGGCAAGCCAGAGTTGCTGCCCCCTCATTGCAGGGGGAGCGCCACAGGGCGGGGGGGCGGAGCCTGAGAGAAATGGCACTTAGAGGTGGGGGGGCAGGCAGAAGTGCAGTGCACACCAAGGGCCCCCTCCCAAACCCATACCATTTCCCCACAGGCGCAAGAGAGGGAGCCCCCCCCAGCTGACTCCCTTTCTTGTGCCTCTCGCGACTGTCTCTGGGGCCAGGGAGCCACTGCAGCTCCAAGGAGTCAGAAAGAAACGGGGGTCAAAGGTGCTACTGGGCCGAGGTGTGCCCTTGCTCTCTTCTCTGCAGAAATTCAGTCACAGCCCACAGGCAGGTGCCCAGCAACCAGGGCCAGACCAGAGCAGCTCTGGGCCAGTGAGGACAAAGACCTGGGCACAGCTGTTTCTGCACTTGCCACTACCCCCTCAGTTCAGGTTGCATGAGAACAATCCTGACCCAGCTCAAGACTGCTGCAGCAAGTACCCTCGAGGGTGAAATGATGAGGGGAGGGAAGACCACAAGCAGCCTCACTGAGGGGCTCCTTCTCCTCTTGTTGTTCTTAAGTTCTCCTCAGCCCTTTTTGGCCAAGGCTGTTCCCTCTGGACCTCATACCAGGGCAGGCTCCTTTACACACACTCCAGGCCTGGGAGCCTCTGCCTGGCTCTGGCCAGTCTGCACAGGCTCAGAGAGTTGGAGCATCATGCAAGGGGAGCCTCGGTCTCCAGCTCTGTCTGCTGGGGGAGCTGCCCAGGGGGCCGCCGCAGGGACCACATCCGTGGGCGAGATCTGCAGCCGAGCAGAACGTGGCCTCTCTCGGGCACTGGGTCTGTCTGTGCAGGGCTTTTGGCTCTGAGGAAGAGCTGAAGAAGTGGGGTGGGAGGCAACAGGGGCTCCCAAAACAGGGCAGCTCCTTGCACCAGTGCCCCCAAGGAGGCTTTGGGAGCAGGACTGGAGTGATGGCTAAAGCAGCTGAGAAGGCCAGAGGAGGCGCCACCTCTCCGACGGGCCCTTCACCCCCCCCCCCCACAGGGCGCCCTTCTTCGTCACAGATGGCCTCCTGCTTAGTCACTGGCCCCGCGACCTTTCGACCCCCAGCCCAGAGCTCCGCCTTCACTCCTTCGCGGACGCCGGTGGGGCTCTCGGGCCCGGGGATTCGTTCGCCTCCCAGTCGCCACCAGAGGGCGCTCGGTGGTCCTCGAGGCCGCAGACTCACCGAGGGGGGCACCCTTTCGGCGCTCGGTTCGCCGGCTGGGGAAGGGTCGGGCGGGCGGAGGAGCGGCCCTTTCACCCAACAGCGGCGGGCCGGGCCGGGCAAGCCGGGGCGCCGCTGCACACTCACCGGAAGGGGGCGACACCATCCACATCTTCGCGGGATTTCAGCGGGAACCTGCGCCCGACGTCCGCCGCTGCTGCTGCTGCTGCTGCGGGCCGAGAGAGAGCGGGGTTGGAGGCGCGGCGGGCGCGGGGCTCCAGCGGCCCTTCGGGGCTCGCCGCGCCGCGCTTTGGGGGGCCCGGGACGTCGCCTCCGCTGCGCTGCGCCGCGTCCGGGATGCGGGCCGGCTGGCAAACAGCGGCAGGGGCGTGCCAGCCACGCGACCCGGCTGGCGAGGCCCCCACCAGGCGCTGGTGCCCCTTGCGGAGGAACGCCGGGCTCCTGACCCAGGCAGCACTCCGGCCCCTCCCGGACGGCCCCTGGCGGGAGACGGGGCAGGAGGAGGCGTGCACCTGCACCTGCAGCGGCACCTGCCGCCAGTGCCGGAGGGGGCGGCCAAGGAGGACCCCTGCAGCCCCTCGACAGAGAGCCTCGCGCCCGCGCCTGGCAGCTGCCCGCGCGCCTCGCGGCTCGTCGGCACGGCTGCAGTTTCGGGGGCGCTCCGTTCCCTTCCGCGAGACCCGCGGCCCCCTCAGCGGAGGGCTTGCGAGCCGGCAGAGGACGAAGCGCCTCCGGCCAGCAGCGTCTCTGCCCCGCTCACCGCACCGCCTGCTCGCAGGGCGCATCGGGCCCCCGGGGCTCGGCGGGCCAGCCGGCCGGGAGCGCCGCGCCTCCTCCGCCTCCTCCCGGCAGGGCTGCGCGGGCCGCGGGCGGGCGGGCTGGCGGGGCCCCGGGGCGGGGGCGCCTCCTCGGCCAACGCGCTTGTTGCGTCACCGGAGCATCAGCCGCCGGGCAGGTGGGCAGGCGCGCGCTCGGGGCACTCACCGCTGCTCGACAGTCCCGGCTCCGCGGGCTCTGCTCGCCTCCCGGCGCGCCGCCTTTATGCAGCGCCCCCCGCTCCGCCGGGAAAATTCCACAGGAAGAGGCGGCGCTGCTGGCCGGGGAGTCGCCCCCGGCCGCCCGCAGCCCGGCCTCGGAGTAGCGGGAAAGCCCCGGTGCCCTTCGGCGGCGCCGCCCCGGCCCGCTTCTGTCGCCCGCTGCGCGGGGGCGTGTCAGGCGGTGCGATCTTGCGGGCTCGGAGCGCCCTCCTGGCGGCGGGGGGCGTCGCTCCTCGGGGCTCCGGGACGGTGCCCCCACCCTGGCGTGCCCTGAACGTCGGCACCACGGCGCAGCCCAGGCGGCTCTCCCGGCCCTGCCCTGGAGCCGGAGAGGGAATGCGGGCCGTGGGGCCGTGCGGGCTGGGCGCGCAGGAGCCCCCCCCCCCCCCGCGCGGCAGCCCCAGGACCAGGTCCGGCTCTGATAGCCCCAGACGTCCTCTTTTCCCCGGACACGCCCTGCTGGGGAGCCTCCTGCCCGGGAAAGGAAAGGTGGAACCCTCGGAAAGACCTCTGAGGCTCCGCTGCCCCAGAAGCCCTCCCGGGCAGCCAGAGGGCACTGCCAGCCAGGCCCATGGGGAGGTCATCTGCGGGTCCTCCAGCCAGGCTTGGAAGGAACGCAGTCGAGGCCGGGGGTCGTGCGCCTGGGAGCAACCCTGTCCTGAGAGCAGGTGGCGCTGGCGGGGTGGACTGGCCAAAGGGGAAGGCACAAGTGAGGCTGCTGCCTCCCATGGGCGCCAGTCCCGGTGAGGCTGAGGTTTGGCCCGCAAGACTCAGCCCAGTCCTAGCCAGCTCTCCAGCCTGGAGGCAGCCCCAATGGGAGGGAGCCAACACTCCCTGACCTCGAGGAGGCCTCCGTGGCCGCAGAAGGTGGCCGTGGCCCTGGCGCTCCTGCAGTGGCCTGGGAAGCGGTCCAGGTTGGGCCATCGGGCGCTTGGCGGCCACAAAGTCTGCCCAGCCAGTGCCGAGTCCTGGAGGCGCCATCAGCTGCAGTGTTCCCAGCAGTTTCTCGTTACTGCAGGGATTTGAATTCTGGGTTTTGTCTTGAATTCAGCATTAAATCCTCTTTCAACTGATCTACTAACTTTTGCATTTAGTGAAACTGCATTTCCTAGAAACCTGCAAAGCTGTGAAATGTGACAGTTTCAAAAAGTTTCCACAATTGTGGCCGCTGCTGTAAATGTCCTCCTTTCCCTGTGAGTGGCCCCTGCAGGCAGCACAGAGCCTTCTTGTAATCACCGCAGACACTCACCCATAAGTCAGTCTCACAGATAGGGCAGGCTCTGAGCCAAAATCATGGAATTTTCTATGACCCTCAGATAAGTCGGGGGTTAAACTTTAGGGGGGGGTGTCTGACTATAGTTTTGTCTGATTTTATCTAAGGCCAGATCCTGAAAAATAACCTACCAGTAATTGTTACCTAAGAACTGTACAGTCTCTTATTAAAAACATAGTAAATGATCATGATGCATTTTTTTTTTAAATTCTTATCTTCACCACCTTTTCATAAACACTATCAGAGTAAGTGCACTGTAAACAACATACGAGTAAAACAGTGGTTCCCAACCTGGGGTTCATGTACCCCCAGGGGCACTCAGCAGGCCCTTTAGGGATACTTGAAAAAGAATGGTATAATGGCAGAAAAAGGCAGGTCGTGCTCCAGAATGCTTTGCAGGGCCAGCAATTCAGGAAGGGAGATAGCTAGTTGCCTGTGAAAGCCCCAACAATAACTAGTTTTTAGTCATCAATTCATGTATGAACCAGTGATTGAAAACCAGCCCAGTGAAAAAGCTGAAACATAATATGGAAAGTGATCAATCACCCAGAATTTCTCAGCACACTTCTGGTGCAAAACAGTGCAAAGGCAGTCTTCTGTTCTTCAAACAGATAAAGAGAAAATTGTATTGGCAACCTTCAGTCTCGAAAGACTATGGTATCGCGCTCTGAAAGGTGGTTCTGGCACAGCGTCTAGTGTGGCTGAAAAAGGCCAAAAGAGAAAATACTGTGATGAATACATGAAGTCTGGGCTTTCATATAGAGGAGATGAGGACTCCCAATGTGGCCCTGGAGACGGGTGAGCAGTGAGCTGGCAAAGTTTGCGGATGACACCAAACTTTTCCTAGTGGTGAAGACCAGACGTGATTGTGAGGAGCTCCAGAAGGATCTCTCCAAATTGGCAGAATGGGCAGCAAAATGGCAGATGCGCTTCAATGTCAGTAAGTGTAAGGTCATGCACATTGGGGCAAAAAATCAAAACTTTAGATATAGGCTGATGGGTTCTGAGCTGTCTGTGACAGATCAGGAGAGAGATCTTGGGGTGGTGGTGGACAGCTTGATGAAAATGTCAACCCAATATGTGGTGGCAGTGAAGAAGGCCAATTCTATGCTTGGGATCATTAGAAAAGGTATTGAGAACAAAACGGCTAATATTATACTGCCGTTGTACAAATCTATGGTAAGGCCACACCTGGAGTATTGTATCTAGTTCTAGTCGCCGCATCTCAAAAAAGACATAGTGGAAATGGAAAAGGTGCAAAAGAGAGTGACTAAGATGATTACTGGGCTGGGACACCTTCCTTATGAGGAAAGGCTACAGCGTTTGGGCCTCTTCAGCTTAGAAAAGAGGCGCCTGAGGGGGGACATGATTGAGACATACAAAATTATGCAGGGGATGGACAGAGTGGATAGGGAGATGCTCTTTACACTCTCACATAACACCAGAACCAGGGGACATCCACTGAAATTGAGTGCTGGGAGGGTTAGGACAGACAAAAGAAAATATTTCTTTACTCAGCATGTGGTTGGTCTGTGGAACTCCTTGCCACAGGATATGGTGATGGCATCTGGCCTGGACGCCTTTAAAAGGGAATTGGACAAGTTTCTGGAGGAAAAATCCATTAATCCACCCCCCACAGGTCTCTGCCTGAGCCAAGCAGGGCAGTGAGTACACCGTGTTCTGGGGGAGGGGGAGGAGGAGTGACAGGCTTGTGCCAATGAGCCAAGTCCCAGAAAGGTCTAGGGTAGGGTTCCCTCAGTGATTGTTTTGGCAGCTGGACCATGAACCTTTTCTCGCCCCTGAGTGAGCGAAGGGCAGGGGTCATGTTTGGAGAGCAGCAATCACTGATAAGAGAGGCAGCCCTTTGGAACGGCTCCCAGTGGCCACCATCACCCTGGCTTACCTTGTCTTTGTGCAGCATGAATGCTGAAAGCTGCTGACTTCAATCTGGAAAAGGCAACCAGTGATGCCGGATAAGGCCAAGAAGGGGTCCCTCAAGTAGGACCAACAGTGGCCAGGCAGGTGCCCCCCATGGGAGGCCAACAAGTGGACAGGACGGCAAGGACCACTGCTAATTCCACCAGCAGTGGATATTTCTGACAAGGATTAGGGGTCCCCCACCTCTGACCATCCCTCTTGGCTGGGGCAGCCCCTGTTCCCTTGGCCCCCTCCCTGGTCCATCAGTGTCCCTCTGTCTCCTGTTTGAGGGAAGGCCATGTTACTGTGAGGACCAACTAGCAGTGGCCTCCTTCCTGATCCCCCCCCCTCAGGTCTGTCTTGGTGGAGGGGGGCAGCTGACTTTTGGCATGTCGGTGGGTAAGTGTGCGTGCTCCCAGGCACTGCGCAGGTAACAGCCTGCCAGGTCACGTGTGGCAACTTCTCCCACAGGATGATGGTGGGGTCTTCCAGGGTCAGCCAATGTGCATGTCTGTCCATGTTGTAGGTGCAAAACAGTCGCCACGCTGCCAGGAGCAGGTGGCCATGGGACCCTGGACAGCCCTCTGAGGACGTGGGCTCATGTTGGTGTGCCCTACTTGCCGTGCCCCTTGGAGGCTGGCTGAGTCACCTCACCTGACCTCCCAGCCTGACGCGAGACTCAGCTGACCTGGGAGGGGACTGTTTTCTGCACACGGCACTGTTTGCCTTGTTTTATTCTTTGCAAAGTCTGGACTGTGTGAAATGTCACAACAATGATCCCCAGAAATCAACACTGTAGGAGTTGTAAAGGAGGGAGCTACTGCCCGGGAGGTGTAGCGGGCCCAGCACAGCCACCCTTGGCCTCCCAGGGGAGGGTGCTTGGGTTTCGCGGGCTGCTGCTCCACCTACGAAAGCCCTTCCTGTGCCAGGATGCCCAATGCTAGCAGAAGGGGTGGGCTTCAGTGGCCGTTTGTTCCAACGGCTGACTGGTTTCTGGGGGAAGGTGCCTTGCAGGCCTTTGAGAGGTTGGAGGAAGGAGGCAAGGAACAGAGTGGTAGCGACCTGAGTGGCAGAGGAACCAGTCAGTGACCACGGAGGGGCAACGGGCTGAGCACTCCTGGCCTCTGGCAGGAGCAGGGAGCTTGTAGCCCAGCTGCAGCCCTCTTCACATAGAAGGGGGGCTGTGAGGGGGACGTTCCCTGGGGGTTCATGGGGGCTGTGCAGCTCAGAGGAGGGCAGCAGCCCCTTGAAGGGACAGAACGGTGACCATCCAGTTCTGCTCCTGTTTCTCGTAACAAAGGTGTCACCTACTCCCTGTGCCTTGGAGCTGCATGTGGCTTTATGGCTCTGGCTTTGTGGGTGACCCTCCTTCAGGGCACTGTGGATCAATCACCCTGGCAGAGGCTCAGCCTTTGCTTCTCTTGTGCACCACCAGCAAAAGTGCTACCAGCAGAGTGCTGTGGGCAGGCTGTATTGGGGCCAGGTCAAGGCCAGTAATTCCTGTAGCCCAGAAGCCACATCTCTTGGAGCTGATGTGCTGGCTGCGGCTGGCTGCCCTTGCTGCTTCCTCAGGGCCACCCAGGTCAGGTCAGATGGCCCCTCATGGGGGGGGGGACTGTGCAGAGGGGCCAGCCATGGACATGCCAGGTCGTTATGACCAGAACTTCCAGGTCATGGCAGAACTGGTGAGCCATAAAGTTATACAGCCTCATCTCTGTATCTCATCTCATCTCTCTCAGCCTCATGCGCCAGGGACAGGTCAGGTTCTCTGGGAGGTGCCAGGAGGGGCTGCTCTGCTTGGACAAAACACACATCCTCCTAGGTGCTGGAGCTGGGCAGAGAATGGCCACTGTCCGGGAGCCCCACCCAGGTCTGCCTCGCTCCAGGCATCCCTGGATGGGCTCAGAATGGAGTCCAGGTCCACAGGCAACGCTATCCTCAGGCCGCACTGCCAGGGCTGGGGGGTAGCCCAGGAAGTGCGCAAATGGGGGGGGGCTGAAGAAGCTGGTCCTCTGCAGGGGCAATTCAAATGCAATCGCAATCCCTGATTCTTCAGTTTCCCTACACAAAACAGAAAGCAGTTTCTGGTCCTTCTGCTAGTGGAGAGACCTCAGAGGAGAAAATGCAGGCAGAGGAGGAACCAGCCTCTCCCACCTCCCTGTGTCTGGGCCAGGACGGAAGAGAGGCTGGAGGAGTGCTAAGCAATGACCACACTCAGGCACCTAAATGTGCTGCAAGTCCTGGCCAGTTCACTCTCCAGGCTTCCTCCATTTATATGCTGGCCATTCTGCAGCTGTTCCTTGCTTCTCTTGTGAGCCCCTCTCTGCATCCAAGCATGTCTGGCTGTGGGCTAGCCCCTGAGGGGGTTAAAGGCCCAAACATTTAGGGTGGAGGGAGAAGATGGTTAGATCAACAGAGGCTCCGGCGTGGGCTAAGTTTCCGGCTAAGGGAGGGTAAACGAGTGTCCATCCATAGAAGTCTGTCTGGGGTGACAGATTGCGGCCAGGGAGTCTATGCACCAGTCCTGCCCAGTAGTAGAACCCAGCTAGGTTCTCCACTTGTGTCACCCCTGGCTGAACCCCCAGTTCATAAGCACCTGTAAGAGCAATGGCCAGAGAAGGGCAGGAGGGGGGATGGAGTACTTAGGGAAGGAGGGCACCCTGGCGCACCCCAGAGAGGTCTGTGCCTGGAGCCAGCAAGCCTGCCTGCCTTCCTTTGCTGTCACAATCCCCTCTCTTTTCCTGCTGGTCAAGTCCCCAGAATCAGGCAGAGGTGGGGGTGGGGGTCAAAGACACCCTCCCTCCTTCCTGTGGCAAGGCCTCTGTTCCTCCACATCCCCCCCCCCACCAGCCAGCTTTCTCTCAGCAGCAACAGGGCCAGTGTCTTTGGTGACCTTTGGCAGAGACTGTGTTTGGCAACCTCACGTGTCCCAAGCACTGCAGTAAAGGCAGCTGGGAGAGGGACATTGTGTGTGGCTCCAGAAAAGGGACTTTGTTGCCTGTGCCAGAGACCAGTCAGGGGTGGTACAGAGACCAGCGAGGGAGGGAGGGAGGTAGGCTCTGGCTAAGACTTGGAGGGAGGGAGGGATGTGGAGACTGGGGCTTTTCCACCACGTGTGTCTGCCAAGAGGAACTTCTGCCCGGTGGCCAAGGCAAGCTTAGCCTGCAGCTGAAAGCAGATGATGGTGAGCAACTGCCAGTCTGGCTCTGCTGTGCAGCAGCACCAAAGACCACTGGGGAAAGGAGCTTCCCCTGGACAGGGGCAGGAACAGCTCAGCAGACCAGCACTGCAAAGGGAGGGAAGCAGCAGCCATGGCCAGTGTGGGGTCTGAGGGCCTGGAAGACGAGGCCAGCCTCAGAGCCCCAAGGAGGCAGCCCCATTGCCGCCTGGGGAACACAAGTGAGGACACCCTGTCAGCGCTCCTTCCTAGAGCATCATCCTCTTCCCCTTTGCCCACCCCCCGCTTCATCAAACACTTCCTGGACTCTGCCAAAAAACAAGCAAGTCAAAAAAGCAGACACGGGAGGCTGCAGAAGGGCCTGCAGGAGTCCCAGCACAGCCTCCACCCTCCTGAGGTCTTCAGGCTTGCTGTTGGCTTGACTAGAGCACTGGCTTTCAGACTGTGGGTCTGTGGTTCACCAGCGGTCAATTTTTTTTTGGGGGGGGGGGTTCTTTATTAAAGGGGATTAGACCGGTTTATGGAGGAGGAAGAGGAGAGGTCTGTTGCAGACCATTTGTCAGAATGACTACAGCTGCCTCCAGGTCAGCAGCAGGCTGCAGATTAGTGTGGGGGGGGGATCACTCCTGCACCTCCTGTTTGTGGGCTTCCCTGCAGATCTCTATCGGGCTGGCCACTCAGGGCCTGCTTTAGCTGCCCTCCATGCCTCACTTGCCCTCCATGCTCTGTGCCTTCAGCTGCAGATCCTTTGGGTGCAGTCAGGTCCAGGCGGCCTACAAGGTGCTGCTGGGGCTGATGAAGCAGGTGGCAAGTGGGGGAAC
This sequence comes from Tiliqua scincoides, assembly GCF_035046505.1. Taxonomy (NCBI): domain Eukaryota; kingdom Metazoa; phylum Chordata; class Lepidosauria; order Squamata; family Scincidae; genus Tiliqua; species Tiliqua scincoides. Next base: position 2,144,088 of record NC_089829.1, read on the forward strand.
TCTGGATGCTTGGTCTGCATCTGACTCCTAGGCTAAGGAAGCGGAGGGGTCCATTTGTCACCCACTGACACAGATAGGCCCAGGTGCAGCTGCTGGGGAGTGAAGCTTCCGCCTGGTCAGCCTTCCCCTTTCTGTGCAAAGGATCTCCAAAAGCAGAACTGTTTGCCTGGGAATAGAATCTGAATGGGGGGACACAGCAGGAAAACGGGTTTGTGGAGCAAACTTTGTGGGGGGGGGGGGCACTTTCCCTGTTTTGGACTCTGGGGGAGGAAGTTGGATCAGGACCATTTGTTTCATGCCAGTAGTGCTCAGTCACGTGCACTGAACTGCCACAGGGAGAAGTGAGGTGCACACACTGGCACAACTCTTCTTGTGAAGGGCTATAGTCATTCTCACCCTCACCCAGCTCTTCACCCAACCCAACACGTTTCTGGAGTGGCTCTTCAGCCTGCTCAATGGTGCTAGTGCTTCCCCTCCCCCTGGAGTCTTGTGCTGAGGAAGAAGTTCAGAGGGTTTGCCAGAGTCAAAGAGTGCAGCTTGACTGAGCACTGCCAGCAGGCCAATGGCACGCAGCTGCCAGCTCACCCAAGGGCGGGGGGGGGGGGTGAGCTAAAGCCCTCCACTTGTCTTGCAAAGGCATCCCAGTCCAGGACATTCTCACTAAGTGACATCACGCTGCTGGTGATAAACATGGTTGTGCGCCAGCCCTGCACTGCCAGCAGTCTGAAAGGGGCTGGCAGAGTCACAGCCCTCCCTCCTCACAGTTCATCGGGTGCAGGCTGTGCTCAACAAAACAGTCTCTCTCCCCCCATCAGCTGATGATATCAGCTTCCCTGTTGGGAATCCTGCCCCTCCCCCCCCATTGCAGCCAAGGTTGCAGAACTTGCCAGGAGTCAACCCACAGAGCTATGAATAGCCCTCCTGGCTAGAGATGACTCAGCATGCACAGTGGGTCCCTGGAGAGCTCCTCGACAGTGAGGATGGGCTCTGAGGCTCCCCATGCTGTGCTGGATCCTTGCAGGTAAGGGGGGCCCTGGGCAACCCTTAGGAAAGAAGAGCCTTGCCAGGAGTGAGGCTGCTGCACCCAGGGGAAGGGCCTCTTTTCAGGCTGCTCTGTACACTGAGGGGTTTCCCCACCCGCTGTCACCTGCTCCCTGACAGGGGTCCAAGAAGATGCCCCCTTGTGTCCACCCAATCCTCACCAGAATCCTCTGGAAATGCAGAGAGGCAGAGAGGGAGTCTGGACAGGACATGGGGGAGCAGCAGAGTCCTGCTCGCTGGCGGGGGTAGAGGGAGTTTGCATGGGCCTGCTTTTGTGGGTTCCAATCAGTTTGTGCAGGAAGGAAGGCCGGTATTCTGCATAGTGGCAGAGGTTGAACCAGGAGGGCTTTCCAGAAGGATAACTGGGTCCTTCTGAGGACAGGGTGACCTTGCAGTGTGTGCCACAGGCCTGCAGTGCATCCAGAGAACACGCTTGCCATAAAATGATTTGCCTTGCCTATAAAGAGGACTGAAGCTGGGTGAGAGTGACTTAGGGCAAAAGTCAGGAGACCATAAACAACACCCACTGGCTCCAGGGAAGAGGGCACTTCCTCCTCTGGTCCCAAGCAGAGGAAGGCTCTTGCTGCTGCCCCACTCCCGGGAGTGGTTGAAGATCATGGCCCCAATCCTGCTCCTGCAGAGTGAGCTGCTGCCTGCCTGAGGGTCCCTTTCACTAGGGTGTAGGAGAGGGGAGAAAGGAGGTAATTTGTACCTGGGCCCAGGGTCAAAAGGGGGGCCCAGGAGCCAAAGGAGGGGGCCCAGAAATTTCCTGGGATCTGACATTTTCCTATCTACTCAGACTTGTTGCCTTTACGGAATGCTGGGGACACTACTATGGCTGGGGATGCTGGGGACACTACTGATGCCACCTGGGGGTGGGTAGACCTGGGCTCCAGACATTTCCAGCTTTCTCTACCCTCCCTTCACCCTGCTTCACCCCTCCCTGCCCCTATTCTGCTCGCCCATCACTACCCTCTGCCGCTCTGTTTCACCCCTCCCCCTTTGCAAAGGGGCTCAAAAGAAACTTTGTACCCCCTGATAAAATTCCTCTCAGAGGCCCTGCCTTTCACCACCCTGACTACAAGGCACTGACTTAAAAACAAAACTCATGGTCTGGTCCAGCATCCTGTGACGGCAGTTGCCAGGCCTGGTGGCGGAGTATTCCACGGCCTATGGCCAAGGTATGAAAAGGTGGCAGCCTACAATGGTTTGATGCAGCAGGACATGTACTGGGTGGGGAGCTCAGGGAGGCTCGAGAGCAGGGGTGTGTGTTCCCTGTCAACAGCACTGGAGAGCAGGGCTAAGCTCCCCAATGTCTAGGACACCTCGGAAGGTGAGGCCCTCTTTCCCCCCTCCCTGGAAGACCACTTGCAGTACTGCTGCTTGGATTAGGCAGCTGGATTTGGAGGCTGTGCACAGGAGCTGGGTCAGGCAAAGGGTAACAAGGTGCACTGTGTCCTCTTCCACTGTGGTGCTCTGGGAAAAGGACAGGGTGCTAACTTCATGGGCCAGGATGCTCCTTGACATATCTGCTGGCAAAGACTCAGCCCAGCTGGCCCCAGAGCCCTGCTGCAAAGCACTCAGCCCCTGCAGGGACCCCTGAATAGAAGCTGAGAAGGAAAGCGTGCATGGAGGGTGAGGGAGGCCACTCTGTGAGCCGGTGCTGGACCTGACCTGGCCACCAAGCTATCTATAGCTCTCCCCACTTGTCCTAGGAGACAGACAAGAAGGCTTTGCCTGACAGGATCCCTGGCAAGAGTCCACAACCATGGGATGCCTGCTGCTGCTGGGGTCTGTCCTGGGGTTCAGAAGCAGCACAGGTTGAGGCTCTTGGGTGTGAGCATAGTGCTGAGTGCTTGTGGATAGTGTGAGAGAAGGCGGAGAGAGCAGGTACATGCAGCCCAGTTAGGGATAAAGGCAGGTGTCCAGTAGTGCCCAGACCAGGTGCCACCTGATCCCAGCACCATTTGTCACAGCAGCTGTTCAGAAGGCAATGGCAGCACCTAGCACCCATCTGTGGTAGACTGCCCCTGAGCCTGGAAGTTCCACGCAGCGTCATGACTAGTAGCCAAGAGAGACCCTTTCATCACTTTAGATATATATATCACTTTAGATATACCCTATCAAAACTTTAGATATAGGCTGATGGGTTCTGAGCTGTCTGTGACAGATCAGGAGAGAGATCTTGGGGTGGTGGTGGACAGGTCGATGAAAGTGTCGACCCAATGTGCGGCGGCAGTGAAGAAGGCCAATTCTATGCTTGGGATCATTAGGAAGGGTATTGAGAACAAAACGGCTAATATTATAATGCCGTTGTACAAATCGATGGTAAGGCCACACCTGGAGTATTGTGTCCAGTTCTGGTCGCCGCATCTCAAAAAAGACATCGTGGAAATGGAAAAGGTGCAAAAGAGAGCGACTAAGCTGATTACGGGGCTGGGGCACCTTCCTTATGAGGAAAGGCTACGGCGTTTGGGCCTCTTCAGCCTAGAAAAGAGACGCTTGAGGGGGGACATGCTTGAGACATACAAAATTATGCAGGGGATGGACAGAGTGGATAGGGAGATGCTCTTTACACTCTCACATAATACCAGAACCAGGGGACATCCACTAAAATTGAGTGTTGGGCGGGTTAGGACAGACAAAAGAAAATATTTCTTTACTCAGCACGTGGTCAGTCTGTGGAACTCCTTGCCACAGGATGTGGTGCTGGCGTCTAGCCTAGACGCCTTTAAAAGGGGATTGGACGAGTTTCTGGAGGAAAAATCCATTATGGGGTACAAGCCATGATGTGTATGCGCAACCTCCTGATTTTAGAAACGGGTTATGTCAGAAGGCCAGATGCAAGGGAGGGCACCAGGATGAGGTCTCTTGTTATCTGGTGTGCTCCCTGGGGCATTTGGTGGGCCGCTGTGAGATACAGGAAGCTGGACTAGATGGGCCTATGGCCTGATCCAGTGGGGTTGTTCTTATGTTCTTATGTTCTTATCACCTCCTCCTCCTCCTCCCAGCCAGTGGCTCATCTGAATTTTGGATGAGGGGCTGGCCCCCCAGCGTGGTTGCCCAGCTCAGCCAAGTGTGCTTTCAGTGCTGGGGTTCAACCATGGCTTGGAATGCACTGCAGTATATAGAGCAATTGTGCCACATAGAAAGGGTGGGGTGATGGTTCCCCAAAGGTGTGCCAAGATCCCCTTCCTCTCCCCAGAGCAGCCACAGTCCAGGACCGAGGAGCGCAGTCATGGGGGGGGGGAAGCGCAGCTGGCACTGCCAGCCCCAACCCTGTCTTTCTGGGCTGCTGCTGCCACCTGCTGACAAAGGGGCGCATGGCACCAGCCAGTCATGCAGGATGAGGGGAGGGGAGGTGTGCAGCAATCCTCTTTGGCAGGCAATGCATATGCGGAGCGGTGGAGGGGCCGCCGCAAATCCAAGAACAGTGGAGTCACTGGGGGATGTGGGCTGCACCTGGCACAGCGGGGTGACACCACTACTGGCCAAAATTGTCAAAATTTTGGTTTTTTCAAACAATATCATCATGTTATATATCATTCAATGTGAAATTGCATGCAGAATGCAATGAAACATACCATGTTGAAATACCTCTATTCTATCAAAAGTTATAACCAAAAAAACCAGTAGCGGTAGGGCGATGATATGTCAACATGCCCACTGCCTGGGGTATTGACCTGCCCACACTGCATGGGAGGTGGTCCATCATGGTGGTGACACGCTGGCCTCCCGTACTGGGTGATGCAAACCCTAGTGAAGCCACTGCCCAGGAAGACTGCTTGGAGACATCTTCCTGGGAGGAGTGATGAACGCAGAGATGGTGTATCCTTCTCCTCCAGAGCCAAGGCGCGGTGGGGGGCTGGTGGGAACTCCCAAGACCCCCAACTGTGGAGCTTTGCCTGGCGCTGCCTTTTCCTCATCTTGGGAATGAAGGTGCCCCCCCCGCCCCTTGCCTGCTTCTCCTCCAAGATCAGGGGCTGAGCTGTGGAGGTGGGGGAGGGGATGTTGAAATGTTCAGTCCTCTCTCTCCTCCTGGGCACCTGCAGTCCTGTGGTTGGGATACCTTCCTTCCAAAAGCTGCTGCTTTGCTCCCACCAGCCCCCTTCAGGACCTTCTACTCCAACATGAGACCCGCAGGCAGAGCGCTTTCTGCCTTGCCCCAGTGATAGTTAGGCTCTCCCAGCACCACCCTTTCAGCAGTGCTGCTTCTGCCAAGGCACTGGGACAGAGAGATGGAAGGAGGTCTCAGAAGGCAAGGAACACTACAGGGGAAGGGGCTGACTAAGAGAAGTGAGAGGGAGACACTGCCAAGGAGCTGGGAGAGTCCAGTAATCACATGGGCTGCCCTTTCAGCAGTGCCATTTCTGCTGAGGTCACTTCATAGAGCACCTCTCTGCTGCTTTGCAATGAAGTGATGCTGCTGAAAGGATGGCCTGTGTGATCATTGGGCTCTCTCATATCTTGAAAATATGATTAAGATTTCCATGTTTTCTGCCATTTGCAGTTAATGAATTCCTGAGAACAAAGTGCTTAGTTTGTAGTGCTTTGACCTGTAGTGCTTTGACCACAAAGTACTTTGACCTGTAGACATTATATATCTGGACTTTCAGAAGGCATTCGACGTGGTCCCTCACCAAAGGCTACTGAAAAAACTCCACAGTCAGGGAATTAGAGGACAGGTCCTCTCATGGATTGAGAACTGGTTGAAGGCCAGGAAACAGAGAGTGGGTGTCAATGGGCAATTTTCACAATGGAGAGAGGTGAAAAGCGGTGTGCCCCAAGGATCTGTCCTGGGACCTGTGCTTTTCAACCTCTTCATGACCTGGAGAAAGGGTTAAGCAGTGAGGTGGCAAAGTTTGCAGACGATACCAAACTTTTCCGAGTGGTGAAGACCAGAAGTGATTGTGAGGAGCTCCAGAAGGATCTCTCCAGACTGGCAGAATGGGCAGCAAAATGGCAGGTGCGCTTCAATGTCAGTAAGTGTAAAGTCATGCACATTGGGGCAAAAAATCAAAACTTCACATATAGGCTGATGGGTTCTGAGCTGTCTGTGACAGATCAGGAGAGAGATCTTGGGGTGGTGGTGGACAAGTCGATGAAAGTGTCGACCCAATGTGCGGCGGCAGTGAAGAAGGCCAATTCTATGCTTGGGATCATTAGGAAGGGTATTGAGAACAAAACGGCTAGTATTATAATGCCGTTGTACAAATCTATGGTAAGGCCACACCTGGAGTATTGTGTCCAGTTCTGGTCGCTGCATCTCAAAAAGGATATAGTGGAAATGGAAAAGGTGCAGAAGAGAGCGACTAAGATGATTGCTGGGCTGGGGCACCTTCCTTATGAGGAAAGGCTACGGCGTTTGGGCCTCTTCAGCCTAGAAAAGAGGCGCCTGAGGGGGGACATGATTGAGACATACAAAATTATGCAGGGGATGGACAGAGTGGATAGAGAGATGCTCTTTACACTCTCAAATAACACCAGAACCAGGGGACATCTGCTAAAATTGAGTGTTGGGAGAGTTAGAACAGACAAAAGAAAATATTTCTTTAGTCAGCGTGTGGTTGGTCTGTGGAACTCCTTGCCACAGGATGTGGTGACGGCATCTGGCCTGGATGCCTTTAAAAGGGGATTGGACAAGTTTCTGGAGGAAAAATCCATTACGGGTTACAAGCCATGATGTGCGTGTGCAACCTCCTGATTTTAGAAATGGGCTATGTCAGATGCAAGGGAGGGCACCAGGATGCAGGGCTCTTGTTATCTGGTGTGCTCCCTGGGGCATTTGGTGGGCCACTGTGAGATACAGGAAGCTGGACTAGATGGGCCTATGGCCTGATCCAGTGGGGCTGTTCTTATGTTCTAGTTTAGGCCATTATCTGACTAATGGTGTCACTTCCTGCTCAAGATGTCACTTCTGCCCCCAGCAGCACCATGAATGGTATTTGACCCACTATATGAAATGAGTTTGATGCCCCTGGTCTAAGCCTCCTTTTGTGCTGTGTTTAGGAGGAGAAAAGCAAGTGTGCGAGCCTGGCACCACATAAGGAGGGGGGCCTGGTTTGCAGGAGACGACGCTGGCCAGAGACCCAAAGCCTGATGGGGGTGAAGGAGCACTCCCCTCCCTGCCCCAAGAAAACCACCTGGACTCAGGGCTCAGCTTCTGAGATTTTATTCTGGACCTCCTCCCAAGTCTGCTCAGGCCATCCTCAGTCAGGCATGTTTTGCGATGGTCTGAAAGCGGAGCAAAAGGAGAGTGGCGTTTGGTCCTTCAGCAGCAGTGCTGGCACTGTGCAGGCATCACCCTCTCCGCTCACCCTCCCTGCCCTGGCCCCAGGCATGCCTTTCCTGACCAGAGCAGCAAGCAGACAAGGAGAGGCTACTCACTTCCTGGATCCAGGACTCGAAGGCGGAGACACGGGTGAAGACGGTAGGCTTCTTCAGGGCATTGCACCCCAGTGAGGAGACAAAGCTGGCGATCCCATGGACCTCCCACTGCCCATTCTCAGCCTGGCAGTTCAAGGGTCCACCAGAGTCACCCTGGAAGCAAGAGCCATCCAGGAAATGCTGTGAGGGGGCCACTCAGAGAGAACAGCTGGACCTGGTTGCCTGGGGTGGCATAGGCACCACCCCTAGAGCCCACAGCGATGGGGGGAGGCCCAACCTAGCCTTGTGTTCACCACAGGCAGCAACTGTGTACAGCACCACAGGGGGGCGTTCTGTGGTCTGTGTTGGTTGGAGAGAAGCAGATTTCCCCACCACCCCAGGGGGGCTGGTCCCGAATGGCCAGGTAGAGGACACTGTCGCCTGGGGCTCTCTTCCCGGTACAGTTGACAACCCATCCTCCTCGACCTCCACAACGGAACTTGCCAGCAAACCAGCGGGGAGGGGCAGAGCAGGCTGGCCTTCAGTCTCTGCGCACAGACAGGCCCGGACTAGTGGCGCTGCTGGCCTCACTGCCCTCTGTATCTGGAAGGGTTTGAGGGCAGCACCACCCCTGGGGCTCAGTGAAGGAGGCCACATGCCTGTCTTCTCCAGATACAGACAAGGGCACTGGTGGGAACACCTCGTGGCACTGAAGCTGTTCCAGGCAGGCCTCCTCCTCGGATCCCCACCCCTCCAACTTACATTGCAGCCGGCCTTGACGTCCCCACCCGCGCAGACCATCTCCTTCCTGATGACGCCTCCCCACCAGTCAGGTTGGTTGCAGTGCTCCTGGTCCACCACCGGCAGCAGCGCCTGCTGCAGCTTGTCGGGCAGGGGGCCGTTGGCTGTGGAGGGGGAGGGTCATGGATGGCACAGCAGGCCCTGCCCAGCGCAGTGGCTCCAAAAAACCCCTCCCAAAGGGTTCCTGTCAAGAGCCACAGGAGGGTTGACTGGCCCTGGTACCGGGAGGGCCTCACAGGGGCCATGCCCTCAGCTTCTGCTGCCAGCCGTCCCCCGGCCAGCAGTGTAAGCTGCAGATGACCTGGACAGGCTCAACAGCCTCTTGGCCTCTCTGCAGGGGGTGGCAGGCTGGTCTCCCCAGGACAGAAGGAAGCCTCCCTGCTGCTTGGTGGTGAGAGCTCTCCAGCCCCAGTCAGGAGACGGAGGCACATGGCGGGGCAGGGGCCTTGAGAAACTCCCTTTTACAACCAGAGCCTTGTTGGAGTTTGCTTCTTCATCTCCTCCAAGCTTTGGGTACGAGCAGAGTGACTTTTGGACAGAAGATGTGGCTCTGCAGTGCCCCCCGGCTCCCCCTTAAGCGCTGGTGCACTTTGATCCAAGGATCAGCTGATCGCATCACAGGCATTCCTCAGGACAGTGGGGCTTGTGCACAACAGGGACACACTTATGCACACTTGCACCCTGCTGCCCCCACCGCATCACCTACTGTAGAGGCGCCCCCAGCCGCTGATATAGCAGGGGTACTCGTTGGGCAGGATGTCCCCTGCCGGTGGGAGGCAAGCCAGCTGCACCTTGTCACTCAGCTCCGCGCTGCGGGACAGCTTCAGCAGGGCAATGTCGTTGCTAGGGTGTAACAGGACAGGCAGTCACGGGGGGGGGGACTTTCTAGGGTCCAGCTCCCTCTGCTCTCCCTCGCTCAGGGTGTCTCAAACAGTGTGGCATAGTGCTTAGACTGCCATCACAGGCTGAAGTTCAAATCCCCATACAGTCAAGGTGAAGCTCACTGGGAGGTCCTAGGCCCACGCTGCCCCCCTCTAATGTACCTTGCAGGGTTGTTGTGAGAACAAAAGTGGAGTGTGCATGCCGTCTTCAGCTCCTTGCAGGAAGTGCAGTTGTCATGTCATTGCTTTTAGCAGCAGGTTAGCATCACCTCAGAGATGGTAGTCATGCTTTTAGCCACTGGGGTGCAGTCCCACAGTCAGTCACTGGGCCTCTGTCAGCACCTACTGACTGTTCTGCCTCCCAGAAGAACAGCTGGACTGAGCTGCCCGACATCCAGGGGGAGGGGAGGCCCCCTCTCAGAAACATGCAGCCCAGAGGGTGTCCTGGCACCTCAGCCCTCCATCTCTCCCAGAAGCCATGAACAGCGGTTGGGCTGCAGCCATATGTGTGGGGGGCTGCCATTGACTTACCCGAAGGCAGGGAAGAGGGAGATCCAGCGGGGGTGCACAAAGATGTCTTCAGGGTTCACAGGGATGCGCTGCTCAGAGCCCTCCTCCTGGCTCATGTCATACTCGCCCAGCACCACCTCATAACGGCGGGACTTGCTGGAAGGGAAGCCCCCCCCCCGGCAGGGTCACACAACGGGGCTGCACTGGGCTGGAGCCCCCTGAGTGGTGGGGACTGGCTGCCTGGCAAGCCCTCCCCTCCCCTCATCCTCCTCACCAACCCTCAGTGTGGGAGGGAAGGGCCTGGTGTGTAGTGTGCACCTTGATGGATGGATCAGGCTGTCGACCAGAAGCTTTGAAAAAGCAAAGTGCCAGGCAGGCAAAAGACTTTGGAGGGAGAAGAAGCCAGAGAGCCAGGCCTGTTCAGTCACTGGCCAGAGGAAACGAGTCAAAGGCCACATAGACAGGAGGCCACCCGGGAGATGTGGGAGTACTCCCAAGGTGCAGATCCCCCCTGCCCCCCTCTGGAGACACCCTGCCTTCAGCCTGGCTGCATGAGGGCAGGGGCAGCTTACGAGATGCAATGGGCAGCAGTCATAACCCAGTCGGGGGCGATGAGGGAGCCCCCGCAGGTGTGGTAGAAGACCCCATCCTTCTCATACTGCAGGGAAATCTGGAAAGAGGCAAGAGAGTGGGCGGCTATCAGAGCCTGGGGCAGCAGAGCCCCACATCTGGGGGCCCACAGTAAGCCTGGGGAGCCCACAGCTGATGCAAACTTCTCACCAGCCTGCTTGGGCCCATGTGCTGGCAGCCTTGGCAGGCCACAGGGAGGGGAAAGGGCCCCCAAAATCTCCAGATGTCACACGCAGGAGGCACCCAGAGGTGCTGGCACCAGTTGGACAAGCCCATGGTGCTAGTGGGAGCTGAGAAATGGGGGTAGGAGATGGATGAAGAAGCCACACAGACCTCTCCCTCTTGGCTGGGGGAAAGGGTGATAGGCAAATGTGGAGCCTTCCCTGGGAAGAGGGCCAGGACTGGGGGGAGGAAACATGGTGTCACCAGAGGGCAATGGGGGCCTCCACAAGAGGTGTAGAGCAGATGGGACAGACGTTGGCCCCTCTCATGTGCACCTGCCTTGCAGTGCTGGGGCTAGGATGGCAAGTCCTGCCCAGGGGAGGGCCAGGACCCTCAGCTGGGATGGGGCTCCTTGCTGCCTCCTGGGGTGGAGCAAGGCCAGAGTCTGTCTCAGGGCCCATACTCCCCTGAGGGCTGAGGAGGGCTGGGTGCTCACCTGCCAAGGCCAGCTGTAGGGGATGGCCTCCTCACCGTTCACCACCCTGGCGTTGGGGGAGTGGACAGGCCGGCCACACCCAGAGGCTACGGAGAAGAGAGTAGAGGAGGGTCGACATGCCTGGAGGGCTGGGGCTCCAGAAGCAGGGGCAGGTGCTGATGCCAGGGAGGCAGCAGGCTTCACCCTTTCAGTGCAGACGGAAGGTTGCACACACACCTCTCCCAGCTCTGCCCTCCTCCCAGCAAGGAGAGCAACACAGGGCCAGCAATGGGCACACCACCCTTGGTGGAGCTGTCTCCTCAGAGGACAAGCCAAGCTTTTGTCTCAAGCCAAGGGAGAGCTTGCCCTGATGGGAAGACAATGGCTACCTTGTGATTGGTGCCTCCCTCCCCCCAGTGGAAGTGCTCCTTGGTCCAGGCCTGGTCTCCTCCAGCACTCCCAGCTCTGCTCCCCTGCAGTGAACCTGACTGGGTGGGGGTGCAGGGTCATCATCACACTTGCACATGTGCAGGTGATCATGAAAGGCACTAGGTGTGAGCAAGCCCAGAAGCTGGGAAGGGAAGGATGACTTAGGTCAGCTCTGGTTTCAGGGCAGCACCAGTTCCCCATTGGCCTTAAACAACACATCTGCCTGAGGTGCCCCTGCCCAGGGCTGGAGCTGCCCTGGTGCTGGTCAGGAGGACTTTCTCTCTCATTCTTGGCAATGCCTCCAAAGGAGCACGGCTGGCTGTCTGGCTGGGGCCCTGTCCCATCAGAGCTGCTCTCCAGGTCACTCTAGTGCTCTACCATGTTGCTCTAGTGCTCTCTGGGGGGGGGGGGGGAGAAACTGTTGCTCACCACCAGCCACCAGCAGAACAGGGATCAGTAGCTCCAACATTGTGAGCGAGGCAGCTTACAGGGACTGCAGAGCCTTTATAGCCCCCTTTATCAAGAGCAGCAGGACACCGAGGGAGGGGATTGCCTCAGACACAGGTGCTGCACCCTCCTATCACCTAGCAGTGAAGGCCACTCTAGGGGCTCAGGCATGCCACCTGGCCACCGCACCTGCTCAATTTGGGCCAGTGCCAGAAAGGCAGTCAGAGCCTGACTTGGATGCAGCCCTGTGACTTGCCCACCTGCACTTGACAAGGAGGGGGAGATGTAGCCAGTGTCCTGGCATCAGAGAAGTTGGCTGGAGTGGCTGGCCAAGGGGTGGAGGGGTTGGCAGGTCACTCTTGCCTGCAGCTGGGGGGGGGCAGCTGCATCTGGTGTCCTGTGTCCCAGTTTCTTGTTTCAAAAATGAGTCTACTGTGGCTGCAATCAGAAGTGCCAGGTGAGGGGGCCAGTTTTCTCTCTCAGCCAGTTTTTGTTTGTTTGTTTGTTTGTTTGTAAAAAATGGCCACCCCCTTGCCAGAGAAGAGAGGGAGTGTCCACCCAAACACCTCAGGACAGCTCTTGTCCTAAAGTCCACAAGTGCTTTCAAGTGATCAGGGTCTGAGCCTGGGGAGGGGCTGAGGGACTCCCTGCATTGCAGAGCCGGGGGCAGCTCTACCCACTGAGCCACTCTCCCTGCAAGCAGCCAACACTGCTTCCCTGCCTGCCACCTTCAGGCCCTGAGGTATCCTGAGAAAGATGGGAGACACGGACATAAATGAAGTGGTGTGCGTACCTGGGGACATTCTTGAGACTGGAGCAGGATGTGAGGGAGCTCCTAGGCCAAGAACCATCCAATGAAGCAAGCTGTCCAGGGGCTGTTACCTGGCAATGGAGGACCACAGGATGGAGGTGACCTCTGCCAGGCACAGAGAAAGTAGGGAGGCTTTATTCAAGGCCTCAGCCCACCCTTGGCCAGCATGGAGCAGTGCAGAGGCTTACATGGCCCCCCTTAAAGAGCTCAGCCTGGCAGCTGCAGGCAGATATGCGCATATCCCAGTTGGTGACTGGATTCTGGACCCCTTGAGCTGAGCTATGCTGTGCTGCCCAGCCTGGCCTTCCTCAGTGGATCCAGCTTTTAATGATGAAGGATCTTCACATGTGTCTGATTTCTAGAACGGGAGTTGGTGGTGCTTGAACATACCCAGAAGTCAGGTCTGCAGCTGGAACAGCTGCCCTTACCCCCATTCCGGATGTGGGTGCAGGCCACCTGTGCGAGGGGGCGGCACTCTGCACACCCTATGAGGAGCTCTTTTTATGATGATTTCACAAGTCCTCAGGTTGGCATGAAACTCAAGCCCTTTGACTGCTGAAGTGACCAGGCCTTTTTTTCATACCACGGGCCCAAGCGGCAGGCAGCTCCTCGCTGGTGAGGGCTGAATGCAGCCTTGGGACTCCCTGGGAAGGAGCGCAGGTGGCTGGAAAAAGCCGATAACTAACTGGCCTGCCTGCCTGCCTGCCTGGTGGGGGCACTGGGCCACGCGAAGGCGCCCCAGGAGAAGGCCAGGCGTGGCTGTCGGCACGCTGTGCGGGGGAAGGAGGCCGCGATCTGCGCCCCGCGCGAAACACCGCTGCTTCCCTTTCCCGGCTCGGTGTGGAGGCGCCCTCGCTCGCAGCAGAGCCGCCCTGGAGCCGCTCGACGCCTCCCGGGGCGCGCCCGCTGAGCTCCTCCTGCCTGCGAAGAAGCCCACGGCGGCAGCCCCGAGGCCTCGCTCTCCTCCTCCGAGCAACGTCCGAGGGCCCGGCGGCTGCTCCCGCTCCGCCCCGTCCTTCCCGAGAGCGGCTTGGGGTTCCCCCGGGGCGCTTGGAGGAGCCCGAGAGGACGCTGCGCCCTCAGAGGCTGCATGCGCCCGGCCTGCGCCCTCCAGCGGGGGTTCCGCCGCCCGGCCCTCTGCAGCGGGAGAGCCCTCGGGGGCTGCCCGCAGGCGGCACGTGGCCGGATCCGGCTCCAAAGGCGCCGGTCCTGCCCCGACTGAGGGAGACGCACTGCCCGGGGCCGCAGCAGGCCTCCAGAGAGCGGGCCGGGGCCACGCAGGAGCGCAGAGGCGGGAGCGCCTCCCGCGGAGAAGGGCGGCAGGCGGAGGTGGGGGGCGGCCGTGCCGGGGGCTGCCCGCGCCCGATCCGGCGGCAGGTCGAGGCCGCGCGAGGCGGGAGGGCCGCGGACCGGCAGCTGAGCCGAGCCGAGCCGCCGCCGGCCTGCCTGTCTCCATGCGCCCGCCGGCGCCTTGGCGGCGTTTCCGCCCCAGACACGTCCACGCGCGTCTGCGCGGAGGCCTTTCCACGCCTCCCGGCGGGCCTCGCGTGGGCGGGCAAGAGAGGCGCGGGGGAAGCCGCCGCTGCCCGGAGTGCTGCTGAGGCGGACTGAGGGCTCCGGAGCCGCGCCTTGCCTCGTCCACGCTGCCCTGGGACTCTGCCCGAGCAGCCCCCGAGGCTTGCCGAAGGAGGCGCGCGCTGTGGCGCTCAGCCATGCCGGAGACGCCGGGCGGCAGGCGCCGTGCAGAGCCCCTTCCTCCCGCCGCGTGCCCAAACCCTGGCCCTGGGGCCACTTGCGGCCCTTGAGGCCTCTCAACGTGGTCCTCAGGGAGCCCCCAGTCTCCAATGACCCACTGGCCCTCCTGAAATTCGTTGAAGCCCACTCTGGCCCGACGCAACTGAGCTCAGGGCGACTGTTTGACCTCTCATGTGAGCTGTGGGATGAGGGCTTCCTCCATCTGTGATTCAGCAGCAAAGGAAAGGCCACTCTTGCTTTGTGCAAGGCCTTTTATATAGGCTATCACAAGACCTTCATTCATTCATATAAGTTCATCTTTAATGTATGTAAACTTGTAATGTATGTATTTATGTAAACTTATGTAAATTTATTCAAATTTTAAATGTAAATTCATTCTTCCCCCCCCCCCCCGGCCCCGGCACAGTGTCAGAGAGCTGATGTGGCCCTCCTGCCAAAAACTTTGAACACCCCTGCTCTGAGGGAAGGTCTAGCAGAAAACGGCTCCTGTATTGCTGTACAAAGCCAGGCAGCAAGGAGGCCGTTGCCCAATCATGCGCAGGCGTAGCTGGGCACAGCCAGCCTCTCATGCTCAGTTCAACTCATAGGTGTGGCTGGCAAAACTAAGGGGACGAGGGTCCAGGATCTCTCCGCCTTCACTGTCCAGACCCTCACGCACTGGCCTGCCCCCCCACCCTTTGCAACAGTGAGCAGGATGTACTGGAAAGAGAAAGGAGACCACAGGCACTTAGCCTCAGGTTGCCCTTGCTCTGAGGTGCTGTTGTTGCATATGACTCTGGAGGTATTTAGGACAAGACACCAGGTGAGGGGTGGCTTGCAGCTTTCTTGCTAACAAGCATCTTTAAGCCAGAAGCAGAGTCAGAGCTGATGTTAAAATGGCATTTTTGGCTAGTGTTTAGTGAGAGCTCTTGGTTCACGGCATCAAGGGGAAGAGTGGCATGAGCTGGGGGGGGGACCCAGCTGGAGTCTGAGGGGGGAATGGGGCCGTCTTGATGTGGCAGAGCCAGCCTGGAGCCTGTGGGGGCTGTGATGGCGGCTCCTCAGAGGCTGGCAGGCTGGCTGTGGCCAGAGCCTGGTTGGATCTCGCCCTTCAAGGCCCTCCCAAAATGAGGCATTTTTAGAATGTGTGTCTAAGATACACTTGCCCCGCTGCTGTACTCACAAGGAAGCGCAGAAGGAGCAATTGCAGCAGAGCGAAAGAAGCAAAAGTGTTGCAGCCTCAAAGGACTTGTTTTGGGAAGAAAGTGAGGATGAGGAGGAAGAAGAGCAAAGAGAAGCTCTGGGAAAAGATCCTGAGGGGGCCATGGAGGGGGGATCTTAACCTGCCCTATTAATGACCATAACTGGGAATCCATAGAAGCCAAGAGGCTAGTGACTGTGTTCCTGCCTGCCCAGTTTCTGAATAGTTTCTCCATGCATATGGAGGACACCCAGATGTTGAGCAGAAAATGCCACTTCTTTCCTCCCTCAGGAGAATTGGAAGACAGAAAGAAGCTGCCTTAATTTCACATGCAGAGAAATGTCCATAAAGGGACTGTTGGCTGACAAAGGGGCGTGCGCCGGGTGGCCAGTTTTGGTACATCCTGCCTGAATTAGGAGGGGAAGGAGGGTGAGAGACAAGTAAGGAGGAAAGGGTTTAGCCAAGAAATGTTTTATTATTCTTAGCAAAGGTGGAGTCTGGTGAGGAATGAGCTGCTGGCACGACCTTAGTGGCTGCCAATGGTCTGCAAGAAAAGTCAGAGTTACACTGTTAGTGAATGCACAAGAAGAGTAACCACAATCTATTCTGTGCCTCTCACTGAGCTATGCAACTTCAAGGTAGTCTGCAACACATCTCATTAGTAAGCAGAGTTGTGGTGGGACTGAGGAATGTTTTGCACTGGCAGCCCCCTAGTGGGGGGGGCAGGACCTTCAGGGTAAGCTGTCAGATAGGCAGGATTGCTAGGTTCTTCTGCCCAAGCATGGGCTGGGCAAAAATGAATTAAAGGGAACTTACCCAGCCAAATGGTCCCTTTAAAGAAGATTCTAGCAATCTTCTGCTTTAAAAAACTTTAGATGTCCTTAAAGGACCTAATGGGCTTGTGGGGGGGGGGATTGCGGGAGCCCCTGCTTCCCCCCAGCCCATTAGCTTGTTTAAGGTCTTACCCCAGCCAAAGTTCCTTAAAGGAGAAAGCTGCCATTCCGTTAACCTCACTGTAGTCATTTGTAAGCAGCCAGGTTACCGGGGAGGGGAGTAGCCTGGAGGTTGTGCAGCAACCTAATTTAAGTGAGAATGTAGCCCTTGTCCCGTTAAGTTTAAATTGTGCAGGAGTGGATGGGTGTGGGACTGGCATTCATGGTTTCAAGTACAGTATCCACAGGGGGGTCTATAATGGAACCCCACGGATATGCCTGTGCATTGTGACCCTCAAACTGTAAAGATTAGAGACCCCTGGTCTAAAGCAAAAAAGAAGCAGCAAACGTCCTTTGTTCTTCATTGACTCTTGCATGTGTCAGAGCCGGCATGATCCCAGAAGACAGTTCTTGGGACAGGAAACTCATGACTTGGACTGGCAGAAGAGACGGAGATTTCTCTCAGGGAGACAGAGCAGCCAGCACTCTGCTATGGGAGCTGGGGAAAGGGCTGCACAGGGCACCAGCCAATGTGCTCCTCCCTCCATTTACAAAGATGTGAGACAAAAGGACACTACCTCTTCAATCCAGGCATTGAAAGCAGAGACACGGGTGAAGACCGTGGGTTTCTTCAAGGTGTTGCACCCCCAGGCTGACACGAAGCTGGTAACTCCATGTACATACCACCTCCCATCACCGGCTTGGCAGTTGAGGGGGCCACCTGAGTCACCCTGAAAGAATAATATTTGTAAGTCACCTGAGAAGCTAGATGCTACCCAGTTCATTACAGAAGCATCTGCTCTGTGGGTGTGTGGAGACATCACAACCTTCTCATGCCCCTGGTGATGAAGGCATTCAGGTCACAATAAATCATTCTCCAAGATCTCATTACTCTCTCTTTTGGGGGGCGGGCTTCCTGATACTTTAACATTCCACAACTTTTCTTACAGAATTTATCCCCCTTAAAGGAGAACTTGGGACTTCAGGCAGACAACTGGCTTTGATGTGGACTTCCATGGCAGCAGGTTCAAGAGCAACATGAGCAGGTGCAGAGCTGTGATGATCTAGGGAAGGGAATCTTCCCCACAAATTGGAGAAGCAGGCCAAAGGATGAGAGGCTCCGTTCCTACCTGTTTATTAACATACTTATAAAACACTTTCAAAGTCATTCCAACCAATTTATACCAGGGTAAAAAACAGTAACAATGAAACGTTAAAAAGTCTGAACTCTTTGGCCACCTGAACTCTCACAATGGCCAGCGCAGGGGGAGAGATCTGGTTGAGCAAAGAATGTTGTTGAGGATGAACATGCTACTCCTTGTAGTTCCCATGTCCGCTGAGGTGGGGTAGATTAGCTGGCTAGGACAGGAAGCAAACCAGACCTGTGGCGTTGCAGCTACGTCCTTCCTGGTAATAGTCAGTGCAGGGAGGGCTCTTTCAGCTGCAGTTTGGCAGGGCCTGCTTTTCATTGACTCCAGAAATACTAGTTGGGACCTGGAGCTGCCAGTGTCTCCTCAATAACTCATGACGTTATTGCACGTTTCTGCCTCTTTTCTGCTGTTGGTACTCACATTACAACCAGCTCGGATGTCGCCACCAGCGCAAACCATGCTTTCCTTGACAGTGCTTCCCCACCAGTCAGCCTGTGTGCAGTGTGCATGGTCCACCACTGGGAGCACTGCCTGCTGCAGTTTGGAGGGCAGAGGCCCACCAGCTGCAAGAGGAAAGACAAGCAGGAGAGTTAGCAGGCAACTTCCTTGGGCCACCGCCATGCCCACATGCATTAAAGTCGAGGGCAACTCTGGAAGGAGGCGGCCTCTTCCTCCTCCTGCTTGGTTGTTAAACAGGCCATGTGCACACATGCTAATTCCCTGAAATCCATGCACGTTGCCTCTCACTGATACGGAGCTTATGGCATCTCTGAAACAAAGGGGTGAGGGGTTGGGGCTTGCAAGCCTCGGTGAGAATGTTTGTGGAGGCCACTGAAGAGTTTTACCACCACCCTATCACACACACCTCTAGAGCCAGGCCACCAGAGACATCCCACCTACAGCCTAGATACAGGAGTTACGTACTGTAGAGGCGCCCCCAGCCGGTGATGTAGCAAGGGAAATTGTTGGCAAGCAGCTCCCCTTGGGGAGGGATGCATCCCGGCTGCACTTTATCGTTGAGCTCTGCACTGCGGGACAGCTTGAGCAAGGCAATGTCATCACTGAAGGGGAAGGAGAACAGGAGGGGTCAAGTTCTCACCAGTGGAAACAACTACAGTCTTCCTATTGGTGACATACTCTGTCAGTGCGCAGGGAGACCTCTCTACTGCCATTCCTGCCTTAGTGACTATCCCCCCAGCCCAGATTAGGATACTGTCAGGCTTGTCCTTGGAGCTACTCTTGAAGAGGTTTGCAGAACCTCAGCTGGCTTGGACCCTCTATCTAGGGTCAGGCTATCTATCGGTTCCACTAGCTGCACTGATGGGCAGTGGGGTCTTTCCTTTCCCTACTTGGAGATACTGCCAGGAATTAAGCTTTGGTCCTTCAGCAAGGGGGGGCCCGCCCCTCAATGACACCCTCCTCATTATTATGCCGTGACTTCTATAGCTAGAGCCTGTCACTGGAAGCTGCTCACATGAAGCTCTGCCCTGTGAATCCAGTTCCAGCCTCAGCGGAGCAGGGAGTGGTGGGTGCTATGCGGAGCCAACTGGACTCATTCATTTGAGATATTTTTCTCAGTGAAAGGAGATCTTCATGGAAGCAACCTGCCTGCAGAGTCTACAGTCCAGAACACTACCGACCACCTCTCACAAAAACAAGCTCCTCATTTGATATGCCCCCCCACAAGGTGGCCTCCTTCTCATCTTTAGCAGAGCAGAGAAAGAGGTGTAGGGTGGCAAGGTGGACCCACTGCTCTACTCCCTGAATGCTGTCACCTTCCTGGGCTCCCTGGGCTCAACTCTAGCTGCACTGAGGCTGGGACCTCAGTCACCCTGGGCAGGGTGTGGAGCTCTCTCCCTCTGTAAGCAACCCACTTACACTTAGAGCAGTGCTCTCCAAACTTTTTGACAGGAGGGCCACATTATCTCTCTGACACTATATCGGGGACCGGCGGAAAAAGGAATGAATTTACATTTAAAATTTAAATAAATTTACATAAATATGTAACATAAATAACTTATATGAATGAATGAAGGTCTTGCAATAACTCAAGGACCATAAAAGGCTTTGCACAAAGCAAGGCCAGCCTTTCCTTCGCTGCAGCAGCATCACAGACGTGAAACAGCAAGCAGTGGAAGGAGCCCTCAACCCAAAGCTCATGGAACAGGTCAAACAGTTGCCCTCATGCTGAGAGCAGTTGAGTCAGCCAGTGTGGGCTCCAGCAAGTCTTTGGTGCACCAGAAATTCATTGGAGACTGGAGGTTCCCTGTGGGTTGGATTGGGGGTCCCTGAGGGCCACAAATGGCCCCTGGGCTGGGGTTGGGGCACGCCTGTCTTAGACCCCCATGACCCCCTCTTTGGCTTTTCCTTTGCGGAGGAATTCTCTGGAGCAATTCCCTCCGATTCTCTGTGGGTGCTGCACGTACCCACAAGACACACAGTTGTTATTCCAGCCAGGGTGCACAAAGATATCCTCTGGGTTCACAAGGATATGCTGTTCAGGGCCCTCCTCAATGCTCCTGTCGTACTCGCCCAGCACCACCTTGTAGCGACGGGTTGCGCTGAAAGGGAAATGCCATTGGGAGTCAACACAGAGGGAGACACATTCCGGCAGCAGGCGCTATTGGGGTGGTGCTTCATAGTGCCCATGAGCCCCGCACTCCACCTCCAGCGCTTCATTTCCAACATGTGAGGTTCTTGAGGTTCTAGCCTACCTGGAGGCCACGTGCATGTCCTCGCATTCTGGACCTTTGCCCCCCCCTCTCCCGGGTTCTTTGTCTCCAGGGCAGTGAAGTTGACAAGGGCTGTGTAGTGGCACCTGCAATCCTTCCCTCCTTCCCTCCCACTGAACCTCCCCCCCCCTCTGTTTTTCTCCCCTTGTCTGCCTTGAATTGCAGCTTCCTTGGGAGAGGGGCCTGTCCACTTTTGCCTAAGCTATGAGCAGGAGATCACAGTGAAGGATTCCTTACTGCCCCCCTTCTGCAACAACTTTTCCATAAATTCTCTTTCCAAAATGAGAGGTGCTCTGTGTCATACCTGCAACAAACCTAGGGGCCAAGGCAACTGTCCCCTCCCTCTACCCGATATTCAGGTCCCAAGAAGTCACAATGTCCACAGCCTCAGCCTCTCTGGCCAAGTCCAGCGCTTACACCCGGCACATGTAGAGGAGGGACTTACGAGATGCAGTGCCCAGCAGTCATGACCCAGTTGGGGGCAATAAGGGTCCCCCCACAGGTGTGGTAGAACTCGCCATTGCTCTCATACTGCAAGGAGACCTGTGAGAGGAAGCCATCATGGGCAGGAGGCTTTTGTGTGGGTGAGTTCATAGTGCTCTCCTCCCCCCTACCCAGAATCCATTCCTGGCCCTGGCCCACTCTGCCTCATGGCCTCCAGGGCATGGGGCTGTGAGCCACCCTGAAGCCACTGGCCCTCCTGCAGTCATTCCCATCCCCCCCCCCCCCCCGTAGCCACACTCACCTGCCAGGGCCAGCTGTATGGAACAGCATCTTCCCCATTCACCACTCTCCCCACAGGGCGATAAGAGGACTCTCCGCAACCATGAACTGAGGAGAGGAAAGAGCGCAGGAACTCAGCCTCTATCACACCCACCGCACACCAAGTTTGACAGGTGTTGGTGCTGGGGGAAGGAGATGCCCACTCCTATCCTCTCCAGGTGCTGAGCACAGGTCAGAATGGCCTCTCCCTCAGCCCCCTGTCAAGCCACTCAGGGGTCCACACCAGCCCTTCAGTCCCCTTCCCAAGGGAGACCCATCCCCAGCCACACTCAAGCATCCTCCAGGCAGAGCTATGGCTGAGCACAGAAGTTGGGTGCCCAAGCCTTGCTGAGGACCCCTCCTGCCAAGCCCAGCTCAACAGCACCTCTGGAGGTACTTGGGGGAGGCTGCTGCCCTGGAGGCTGGGGGGCCAGGACCTGCTGCTGCTTGGTGCCAGGGAATGGCCACTAGAGATTGAGGCCTTTTGTCATTCCTGCATCATGGCAGACAGAGTCAGGCAACAGCACTCAAGGAGCCCAGCTGGGCCATTCCTGCTGCCAGGATAGCCCTTGTGCAGCATGGAGGGACAGAGCCGAGGGAGGAAGTGGAGTGGGACTGTGCCTCATGGCTCATGGCCAGGGCTTCCAGAGGCCACGGGTGCAGCAGACACCAAAACTACTACTGTGCTGTACCCCCAGCTTCCAGCAGCACTATGACCAGGAACCTCCACATTGTGGTGTGAAGCAGTGGGAGTGAGAATTGGCTGCAGGGCCTTTTAATAGCCTCCATCCAAGCAGGCTTAGTCACAGCTGTGGGCATGGCCAGCCCTATCGCTCCTCCACCAAGGACACATCTCAGCCTTGGACACGCACAGCTCAGTTCCCAGAAGACTCCAAGGAAACTGTGTGTAGTCACACACATTGTCATTGGCACCAGAGAAATGACCAGTCCTGGGCTTCTTTAAGGCATGCTGCAGGACTTCTGGTGAACCTCGGCTGACCTGGGTTCAGCCCCAGAAATCAGCTCTGGGAGACTGATCTATTCTCCAGGTCAGGGCAAGGCTGCCTTTGAGCATGAGTGACTATTCTTTCACCCCTAGCCACAAAGAGACCCTGCTGGGTGTCCAACTTGGGTGGAGGAAGCAACTTCTTGACAGGCTCCATTACAGTCGCCTCAGGCTTTAGAAAAGGAGCCCACATGCTCAGCATGGCCATTCATGGTCATAGCATGGGAGGCGTGGGAGGCAAAGGGCCAGAGAGAGACCAGGCCGGGAAGGAATCCAGCTGGAATGAGGAGTTCTATGAAAGACTAGAACTATTCAATTGTAAAAAGCCCTAGGGGGTTTAGAGCAGCCTGCCTATGTAAACCACCTTGGATTAAAGTCTGAGGAGAAATCTGATGACCAAAGAAAGGCGATATATAAATAACTGTATAAATAAATAAATAAATAATAGTATGTGGTCAGAAGTTTTTTATTGCTAGGCTGAGAAAAATCATCCTGACTTTTGTTAAGATTCTTAGTGAGATAAGTCACGGTCATGAACTAAAGCAGCACGCATGAGTAACTCCTTCCCCCTCCCCAGGGCCATGGGGTTGCAGACTTTTGTCAGGCTTCAGGGATCCTTGTTTAGTCAATTGGGGTTTTTCTTATTCTCAGGACACCTCCTTCACAGTGTTTCAGCAAACTGACATTCTCCCCTGATGAACAGCAGAGATTACACCATGAGAACATCAGACATCCCCCTAACTCTCCCCAGACCTTCAGCTTGCCTGGGACCCACAGCAGATGTCAGGATCTAGGATAAGGAATAATTAACCAAAAGCCAGGCTGGGAAAGGTTAAGTTGCAGGCACCTGGACAAGCATGGACAAAGTCTGCAGGGAGGACGGGCCAGGGCTTCACAAGGCCCATAGGTGGCAGCACTGGGCACCTAAGACAACTTCTAGAACCAGGCAGGCCTGGCTACCTACACCCAGGCCTGCTTGGGTCAAGAAGTCAACATGCACATCCAAGGAGAACCAGGCAAATTGGGGGCCCAGGCATCAGGATGTCCTTTCTCCTTGGAGTGAAGCACACCACGTCTTTCACTTCCCCTGCGCCTCTCCTGCCCCTTGGGGGGGTGTCTAATAAGGCCCGGGCATTTCTTGCTGTTTACACCAGATGAGGCATGGCAGAGACCGCAAAGAACCTTCTGTGCTCCCCCCCCAATGGGCCCAACTGCATCCAAGGCCTGACTGAGATGGGCTGCGCTCTGTCTGCACTCCTCAGTCTCTCTTACACTGCAAGGCCAGAATGGCCACACTTCCTCCTGGCTGGGCTGTGGCACACTCACTCTGCTTCCAAGGAGAGAGCCGGCACTCTTCCACTCACACTCACCCTGATACCGATCTGCTTTTCTCTTTGGCAGCACAAGCCTTTCACGGGCTCCCTGACAGAGTCCCTGCTCTAAGCGGAAGCCATGAACTTCTCAGCCAGTCCCTCCCATTGCCTTTGACCCTCCCTTCAATCTCCCTGAGAACGAAGGAGTCAAGGAAGCAGCTTAGCAGAAAGCACTTGACCTGACCCCAATGTTTCACCACAATGGGGACACCCATGTGAGACAAAACACTACAGAGCCCGCTTCCCAGCCGGCCAGCCAGCCTCCACTGCCAGAGCCCACTACCCTGTCCCAGCACAGCCTGGTTAATATGCTTCCTCGGAAGAGGCTGGGGGGGGGGGGGAATCCCAAGTGGAGGCTGAGAGGAGGTGCTAGTGGTGTGGACAGCCCCTTTTGCTGGAGCACCCTTGCTGTGCAACGGCACAGAAATCCGTGGGCTTCAACTGCTGCTGTCTCCTGTGCCTCTTGGCAAGTTGAAGCATCTGGCAGAAGTCTGCCAGAACACAGTTCTCTCCCCAGACAGTGAGCTCAGGGAGGGAACAGGCAGGCCCGCCATTGTCTTGTGATGTGGGTGCAGCAGCTGCCGCCTCCCAATTCAGGCTGGTGGAGCCCTGCTTTGAACCCCAGCTCGCCTGGAAGCCAGGTTGCTATCCACACAAAAGGAGCTGCAGGGCTTTCGGGTCCCTGGAGTCCTTTGACATAGGCCGGTCATCCCCCACCCACAGACAGGCAAAGGTGCTCTGCTGTGCCTACAGGAGGAACTTCCTGCTGACTCTGCTCTTTGCGTTCTTCATACCTGTTGCACTGAGTTTGGGTTGTTGGTTTGCTTTGCTGCTTTATGTGTAGTGAACAGTTGTGGGAAAGAGATGAGGAAAGACTGTCAACAGCCAGAGGTACTTTGCATAGTACCAAAGCAGCTCTGCCACCGCTCCCGGGTTCCAGCACAATGAGCCAGTGGGGCTCTCAGGCACCTGAGACAGGCCGAGCTGTTCTGAGAGTGGGGCAGATGCAAAAAATGGTGCCCTCACCATCACCCACATGGCAGCAGAAATAGAAGCAAGAGTCCAGTCCAACTCCTGGCCAGAGGCGTTCCTGGGGGTCCCCACGCCCGGGGCAGCCCCCAGTTTGCCCTAAGAGGCAGAGGAGGGGTGCCCTGGCAGAGCGTTCTGCGCTGAGTTCTCCTCTGGTGCTGTCTGGGGCTGCTGGAAGCGGCGCCCCAGACAGGCTGACTTCCAGCAGCCCCACACTGCTCCAAAAGAGACCTCCACGAGGCTCTGCTGGAGCCCAGGAAGCGGCACGCGTCTCCTCCGAAATTGGAGGAGGCACACACCGCTTCTGCTTTGCCTCTGCTGGACGCCCAGGAGTGCTCCTGGGAGGCAGAAGGAAGCTGCCTCTCAGGCAGTGACTTGGTGCCGACTGGGGCCCCCCTCCTTTATAGGAGGAGATGAGATGGCGCCCTAGAGCCTATAAAGGAGGAGGGGAGGGGGCGGCTCAGTCGGCGCCGAGGCGCTGACAGAGAGGCAGCAAGCTGCCTCTCCGCAGCACTCCTGGGCGCTCCTCTAGGGGGGTCAGGGTCCGAGAGGCGACCCTGGAGGGTCAGCACTCGGGGCATTTGCCCTGTTTGCCCCCCTCTAGGTCTGCCAGTGCTCCTGGCAGCTGGCCTGATGCTGACCTCCTGACCCTCTGCGCTGCTTTCAACCAGGGCCTTAGCTAGGGGGGCCAAGGGGGCTTTGCCACCCCTGAGCCCGCAATTTGCCCCCTAGCATATTTTCTGAACCTGTCCTCTTTTTCAGCCTCTTGTTCTCCAAACATGCTTGAATGTCCTCCACTGCAGTTTGTGTTCCCTGAGAGCTCAGCCCCTCCCCACAGGCAGCCACCTCCAATCAGCTCAGGCAGAAACATTTCTTTTTGGAGAAATCATGGTGGTGTTCTTGCCTTTCAGATATATTTTTTAAATTAATGGCTGCTGCTTTGGGTCTGGGGAGACCCTTTTTCTGGTTAGAGAAAGCATGGAAAGCATTTGGGTAACGGGAACCAAGAACTTAAGTGTGGAAAATGTTCTAAGCAGGGGGGATCTGGGGGGGCATGAGTGCAAACTGTCCTGCCAATCGGGAAGGGCACTCACCGGAATGGACAGCAAGTTTGGGTGCCAGGGGAACACCCACTGGGTGGGCGCCAATGAAATTGGCTGGAACGGGAGCCCAGGTCTACCTGCCCAGCAAATAGCCACAGAGGCTATAAGCTCAGAGCCCAATCCTATGCATGTCTACTCAGAAGTAAGTTCCATTGCAGTCAATGGGGTTTACTCCCAGGAAAGTGTGGATAGGATTTGGCTGCCATTGAGGAGCCTGGGTCTACCCAAGCAGGTAGACCTGGGCTCCAAGTTCAGGCGGGAGCCCAGGTCTACCTGGCTAGTAGACCTGGACTCTGAAGGTAGTGCTCATAACCCTCCCCCTCAAATACAGACACAGTAATGAGTATTGTAAAAAACTAATGTTCCAATGGTGTTACTGTATTTGACTTGCATATCTTTCCTCTTGCTTTTATGTAAAGTAAATAAATGTTATTTTTGTATGAATCACTGCATCAGTAATGCGTCATCGGCTTTCAATACAAGTCAATACTACCGGCATCATAAATGAAAGGATATGTTGCATGTTATTTCTATGGAGACAAACACATTTTAGAAGGCATACAGAGATACATTTATTCTATGCAGATTATTGTTGCATTGCTTTATAGATAATGAATGTGTCTTTCAAACCCCCCCCCCCCCATATTTTCTCTTCATGCAATTTGGGTGAGTTGCTCGTCATTGATGTTTCTCCAGACTTATCTTTTCATTTTGCACACCAGTATAGATACCCCGCATAATTGCCCAACCTGAAAAAAGACACCCCCCACCTCTAGAATCCTGGCTATGGGTCTGCTTTCAATATAGAACCATACAGTTGGAAGGGACCTAATAGGTCACCTGGTTAAACCCCCTGCCTTAGATAGGAAATCCTCTTGTGGCTGAGCCTCCCAAAGGATGCCCAGACCCACAAAAAAGGGCGGGAAGGGACACTCAATGGCCAGGTGGGCAGCCGACCTCATGGGGTGGGACGTGCCACCTTCCCTCTCCCTCTGCTGCAACTGCCTCCCGACAAGGGCACATACCAGCCACATTCTTGGGCACCGGCACCCCCAGCTGAGCTTGACAGGGCAGATCAGTCACAGTGGGAGCCCTGAGAGTCCAGACTCCCCCCCCCCCCCGGGACAGGAGCGGGGGAGAGAGGGACAGCCTCTCTGCCTCCTGTTGCCCAGGGCAGGCTCCCACTCACTGGGGCCAGAAACACATGCACTGCCTAACCCTGGACTCCTACCAGAGACCCTCCACACCTCCCGTACTCCTGCCGCTGCTCCTTCTCCCAGTGGCAGACAGGAGACCCAAGGAGAGGCCCCCAAGCCGCCCCCAGCCCTGCTTAGGAAGCACCAGTGGCAAAGGACGTGGAGGCAGGCGGGAACCCACCCGGGAAGGCAAAGCCCACACCTCTGCCCAGAGCCAGGAGCACCACGGTGGGCGCCTGGAAGTGCCGCAGGGTGGGGCAGCCGCTGTCTGGTGGGAGGGCCCCCTGCCAGCCAGGCCTGACCGGATGCCTACCGGCAGGGGGCCGACCGGCCTTGGGGCCTGTGGAAGGGCCTGGCGGCCTGTGGGGGGACGAGAGCCTGTGGCGCCGGCCGGGGCTGCGGCGCTTTCCCGCGCAGCGCGGAGGTTCGTTCCGCGGCCTCCCCCGCGCAGCGCTGAGAAGGCGCAGCCGCCGCCGCGACCTGCCAGCCACAGGCGGGTCGCTCCCGGCTTCCAGCCTTGCCGGCGCTCCTGAGCACACGCAGAGTGCGGGCGGCTCGCACGGGCTTCTCGCGGCGTCTCCCGCAGCGCCACGGCCACCCGCCACCGCGAGGCAGGCGTCCCAGGCGGCGCGCGGCCACGAGTCCCCGAGCACCAGGCACGCGTCCTCCAGCGCCGCTTGACGGCGGGCGCGCGAGGGGCCACCGCTGAGATCCCCCTCTTGGTCCCGCCCGGGAGGCAGCGGCAGTGCGACGCCCTTCAGAGCGGCGCTGGGGCGAGGGGGCTCCCGGGCCTCCTTCCCGGGCGGGGGCTTGGAGAAACCCGGGTGGGCGGCGAGACCTCGGGGCTGGCATGCGCCCCGCCCCGCCCCGCCCCGCCGTCCCTTCCCGAAGTCCAGGCCGCTTTTGCCGGGGCGCCGGGAGGAGCGTGGAGCCGAGAGTGCGGGCGGCGCTGCCTGCCTGGCAGGAAAAGTTCGGCTGGGACTGGCGCGGGCTCGCCCTTTCGCAGCGGAGGAGCGCGAGCGAAGCAGCAGAGGCGGCCGGAGAGGGCCAGGGACGGAGGCTTGCCCGGCCCGGCCAGGCCCGGACCAGGACTCGACCCCGCGCCGCTCTTCTGCTCGGAGGCTGCAAATGGGAGCCGGGAAGGCTTGGAGGAGGCTCCCCGGAGGCGCCCGGACGGGGCGCTGCCGCCTCCGCCTGCCGCTGCTCCTGGCCGCCGCCGCGCTGCTGAGCGTAAGTGGAGTCGTCGGGGGCGCGGGCGGGTCGCTGGCCGCGGCGAGTGACCGCTTTGCTCCCGAGGCTTCTGCTGCGCTGCGAAGTTCCGACGCGGGACTCGGCGGCTCCTCGGGGCGCGCAGTTGGCCCACTGGTTGCGCGTCGCCACAGCGGTGCCCAGAGCTGGCGCCCCGCCCGCGCCCCTCGCTGCTGGCGCCGGCCTCTCCCCGGCCGCCCCCTTGCCGGCTAAATTTAAAAGTCGACGGGCCGAACGCGGGCGTAAAAATAGCCGCCTTCAGGTCCGCGAAGGGACAAAGGGTGGCCGCGGAACGGGCTCCGACCGCGCCTCCAGCCAGCCCCGACGGCACCGCGGCGGCTGAGCTGCGAGCCGTACGCCGTACCTGGCGGACTTGCTGGACGGGCAGAAGGGTCTCTGGGGCGGGACTGACGGGGGGAACCTTGTGCAGCCCGAGCGACGGGGTCGGTCGCTTGCCTGGTCGGCCAGAGAGGAAGGGTCTTGGTTGGTCGGGGTCTGTGTCTTGCCTGTTCGGCCGCTCTTCCGCCCTACAGGTGCTGGTGGGGCGTGTGCTTTGGGTCTTCCCCCGGCCAGGCACAGGGCTTCCTGCCTTGGGGTGTGCATATGTGCGAGTGTGCCTTCTGCCTCTGGCATCTAAGACTGGGGGACCAACACTGGGTCACTTGTGGGGCTGCCTGACCTGCGGAGCCCCCTCCCCCTCCCCCACTGCTCTGCTGTGCAGCTCCAGTACCTCTCTAGCATAGCCAGGCAGCCCTGCAGTGCAGCCCCCAGGCGCTTGGTTCTGCTGGTTCTGGGCTGTGGGCGAAGCCTCTGCCCCCCTTGGCCCTGACCTCCTTCGCTCCCTCACAGCAGGAGCAGCAGCAGATCTGCCAGCCACACTCTCCCTGCCTGGATTCCACCCCCACATTGTGGCCTGTAACAATGGGTGCTTTATGCCTCAATAAAGTGGAGTGTTCTGGGGGAAAAGAGCCACTGCAGCCTCTAGTGCACCTTTCCTCGAGGGCACACTGGCACATTCCTCCAGGCCTCCTGTGGCTGGAGGAGCCACACCCCTGGCAGCCTGCCCAGGGATGAGGGGGCTAGGGCCATGGCAGTGGGGCCCCAGGTTGGTACTGCAAGGGGTGGCAGGCAGGATGCTGTCCTCCTGGCCCTGGATCTGGAGCAATGGGGTTGAGATGGTTCTGCTGGGCAGAGTAGGAGGCTGTTCGTCAACCTCTGCCCGTCATCTTTCCAAGGACTCTGGCTGCTGGCTGATGTTGGCATGAATGGCCTCAGGGTCCAGCAGCACCCTCAAAACCCAGGGCCAGCCTGCCCCAGTGACTCCCATGAGTTTCCCAGAGGGGTATAGAGTGGCGTGGGCCGACTGTTTGGCCAGAGACTGGGCAAGTGCCTGGGGGTGGCCCCGGGATTGTTCAGGAAGGTAACAGTGCCCTCCATGGGGGCAACTCTCCTCTTGCAAGGGGCTTTCCTTTGGGTTCTGCAGTCCACTGGAGTTTCCAGGGTGCTAGTGAGAGGACCTGCCACCCAGAGGGCCTGGCATTACTCCAGCGCTCACTCAGGGCTGACTTGTTGCACCAGGTAGCCCTGGCCTGGTTTGTGCCACCAGCTATGCCAAGTGGGGCTTGGCTGGAGGGCAGTGGGGCAGAGTGGAGGGAGGCTGTCTTGCTGCTTGCATCCTGGTGTGGGTCAGTTCCTGAAGTGAGTCTTTGGGACTAGGCCTCCCTGGCGCTGGAGCCAAGGCCGTTCTGCTGCTGCTCTGGTCAGCCCTCTTCTTCTCTGTGCTCCAACCTCCTCCCCCTACATGGGGTGTCTGAGCAGCAGGTACTGGACAGGGAGCTCTCTGTGTGTGCTGGGCAGAGGGTGGGGGGAGATGTTCAGGGAGGGAAGGCTGAGGTGAACTGGTTGGGAAGGTCTGCTGCCTCCTGCTCCTTCCTGGCCCTCCCAGTCTGGCCTCTTACTCCCCTCGCCCACCCCAGGCCTGCTTGCCCCAACTCGTTCCCTGAAGGGACCCCTGCTGGACGACCCTGTGGAATTCCGGGGAGGAGGAGGAATCCAGGTCCAGGGTGAGGTGGGGAAAGGAAACAGGAGGTGAGGCAGAGCTGGAAACTGGCGTCTAAAAATAACCCTTTTGCAACGACTGCCAGGCCTTTTGCAACCTCTGCCAGACCAGGTCCCCTCCCCACCCTGCAGGGCTTGCTTTGGGCCTTGGCTCACTGAGTGAGCAGCCCTGGAAGCCCCCTTTAAGTGCTGGTGGCACCTGGGACATGGGAACTGGGACCGCAGTGATGTGGGCGACTGCTTCTAAGCACGTGCAAAGTGCCTTTCTTTCAGAAACAGCCACTGAAACAGGAGCAACCAGCCTCCTTCTCTCCCACCTTGGGCCTGCTGGGAGCAGGGCTGGCAGGGTCCTCTTCCTAAAAGCGGTTGGGGGCTGAGTGCCAAAGGCAGGGGAGCCCAGTGGTGTTGCCTGTGTCTCTTGGGGTCCTCCCCAGGGCGGGAGGCAAAGACAGTTGGGGTAGGAAGCCCCTCCGCTGCTGCCAAGGAGCCAGGTCCAGGTTGGGGAAGCAGGTGCTTGGAGGAGAGCCAGGTGGGGCCCTGCCTACTGGTGGAGGTGGATCAGCTGTGGAGAACATGGCCAGGCTGGTGGTGACCTGGCATGTGGTGGCTGGAGGAGCACAGTGGTCCCACAGCACTGGGAGACCGACTGGGGATGTGCTGAGACTCTGTGGCTGGGGAGTCCCAGAGGGAGGGAGGAGCTGGCACAGGGACACGCCTTTCCCTTCCCCCTGTGGGGCAACAGTCTCTCTGCAGGAACTCCCATTCCTGTGCTGTCTGGTGAGTTGGGGAAATGCTCTGCATGTGCTTAGAGCTGTGCTTGCCCTCAGCCCACTTCAGTGTTCCGGGAGGTCTGTCCTGGAGCTCAAAGTGGGTTTGTGGCCGGTCTCCCCCCCTCCCCCGAGTGTCTTCCTGCAAGGCTTTGGTCTGCTGTGGGGTGCTGCTGGAAGAGGGAGCCTGGGCCTTGCAGAGCAAAGTCTGTGAGGACTGTCCAGCTGGGTGACAGATCCAGTCCCTTTCCTGGTGCATTCCTCAGGCTGCCTGCCTGTGATGTGCCTGGGTCAGACCCTCAACCTGCCCCCTCCTCGGGTGCCCACTGCTGCCACTGGCTGCAATGCAAAAGGTGCTGCTGTGACCTGTCTTTCTTCCTTTGGCCTGCCTGGCTGACAAGGGGGCAAAGGGCACCCCAAGGAATATCTGGTAAGTAGGTGACTTACAGGAGTACTATCCGGGCTGGCTGGCATGGGGGAGGATGGCCCAAACAAATAAGGCTGAAGGAGCTCCAGTTGTGGACTCCGTGTCTGAGCATAGGAGGTGGGTGGTGTGCCTTCTGTCCTCGAAACAGTGGCCATGGGCTGGGCCGCCTTCCTGGGCCACTGGGCTTCCAGGCACACTGCTTGGCGGGAAGGGTCGCCAGGTGACATGAGGCTGCCCAGCTTGCAAAGGAGTCCCCAGGCTGCCACCTCCAGGTGCAGGTGAGGTCCTCACCGTGGGGGGAGGAGCACTTTCCCAGCTCCCAGGGCTTGTGTAGTGTCCCTGGCAGCCTCTGTAGGTGATGTTTGGGCCACTCTTTGGGCACACCAGCTGAGGTTGCTGTGGGAATGCACCTGTTGTTGGACGACCGCTCAAGCAGAGACCAACTGGGCCCCATAGGAACCAAGCAGGTTCAATCACAGACCAACCGGGCCCTTAACCCTGTCTCCTGCAACTGAACCTCTGACCATGTGCAGAGTGCATTTTCTTCCTTCAGGCTGTACACACTGTTGGGGATGGATTCGCTGCAGTCTGTCTGCCCTTTGCTCCTCCCATAGGGCATCTTTTGTTTCATGCTGTGGAGAGGAAAGGGCCTTTTTGCCCCAACCTTGCCTAAGGCGAGTGGTTGCCTTGGCTTTTGGGGTGGGAGCTCTGTGAGTGACTGGCTGGGCACCAGGAGCAGGCCTTTGTCTCTCTCTGCCCTTGGAGACCCTACCTGCCCTCCCAAACTGCGGAAGGTTCCCCAGCAGAGGCTGACGCTGCTCTGTTCCCCAGGTACTCTTGGAGGTTGCGCTGCCTTCCTACCTGTCTGTGCTCAAGACAGGCCTGCTGGGCACCTGTGTGTCCTCCTGGCCCTGTAGTTCAGCCGAGGGGCTGGCTGTGTGTTTGTCCTTTGCCACCCAGCAGGCAGCAAGCCAGCCCCTTTTCTTCTCTGGCAGTGGAGAGGTCCGAGGGGGGATGTTTTCTCATTGGAGACCCCAGCCCTGCCTAGCATGGCCTCCCCTCCCTGCTCGGGCAGAGGTGCCTGTGCTGTCTTGCACAGGCAGGCAGATTAGGGCTTGTTGTGACTGGGGTCAGTGGGCAGGCTGCCCGGGCCCCAAGCCGTGGCGTCTGCGCTGCCTGCTCTTGGCTGGCTCTGACTCCCTGGCACTCTGCCCAGGAGAGAGGAGGACACAGCCTGGTTGGCATCTCCTGATAACAAAGGCAATCGTAGCACACCTTGGCTGTCTGGGGCTGATGCCCTGAGCCAAGAGCCACGTTCTGCCGGGGACCGTGGCTCACTCACCTTTCTGGGTTCCCCTGCAGTTGTGGGACTGGTGTGGGCAGGGAACACCCTCGTTGCTGACGCTGTCATCCTTGACCTTGGAGAGCAGGAATTTGCCAGGGGCCGTGTGCACCCCTTCTGCTTGCATGCCTGTGGTGCTAGAGTTGCAGCCTCTCCTCCTTCCCCCTGCCAGGAAGAGGTCTTTGCTCCAGCGGAGGCCACATGGTACGTGTCCTGGGGGCACCTGTGGCTGGGACAGGTCCTGTAAGGGTGTCCTCCCTTCCACAGCTTTGCCACTCCAAGGGTGGCCTGTCCCTGGACCCCTCCCCTCCTCCCTGTCCCCAGCCCTGACGCGGTGTGGGAAGCCTTTGCTCAGATCCTGGCCCCATGTGCGGGGGAAGGCTTCCCAGCTCCTCCTGCATTACTTTGAAACGTATTTTTGCACTGGCCTTGCCTATTCCTGTGCGAGACTCTCACTTCGCAGGCTTGTCCCGCCCTCTCTCCCTGGGGCCAGTGTCAGCAGGCGCCCGGGCCCTTCTTTTCCCCATGTCACCCCTTTTGGGGACAGCAGCAAAGGTGTGACCAGATTCTGGGCAGCATTACTGGCCTTGAGGCAAGGTGGGGGAAGGCCAACCATTCTGCAAAACCCCTCCCCCCATTTTCGGTTCCAGTGTTGGAAATAAGAGAGGGGGCTTGCCTGGGTGCCACTACCTGCTGTCTTACACAAAAGGTGGGCTGCAAGGGGGGAAGAACACAAAAGCGAGTGTGGTTTTGGAGGATGATCTGTCCCACCGGCACTGGGCAGCTGCAGTGTGTGCTGGGCACTGACCCATCAGAAGGAAAGGGTCCTCTCCCCGGGAGAGTCCAGCCTTGAGGCTGTCTCTGCAGGTCTCATACTGTACCCGCCAGGCCTGGTTCTCTCTGGGGTACCTCTGGCCTTGTAGCCAACACCTGCCGCCCTTGTGGTTTACTGGAAGGCTGGCAGCTGGACCCTCCACCCTGGCAGGACAAATACCTGCCAGCTGCCCCCCCATCCCCTCAGGAGCAGGAACATGGGAGTTCATTCAGCTTGGCATTGTCTCCACAGACTCCCAGGGCCTCCTTTGGGGGGAGAAGGGTCAGGCATAGAAGAGTCTTTCAAAGCACAACCTGGAGATGGTTGGGGGTGGATCCTGCTGGCACCTTCTGCAGGCCAAGCAGGAGTGCACTTTGCCTCCTGGAGTGCTTGGAGGATCCTTGGTGGAGGGTGGGTTTATCTGAGCAGTTGGTCCTGGTGGTGCCAGATTCAGGTGCAGTATATCTCTGAATAGCAGTGTGAGGGGCTGTTGCCCTTGGGGCCCTTCTCCAGATTCCTGGAGGCATCTGGATGGGGGAGAGAGGCCCATTGTAGTCCCACCCAGCAAGGCTGTTTGGATCATCAGGTCTGCTCACAGCAAGTTGGGTGCCCCTCCTGCTGGACAAAGCGCCTGCCCCCTCCTCCAGTCCAAGAAAGCCCACACTCCCCGCACAGTTGCCTGATGCCTCACTGTGGGTGGTGGCTCCTGCCTTGAAACCTGTTCTGAATGTGGAGCCAGTGCCCCCCTCCCAGCTGGGAGCTCTTGCTCCCACCCCAGGGCGTGGATCCTGCAGTCAGCGAGAGGAAGACTCTCACAGGCCAGCCTGTGTGCTGCAATGCCTGCTTTGTTGATCCTCTCTTCTCTGGTCACCGACACCATCTCTCTGAAGCCCCCGGGAGGCACCCAGGCTTGAGTCTGGACAGGACGTTCCTTGGCTGCCAGCAGGAGATTCCAAAGAGGAGATGACAGGCGGGCAGGCTGCTGCAGCAATGTGCCACTTCCGGAGCTGGAGCTCATCCCTAGCGGCAGCAGGCGCAGCAGCTCCATCCCAAGAGTGCTGGCCACCCTCCCCCCTCTGCCCCAAGTGGCTGACAGGTGCTGCGTGGGGAGCCTGTGAAGTTATGTTGCTCTGGGCTCAAGTGGAGCGGCAGGACCACCACTGTGGAGTAGATGCGGGGACGAGGCAGTTTGTGGCATTCTGAATGCTGGGGCTCCTGTGGCCTTCTGCAGCCACGTCAGGTGCCTTGGCCTGGCCATGCCGTTGCTGCCAAAGGCTGACCGAGCCGAGGGCAGATCCAGGCGCAGAAGGATTGGGCGGCACCTCTGTTGGGAGGCAGCAGAAGCCAGCTGAGGAGCAGGACTCGGTACCCACCTTTCCTGCCTAGCGGCTGCTGGCTACTTTGTGTGCCTGCCACCTTGCCTCCTTGGTCAGTGCTGGGTGTGTGCTGGTGTGCTACAGTTGGTGTCTGCCTGGAGTGGGAGTCCTGGTGGGAACCCCCTCCTTGGACTGCACAGGGCTGTGATGAGAGGGAGGGTGGGGTTACATAGCTGCAGGTGTGCTGGCCAGAGTGAGGAGGTTCTGTGGTGAGGAGCTGCAGTGAGCCCCCTATGTGTGGGATGGGTGGGTGGGCAGGGCCTTCTTCCCTCACGCCCCCTCTCTCAGTGTGGGGCCATGCCTGTGGGCTCCTGGGTGTCGACATCTCAGCTGCTGCCTTCCTTCCTGGGTGTATTTTGGGCCTGCTGGGCACAGGGGCTATTTTGGGGAGGCTCTTGTCTGATCTGTTTTCCTCAACCATGACCTCTGACTCTCCTCCCCGACATATCCCTGGTTTTTAAAAGCCATGCAGGACGCCATGGCTGGAGCAAGTCCATCATCTGTGGGGTGTGGCATTTGTGCTGCTTCGGCCTTCTCTGCCAGTGCGGTTTGGATGCTTGGCCCTCAGAGAGGCCAGAAGGCAGCTGCCCCTCTCCCCCCCCCCCCGCCCAGGCTGATCCCTGTGGCCCTCCTTGACCTCCCTTTGCCTGAAGCCCTTTGAAGAGGCATCGTGCTTTATCCTACCCCCAACTGGACCTGGCAGCACACCATCTGCTCTGTGAAGGCTTCATGGAGCCTCCATGCTCAGATACAGTCTACCCCTGAATCTCAG
This sequence comes from Tiliqua scincoides, assembly GCF_035046505.1. Classification (NCBI taxonomy): domain Eukaryota; kingdom Metazoa; phylum Chordata; class Lepidosauria; order Squamata; family Scincidae; genus Tiliqua; species Tiliqua scincoides. The sequence continues at coordinate 2,179,664 of NC_089829.1, forward strand.
TTGCTGGGGTTCCCTGTTTCTTCCCCGCCTGTGCCCTAAGACTGTGGTTCTTTCTGGGGGGGGGGGGGTTCTCCTTGTCTGAGCCACCTGGGAGGAGGGTGGTGGCGGCGGCTTGCCACGCCCCATGGGAAAGATGACTGTGTCTGTGTCATGACATTGGAGAGAAGGCTTGAGAGGCAGGCAGGGGAGTGGAAGAGTGCAGGCAACATGAGCCGGTCTGAGGCTGGGGGAAGCCTGAGTGATGAAGCTAGGGCTGAGTGGCCTGTGATGTCTGCATCCCTCTCACTGGCTGTAGCTCTGGGGAGCAAAGGGCCAGGATGTGACTGGCTCCTAAGTGGACAGTGGAAAGTGCTCCTCCTTTGCTTGAACGAACTTCAGAGTGCCAGCTTGTGCCTGGGAGGCGGGGAGAGCTATTTTGGGGCAAAGCACCAGTTTGTGCAGCGATTGATGGAGGCAGAGAGTGAGAGAGGAGCCAGTGGGGGAGGGGCCTTCTCTGGCACATTTTGGCCCTGCTGCCTCACTGCTGGGTGGCTGGGTGGACTTGAATGACATGTGGAGATGCGTGCGCACCCCTTTTCTGCCTGAAGCAGCAGGGTTGAAGCCACCAGCCTGCAGAGTGTGCACACTTGGCTGTGGGGCTGTGCCACTGTGAGGAGAAGCGGTGGTGGCTGCTTGAAGGAGAAAAGACCCTTGCGGAGGCTCTCAGTGACTGGACCTGCCCTTCCTTTCATGGCTCCGGTCCTAGCACCATGCTGTGGGGAGGACAGACACCTGCTCCCTCCTGGGATACCTCTGGATTCCATGGCTCTGGGCACTCCCAGGTGTCTTGGTGGTCCTCTTGGCCGGCTGGCACTGCTCCCCAGCCGAGCTTCCAGCTGGCCCCCTTCCTTCTCTGGAGCAAGGGACGTTGTTGTTTGCCTGTGGTTTTGCTTTCTCTCCACTTGATTAGAACCTGTTGTTTACTGTAGGGCCAGAGGAAGATGGATGGTGTGGCAGGCAGTTCATTTCCTCATTTTCCGGTGCTGGTGTTCGTGTGGAGCTGGAGAAGGAAATGGATTTTGTCACCCAGCAGCCTGAAGTGCTTGTCCGGGAAGTTTTCTGGAGGCGAGAGCAGTGTCCACAGTCACGTCTTGGTTCCCCCAGGGAAGAGGAGCTGCAAGGGGGTCAGCACCACTGGGGAGCCTGGGAGAAAGGCCAGGCTGTGCTCCTTGTGGAGGACAGGGTGGATCCCGAATCGCTGGTTGGGGTGGCTGAGTGGACAGCTAGCCTGGAGCCCTGGTCGCCGGGGAGCAGCGGCAGTGGAAGGTGACTGCCTGCACGCCCTGCTCCGGGGCCTCCCACTGGGGCATCCAGATGTGTGCTGTGGGGAGCAGGGCCCTGGGCTGGGTGCTTCCCCAATAACTTATGCGAGGTGCAAATTGACCGATGGCTGTACTGGGACACGTGGGCTCTGAGTGTGCAGCGCCCTTCAGTGAGCAGCCCTGGACCAGGCACCCAGCAGCAAGAGGCACTTGCTGTGCGTTTCTTCTCCTGGGCTCCCCCCTCCCCAGGAATGCCAGAGGCAGCCCGGGGGGGGGGAGCAGCAGCAATAGTAACAGCATGCATTCAGGTGGACTGGAACGGAGATACGTAGTTGTGGGGTCTGCAGGGATGCAGAGGTGCTTGTGCCAGGCTGAACACAGGCCGGTGCCTGATGTCCCAGAGTCGGAGCTCTGCTTCTTTGACAGGGGAGAGGGGAAGTAGCTCTCCCTCCCTCCTTGGGGGGTGGGCTTGCAGTTGGGCCCAGGTAGCTTCTCTCAGTCTCCCGAATGTTCTGTGACAGGGGAAGGAAGCTCTGTCTCAAGCTGGGAATTGTGTGGAGAGCTTGGAGGCCATGTGGAGACTATGGGGGGAGGCAGCTTGGTCCAGGTCCCAGCCTCTTGGGGTCTGCAGGCTGAGAGGGATCCTCTGTCACCTGTGTGCCTGGTCTGTGTGGCTGGGCCTCAGAGCCCCTCAGCCAGCGGGTGTTTGCAAGGGATTTTCCCAGTGTGCTGCCGGCTGCCAGCGCAGCAGCTCCTGCAGGACAATGTGAGGAAATGTGTCAAGGCTGCTGCCTTTAAATAGCTGGACCTTTCATGGCAGGAAGGACTGCCATTGTTCCGAGCTGGACTCGGGTTGGCAAGAAACTCACTTTTTCCAGGGCGGGGGAGCAGGGCAGCGTGTCCTGGCAGCAGGAGGGGCTGTCGCCTGTGCATCACCCCGAGACACAGGCAGTGCACTCTGCTCCCTGGCCAGACCCATCCTGGTGAGCAGGCAGAGTCACTCCGTGGCTTTCTCAGCAAAGGCTGCAGTGGTCCTGGGAGGTTTCTTGCCCTGGGTAGCAGGCCCCGCTCTTCTCTAAGAGCCAGAGAGACCACCCTGGCCCTGTAGTGCCTGGAGCACAGGCCCAGCAGCCGCAGCTGAGCTCTGGGTCAGCACTGCAAGGCCTTTCCCTTCCTGAACGCCCCATGTTGCGTTGCATTGCATGCAGGAAGGCCACAGCGGCAGGCACAAGTTGGGAGTGACGTCACCGCTTTCTGGCTGCAGAGAAAGCTGGTGAGGAAGCTCTGCCCCTTCCATTCACCTATGTGAGGAGCTGCCCGTTGCAGGAGAGTAGCCTCGCCATACCTGTACCTCCCCCCCACTCCAACAACTGTGCGGCCTGCCAGTGCCAGATATTGCCTTGGCCTGTGCTTGCCCTCTTTTGCAGCTGCTGCCAGGCGGGACTCTCTCTCTGTGCTGCAATGGAGAACCACTCTCCCTCCAAGGGCAGCCTGGGCTCCCCTTCATCTTGGCCCTGGCCCTGTGGCAGTTCAGAAAAGGCTTACCCATGGCAGGCAGGGGGTGTGCCTGGCAGGGGTGGCCTGATTGCTTTTCCTTCCAGGAGCTAGCTAGGGGCACTGTGGGGCCCCTGAAGCATCAGTACCTTGGAGCTGCCCCCAGTGGGGTCAAAGGCGACAGTTCCAACAAGCATCATTGCCCTGACAGGAAGACTGGGGACTGCTTCCCCCCCCCCGGCGTGGCTTGTGGGGGCAGAGGAGCCCAGTCCCAGGCAGAATCTGGTGGGCTCGCAGCCACATTGCCTTGGGAGACATGGAGGAGGCAGAGAGGCTTCCCTTGCGTTCGACAGCCAACGCAGGGGCACCAGCAGCCTGCGGACATGGTTGAGTGGCCCCGTCAGACATGGGCTAACTGACCTTGGAGCCCCCAGTTACTGACTCCAGACCCATGGGGCTATGACCCAGCTGGGAAGGCCCTGACCAAAAGCATCTCCATTGCTTGGCAGTTTTGCCGGCTAAATGCCTCAGACGACCACTTGGATTCATGGTGGCAGCTGGTCCGGCCTGGCGTGTTTCCGGCCCTGGGCCGCCTCAGAAGTTCTACTACCGCGAACAGCCATGCCCCCCTGCCCTTGGCAGTCCCTCCTGTGACTAGGAGAGCCTTGCACTTGGTCTCCTCCCAATCCAGCCTCTGTCCTCTGCCACCCCAGTGGGTCCTGGCATCCCTGGGCCAGCTGGCACCCTTCCAGCTGGCACCATGGGCACTGGCTGGCTCTGAGGCAGCTGGGGTGGGCTCTGTTTGGAGGCCTGGGGCTCTGGCGTGGTGCCCCATAGGCATTTGCAGTCAGCATAGCTCGCCAGCTCCTGTTTCCCCTCTGCCTTTTCATGCCCTTTTAGGCAGCTCGGCCCGATTAAACCCCCTTTTCTGTCCCCAGCCAAGCCCTTTGTCCTGGGCCCGACCAGCCTGTAATAATGCGCCCAGGACTGTTTGCATAGGAAAGTGCTGCTGTGACGAATTCCTTACTGCGGTCGATTGCACTGGGCGACTGTGCTGCCAAGTGGGGGGCACCATTCCCACCTGAGCACAGGGGCTGGCCGAGAACGGGCAGGCCATGGCCAAAATGGAGCAGCAGGTGGGGTGGGTCCCCAGCACTGCTGCCGGGGTAAAGGAAGGGGAGGCCCTGCAGAGGGAGCTCTCTGCCACAGAAGCCCTGAACTAAGCTTGCCTGCAGGGCATCAACCACTGCCTTCCAGAATCGACAGCCCTGGGAAGCCAAAGGTGGATGGGCTCTGTCTCCTCTCCTCAGGGGCTGCAGAGCCATGGTCTTGCAAAACATCTGTGAAACCAGGGACCTTTTCCTATGTGACAGCGCCCAAGTCTTTGGGCTGGGTGGCAGGGGTGGGAGCCAGAGAGGATCACACAACCCTCCCTTCCACCTGGCTTGTTGTCCCTCTACTGCTGTCTGGAAGAGCCAAGTGAGTGTGTCCTGGCCTGGGAGCAGTGCTTGCTGCAGGCTGACCCTTGGCCACACACAGTACCAGCAGTGGTGTTTGCTCAGCTGTAATCTCTCAGCTGGAGGAGAAGGAGCCCTTTGGTCTCAGCCTGCGTCCAAGCAGGCATCCTGCTGCCACCCAACCGTGGGGAGAGGACTGGGAGTCCAGGCAGCACCCAGCCTGGGAATATCTGGCTCTGGTTTGCCTGTACACATGGGGCCTGGTTTTGGTTTGACTGAGGTCAGGTGGCAAGTCTGGACACATGTGCATTGAGGGAGACCAGCCCCCTCAAGGCCTGCAGTGTAGTGGGGCCCCTCCAGCTGTCTTGGCCTTTAGATGGGTGGAGTGCCTTTCTGCAGATTCCTTGGCCCGGAATGTTAATCTGTAGCAAGGCTGCAGAAAGGAGCAGAGGGGAATATAGGCAGGGCAGGCTGCCCCTCTCCAGGGTGGTGCTGAGTGTTAGGTTCTGCTCCCTTGTAGAGCCGGTGTGGCCACTCTAGCTTGATACCTGCGCCTCTGGTGTCTGCTTGTAGGTCCGGGAATGGCTTCCTCCAGGGTGGCAACCTGTGTGTGTGTGTGTGTGTGTGGGGGGGTGTTTCTTGTTTCCCTGAGCCACTGACCAGCAGTTCCGTGCACTTACTGCAGACTCGATTGCAGAAGCGCAAAGTGGCACCCCCTGAAGTAGGGTGAACGGCTGTCCAGCAGGGGTGTCTGGGGTCAGACTGCTTAGTACATGTTTGACCAGGCACAGGGCATCACCCAGCTGCCTCCTGGGGGGGCCTGGGCCATCTTGAGCTCTAAGTGGGTGCTGAACCCAGGTTCGGAATCCAGCCAGTGCCAGTGAAGGGGCAGCTTCCTGGATGAGGAATAATAATAATAATAATAATAATAATAATAATAATAATAATAACAACTCAGTATTTATATACCATCTTTCTGGTCATCGGATTACTCCTCTGACTTTATTCAAGGCGGTTTACATAGGCAGGCGTTTCTGAATCCCTCAAGGGGATTTTTACAATCATGGAGGTTCTCTCTTTCAAGAACCAACCACATTTCAGGATGGATCCCACAGGCGGAAGGATGGGGGTCCTCGGGAGTAGCGGTGCATGCCAACAGTTACACTAGAGGGTCCCCTGGACACGCTGGATGGGCTGGACAGCCCTATACCCGCTTGGGTATACACCCCTAACTGTCTGCGAAATGGGCAGAAATGTGTGGGCGAGAGAGAGGGTCTCACTCTGCATGCGAGAAGGGCTGTGGAAAGGGTGAGGCCCTTCTGCAGGCTGGGAAGAAGAAAGCCATGAGTGGGGAGGAGGGGGCACTCCAGCTCTGTGTGTGCATGGGGGAGGGGCTGAACCCCCCAAAGAGTGAGCTGGCTGCTGCCTTCGGGCCAGTTTCAGCCTCCCAGTCGACGGGGCATTGTTCCCTGCTTCTTAGTCCTGAGAGTGGGGGTGATTCTGTCCCCCCTGCAGCTCTGCTCTGCCCAGGCAGCTGCTGTGCACAAGTTTTCCCACTCCTCCTCCTCTGCAGTTCAGTGCGATGAAGTCATGTCTTTTAGGGGCCAGGATCACCTCCGTGGTCAGCTGTGGACTTGCAGCCTGGTCTCAGAGGATTGCGGGAAGAAAGGCCGGCCTTCCTTCCTTCCTTCCTGGCCTGGAAGTTTGCAGGAGCCTTCCTGCTGTGGGGACTGCCCAGAGGAGCAGTGCACAAGAATTTGCTGTGGGAGGCTGGCCTGCGATAAGACCCCTCCCCCCTCCCCTGTGCCTGGGTTCAGAGATGACTCTCTCTCTCAGCAATGTCTGTCAGGCTCTGGCCAGGAGATTGTTGCAGCTGCAGAGGCGGTGGGGGGGTCCGGAGGTGGGGGCTCTCCTGTGTGCAGTGGGCTGTGGCCAGTTGGTTGCGTAACCCTCCAGCAGAGATGGCTGCTGGAACACTCAGTGGTGGGCCAGCTTGGCGTGTGCACCGTGTGAACTCGGTCACCTCCCTGAGCAGCCCCACAGATGCACAACACATCCTTGTGTAACCACCAAGAGTGCGTGCGCACCCCCCACCCCCCACTGGCTGACCCACAGCAGGCTTTCCCTTTGGCTTTCCTGCCTGACCAGTGGAATCTGGGGCCAGCTGGGAGGATCGGCTGCAGTGGCCTCTGAGGCAAGCCAGAGTCAGAGCCTGGGGGTCTCTGGGTGGGCAGGTTCCCCCAGGCAGCGCTGTGCATCCTCTGCCTCAAAGGCCCTGGGATCCCACAGGGGGCTCTCCAAAAGTATTTTCTGTTTGGATTGTTCCTGCTGACTCCCTCGATGTTGCTTCTCAAGCCCATAGGAATGGTACAGCCCTCCCAGCGGAGCAGGCCATGCCCCTGTCAGGTTGCCTGGCCTTTCTCCCACTCCTGAGCCTCCCAGGGTTGTTGCAGTCTTGAGGCCAAATGTCCTTTGTGGAAAACACCCCAGAAGCCTAGTGAGGAAATCCCTGCTGCCTCCTTGGCTCCCTCTTCTGAACTGTGCCCTTCAGCGGGGCAGGCCAGATCCTCCTTGCCTTGGGGCAGGGGTGTCCAAAGCTTTTGGCAGGAGGGCCACATCATGGGGCGGGGGGGGGGAATTATTTTTCATTTAAAATTTGAATAAATTTGCATAAGTTTTCATAAATGAATATATTAAAGATGAACTTATATGAATGAATGAGGGTCTTGCAATAGCTCAAGGCCTATAAAAGGCCTTGCACAAAGCAAGGCTGGCCTTTCCTTTGCTGCCACTATTGCATCACAGACGTGAAACAGCAAGCAGTGGAGGGAGCCCTCATCCCACAGCTCACGCGAGAGGTCAAACAGTCGCCCTCACGCTGAGAGCAGTTGTGTCGGGCCAGTGTGGGGTCCAGCAAATCTCTGGAGGGCCAGAGGCTCATTGGAGACTGGGGGCTCCCTGAGGGCAGCATTGAGAGGCCTTGAGGGCCGCAAGCGACCCCAAGGCCGGGGTTTGGGCACCCCTGCCTTGGGGGATCCAGCCGGCAGCCTCCCCCTTGTCATGAAAGAACAAAGAGAGGCGGGGATGGTTCAGAATGTTTCTCTTTCTGTGAGACTGGCTGCCCCCAGCTGCTCCCAGCAGGCCTGGCCCAACACTGCTGGGGCCAGGAGCCCTCTTGGCCAGGGGTTGCCCTGCATAGGCCGGTACCGGCTCTGGGCTCCCTGCTTTTTCTGCCCAACACTTCCAGCCGGCCCTGCCATTTTAGACAAGGGCCCCAGGCAGCCAAGAGAACAGGACGCCAGGAAAGACGGCCTTTTTAGATTGTGAGCCCTTTTGGGACAGGGAGTCAAAAGGCTTTGTGAACTTTTTGTTGAAAAGCGGTATATAAATGCTGTTAGTAATAATAACAGTAGTAGCCTAGAGGGGAGCCAGAGCAGTCTGCGGAGGCAGAGACCTTTGGGTGGCAGCTGCAGTGTGGCCTGGGCACAGGCAGAACCTGTTGGAGGGAGGGCCTGGCTTGAGGCCCAGTTGCTGCCACTGGCCAGCCACAGCCCTGTGCTGGGGTGAGGGCGTCCCTGAGGCTGGCAGAACCTGCCTCCCTCAGACCCTAACCAAGAGAGTCTCTGCTGCCCAGCAGCTGCAGACCTCCAGTGTCGACAGAGGAGGGGTCTGTGGGGGGGGCACTGTGGGAGGGAATGCACAGGCTTCTCCCTCCCTACTGCTTCCAGGCACAGACTGGCTTGGTGCAGGGTAGGAGGCAGTGGGATGTTCCAACCCATCCTCCTCAGGGTGTCCCTGCCCCGTAGCTGCAAGCTGGCATTTCTTTGTGCTTCCATTAAGGCGATTTATCAGGCCTGTCTCCAGCCAGTCTGGCAATCCTTACCTTGCTCCTCCTGGCCCAGCAGCAGCCTTCGCAGGCCTTTGAGGTGGAGAGTTCTTGGCAGTGCAGCATCCTTGAAGTGTGCTTGGGTGTCCACCAAGTCCCAGCTCCTGCATCCTTTGCTTGATTGGTACAATTGAGAAAACCAAAAGAAAGATCTCCAGAATTAGTCAAATGTTCTCCCTGGAGGAGGAACAACAACAAGCCAGATGGCTTTTCTTGGAAGAGGCAGGCTGGGGTGAGACTGGAGGGGGGGAATTGGTAGGAAGTAGGGAAGGAATGTGTGGGACAGGGCCCTCCATGCTCTGAGAGGCCTGGAGACTTAGCAAGGAGAGAGAACCATTGGCGCCCTTGCGTGCTCCTCCCCAGCCAACCTCCCCCCTCCCATTGCAGGTGGCCCATGCATCCCAGGGCCTGGATGAGGCCTCCTTTCCAGAAGACACAGAGTCTGAGGCGCTGGGGCAGCCCTGGCAGAGCTATGCTGACTTCTCTGATGATGAGGACCTGCTGGCGGATGAGGCATCCGGAGGTGAGGGGTGACTGGTTTCCGGACGGTGGGGGGGGGGTGGTTCCTGCCTGTTCCAGGTCTCTTCAAAGAGAGGTTGGGGCTGCAGAGCAAGGGGCCTGTGCAGCTCCTGAGGGCCAGGGGAGGTGACCTTATCTCTCTGGGAGGGGGAGTTGTGGGTTTGGAGGCTCATTACACCACTGGGTTTTTCTTGCAGATGGGTACGGCAGTGGGGAGAATGGCAGTGGAACCGCTGCCCCCATCAAACCTCTCTCTACGGTCTTCCCCGTCTTCCCCACAGGTGAGGAGCAAGCAGGACCTGCATGTGCTCAGACTGTTGCAGAAACCAAGTACTTGGTTGGGGTGGGGGGAGGTAGCAAGGGGTCTGTTTCTACAAGCAGGGGCTCTAGACCTGTTCCTACAGGCAGGGGATCCAGACCTGGGCCCTTGAAGGAGGCTGGGCTGGCTTGCATGTTCCAGGAGCCCCAGCCTGCTCCTGCATGCCCTGGCACCCAGCCTGGGGCTGCCTGAGGGGGAGGCTCTGTACTTCCTGTGGCCTTTCAATGGACCTTTGGGCATATTGTGGGCAGGAGAGGGGGTGCTGGCAGGCCTGGCTTGAGGATTCTCCCTTCCTTGGGGGGTTTTGGCTGAGGCAAGGCAGACCTTGCTTGCATTTTCACGGATGTCTCCTAAGTGAGCACCAGTCTTCCCTGCCCTGGCCACTTGTGGAATGCTGGGTGGAGCCCCTGGTGGCAGCTGATGGCCCGCACTGTGGGCAGAGGGTCTGGCCAGCTCTCCAACCAGGTAGATGCGCCTGTGCTGCTCCTGGCCAGATCTCAGCCATGGGGGCATCTTGGTAGCTGTGGAAGCATGGCTCGGCCACACCCAGCGTCTCACTCAGGGCTGTGGCAGCTTTCCAGGCTCCTCTGTTGATCTCCCACTTAGCACTGGGTTCCCAAGACTCAGGGGGGCCCTTGGCTCATCTGAGGCTGGTGCAGGCAGGAAGGAGCTTCAGCCCCAGCAGTTGGCTCCCCTGGCTTGGGTCTCTTGTTATCCAAAGATTGACCAAGGGCACCTGGGCACTAGGTTCTGTGTGGGTGCTGAGGAGTCTTGGGGAATACTGGCCCATGGTGGCCCCCCTAGCAGCTTGTCTGGCGGCAGTGTGTAGCATGGAGGTCGCCTTCATCCTCCAGGAACCCTGCAGCACATGGGCAGAGAGGAAGAGTGCTACTACTGGCCTCAGTGGTCCCCTCTAGCACCTCTGCTTGGTGTTTTCTCAGGAGGGCTAAAGAAATGCAGAGGCAGACTGGCACCCCTTTAAAAGGGGATTGGACAAGTTTCTGGAGGAAAAATCCATTATGGGGTACAAGCCATGATGTGTATGCGCAACCTCCTGATTTTAGAAATGGGCTATGTCAGAATGCCAGATGCATCAGGATGAGGTTTCTTGTTATCTGGTGTGCTCCCTGGGGCATTTGGTGGGCCGCTGTGAGATACAGGAAGTTGGACTAGATGGGCCTATGGCCTGATCCAGTGGGGCTGTTCTTATGTTCTTAACTACAATTCCCAGGAAGCCTTGCAGGTCTCTTGTTATCTGGTGTGCCCCCTGGGGCATTTGGTGGGCCGCTGTGAGATACAGGAAGCTGGACTAGATGGGCCTATGGCCTGATCCAGTGGGGCTGTTCTTATGTTCTTATGTTCTTATGAGGTGTGTGTACTGTCAAACAGTCCAGATGCATCTCACTGCATGCCAGGCTGGACCAGCTCGCTCTTCGGCTGCCCTGGCTGTGGAGTGTGTCTGTGCCCTCCTGGGCTCTCCATGGCTCCCCATCACCGCAACTCATGCACTTGCTGCTTCTCCTCCCCCATAGCCCCCCCACACCTGTTTTCATTCATTTCCTCCTTCTCCTCTTCTCCTTTGCCCTCTCATGTCCCCCCAAGATTAGCATGTGCAGAGGGTGTTTCATATTGGGCTGGGAACCCCCCTCCAGCTCTCTGCCTCCACAAGGCACTCTGGGGGAGGCGGATGTCGGTGGGCAAAACATCCCTCCTGGTTTTGTGCTGCAAGTTAGAGCTGCCTCAAGCATTTGCCAAGGGAGCCCCCAGGACAGAGAGGGACTGCTCCCCAGAGAACTGCAGGTGCTCTTCCTACAGACCCAGCACCCCTTGGGGCGTGGCCTGGGCCTCACAGTCAGCACACGCACAATCATTTGCTGTTTTCCACAAATCTGGCACTGGCCAGAACATTCTGAGCCACATGTGCCTCCTCCTTGGACCTGTGTGCCCATTACTCAGACCCATGGGCTGGGGTCTCTGGTGCACGAGTCGCAAAGGGCCCCTCTGCTGGAGAGGAGGGGCTGGAGCTTAGCTGCTTGCACCCTGGTCTCCCATTGCTGGGGGAGTGAGGCAGTGTGTGGGGGGAAGTAAAGAGAAATGCAGGGCAGGACAGCAGGCCTTTTGCTGTTGTAGTTGCTGTGGGCAGAGCTGACTCCTTGTGTGTCAGTCTGAAGGCCATGGGTGGGGGAGGCTGTGAGGAGCCTGTCACTGAGAGTTGGCCCTTATGTGGCGCTTAGTGCTGCAAGAGGGGCCGAGGGGGGCGTGCCATGTGGCAGGTGAACATCCAGTGCCGGGGGGGGAGGCAGCCTGGCTCCTTTCTCTGGCTCTGCTCCCCTTCTGCCTCCCTCTCTGTCCTGTGGCCTCAGAACCGGGCCCTCTCCTGCTGTCCTTTCTTCTTCCCTTTCCTCTCCTCTTCTCTTCTCCGCAGCTTTCCCTGCGCCTCCTCCTGTGGGACTCCCTCCCCCTGCAAGCATGACCGTCTCAAAGCCAGAGGATGACTCTCTGCTCAGTAAGTGACCAGGTCCTAGGGCGGGGGCTACAGCAGGTGGGGGGAAGGCCAGTACTGTGCTGGGGAAGGCTGGGAGTGTATGCCTCTGCGCTCGGACGCCCTCCCTCAACTCGGCCTCATGGCCACCAGCGGGTCTGTGGCCGGAAGCAGGCACTGCCTTTGCGAACTGGCAAGTGACCACCATAATGGGCTCTCCAGGGCTGTGGCCTCCGTAGGTCAGTCATTGCCCACCTCTGTGGACTGGCAAGGTCTCGACATGGAAGTCTGTATCAACTGAGTGGGAGAGTAGGCTGGGCTGAGGAGTTGGGGCCAGGCCCTAGGATGATTATGATTACTGGGCTGGGGCACCTTCCTTATGAGGAAAGGCTACAGCATTTGGACTTCTTCAGTCTAGAAAAGAGGCGCTTGATTGAGGGGGGGACGTGATTGAGACACAAAATTGTGCACTGGAAGGATAGAGTGGATAGAGAGATGCTCTTTTCACTCTCATACAACACCAGAACCAGGGGATGTCCACTAAAATTGAGTGTTGGGAGAGGTAGGACAGACAAAAGAAAATATTTCTTTACTCAACGTGTAGTTGGTCTGTGGAACTCCTTGCCACCGGATGTGGTGATGGTATCTGGACTGGATGTCTTTAAGAGGAAGTAGGACAAATTTCTGGAGGAAAAATCCATCATGGGTTACAAGCCATGATGTGTATGTGCAGCCTCCTGATTTTAGAAATGGGCTATGTCAGAGTGCCAGATGCAAGGGAGGGCACCAGGATGCAGGTCTCTTGCTGTCATGTGTGCTCCCTGGGGAATTTGGTGGGCTACTGTGAGATACAGGAAGCTGGACTAGATGGCCTATGGCCTGATCCAGTGGGGCTGTTCTTATGTTCTTATGTCCTTCCTGTCCCCTGAGTCATGCTCTCCAGCCTGGCCTCCACTGCCCCATCCTCAAGTCAGGCCAGACACACAAGTCAGGTTCCCGGCTCTGCCCCATGCCTGGCAAAGCAGGGGTACTCCGATCTGCTCACATGCAGAGCACAGGATTACATGCTGTGGCAATCGCAAATAGAAAGAGGAAGGGCTTGGCCCCTTGAGGGTCCTTTAGGAGGGTCTCAGACCTCTCACTGAGTGCACTGTTGGCTGCCCCTGGTGATCTGTGGCTGGCCATGGTGGGAAGGAGCCAGAGGGCTGGCCTGGGTTGGCCCCCAGTGGGGCTGCTCTGCCTGCCCCCAGCCACCCCCCACTCTTGCTTGGCTCCAGGGATTGCTTGGAGCCGTGGGGCTGAGGGGCTCCAGAAATGGGGCTCAGGACAAGCCATACCACGGGGGGCTCTACAGGCCCTGTGCCTACACTGCGACCCCCTCAGCCGCCTTGTGGATGGGGCAGTGGAGGCCGGGCTGGAGAGCCTGACTCAGCGGACAGGAAGGAGGCCAAGGGCAGGCTGCTGCTTCTGTGGCGCATTGTTAGGCTGTGCAGCTCCAAGGGATTTTCCAGCCTGCCCCTCCCAGGCTACAGGACAGGAGCGGCCAAGGCAGAGCCTTAAAAGGAGGCAGAGCAGTGAGCAGTCCTGCTTTGGGCACAGGGCTTCAGCTCCTGAGCAGGCTGGCAGGCGTCGGAGGGCCCCGTCGTGGGCCTGGCAGTGCTGCTTCATGGCGCAGGCCAGAGACCTAGTGCTGTCCCTCCCCAGCCCCCTTCCCTTGCTGCTGGTGCCTGCTGCTTTCCCCATCCGTGTTGACAACCCTTGGTTGTGGTGCATGTGCTGGTGTTTGTGTTGCAATATTATGGCATCTGCTCAGAGCATCCTGCCCCTCCCAAAACATCTGGCCTCCCCAGATGTGCTCCAGGCTCCCTCCTGGTGAGCCATGGCAGTGGGGGACAGTGGAGCGAGGCCCCCCTCCATCTCCCCAAAGCTGCTTGCTGTGCCTAGAGGGAGCCCCAGGAGTGACGAGAATCTTTTATTGTTCGGCTTTGTGGATGTTTTTCTTGTAAAGTGGCATGTGAATATTCACCATCACCATCATTTTCAACATGAGGCTCAACATTCCCCACCCTTTGTCCTCACTTTGGGTGCAACGTGGCAGGGCAGTGCTCTTTTCAGCCTCCAATATTGCAGAGGCTTGGGTGGAGGTGCCTTTGTGACCAGAGAACATCCCTTCTCTTCTCCCCCTTCCTTGCCCAAATGGACTGCTTGCCCAGCAGGGGGGTGTAACACATTCTTTGGGTATGACTTGGCAGCTGGGGAGGGTCCAGGGCAGTCCCAGGAAGAGGGCAGACTGTGGGATCTCTGAATGAGACCTTTGTATGGGCCCGACAACAAACCCCCCTCTGTGAACGGGCCTGCCTTGGAGGGAGGAGGTAGCACCCTGGCATCCCTCCCTGCCTCCCTCCCTCAATCTGCCATCCTAGATGGGGATCTGGCTCCTGGGAGGCTTTTGTGCTGCCTCTCCCATTGGGGACATGTGACTTGGGCACAGTACCAGACTGGGAGGGTCTCTACACCCCTCTCCCTAGGAGAGGTGTCCCAGCCCTGTCAGTGCTAAGTGGCTGCCACACCTTCTCTGACCCCTTGCAGCTCTGGGACCTGGTGGGGTGTGTCAAAAGCACCCAAAGCGGGGCTGGGAAGCTGTCAACTGACAGCCCTTTGTGAGCCCTTTGTGAGCTCAAAGGCTGAGGAGTTGGGCGTGGCTGTGAGGGCCCAGTCCAGGTGCCATGTCCCCACTGTGTCCCTACTGGCCTGGAACTTTCTCTTTCCTGTCCACCGGGGGTCCCTGTGAGGCCAAATTCTCTCAGAATGATTTCAGAATGGCAGAATAAACCCCTGACTGAGTAGAGCGGGTTTGTCCTCTGGCAGCCAAAGCATCCCCCCTTCCTGCTTGGCTTCCACTCAGGGTGGGGTCGGTAAGTACCTGGGGCAGGTGCTTCAGGCCCCCTCTCTCCCTGCAGAGGTGCCTGGGGCTCCACCAACTAGCCTTTGTCCAGTCCCTTGGTTGGTCCCAAGTTCCCGGCCTGCAGCCCATGTGAAAGCTGAGGGGATGGGGGGGGAAGGGTGGATGACAAGAGCCCAATGGCCTTCTGCACCTTCTCTCCCTGTTCTGCTGCTCTGACTCCAGCTGTCTCCCCCCCCCCGGAATGGAGGGTCTCTGCCAGCAACCTGGGCCTTCTGTCCTGGGGGGTCCATGCAGCCTCCTGTCTTGTTTAACTTCTGGACCAGGAAAGAGAGGGGTGGGTGTGGGTGTGTGGGGTGGTGTTGGTGTGGTGGTGTCTCTTTCAAACTGGCACTTCTGCACAGCCCCTTTTTCTTGGGTGTGTACATACATGAGCTCTAAGTGCCATGCTTGGTCCCCTGCACCTCTCACACACCTAAGCAAAGGGAAGGTCCCCCTGGAGGCGAAGGAGCTGGTCTCATAGCTACTGCTGTGCTGTCCCTTGTCACGCTCACGCACTCTGCACCAGTGCCACAGGTGTGCCTTGCATGCGCAAATCTCCTCAGGCAAAGATGGTTGCCAATGCTTCTGGGCATACCTGTGTTGAGGGAGGGGCTCTGGGGGGTGCCAAGGGAGCTTCTCCCAAGGTTGGCTGGTGGAGTGCCACAGTTGGGTGATTCCTTCCTGCCCTGTTCCCATGCACCTCGGTGGGGGGGTTTCTCAGCCACACAGTGATCCAGGAGTCTCCCAAGGGAGCGGGGGTGGGCCTGTGGTGCCTTGGCACTAAACCTTCCCCCACATTCCTCCCTCCCTCCAGTCTACTTCCGTGCCTTGGTGAATTTCACTCGGTCAATTGACTACAGCCCACGCCTGGATGACGTCAACTCAGAGGAGTTCCGAGATGTGTCTGAAGCTGTTGTGGACACGGTGAGCCCCCCTCAGTCACAGCTGGAGCACGTGTCTGACCCTCCCCACAGCTGCCTCCCCTCCTTAACCTGGTCTTCACACACCTCAGGCAGCACCCCCTCTCCCTGGCCCTCCCTGGGTTTCTGCCCATGAGGCCCTGCTCCAGGTTCCACCCGCTGGCCAAGGCCTCCTCTCTGGCGGCCCTGCAGGGCACACAAGGGTCTCTCCTTGGAAGGCTGCCTGCCGGTCTTTCTGGGGTCCTCTGAGCTTCATGTGTGTTTGGTTTGGCCAATGGGATTTATAATTTTACATGCTGGTTACAAAGAAGGTTCAAGTAAAATTATAAATCTCATTCATTCATTGTAAATCTCATTCAGGGCATTGTTTCTTTGTAATTGTCACATTTCTCTTGGTTCTGTGACAATTACAAAGAAACAGTGCCCTGCTGTAATGGAGAAATGATATGTAAGGTGTAAAAATGTCAAGCATTAGCAAATGCTCTGACAAAAAAAGTTGCTGCAGGCCAGATAAAATCTTGAAGTGGGGTAGATGTGGCCCCCAACCATAGTTTGGCGACCCCTCTGCCAGATTCTTTGTAAACTACCTTTGGAACCATTGTTTACTGCAGAAGGCAGTAATTTTGCTTTTAAAAGTGCTCCTCACCCTTTACGACAAGGGGGGGGGGGAGAGACATTTGCTCTTGCTTCCAGGGCAGCAAAGTCCTCCTCTCCCTGGAAGAGCAGATTCAGAAAGGTCTGCAGGAAGAAACCCCGCCCACCTTAACAGTGGTTCTCTTTCCACAGCTGGAATCCGAGTATTACAAGATCCCTGGGGAGCAGGTGGTCAGTGTGGTGTTCATCAAGTGAGTTCTTGGGGGGGGGGGGGGAAGTTGGCAGGCTAGGATTTGAACCCTTTGGCTCTGGTGCAGTGGAAGAGAACAACCTGGGGCATACAACGGGATCTTGGGGAGGCAGGGGGTGAAGACCAGCAGAAGTTCCCCCCCAAACTGCCCTGTGAAGTTCAGAGAACAAGAGCCAGGTGCTGCTGTCCTTGTAGAGGGGTGAGAACTGAGAGGGATCCCGAAGGGCTGCCCTGGGAAGGGTAGAGGGGTATTAGCCCCCAGGGGCTCAGCTGCCTCTCCTTGCCACCAAGCCTCCCTTTCCCCCTCTGTCTGGCAGGGAGATTGATGGCTATGTCTTTGTGGAACTGGATGTGGGCTCCGAGGGGAATGTGGATGAGGACCAGATCCGCGAGGTGCTCTTATCGGTCATTGAGGGTGGCTCCATTGCCTCCTACGTCACCTCCACTTGGGGCTTCCAGTTCCGTCGTCTGGGAGCAGGTGAAACCACAGTGCTGGGCTGGAGCAGACCTGTGTGTGTGTGTGTGTCTGAGAGAGAGAGATGGGGGCAGGAGTATCATTCCAGGACTGTACGTAGCCCCCCCTGCTAATGCTCTTTTTGCTTGCAGCCCAAACCCCGCCTCCCCCCCTTGCCGTGGCTTCTCCAGGTAAGTGCGGAACAGGCGCAGTGGGGCCTGGAGGCTGTGCCTGGCTGTGTGAGCAGGGTCGGCAGGCGGGAGGCAGCAGCTCTTTTGCCCCAAGGGAGGCTGTGCCTGGCAGCCAGGCCCTTTCACCTTGCCCCAAGCAGGTGCCTCTTGGCGCTGCCCTCAGCTCACCAGGATCCAGGCCAGGAGGTTGAAGGGCTGACCTTGCAGAGTCAGCAGGACCCCCTGCACCCTGTGGAGGCAATTCTGCAGGCCAGTTGAGTTGCATGTGCGTGCAGGGGCATCACTAGGGTGTGTGTCACCTGGTGTGAGAGCTCATCGCATCACCCCCATGGTGGACCTCTTCCCCTACCAGACCATACAGAAGAAATTGCAATATCAGACACACAGCCTCAGTGCAGGGCATCAGTCAGGTTGGTGTTACCCCCATTAACTATATTTATTTTACTATAGAACACTATAGGTCATCCAAGAAAGCAGGACCCAACAAAAAACCAACTTGATGAGACACAACTGCATAGGAGTTCTAGTACTGGTTCTGATACATGCAAATGAGAGCTGACTCATTCTTACACCTGATTTCTTCCCTGCTGTGTCATAATAACATCTCACTGGCTTTCAGAACAATCAGTCCCATTGGTCAGAGTTAAGAAAATCCACTTTTTGTTACACAAAGCAATTGTGTTTTTCTTTTCTGATTATTTGGCTGTAACCTGTAATAGCTTACCAAGATTTTCACAATTTTGGCCAGTAGTGGTGTCACATACCACACACACATTGGGTGTCACCCAATGTGGCCTGAACCCTCTGCACCTCCTTAGTGATGCCACTGGGTGTGCATGCACACTCAGTGCCAGTAGCGGCTACCTTCCCCTGGGTTCTGTCCTCACAGCCCCATGCACATGGCCAGCCTCCAGATCCCTCTGAACTGTCCTCTTCCTCCTTGTGCTGCATGTGTGGTAGAGAGGCTTCCTTCTGCTGTGGCGCTTGCAGTGCCTGGATTGTGCCAGTGTCTCAATGGGGGCTCCTGGCTGCATGAGGATGTGTGGTGGAGCGACCTTGTGGGCAGCCTGAAACATTCTGGTGGCTGCTGGGCTGTGCTTTGAGGGACGTGGCTGCTGTGCGTAGCAGCACCTGTGCCTGGGGAGGTCTCTGGTGTCCAGTGCAGCAGCTGGAGGGAGGGGGCCTTAGCAGGCCCTGGGTGCCCAGAGGCCACAGGAAGGCATGCTTGCCCCTGCCCAGCTGGAAATTGTACTGCTGTTCTGCAGGCTGGCCTGGGCCTGTGAGACGAGGCCTTTGCCCAATATTGTGGCAGTGCCCCCTCCTCAGTCTCCCTGGCCAGCTCAGCCAGTGGGGATAGGGAGGGGCTGCTTGTGTGACCCTCCTGGCAGTGAGGGGCTCTAGTAAGCAAGCCATCCCCTCATCTGGAGCATCTGCCCCTGCACCTCTGTGCCTGCACTCCAGTTTTCCACACCACACTGGGCCATAACCGCGCAGGGCTGGGAAATGGCCTGTGTCACAGAACAGCAGGGGCCTGGTGTGGGTGTTTGCCTATGTCTGTGCCTGCCTTCTGCGTGCAGCCCTGAGTGGTGTGCTGTGGATTTGGTGTCTGTTCCCTGCCAGGCGTGGCAGAAGTTGGGTGCCCCCTGGGAATCACATGCTTTGGGGGGAAGAAGCACAAGGCACATAGTGGGGGGGGGGTTGCCCCAGGACAGCGACTCTGTTCTGGATGTAGTGCTAGTCATGATAGTGCAGTGCTTGGATTTGGCTGAGAACACCTACCAAGGCACTGAGGGAAGGGGCCTCCCCAAAGCCTGCCTTGGAGGAGAGACTCCTGGCTCAGAGACTGCCCAATATGAACCCTCCCCCTGGTCCCCAAGAGCCCCAGGATATCAAACAGTGTAGCACCTCCTCGTCTGTACTTCAGTGCATGCTGGAAGTCTTGTGCATAAGAGGCGTGAGCCCCCACCCGACTTCCCTGGGGGTTCAGCTCGGGTCCTGACACTTCTTGCGGCTTTCAGTGCCCCCAGACACTCGCCCGTGCACCGAGGAGGAGTTCACCTGCCGCAGTGGGGAGTGTGTGGCCAGGGAGTTCCTCTGTGATCAGCGACCGGATTGCCGCGACATGTCAGACGAACTGGACTGTGGTGAGCGTTGGGGGCAGACTGGAGGTGGTGAGAGTGAGCGGCTGTGGGAGCAGCGAAGTCGCTACCAGCTCACGGCCACCTTTCCTGACCAGGAGGCAAGGTGGCCATGCTGCAGCGTGCAAGCCTAGCCTGGGCCATGGCTGCCTGAGAGCCCCTCTTCAGGGGCAGTGCCATGGCCTAGTGGCAGCAGGTTCTGTCCCTGCAGCAGGGCCTCTGGCCAGGGCAGAGGAAACACCTGCCTAAGTTGCCAGAGTGCTCACTGAAATGGGGCAAATCTGTGGCCATCAGCCCCCTCCCCAGCCCAGGGCTGTTCTTCCCCTATCCTCCTCCGGTATCATGCCTGGCTCCTCCCTCACTTCGCTCCTCCTGCCCCATAGCTGAGCCGGCACCCCCTGAATGCGCAGAGGACGCGTTTGCTTGCGACAGCGGGGAGTGTGTGCCGCTGAGAGTGCACTGCGATGGACACCCTGACTGCAGAGATGCTTCTGACGAAGATGGCTGCGGTGAGGAGCTTTAGGAGGGGTCACGGAGAGGAGTGGTTGCTGTCTGGTGCCCCTTAGTTGTTCCCTGCCTGGCTCCACAGAGCTGGGGGGTCATCTCACTCGGCCATGCTGAGCCTCAACAGTTAGAGGACATTTGTCCTCATAACCACCCCATTGTACCAAGCAAGGAGGAGACTGGCCTGAGGCTGCCTGGTGGACTTCAAGGCCGGGCAGAGGTTTGAACCCAGGATTACTTATGTTTCTGTGCCTGGATGGTGACTCTTACCTGGGCTTTTGGGCTGGGCTTGTAGGCTCCCTGGAGGCTGACTCTCATGCTGTGTCTCTGAGGGGCCGGGTCCAGGGAGGCTTCTGGTGGAGGGGGCAGTCCCACGTGCAGCTGCCTCTTCTGCGTAAGGGGGGGGCATGCAAAAGGAGGTGCCATGTTAATCATGCCCAGCACTTTTCCCCCAGAGCATGGCCCTCCTGCTCCTCCCCTCCCCTCCACTCCCACCCCCCCAGCCTTCCTGCAGAAATTGGTCCCCCCCTCCCCTGACCATGCACTCCCTCTCTACTAGACCTGCCTTCCCTGGCCATTAAACCCCCCCCCCACCTTCATTTGTCTTCCACAGGAGTTTCCACTCCTCCACCAGTCCTCCGCCAAGAGTTTCCACTCCTCCACCCTTCCCGACCAGTCACCACCCGGGTTCCGGCCACCACACCATCTGCAGTCACCACCCGTCGAGCGCCGGCTACTGTGTCCCCTCGCACCTCCAAGCCCCCCCCACACCCGGGAGTCTGCCAGAAGGACGAAGTGGCCTGTGCCAACCGGCAGTGCATCCCTCGTGACTACCTGTGTGACGGGGAGAGGGACTGCTTGGATGGCAGTGATGAGCTGGACTGCGGTGAGCTCCCAGCCTGGAGAGGGGAAACGGCTCTCCAGGGGGGCTGGCGTGTTGATCCCTGTGGCCTTCTCCCTGACAGGCACTCCCAGCCCTTGTGAGCCCAACGAGTTCAAGTGCCGGAATGGACCCTGCACCCTCAAACTCTGGCGATGCGATGGGGACAACGACTGCCCTGATGGCTTTGATGAACTGAACTGCCGTAAGCAGCTGCTGCTCTGGGGAGGGGGGCTTGCCTGCCTGGCCACGCCCTCAGGCTTTTGAGGCTCAGCGAGGCCAAGTGGGGAGCTGCAGTGGGGAGGAGCAGGTTGGTCCAGGGGTCTGGGGCAGTAGTCAGGGACTTTCTCCTAGGCAGGCAGCAGCAGGGCTCCCAGAAGCTTCGCACATGACCACTGGCAGCCTCTGCTGGATCCCAAGGCAGGCTATTTAGCAGGATTGCTCTGCCTCTAATGCGCCGGCCCTCCCCACAGCCACAAAGGGGCCTGGTGACACTTGCGGCCCCGAGCAGTTCGTCTGTGTGTCCACCCGCACCTGCATCCCTGCCGGCTACCAGTGTGACAACGAGACTGACTGCCCGGACCGCTCGGACGAGATCGGTTGCAGTGAGTGGGGCAGGGTTCTGCCGGGGGCGGGGGGGGGGGCAAAGGAGACGTGGCAAGACAAAGAGTCCTGGTGGGTTTGGAGCCTGCTTGGCATCTAGAAAAAGGAGTGAGCTGGGGGTGCAAGGGTGGCAGGAGGAGGGCAAGTCAGCAACGCCACCTCATTTTCTCTCCATCAACTCTGCACTGCATGATGAACTCTCCTGCCTCATAAGAACATAAGAAGAGCCCCGCTGGATCAGGCTAAAGGCCCATCTAGTCCAACTTCCTGTATCTCACAGCGGCCCCACCAGATGCCTTAGGGAGCATACAAGACATCAAGATGCCTGCATCCTGGTGTCCTCTCTTGCGTCTGACATTCTGAGCCCTTCTGACCATGGTTTGGGGATAGGGTGGGGGATTATTTGGGGGAATGGCCTTGCATGGGCCTGCCTGCCTCCCTTGGGCAGGGTCCCAATAGCCACAAGTTTTGGATTGGCTATCAAGGCCAGGCAAAGCGTGTGGACCCCCAGGTGCCACTTTCCAAGAATTACTGAATAAAAACCTACTCTTGCCCTGACTCTCCTGCCAACCAGGTTAATTGGGTGACACCAAATGCCACCCAGTGAGAGAGCCCCCCTCACCCCCCCGTTTCCTGCCCCCCCCACAGGTAATCCCAGGAGTCTGCCTCCCACCCTGCCTGACTCCCCTCTCTTTCTGAGCTGCAAAAGTCCATCTGGCTCTGAGGCATCGCCTGGCCCCAAACCAGTTAGCCGTCAGTCTGATGGACCCATGTGGTCCAGAGGCAGTGAGAAGCAGGGCTCTCACACCCAGCAGCAGGCCTTTCCCTGCTTTGGTGTGCTGGGTGCAACCAGGGGTCGTGTGCAGTCAGGAGATGTGGGTGGTTCCACCTCCTTCCGCTGCCTGCGAAATGGCTATTGCTTAGATGTCTGCTAAACCCTTTCTTTAAAAGTGAGTGTAAGAGAGGCTGTGACGACACACTGTGGCAATGAGGTTCTGTATTTTGAGAGTGCTTTTTTCTTCCTTGCCCTTGTCCTCCTTTCCCCCAGCTGCTCCACAGGTGATTACGCCCCCCGAGGAGTCCATCCAGGCTGCCCCTGGAGAAACCATCCGTTTCAGCTGTGTGGCCATCGGCGTCCCCACGCCCATCATCACCTGGAGGCTCAACTGGGGCCACATCCCCTCCAGCCACAGGTAGGCCCAGCCAGCAGATCTCCTGAGGTGTCGTCTTCCCCCCCCCCGGGCCCAGCAATTCTGACCCTCCCCTCCATTGGCAGGGTGTCCATCACCAGTGAAAACGGCCATGGGACGCTGGTCATCCGAGACGTCAAGGAGTCCGACCAAGGGGCCTACACCTGTGAGGCCATCAATGCCCGTGGGATGATCTTTGGCATTCCCGATGGCGTGTTGAGCCTCACGCCTGGCCGAGGTGAGCCGAGTGTGGAGCAGAGCAGCCACAAAGGCAGGTGCCTTGGCTGCTTGCACTTCCCCTCCACCCTCCTTTCTTGCCTGCCTCCTTCCTCTGCCAACTCTGGGGAGCTTAGAGTGAAATGCCTGGCTGGTCATCCCTATTTTGTCTTCATAACAGCCCAGCAAGTTGGGTGAGACTGAGAGATTGTGGCTGGCCCAGTGAGCATCTTTAGGGCTGACCCTCTGCCCACTTTGTCATGGCTGACCTGCCCTCCCCCCCCCCCCCGTACCCAGGTCCTGCCTGGCACATGCTGGAGTTAAGGGTCCCTGCTGGAGATGCTGAGTCTGTGCCAGGCTCAGTCCCCGGCACAGGGGATTTGTAATGGAAGGCCTCAGTCTTGTTGCGTGCCGGGGAGTTGGTGTATGCGTGTCTTAGAGTGCGCATAGGCTCTATTTGCGCATGCTTGCGTGCCTGAGGTTGGGTTGCATAGGGAGGGAGGTTCCCCTTCTGTCCGGTGTTTGCTGTTCTGGACCTGCCTGATGACTCCTGCCTTCTTCCCCTCTCAGGGCCCTGCCCCACAAGCCACTTCCATGTCAAGGACACCTCCCGGTGCCTGCCCTGCTTCTGCTTTGGCATCACCAAGGCCTGTCAGGGCACCAGCCGCCACCGGAGCCAGGTCCGGCTGCGCTTTGACCGGCCGGAGGACTTCAAAGGTACTGCCTGGGAGGTGGGTGGAGCAGGGGAGGCTCACTGGGGGGGCAGGTATGGGGGTCTGGATGGGCTGCTGCTGCTGCTGGGGGAGAGGTGGGCTCTGTGGCTTTCACATGGGTGCTGGCCCTGCCATGCAGAGGAGCTTCCCAGTTGAGCAGTAGAGGCTGGCCAAAGAGTTGCAGTTTTGTCTGATGGAAAGGAGACATCACTGAAAGTGCATGAAGAACTTGGAAGGAGAGTTGTGTCTCTGCACATGCACAGAGGGCCCAGTAGCCTCAGGCTTCCTAGGAGGATCATGGCAAGACCACCAAGTCTCTTCCTTCCCCAGGGGTGAATGTGACCACACCTTCCCAGCCCGGAGTGCCACCCCTGTCCTCCACGCAGCTGCAGGTGGAGCCCGGCCTGCAGGAGTTCCAGCTTGTGGATCTCTCACGCCGCTTCCTTGCGCAGGAGTCGTTCTGGATGCTACCCAGCCAGTTTCTGGGGAACAAGGTGAGGAGTGATGCTGGGGGGGAGGTGGAGGCTCCCTCCTGCTGCTGCTGCCGCCTCTGGGCCTGGATCCAGCCTGAGACCTGGCCCCCTCAAGGCCCCTGCTGGGGAGTGAGCCCTGGGCCAGCACACTGAGCTCTCCTCCTTTTCCCCCGGGTGTGACCTGCAGGTGGATTCCTACGGCGGCTACCTCCGCTTCAAGGTGCGCTACGGCTTGGCCCGCGGCCAGTCGGACCCTGTCCAGAAGCCTGGTGTGGTCATTGTGGGGAACGGGCAGAAGCTCATCTACCGGGTGCAGGTGCCGACCCAGCCTTCGGTGGTGAACCAGCGCCAGGTCCTTTTCATTGAGGTGGGTGTATTGTCATCTCCTTGGGAGCGGGGGAGGGGGATCGGTGTCCCTGAGGCGTTCCTCCCCATCTAGGTGTTCCAAGATATTCCATGTGAAGGTTGTCACAGGGGAGCAGGGTGGGTGCATGCATCAGTGGTGTACCTTTGGGGGAAGGGGGACAGATACCCCAAGCACCACGCCCCAAGGGCAGTGATGCCAGCTCGTCCCCCTGACATCCATTTTTAATAAGTTTTTTTAAAGAGAAAGAAGCTGGCAGCTCCATTGGCTTCTTTCCCTTAAAAAACAAAAAGCCCTTTCTGAAGGAGGGGGCAGCCCAGAATCAAGCCGAGAGCGGCTGCAACTCTTAGTGCGGTTCCTGAAGTAATTGGAGTTACTGCAGTTACTTCTGGGCTGGGGGGGGGTGGCAAAGTCAGTTGCTGCTCCGGACAGAGAAAGCCCCAAGAACACAACAGGCAAGCACACACGCTTGGTGGAGGGCGTGCAAGGGCCATCTCCCAAATCTTCCCTTGAGTGACTTACTGGATGTATTTCCTGATGCCTGGATTTTTTTGGTGGGAGGGGGAAGCACTTTCTGGCCATTGCACTGCAGGACCAGGCCAGGGACCTTGGAGAGGGCCTGCCTTGGAGCAGGGGGCCCCGTAGCACACATGCACGTGGCTTCTCCTCCTCCTCGCTGGTCTCTGCCACATCACTGGTCACACCTGCCATGCCTGCAGGAGAACTGGGAGAAGGAGTCAGGCGCCCCTGTGAGCCGCGAGGAGCTGCTGCTCGTCTTGCAGAACCTGCAGGCCATCCAGATCCAGACGGTCTATGACAGCCGGATGGCGAGCGTGGGCCTGAGCGACATCGCCATGGACACCACCACCACTGAGACCACTGACCTGGGCCTGGCCCACGGCGTTGAGGAGTGCAGGTAACCCTCCAGGAGGGGTGGCTGGAGGGACACGGTCCTCAGGTGGTGACCTACAAAACCAAACCGCTTGGGGGAGCTACTTAGAGGTCTGCAAGGCCCCTGCCTCTTGACACCGCAAGGCCTCATCACCACAGGCCCTGAGAGGCCGTGTGCTTTGCAGGGCACTGCAGAGAAGCCCAGGAAAGGCCGGGGCAGAGCTGACTGCAGCACTGAGTCCGCTGAAAGTGTTTTGAGGCACTAAACAGACACACACACCCCAGTTCTCCAGGAGCAGGTGTTTGTTAAATTATTTTTAAGGTGAATAGTTCCAAACGGCAGACGGCATCTGCTCCATGGGTGAATGCCTCTCCTTGGGGGCTGCCTCTCTTGAGTTGCCTGTGGCTCAGCAGCTCTGCCTGTCTCGTGTGCGTCAGACCCCAAGCTGCCCACTGGAGCCTCCTGCCAGACTTGTAGGTGAAGCCGAAGTGCTGGGAACTCGGTCAGAGACCCAGGCAAGGGGGTCTGGCAAGGGCCACGGCAGAGCTCTGAATCCCTTTGCGGCTGCCCCTGTGGTCGGCTGACCTTTTCCTGTCTGCAGGTGTCCTGCAGGTTACTCCGGCCTGTCATGTGAGCGCTGTGATGCCCACTTTGAGCGTGTACCTGGAGGCCCTTACCTGGGCACCTGCTCTGGCTGCAGCTGCAATGGCCACTCCAGCTCCTGTGACCGGATCACAGGCTACTGCCTGGTAGGAATCTTGAAAGATCGGGGGGGGGGGGGCTTTAGAGGGTCAGAGGGACTTGGGGGGCACAGGAGGTGCTATAACTTGGCTGGGACTGGAGCTGCAGGCCCCCCAAGTGGCTGGGAAGCGTCTTCAAGGTCCTGCCCGGGGGATGCAGAGGAGAGGTCAGGGCTGCTTCTGTGGGACCTCCGCTGTGCGGAAGGGACCCTGCTGTGCCCCTGAATGACCACGGGTGGGGGGCAGCAGGGCTAGAGCACAATGTGGGGCTCCCCAGGCAATCCTGGCCTTGGGGGTCTGCAGCCCTCTTGGGCCCTCACACCTCCCCCTGCTCTTCTCCCTCCCTCCAGAACTGCCAGCACAACACAGAGGGGCCGCAGTGCAACAAGTGCAAGCTGGGATATTTTGGTGATGCCACTAAGGGCACCCCTAGTGCATGTCAGCCCTGCCCCTGTCCGTACACCGAGGCCTCCCGCCGGTGAGTGCTGGGAGCGGGATGGAGGCGCCGTGGCCCTTGCCCAGCCTGCCTCATGCCTGCTGAATTCTGCCCTGACCAGGCATTCTCTGCTGGGGAAGAGACAGGCTCCCAGGGGCTGGAAATGGGCCCTCAGCCTGCTGGGGAATGAGATGTCTGAGTGGGGCCAGGTTTGTGCACACAGAGGCTGCTGAGGGCACAAGTCAGACATGTGGCAGGCAGGCTGTGCAAGCCGTGCCTGGGAGCTCTTCCAGGCGCTTGGGTCAGGTGTGGCTCAAGCCCTCAGGTTGGTGTTCCCAGAGCAGCCGTGCCCAAGGAGGGGAGGACTGCACAGCCAGGACGGTTGCACGTGTGTCAGCACATGTCTGACGCAGCACCCTCCCCTTGGCAGGTTTTCCACCTCGTGCTTCCTGGACACTGACGGACAAGCCACCTGCGACGACTGTGCCGCAGGCCATACTGGGCGCCGCTGTGAGCGGTGAGTGGTGGGCATCTCCTCCCCGCAGGGCTACTCCTCCAAACGTGCGCAGCTTTTCCAACAGTGACAAAGTAGACGCACTGGCGAGCGCCTTGCAGATGGTGGAGCGGAGGGGGGATGCTTCTGAGTTAGCCATCCAGCCAAGGGCACCCAAGTGCTGGGCACCCAACTGCTGGGCCAGACCTAAGGCATGCCACTTGGTCCAACCTCCTCTGCTCTTCAGTGGCCCAACCAGGTGCTGCTGGGCTAATCCTTCTGAGGGGGACACTCGAGGTACACCAGGCCAGGCCATTTGGGAATCTCCCCCACAGCTTTCTGCAAGTCAAAACAAAGAACGAAACCTTCAGTGCTCACAGGGAGAGCCCCTCAGCCAGTCTGCCACCTCATGTGGAGGCCAGGCCGAAGGGGACGCTCGGGGAGCCCTGTTTTGGCCCCCTTCTGGTGAGCAGTCTCTGCCTGGCTCAATGTGCCTCTTCCCCACTCTGCCCCCAGGTGCGCTCCTGGCTATGAAGGCAACCCTATCCAGCCAGGTGGGAGGTGTCTGCCGGTTGGTGAGTAGAGCATTTGCAGGTCTCCCCCTGTCCCTTCCAACACCTGTGAGGTGATGTGCTTCAGGTGCTCTTTGCTTGGGGTGGGGTGAGACAGGAGAGGGTGGGGCTGCAGGGGAAGGGTGGAAGCCAGTGATTGTTTCTGCTTGTCTGGGTGTTGCAGCTGGCCTCGTCCGACCTCATGTGCCAGGTGGGGGGGGGGTTGCCAGGGGGCTATCTCAGGAACGGTCCAGAGCACGCTGTGCACTTGGCTGCCCAACTGGGCCACAACCCAGCCCTTGTGGCAGAGGGACGGAACACCCTGCCCTGCGTGACTTTATCTCCTCCCACAGGGCAGGAGATTGTCCGCTGCGATGAGCGAGGGAGCAGCGCCTCTTTGGAAGGTGCTTGCCAGTGCAAGGTAGGCCCTGCCAGCACAGGGAGGGTGGCAGAGTTCCCAGAGTTCCATTCTGCGGGGCCCAATTAGGGGCTGGATATATCCACCTTCTGCAGAAGCCCCCCCCCCCCCCCCGCATGTGGCAGGAGCGCAGCTGATGGACGGTGGAGACTCCGGCCTGCTCTTGGCTCCTTTTTGTGAGACTGAGCTCCTCTGGGGCCTCGCCAACCGCTTCTGAGGACATGCCTGGCCCATGTGCTTCTCCAGGCGGTTCCTCCCCTGCATTTGCCTCCAGCCTTTGCATCAGTCTGCTGCTGAGCATGCAGGTTCTGCCCAGGTATTCTGGCTCGTCCTCTTCCTTCCGTGAACATCCCTCATCCCTGTGGCTCCCTTGAGCAGAGACTTGGGCCAACACCCTTCTGCATCCCAGGCTGTGGGGGGTAGAGTTGGGTGGCAGGGCTCTGCCTGCCTTGCCTGCCCGGCCCTGTGCTCACTCTGCCTTTCTTTCCAGCCTAACGTGATGGGCCGTCTGTGCAACGAATGTGCAACAGGGACGTTCCACTTGAGCCACAAGAACCCTGATGGCTGTCTCCGCTGCTTCTGCATGGGGGTCTCGCGCCAGTGTGCCAGCTCGTCCTGGAGTAGGGACCAGGTACCTCCTCCCAGCCTCTGCCCGCCTGGGGGCACTGACCCCCAGTGCAGGCCATGCTTGGGGGTCAGATGCCTTCCCCTTCTGTGCTTTATGGTGCGGCCCTCTGGTTCTAGGTGCGAGTGGCACACGAGGATGACACCCGGAAGGCCCAAGTCAGCCTCTCCAATGCGGCCAACACCCGGACAGTCAGTGAAGGCATCCGTTTCACCAGCCCCTTGGAGCTGGCCTTCTCGTCCTTCCACACTCTGCCACGTGACGTGTACTACTGGGTGTTGCCTGAGCACTTCAAGGCCGACAAGGTACCCCGCCCCCCACACGTGACCCTTCCAATAAGCCTTTCCAAGGGCCATGGAAAGAGGAGTGGCTTGGGGAGGCCAGGTTGCACAGTGCGTGGAACGGGAGGTGTGTTGTAGCACGGGTGTGACGCTAATTCCTCTGCCTCTGACACTGCTACGCTCCGTGCCCTCCCCAGGTGACCTCGTATGGCGGAGAACTGCACTACACCATCACGCACAGTGCCCTCCCTGGCTCCCCTCTGCTGCGCAGCCAGCCCAACGTCCTGTTGCAGGGAAATGGCATATTCCTGGAGCACCTCGCTGAAGCGGCCCCTCTGCCTGGAGTGCCCACTGCCTTCACTGTGCCCTTCCGGGAGGTGAGCCAAGCCCTGCCCTGCCCCTGGCAGGGGCATTGTGTTCAACACAACCCCACGTGAAAGAGCGCCTACCTGCTCTTGGGGACCCGAGTGCCTGGCTTGTGGGTTGCAGGCTGGCTCAGCAGGTGTTGCCCTCTGCCCATTGGTGCTCCCTCCTGAGTTCTGTCCCCTCTGGGGCATGCAGGGCAGGGCAGGTGCTCACCCGCCTCCTCCTCCTCCTGCAGCAAGCCTGGCGTCGTGCAGATGGACAGAACGCCACCCGCGAGCACCTCCTGATGGCGCTGGCAGACATCGATGTTCTCATGATTCGGGCCTCCTACGCCGAGCGGCAGACAGGGAGCAGGTGAGGAGCACGGGGTGGTCTGCAGGCAGTGCTGATGATGGGTGGAGATAATAGGGGGGCAGTTCTGGGCTGTGTCAGGTGTGCCCAAGCGAAGCACATCTTGGAAGATTCCCGGGGAATGGAGCCTGGGAAGAAGCCAGTCCTGGGGCCCCGATCTGGCTGTTGGGCAGGGGGCCCACCTTTGCCCCCCTTACCTTGCAGAATCTCTGGCATCCGCATGGATGTGGCTGTGCCCCGTGCCATAGGGCTGAGCCCAGCCCTGGAGGTTGAGGAGTGTGCCTGCCCTCCTGGCTACCGTGGTCCTTCCTGTCAGGTGAGCAGAACTTGACAACACCTCCTGCTTGCTTGCATACTGTGCATGCTTGCATAGGCAAGGCCGTGCTTGCCTGCCCCCAACTCAAGGCTCCTCTTGTCTTGCTCATGCAGGGAGGCTGTGGCAGGGAGTGGCTGGGCTGGCCTGGGTCGCCCAGGAGGGCTGCAGTTGTCTTGAGCTTAATTGGAGCCCAAGGAACCGGTGGGGGGGGGGGGCGTGAGACATGCAGCAGAGAGCAGGCAAATAGCTGGTTACCAGTTGCCAATCTGCCTGCAGCCACTCATCTTGCCTCATGGCTATTTGAGTTTTACGAGGAAATACTGTGGGCCGCATCTCTCGCCGTCAAGACCTTCAGGCCCCCAGTGGTCTATTCCCTCCCAGCCTGGGGGCAGGACCTGCCAGAGAGGAGAGAGGGGCCGTATTCCATGCATCGGAGCTCCCAGAAAGCTCTGCCACCTGACTCTGTGGCTCTTTCAGGGGCCACAGGCCACGTTGGGAGTGCTGGGTGTAGCCAGCCTCTGAACCTGAAGGGGGCAGAGAGCAGGAAGACCCCTGGATTCAGAGGAGGCCACTGGCCACGCAGAGCACTGAGCTCCCCCTTTCCTCCCTGCTTCGCAGGATTGCGATGTCGGCTACATGCGCACCACCCATGGCCTTTACCTGGGCACCTGTGAGCCCTGTGCTTGCAATGGGCACGCAACCGAGTGTGACCCTGAGACGGGTGACTGCCAGGTGAGACACCTCTGGGCCGGTGCACTGGGTGCAAGTGGGGGTGGGTGAGCACCATGCAGTAGCCAGGAGAGGACCAGTTTGCTGGGCAGACGCACAGAGGAGGCAGTTTGCTCAGAGACCCAGTTGCTGGGCGAACACCGACACTTGTCTTCCTGCTCTGCCCTGCTCCCTGTGGGGCATCTGGTTGGCCACTGTGAGAAGGCGGCACATGTCGGGCTGGAGGGGCAGCAGTGAGGCTCTCTTGCTGTCCTTGTGAGGCTGTGTGGGCAAGGAAGGGAGCCTCATTGTGTGGAGTGGTGTGCCTGAGAGGACTTGGCTGGGCGGGGGTGCTGGGGGGCTCTCGACCTTGCAGCCCAGAAAGGCATCTCTTTCCTCGCCTTCAGGGCTGTCAGCACAACACGGAGGGGTCTCAGTGTGAGCGCTGCCAGCTGGGGTTCTTCGGCGATGCCAAGCACGGGACCCCACAAGACTGCCAGCCATGCCCGTGCCACGGACCCTACTCTGCCAGCCAGTAGGTGCCACCCTATTACAAGCCTATCTTCCTTGTCCCTTTTTGGGTGGGCAGGCCATGGGGATCACTATGGCTCACCCCCAAACCTTCTCCTTTTCCACCAGGGCCACCAAGAGCTGTTTCCTGGACACAGACGGAGAGCCCACCTGCATTTCCTGTGCCCAGGGCTATGCTGGGCGCCACTGTGAGAGGTAGGCTGGGCAGGGGGCTGCACCTCCTCTGCTTTAACGAGTGCTGTGCGGAACTGCCTGGCCCGACCTTCGTTCCCCACTAGCTGGAACTGGGCTGTGACCAGGAGGACCCAAGTTCTAGTTCCTGGGGCTTCGTGGCCTCCCCCCTGGGTCTGAGCTCCCTCTCAGGGAACCACAAGAAGCAGAGAAATCAATTCATGTGTGGGTCACAGTGAAAGCGTGCTGCGGAGGAGTGGCTGAGCCACGTGGGCTGCCTGTGCCTCCACCCCAGGCACAGAGGGAGGGAGGAGAGGCTGTAGTTTCATCTCCTGCCTTGTGTGCAGAAGGTCCCAGGTTCAAATGCTGCCAGCATCTCCAGGGAGGACTGGAAAAAAACCTTCTCTGCCTGAGACCCTGGGGGGGGGGAACTCCTACTGCCAGTCTGAGCTCTGGGCCCCTGGCTCAGTTGGGGGCCACTTCGGGAGTTGCTGCGTTTGTGGGATGGGGGCAGGCAGGGGCACGAAGCAGACTACTCTTGAGCCACTCTGCACCTGCCTTCAGACCCAACCCCCTCTTCTCTGGCTGCAGATGTGCTCCAGGTTACGTTGGGGACCCTGGCCAGGGCCAGCCCTGCACAGGTGAGCTTCCTGTTGGGGATGGCGTGGATATGACCTCCATACTTGATTTGCAGCAAGGAGTGCTGCAGGTTGACTCCAGTCTTGGAGCATATTGGGACACAACTACTATGGGCGGGGAGGGGTGCTGCTGAGCTCGCGCAGAGTGCCTTTTCTGCGCTGATTGTGCAACCGCAGATGTGTGATCAAGAAGCAGGCAGGGAGTGGCTTGCATCTCAAGCCTTACTGCCCCTCCCCCCACAGGGAGGGGGACAGGGGGTTGGGTGAGGTGCATGCTCCATGACTGGGGGCAGGAAGGGGAGGAGGCACCAACTGTGCCTTGCTGTGCCTCTGCGGGGGAGGGGGTGGAGGTGTTGCAGGAATCCAGCCCCAGCTTCTCCTTGCTGCTCCAGTCACAGCAGGTCCAGGCACCGGGTGCCAGTGCAACCCGCAAGGCAGCATCAGCAGCTACTGCGACACCAGTGGGCAGTGCCAGTGTAAGGTGAGGCAGGTGGCACTTCTGCACAGTTTTTGGGGCACAGGAGGGGGTGGAGGATGTTGGGAGCCACGGACTCGATAGGGTCCCTCCCCACCACCAAAGCACTGGTTCCTCTTGCATGCCCCCGCCCTCTGATCAGCTCCCTCCAACCCCACCATGTCTGTGGCCCTTCCACTGTTGCTGCTGGGACAGGCTTTGCCATCACTGCTGTTCCACGGCAGCCCCGCAGCTGTGAGCCCCCAACCCATGTCATGATGTTGTGACCCAGTGTGGCTGGCTCCAGGGCTGCTGCCTTCAGCTGCCGCAGCTGCCTCTGTCTGTCTGTCTCCCCGGCAGGCCCATGTGGAGGGGCCCTCCTGCTCCAGATGTCGCCCCCACCACTTCCACCTGAGTGCAGAGAACAGGGAGGGCTGTCTGCCCTGCTTCTGCATGGGCATCACCCAGCAGTGCACCAGCTCCTCCTACTACCGTGACCTGGTAAGCCTGTGGCCCACAGTTCCCCTGCCCTGGCACTGCCCCACTGCTCATCTCGCAGCCTCACGGGCCTACGTCTGTTTCCCCACAGGTCACCAGCCCCTTCCTCCCTGGAAACCCACAGGGCTTTGCCCTGGTCAACCGCCAGCGCAGTACTCGCCTCCAGACGGGCTTCGTGGTGGAGCTGTCCAGCGAGGGCCCGCAGCTCTCCTACGGTCAGCTGGCGCAGCTGGGGCAGGAGTCGTACTACTGGCAGCTGCCGGAAACCTACCTGGGTGACAAGGTGAGTCCTGAACTGCATGCATGGGGGGGGAGCGGGGGAGCTCACTGTCCTCACCACCCAGACTGGACCAGGGAGGGGGGAACAGCTGGGGCAGGACGGGGCCCAGGGCATGACTGGAGCTGTGGCTCCAGGTGGCCCTGGGCTGCTCCTGAGGGCCCTTTGCTGGGAGTTGAGGCACGGAGCAGGGGGAATTGGGGGGTAGCCCCCACAGGATGCATTTTGCATTAAGGGGATGAGGTGCCCCTCTTGGGTTGAATTGCAGGCCTGACATGCTCCCTGTGTCCCTTCAAAGGAGGACTGAGGACTGGGAGGAAGGAAGGCCTGAAGAGGGGTCGGTGGGGGGGGGGGAAGGATGGGTGAGGGGGTATTCCAGACCCTACAGCCCTGCTGTTCCCATTTCTCCCTAGGGGAAACCCCCAGTGGCTGGACTACTGCCACACCAGCTGCAGGGGCTCTCAGAGCTGCTCCTGGGCAGTCCTGTGCACAGAAAGCTAATTCCCTGTGCTGGGGAAACATTGCATGACTCCTGGAAGACCGCTCCCCAGTTGCAGTGTGAGACTTTCCTGCCTCACCTCCCTACCACCCTCTCTGGGCAAGGCCTCCAATCCAGGCTGGGCCTCAGGGGGAGGGCACCGCCAGAATGCAGACAACATGCCCAGACCAGAGGGAGCTCAGTGCACCGGTTCCTGTGGAGACCAGCTAGCCCAAGAGTTTGATTTGTGTGTCTTATTACTGCATTTGCTTTTGAAAGTGCAGCAAACTACCTTGGGGGGGGGATAGAAAGGGATAGCAATGAATGAACAAATGCAGTTGCAACTGGGGGCTAACCCAGCGGGCTCAGGAGAGAGAAGTCATCAAGTGCCTCTTGGAGGAGGCCTCCCGCAGCAGCTGGCCCAGGAGGACCGGCAGGTGAAAGTAGACTGTGAGTCAGGGGGCCAACTCCCACCCCACTCTTGGTCTCCAGCATCTGGTAGTCCTGCCTGGGTACAAGGAGGCTCCATTCCTCATTGCTCTCAGAGCTGATCCTCCTGGGCCTCGTCTAATCCACATTTATGGCAGAAGCCCCCAGTTTCCTGTGACATGGAGTTCCAGGTATTGGTAGTTGTGTGCGGCATCAGGCATGTTTCCTGTGGAGGACCTGGAGTGGGCTTGAGAGGGAAGTGCTTGTTGGCTGGGAGGCTCCACAAGCTTTTTTTTGATGTTTTCGAGTCTCTCCCCCACCCCAAGCTACTGAGAGGGTCTTCCTAGATTAGTTAAATGATGGCTGAAACAGAATGCAAGGAGACACTTGGACTGGTGGGGAGAAGCCGAGTCCCACCCTGGTGTGATGTTCTAGAACGGGGCGGCCAAACCGCAGCTTGTGAGCTATATGCTGCTCTTTGTCATATAATGTGTGGCTCTCAGAAATACGTTGGCTGAGCTCCTGTTTGCATCACAATTAATATAAAAGGTAAATAAGAGATTTTCAAGCTTTATAATTATTTACGGGGTATAAATTGAGAGTCCACTGGACTGAAGTTCAAACATCTAAAGTTTATCATATGTGGCTCTGGTTTATTGTATGTTAAACCAATTTGGCCACCCCGTTCTAGAATCCCTCCTTAGCATAATAACAGAAAGCACAAGTGGACCCTCATTCCCTCTTTATCCCCTCCTCTCTTTCTCTCTCTCGCTCTGTGCCATCCTTCATCCTCTTCTGCCTAATGGCTAATGGCAGAAAGAAACCTATTTTGCCCGGATGCGCCGTGCCCACAAGGTAGGCAGGCAGGGTGCCTGTTGTGAAACCTGAGGTGGCTGTGCTGTGCTGTGCTGCTTTCTGGGACTCTGGTGTCCGGAGGGTGGAGCGCAGATGTGTTGGAGCAGCCAGGCACTCTGGGGGAGGTTGGAGCCACACTGCCCCCCCCCCCAGGTGTCTCAGACAGCACTGACATGTCCTAGTTCCACTGTGGGGGTGATCCGAGGGGAAAGTGGGTATGGTAGAAAGTGGGAGAGTGTGGGGGGGGGCCCAGAACACTAATCTGAATGTTGTGGTGCCACTGTGATGTACTGGAAAGTTGTGTTATTGTGATGATTGACGGAAGCCAGGGAAGAGACTTAGCCTCAAGGGCTTGGGATGCTTGCAGTGCTACCTTGTGGTGAGTGTGGCATGGCTGTTGTCGTTTCCTGGTGCACGCATAACTAGTCTGTGAAGTCAGAAGTCTGTGGTCTGCTTTGTTTGTTCTGCTCTCGCAGCAAGCGAGTTTTGTTGTAGTTGTGGTTGTGGATCTGAGGTCCCTGCAACTGACCGTTTCTTGCATGGGCATCTCTGCCAAGTCCCAGGACTGGCGCATGTGTACACGGTGTGTGTGTGGGGGGAGCATTCAGAGCAAATGCCCTGGAGGGTCTTCTCTAGTGGCAAGGAGGGTCTGGCCAGCTCCCAAGCCCCTCATCATGTCCCAATCCCAGCAGAATTCCACGTCCCTCACAGAGGAGCAGCTAAGGAAGGATGTGGCGGCTGGGCGGATCCTCAGCTCTGTGGGCGCCAAGAGCCAAAACAGGCAGGCCAGTGAGGTAAAGCAGGTGCCAGGGTGGCACTGGGCTGGCTGTCTGGAGCAGGCAGGGAGGCCAGACCATCATCCATGGCCACTGGGTGGCCATGCTGGGCTGTTGTTTCCAGGGGCGGGTGAATGGCCCTAAGGAGGAGGAGGTGTTCAGCTCTTGCCTGCCCCCTCCCTGGAGGCTCTTGGCTTGTCGAAGCCTCTCTGGGGCGTGGCCCCTTCCACCCTGCCTGTCTCTCTATTCCTCCCTCCCCCAGGCAGATGAAGTGCAGATGAGACAGGATGCCAGAATCTGGGAGATGCTGTCCCACTTTGCCTTGGAGCGGAGGGCGCCTGCAGCCCCCCAGGCAGCCACACGTTCTCGCCCTCTTCTCTCTGCTCTTCCTCGCTCTTTCACCTCCTTCGTGGCCAGGGCTCCTTGGCTCCCCTCTTCCTTGGCCACTGCTCCTGGGTCGCACCCTCAGGTACAGCTCAGCTCCAACACCCCCTCTCAGCATGTACGAGGGCTGAACTCCTTCTCCACTCCCCCAAATGGTACCTGGGCTGGGTTGCATGGGCCTTGCTCCCCCTTCTGGGGTTTCCTCCCTCTCACTGCACCCCTTGCACCTTCTGTTGGCTTCTGGTCCCAGGGAGAAACCAGCCCCAGAGCACCGTCCCAGGACACCAGCAATCTGCTCTCCTCCTCCTCCTCCCGCTACCACCTCAGGGTGGCTGAGGCAAAAAAGGTACCCAGGTGTGGGGCGTGTGCTTGGCCTGGGCAACTGGCGTGTGCAGGTGTGTGAGGCGGGGCAGGAGGTGCTCTCTTGGCCGGGGAGATTCTGCCTTGCGAAAGGCAGTGCCTCGCCTCCTGGCCCTTGGGCAAAAATGGCCAAAGTCTTGACAGCCCCAAGGAAGTGAAGCCCTTGGTGGGGAGAGTCAATAGCAGGTGTCACGTATCAGGTTCCTGTGCCAAGCGGCTTCATCTGTGCCTCTGCTGGGCTTGGCGACGAGTTGCACTGCTCAGGTGTTCTCAGTAGCGCAGACACCAAGAGCTGTCAGCCTCGGGAATGACTCTCGGTGCCTGGAGGGGGGGGCACTTTTCCCAGGGTCTCCAAAGGAGAGCTCTCCACCCTCCATAAAGGATTTTGTAGCTTTTCTACTTATTTGGGAAGAGTGTGGACTGAGGATGGTGCCTGGAGCACCCTCCACCCCACTTTCTGCAGCTGCTTCACAGCTGCCAAATAGTTACGGTTGCGCAGAAACACAATCTGCTGCAAATCAGCCGTGGTCTTTGGGCAGAAGCTACTGGGGTGGTTCTGCGGTCAAGCCTGGCACAGTGTCGCACGATGGACATGATGGTGCCCTTTGTCCTGGAATGGTTCTCCTTGCTGCCCTGGGTATGGCTTGCTGGTGATGGCTGTGGCATGGGGGGCGGGCGAATGGATGGCTGGGTAGTCAACCTGTGCCCCAGAGAGGTGGGGCAAGGAGGACCTGGAGGTGCTGGCCCCCCAGCCTCTGGGCTTTGTGCCTCCCCCATGCTTGCACCCTCAGTCGCTATAGGACGCACCCAGAGGCTCCTCTCGCTCACTCTGCCCCGTCTTCTGTCCCAGTACCGGCTGCTCTACCAGGGCTTTTCTCTACTTCCTGAAATCACTTTCTACTGGGAGCTGCCGAAGGCCTTCCTGGGGGACCAGGTAATCTCGGCTCAAGAGCTGCAGAGGACGCTGTGCGGTGGGGGCAGCGCTTGAGGCTTTGGGCTCCAGTGGGCCCACGTCTGGGGTGGGGTGCGTGGAAGGGAAGAGGCCGCTTGTGTTTCATGCCTCCTTGGCACTGATGGGGGGGCCGGGGGTGTGCTATGGGCTCTGACTCCAAGAGGCGTGCATTTGTTGTATCTTATTTCCCTTTCCAGTGAACTGACAGGCTGAGGGTCCCTCTGCAAGGGAAGGGGGCTTTCCCCCTGTCCCCCTGGGGGGGGGAACAAGCTGGCCTCCTCTCCTTAGAGGGAGGATCCAGGCAGCGGGTGGGTTACATCCCAGACCCAGAGCATGTGGAAAAGCCATTTCTGGGGAGGCACAGAGCAGAGGGCAGTGGGCGCTGAGTCTGATGGGTGCCCCCTGTTGCCGCTCAGCTTCCCAGAGTCCGGCATGAGGCAAAATGCAGAGTGACCAGACATCCTCTTTTTCCAGGATGTGTCCTCTTTTTTAGCCTTGTGACCTGGAAAAGAACTTAAATGTCCTTTTTTCCCTTTGAGCTGGCAGCGCATAGCCTTCTTGTAATAAATAAATTCTACTTAATTTTAAATTACTGTGTTTAAATTAACCCCATGAAATCTATTTACTTGTGTTTTTAGCTTTTATTTTGTCGCATCCTACATTTTCCTTGGTTGTCCTATATTTTGGGGTGTTTGGTCCTCTTTTGCGGTTATGACATCTGGTAACCCTGGGCAAAATGGTTACCCTACAGAGCCACACGGGAGGGTAATGGCAGAGAAGGTTGCTTCTGTGGCCACCTGGGTGCCAAGGTCCAGACTGGGCGTCCCTCAGTGCAGGAGTAGGGCCCGTCTTTCTGCATGGCGTACAGTGCCAGGCGTGCCCATGAGTGGCTCTGCATGAGTGCTCCTAGTCAGAGTGGTCAGGCCTCGTGGCAGTGCTCCCTATAGTAGCCATGGGAGGCCTGGCTCTGCCCCCACTTTGTTGGGCTCTTCTGAAGGCATTGTCAGCAGTGCTGCCTGTGGGCTTCTACAAGGCCTCTCCTTGTTCCTGCCTTTTCCTCCTGCTCTTTTACTTCAGCACTTTTCCTGCCCTTTCCCCCAGTGCCTTGCCTGATGGATGTGGGAGAAGGGTGGCCACCTCCTTTGTTTCGCGAGGTCATGCGCCAGGCAGCAGGCCCAACCTCCCTGCCTCTCTTCCATCCCTGTACTGGGTGCAGAGCAGCCCAAGGGGGGAGGCAGCAGCTCCTTCACTCTACCCTCAGGCAGGCTTGCCCTTGTGGCAGTCTTGGGAGCAGGCCCGCTGTTCTCAGAGGTCTTCCTGCCTCTCCTCTTCCTGGAGTCTTGAGTTGCTGCCTTTGTGGGAATTTCATACCAGCAGGCAACCTCCCCTATACCTGCTGTGCAAAGTACCCAAAGCCTTTGAAACAGTTGCAGGCTGACTGCTGAAATTGGGGGGTGTCCCTCAATCAGCTAAGTGAATGTTACGACTCCTCTGGGGGTCCCTGGCCATCTGCTGGGCCCAGGGCTGCAGCTCCAGCCTGCTTCCGATGGCTGTGTGGCACTTGTGGGGCAAGCTGGAGTCCCAGCTGGCCCCATCCAGCCCGCCCAGCCACCGGACAGTGATCTAAAGCAGTGTTTTGCTCCTCCCCCTCCTACAGGTTGGCTCCTACGGGGGACGTCTCCACTACACCCTTTCCTACAACGTTGGCAGGAGAGGCACCCCGCTGCCGGATGCTGATGTGCAGATCACTGTAAGGAACCAGGGCTGCAGTCAGAGAGGGCGCCAACCCTCACGACAGCCCCAAGGGCCCCTGGCTGAGGTCAACCAGACAGTGGGTGGTGGTGGGGCCTTTATCACGGCCAGAAATGGGAGGGGGGGGCTTTGGGCAAGTCAGCCAGGTGCCCAAAAAGTGACTGGCATTTATGGGTTAAGAGGGGGCAGCCTTGCCAGGTCTCTGGGATATGGTGTGGGTGGATGCTGCCTTCCAAAGTGATGTTTTCAAGACCAGAAGTTTGGGCTACTTTTGGGACAGTAGCCACAGCTCAACAAACAGTGAGCCAAGCTGGCCACTCTGTCCCCCAAGAGGAAGGATCAAGGATACAGGCCTGCCTACTCTTTGGTGGGGGGAGAATGGTTGTGAGGGCTTGAGGAACCAAAACCATAGGTGTCATGGCCGGCCAGCGGCCTTGAACTGAAGCCACATCTTGATCTCCCTGCGCAGCTCATTCAAGCGCATTCCTTTGGCTTTGTGGCCACCCAGGCCTTCGCAGCTGTTCATCCATGAGAGCCGGGTGGACTTCACTACTTTATGCACTGTGCGGAGAAGGGGGAGGAACATGTGGATTTGGGGTGGCTTGGCCCCTAGGGAAGGGATGGGGAGTGCCCGCTGGTGAGGTGCATGCAGTAGGTTGGGGCTGGAGGATCCTGCATGCCCAAGGAGATGGGCTGCTTTACCCTCCCTGTTGGTGTCTCTGCAGGGCAACGATATCACCCTGGTGGCCTACCAGCCCGCTCTGCAGCCCCAAGAACGCAAGAGCTTCAACATTGTCTTC
Source organism: Tiliqua scincoides (assembly GCF_035046505.1). Classification (NCBI taxonomy): domain Eukaryota; kingdom Metazoa; phylum Chordata; class Lepidosauria; order Squamata; family Scincidae; genus Tiliqua; species Tiliqua scincoides. The sequence goes on from NC_089829.1 coordinate 2,219,088, forward strand.
CGGGAGGTGAGGGGCCTTGGGTCACCTGTGGACCTCTCTCCAGCTGGTGGTTGCAGTCCCTGGGGAGGGATGGGACTCCTCTGCCTGTGGGACCTTGCAGGGCAGGTGCCCCTGCTGTTGGAGCGGGGGGGGGGGGAGGAAGGCCCATGGGAAATGTCTGCACCACTGCCTGGCCCTGGGCTCCTGTGCCATGAGCCAGGCACTCTGTGGGGCTGCTTCTGTGCCCGCCTGGCTGGATCACCACTCCCTCCAGCTGCACCCATCTGGAGCTGCCTCTCTGCTGCCTGCCTGCCTTCTCGGCTAGCCTCTTTCCGCTTCTCTCCTCAGCAACACTGGAAGCGGCCGGACGGGCAGCCTGCTACGCGTGAGCACCTGATGATGGCCCTGGCTGACCTGGACGAGATCCTTATCCGCGCCACGCACTCCACGGACATGGTGTCGGCCAGCATCACTGGCGTCAGCCTGGAGATGGCGGTTCCCACCCGCACCAGCCTGCCCCAGGCGCTGGAGGTGGAGGAGTGCCGCTGCCCGCCGGGCTATCAGGGTCTGTCCTGCCAGGTGAGTGACCTGGGCAGACCAGGCAGGCTGGGACCGAGAGCAGCCCCTGGCATTGTGGGATGACACCCCCTCCCCCTCTCTCCCGTGCAGGACTGTGCAGCTGGATATACCCGCACAGGTGGCGGGCTCTACCTGGGCCACTGCGCCTTGTGTGAATGCAATGGACACTCGGACTCCTGCCATCCCGAAACTGGTGCCTGCTCGGTGAGAAACCCTGCCCCCTGGCTCCTCTGCCCCTGAGGCTGGGAAGGGGAACCGCCAGGTCTGGCTGAAGCGCCCCCACCCCTTTTCCCTTCTCTTCCCAGAACTGCCTGCACAACGCTGCTGGGGAGTTCTGCGAGCTGTGTGCTCCTGGCTTCTATGGAGATGCCACCGCAGGCACCCCCGAGGACTGCCAGCCCTGTGCGTGCCCACTGCTGGAGCCTGAGAATCAGTGTGTGTCTCTCCAGGGGGGGAGGGGAGGGGAGGGGAGGGGGCTGCTCCCTTAACCATGAGGATGACGATGGCTACGTCTCTCCTCTCCCAGGTTCTCCCAGACCTGCCAGAGCCTGGGAGCAGGAGGCTACCACTGCACCGCCTGCCAGCCAGGCTACACGGGCCAGTACTGCGAACAGTGAGTGCCGCCCCTTCAGCCCTGCCAGGCCTGTCCTCACAAGGCCAACCAGTCAAGGGAGCCCCCCCCCCCAATCCCTGGCGTTTGCCCCTGCATTGCTGCCTTACCCGCATGCAGTGGCCAAGGTGCTGCCCTCTGACACAGGCTCAGAAGACCTGCGCAGCTCACCTGCCCCCTCCGTCTTTCTCAGGTGTGCACCAGGCTACACAGGGAACCCCAGCGTCCGTGGGCAGAAGTGCGTGCCCCTCGGTGAGTGAGACCTCTGCACGCGCGCACACACAGAGTGCTGGCTGGAGATGGGCTGACCCATCTCCAGAAGCAGAAGCAGGCCCAGGTAGGGAAGGGGGTCCACCTATGCTAGCCCCTGCTTCTCCCCACAGTGGCTGGGCAGGTGCCCAGGTGGAAGGCCCACAGGGAGGAAGTGGAAGGCAACAGCCTGTGCCCGCTCTCCAGGCACTGAATTCAGACGGGGGGGCAGGGAGGGCGGAGGCAGCTGGAGAGGGTGGTGATCCTGGAGGGTGGGCACAGCCAGACGGGCGCAGAGGTGGAAGAGAAGAGAAGAGGTGGAAGTTCCATCAGCAGTCAGAGCTAGTAGCCAAACGGCCCTCCTCCTCTTCCATGAATTTCTCTCATCCCCTGATCTGTCCGCTGGTGGGTTTAGGCCCCATCATATCATCAAAGCAGCTAAAAAAGAAGTTCAAAAGTATTTACAAGTTAAAGGGCTTTCTTTTTGTTACAAACGAGTTGAAGAGGAGCGGAGCAGTCATATAAGCTCCATTAAAGCCACACAGGAGCAGCCACCACTCACATCTAGTGGCAGCAAGTTCCATAGGTTGCCAGGTGGCGTGTGAAAGGAGACTCTCTAGTCTATCCTGATTCTCCTGCTGTCAGTTTCAATAGGTGACCCCTAAATTCCAGTGCTGGGAGGGAAGAGAAAGCACCCCTTCTTTGTTTCTCCACTAAATGCACATGGAGGTGACTGAGGGGAGCAGGAGGGAAGGCGCCGGCAGGTCCACCCCCCTGCACAACATATGCTGATCTCATCATGCACGGGAAGAACCCATTGTGCAGTTGTGGAAGGGGCAGCTCTGGCTGGCTGGCTGGCTGCCTGCAGTGGGAGGGAGGGAGCTGGGCAGTGGCTGACGCCAGTTGTGAAGAGCCCCCTGCCAGAGATGGGCAGTGGGCAGCCCCCCCTCTTCCCACCGCGCCTCTGTTCAGTGACCCTCTCATCCCCTCCAGCTCCTCCCGACCAGCCTCCCCTCATCGTGCAAGTGCACCCTCCCCAGACCTCTGTACCTCAGGGCAGCGAGGTGACCCTCCAATGCCACGCGAGCGGAACCCTGCCTCACTACTTCTACTGGTCCCGAGAAGACGGCCGCCCCGTGCCCAGCACTGCTCAGCGTAGGAGGCAAGGTGAGCTCGCTCTTTGGAGACTTTGCTGGGGCCCCAGTCGGCTCTGGCCTTGGGTACCTCCCAGGGTGGGGTGTCACTGGCCAGGCCTGTACCACCCTCGGGGCTGAAGCTTGCCTCCCTCCGGCACCCAGGTATGGAGCTCCACTTCCCCAGCATCCAGCCCTTCGAGGCCGGCGTCTACCTGTGCACCTGCCGCAACCTGCAACACAGCAACACCAGCCGGGCGGAAGTAGTAGTCAGTGGTGAGCAGCAGGCCTCTCTCCTTGCGATAGCCCTTCCGGCTCCGAGGGGGTGGCCTGCGGGGGAGGCCTAGGTCAGGGTTGGCCTCCTGAGACCCGAGGCTGATCTCACGGGGGTAGGATGCTGTGGTGCTACAGTGTCTTGGAAGGACATCAAGTACGGTGGGGGAGGGAGTGAAGGGCAGTTCCAGAGGGGGTCGGGGAAGCGGCAGAGCTGGCAGAGCCCCTGCTCATGTCTCTCTGCCCCCAGAATTGCCAAGCAAGCCCATCACAGTGACGGTGGAGGAGAAGACGGTGCAGAGTGTGAAGCCTGGAGCTGACGTCACCTTTGTCTGCACAGCCAAGAGCAAGGTGAAGCCCCCACGCAGTGGCAGCAGGAACGCCTGCTTCCCTTCTTCCACCTCTGCACAGAAAGCAAAGCAGCCTTCCTCCTAGGGAACCTCAGAGACTGTGGCCTCACTACCTGGGTGTGGGGGGTGTGGACCACACCCAGTGGTTCTTCTGAAGTGCCAAGTGGCTGGTCTGCAAAGCTGACCCTGTTCTTGTGAGAGGATGGGGCTGGAGTGAGAACAGAAGGGGTGGGGCCATGGGGGTGACAACATTGGCACTGGGTGACAGTAAGCCCAGCGATGCCACTGTTCCAAGGCCTCAATGATGCGTATCTGGGAGCCACACCAAAGCTGGCCAGACCTGGAGGTCCCTTTATGGTGACCCAGGCTCCTTCCTTGGAACTCTCCCCTTGTCGCTGCTGCTTTGGTGCCCTCCTAGATGCAAGCGTGTGTGTTTCCTGGAGCAGAGCTTCCCAAAAGAAGCCTGGCGTGATCTTGCTGGGTGTTGTCTGTGAGCACGCTCTGGGCATGTTTCAGCCCTCATCTTCTGGTGGGGCAGGGAGTTCCAAAAGAGGAATTCCCCTGTGTTGTACGCACAGCCTGCAGGCTGGCACTGGAGCGCCCCCTGCTTCTGGGACGCTCTGCTGGGATGTTCTGGCCAAGGCTTGCCTAGGGAGGAAGGTCAGGGCACCGCCTCTGCTCTGCAAGGGTGAAGGAGCTGCTCTCCACCCATCGCATGCAGAAATGCATCACAGGCAGCTGGAATTAGGGCACTTGCAACAAGGGCAAGATTGTGAGAGCCCCTTGAGCAGGCAGGTGAGTTGCAGCCCTCCCTCTGCAGGCCTGCCCTGCCCTCATGGCAGCTCTGGAGCCATCGCTCCCATCTTGCAGGTAGGTGGCTAAGAAGGGGCTGTCCATGGCCCATGAAGGTCGCTTTCTCCAGGCAGAGCCCTGTGGGGTGGATGCAGAAATGCACAGAGAGAGCCCTGCTGGAGGCTCAGCCAATTCAGCCTCCGGCTTCTCTCAGTGGCGGGCCAGCCAGACGCCTGGCTGGCCCAGCACAACGGGAACGCAGCAACCCACCTGGGACCCTTCTTGCTCCCCAGCAGTTGGTCGTCAGGGGTGGACTGTCTCTGCAGTTTTGTTTCATTGAGCTGTTGTAATGAACAGCCAGTAGGAGGCAATTTGGGCTCCTTGTGCCTGCCAGATTCCCGTTGCAAGTCAGCCGAGGCAGAGGCTGTCAGCAAATCCCACAGCAATGAGTCCCATTAAGTGGCATCTGCCCCAAACTTCCTGCCAGCTGGTTTACCCTGTGCATGGTACTGTAAGCCTCTCTCGTATTTCCTGCCCCCCCCCCGAAACACACGTGTGCAAACTGAAGCCCTCCCCCCCATGACCAAGCCCAGGTCCAGCCCAAGCTCAGTCCGACCCAGGTCTGAACCCCCTTCTTTCTCCCTGCCTCTGTCCCCCTGCCACAGTCTCCTGCCTACACGCTGGTGTGGACACGGCAGAACCATGGGAAGCTGCCCAGCCAGGCCATGGACTTTAACGGCATCCTGACTATACGCAACGTGCAGCCCGAAGATGCCGGCGTCTACGTCTGCACTGGCTCCAACATGTTCGACATGGATGAGGGCATGGCCACTCTCTATGTGCAAGGTGGGTCTAGGCTGTCCTCTGCAGATACACGGGGGGGGGGGGAAGATGGTGGCCAGCTGTGCCAGCCAGGGACAAGAGCATACAGAGGGAGAGCACACCTGCTCTTCCGGGGCATTCTGTCCCTTGCCAAGATGTGTGTTTGTCACAGACTTGGGGTTCTGACAGCATTCCTGTGCAGCACCTCCACCATGTGGGTTGTGGTACTCTACAGAGGTCCCCCCCTGAGGCTGGCTACTCCTTCGCACCATTCTGTGGCACTTGCTCCAAAGCTCATGACGAAGGCCCGGAGAGTCCCGGCGCCTGCTCTCTGTCTCTGGCCCTGCTGCTGGCGCTGGGATGCCAGTGGAGGGCAGGAGGCCACAGAAGGCTCTTCTGCTGCAAGTCAAACTCTGCCTCCTCCTCCTCTGCACCCCAGTGGCAGGGGTATGAAGCACCAGGCTCCATGGCTATGGCTATGGAGTCCTCGGCTGCCTGTGACTCTGCCTTGACCTCGGCCCCCTGAGGCCGCCAGCAGGGGGGCTCCACAGCACCACCTTGCCAGCTCTGCCTTCACCCCACATATGCCCCCACTCTGTTGCGCCTTGGACAGAAGGGAGCTGTTTCCAGGAAGCAGGGGGAGAGGCGCATACAGCAAGGTGCATGACTCAGCTTTGCCTGGCTCTCAGACTGCCGTTGTCCCTCGTTTTCAGCTCCCTCTAAGACCCAGATGTTCTATGGACCCCTTGAAGTGCTGGAAGGCCACAGACCCTGTAAGTCATTGTGGGCGATCACTGAGGACCCCCAGCCCCTTGCTGCAGGCCCCAACACCCCCTCCTTCCCTTCTGGCTCTGGGCCCATCTGCTTCCTCTCTCCCCCCAGCTCTTGGGTGGGGAGGGGCAGCAGCAGCTTCTGTGCTCCCTGCCATCACACTCACCAGCATACTCCAGGATCACGAGGGGATAGTGAGCCGTAGGACAGGGTGGAGATCCCCCCAGCGCCTCTAGCCCCACAACTCCCATGTGTGGGACAGAACTGGTGCTTCCCTCATGCATGTCTCATGGGTAGGCCTGGTGCACCCTGATTTGCACGTGCATTGCACCATCACTCCCCAGGGCAGGAAGTCAGAGGTGCAGCCCCTGCAGCCCTAATCTCCCAGCAGGGCTCAAGCAGGGAATTGGCCCAGACTCCCTGCCCACTGGCCTATCTCCCCACTCCCTCCCTCCCTGCTGCAGCCGCACCTGCGATCCCACCAATGGCCACCATTGAGCCCCCTCAGCTGAGTGTCCAGCCGGGCCAGCCAGCCGAGTTCCGCTGTGTTGCTACAGGAAGCCCCCAGCCGACAGTGGAGTGGATAGGTAAGTGGCACCTTGGCCACGCCATGGCCCTGTTTCTCACGGGCGTGAGCCAAAGACCCACCAGCAGAGCAGGGCAGGGAGCCTCTGGTCGCCGGGGACCCCACAAACTGAGCCAACCCTGCAGGTGCCCTCTGGGGACCCCCAGGGAGCAGCTCCAGTGTTCACCCAGAGGGCTTGTGTGTGCGCCCCCGCTGGGCATTTGCTACAGCTTGCCACAGTGCCGTTCCATTGGGATCCCCGTCCTGCTGCTCAGCTGGCCTGCCTGTGTCTGAGAGTGCTGCCGGCATGCTGTGGTGACCCAGGTGGGAGACCTAAGAACATAAGAACAGCCCCACTGGATCAGGCCATAGGCCCATCTAGTCCAGCTTCCCATATCTGACAGCGGCCCACCAAATGCTCCAGGGAGCACGCAAGACAACAAGAGACCTGCATCCTGGTGCCCTCCCCTGCATCTGGCATTCTGACATAGCCCATTTCTGAAATCAGGAGGTTGCGCATACACATCATGGCTTGTAACCCATGATGGATTTTTCCTCCAGAAACTTGTCCAATCCCCTTTTAAAGGGTAGATGCCATCACCACATCCTGTGGCAAGGAGTTCCACAGACCAACCACATGCTGAGTAAAGAAATATTTTCTTTTGTCTGTCCTAACTCTCTGAACACTCAATTTTAGTGGATGGCCCCTAGTTGTGTGAGAGGGAAAAGAGCATCTCTCTAGCCACTCTGTCCTCCCCGTGCATAATTTTGTATGTCTCAGTCATGTCCCCCCTCAGCCCTGAGCTGTCTCTTTCTCTGCAGGTGGGCAGGGCGGGGTGATCTCCCCCAAGGCCATTGTCCAAGGCGGAGTCCTGCGCTTCCTGGCAGTTGAGCCTTCTGACGAGTCGCAGTACTTGTGCCGAGTGCGGAATAGTGCTGGACAGCATCTGGCCCGGGCCTTCCTGCAAGTGCACAGTAAGTTCTGCCCCAGAGAGAGACCAGGCCCTGGGCAGTCGAGGAGCCAAGAGTGCCACGGTCTCACTGCCAAGGGTCTGGCATGAAGAAGAGGTGCCCCCAAAGGCCACAGCCCCTCTGCTCCGCTCTGGGCCAGGGGAGGCTTTTGCAACTGAGAGCCCTTCATGACTGCAGGAGCAGCCCCTCCGCCAGCCATCCCACTTTTCCTTCCCCTGCGGCAGGGGATGGGCCCTCTGGAGGGATCAGGGCTGGGGCATAGGTGGGGCTAGGCATGGGCTTGCATGCAGGAGAGTCTGAGGCCAACCTGCGAGCCCTTGGCCTCTTTCCCGCCTTCCTGACCACCATCCTCTGGGTCTCCATCTGCAGGGCCAACCCGGGGGGAGGAGGAAGAGGGCTGACTGCTTCTTGCTGTTTGGCAGGTGCCAGTGTCCCACAGGTGCAAGTGAGTCCAGAGCGCCTGGAGGTACAGGAGGGCAGCACGGTGAGGCTCTACTGCCGGGCCGCCGGCTCCCCTGCCGCCACCATCACCTGGGAGAAGCAAGGGGGCAGCCTGCCCGCCCAGGTAAGGCCAGGGGGCCAAAGCCTGTCCTTAGGAAGGTGGCCCTAAGGCTCCATGCCTCATGGCAGCCATCCCGCTTGTTGCAGAGCAACCTCTTTCCCAGAGGGAGCCACAGACCCAGCCGTGGCTGGTTCCCCTGCAGCATGGACTGTCCCTCCTCCTTCCCCTCTGTAGCCTCTGGGGCCGCTTCTCTCCCCCTTCTCTCTCTCTCTTTCTCTCTCTCTCCCCCCTGGCCAGGCTGTCCCTGTCTCTGGCTTCTTCCACCTCCAAGGGGGTAGCCTGCAGGTGCTCCAGCAGCGGCTCCAGGAGCTTCAACAGGTAGCCCCCCGTCCACTCACAATTCCTGGCTGACCTGCCTCACCTGCCTCCTTCCATCTCTCCCACTCTGTCTCTCCGGCATGAAGGGGGGGGGTGACTGGGGGTCTTCTTGAACTGTGCCTCCTTCCCCAGGCTTTGGTCACTAGGTGTGGGCTTCCTCCAGAAAGCATGGGGTCCAGCGTGGCCCCCTTCCCCTGCCCTTCACTTCCTTAGTGTCTCTGCCACCCACTGGACGAGCCTCCTCACAGACAGCCAGGCTCCTGGGGGGCAGCAGATCTCCCCCCTATCATTGGGGCTATGTTCAGACCAGCCCTTCATGGACACCTTGGTGTCCTGGCATTGTTTGTCCATTGATGGCTCGGGGGTCTTGGCGTGTAGGGCTCAGGGGCTCAGTCTGCAGCGCCAAGAGTACCTAGACAGTCTTCCTTCCCGCTTGCAGTCCCGGGCAGAGAGGACAGACATCGCCACCCTGGTGATCCCCTCTATCACAGCTGCGGATGGAGGGACGTACTTCTGCGTGGGCAGCAGCGCTGCAGGCACTGGCCAGGCACGGATCGAGGTGGTGGTCCTTCAGGGTGAGGAGGCGTTTTCTCCTGCTGTGAATTTGGCCCCCTCAGAGGACTTCCCCGGGCTTACTAGGCACCTTCTCACTCTCCTCTCGACCATCCTCCCAGCCTCGGGCAGCTCCCCCTCACTGAAGATTGAGCCTTCGTCCTCGTCGGTCATCGAAGGAGAGACCCTGGACCTGAACTGCGTTTTATCTGGCCAGCCAGCAGCTGTGGTCATGTGGTTCAGAGAAGGAAATGCCCTGCCAGCCAGACACCAGGTATGCGGGTGGGGGGTGCAGAAGGCCATGTCCTGCTAGGGCATTCTGCCAGCCTGGTGTCCCCTCCCTGCAGAGAGCAAGCTGGATGTGTGGCTCCTGGCAGAATCTCTGGTGGTGGGGGGCAATGCCAGGCTGCAGCCAGCTCTGTGCTGGAAAGAAAGCAGAGCAGAAGAAGCTTTGCCCCCGATGCCTGAGGACTCCTCCTGGTGGGCTGGTGCCAGGGGCCCCTTACCAACCTTCTCCTTCTCCAGGTCTCTGGTTCAGTCTTGAGGATCCCGCACATCTCCCCTGATGACTCAGGCAAGTACATCTGCCGTGCCCACAATGGAGCTGGCACCAAGGAGGCCTCCATCACTGTGACTGTCCAGCGGGCCACCAACTCCTCTCATGGTAAGGCCAAATGAGGCTTGTGCTGTGGACTCGGGAAATGTGGGTGGCTCTGGAGGGGTTCATCTGTCTGTCCTTTCTAGGGGCAGGTGCAGTGGGGCTGGAGGGGATAGAAAACCCACTGGCCCTCCAACCTCCAGTCTCAGCCTGCCTCTGGCCAGACAGCAGCCTAGTTCCTCCTGGTGTGTCCTCTTCTTGGCAGGGAAGTGCTCCATTCTGGGGCAGAGCAGCCACATGCTTCCCCACCAAACCTTGTAGGAGCCCAGGCAGAGCCTCTGCTAGGCATACTCCTGGCCCCCACCACACACTCTGCAGACCACAGGGGGCCCTTTCTTAGGAGCAGTGTGGGCTGGTGGTTAGAGCAGTGAGGGACCAGGGAGTGTCAGGTTCAGATTCCCACTCTGCTGTGAGGCTCATTGGATGTGACCCACTTGAACTAGTCTCTCTCTCAACCTGAACAGGGGGTGGATTAGGGAGCCTCTGGGGCCTGACCTGGCTCTTCTTGCATCCTTAGGGACCTCTCTGGTCAGAATTGAATCGCCGTCACCTTCTGTCTCCGAGGGACAGACTGTGGACCTGGAATGCCTTGTTGGCAGCTATTTGCAGCCCAGGGTCACATGGTACAAGCTAGGGGGGACACTCCCAGCTAATCACCAGGTATGAATTGGGGGGGGGGGCTGGAGCCTTTGAGGTACTGGTCTGCTTTGTGCTCACCTTTCTGATATTCTCCTCTGTTGGGGGGGGCTCAGCAGAGCAGGGGCCTCCTCCTGCTCAGCCCTCCCCCCTGTCTCTTCCCCTTCAGATTACCGGCCACCACCTGAGGATCTTCCAGGCCACAGTAGCTGATTCTGGGGAGTATGTGTGCCGGGTGAGCGAAGGTGGCAGCAATGCCAGAGTCCAGGAGGCCTCTCTCATGGTCATCGTCTATGACTCCTCCCAATGTGAGCAGAAAGGTTTTCTTTCTCCCATGGGTCATGTTTGGGCTAGGGGGCAGGGGCTGGGTGCTGCTCTGACAGGGCCAAACTACTAGTTTGGCAAGTACAAGTGGTCAGGTCTCCAGGCAAGAGCAACTGAATTTGCACCACAAGCCGGACACATTCCAATCCAGAAATGTTGATGCATAAAATGTTGAGCATTTTTTCCTGCTTTGTATGTCTGTAGGTTTCCATGGCCAGCAGTAATCAAACAATTTAGCATATCCGGGTGGGAAGACCATGGTCCTGTCAAAGATTAAAATTCATGTTGTTAAAAAACATGCAACGTTTTGTTCTGTAGCTAGAGACCCCTGGCATGTCCAGGATACCCTGTGAGTGTAATTGTGTCTATATTGGCACCACCAAATGTTCTATAAAAACCAGACTTGCGGAACAGGAGAGGCACTGCCGATTGTGGCACTCAATCGGCAATAGCACAGTGTGCAATAGAAACGGATCATCAAATCAATTTCAAAGCAACGCTTTTAAATTTCAAAGCAATGCTTTTATTCTTTCTAATAATATTTCCCAAGATTTTACAGAAAAGCAATAGAAATATTTAAACATCTGCAAAATATCAACAGCAAAGAAGAGGCTTTACACATGAGTAATACCTGGCTTCCAGACCTAAAAAGAACAGCCATTCAGGAGCTTTATAAGGAAGAGGTTCCTTCCCAGCAGAGATGGAATACTGTGACTAGGCTGAAGTTGCTTTAAGGATGCAATCAGTTCCTCCGTAAGCACCTGGAAGGTGCTGCTTTTTAACTGCTGTTTCTGGCTTTCTCACTAGCAACGTGTCCTATCCAGACTTTTCCCTGACAAAGTTCTGGAAAAGTTACAGAACGAAACGTTGGACTTTGGAAACAACATGGATTTTAATCTTTGGACACAGCCATGGTCTTCCCACCTGGATATGTCAAATTGTTGGATTTTTCCTGTTTGTTTTTTGGGGGGGAGGGGGGAAATGTGGGAATTTGGGGAAAATTGACTACACGCAATATTGCTTTTTCTTATCAGACCTAGACTGGCATTAATGGGTTAAGAACATAAAATGCATTATGTCTAATGAAGAAGGCAAGTAAAACTGAGCCATTGACTGCGTTGATCCAGTTTCAAAATGCAGAGCCTTGTTTCATTCAGCAGCAGTGACAACTGCAGCCAGTGCAGGAGGAAGGCCAGCAGCAATCACAGAAGCCATGAGGGCCCAACGCATCTTGGGCTTGGCCAGCTGCAAAAGTGTGGCTGGGGGGTCAGAATGGAAAAGAAACTCTCAGCAGGGTTGCTGCCAAAAGGAAAGCTGTGGGTGCTTGAGGATGATGATGATGATGATGATCTGTGCTGAAGCGCCGCCTGTTCCCTCTCCAAGCTGGGGCAGCACCTGCTCCACCCAGACCTAGGAGCTGTCCGCCTGCTGAGGCTCTGGCAAAGGCTTCCTGCTCTCTCTCTCTCTCTCTCTCTCTCTCTCTCTCTCTCTCTGTGGGGAACACCAGAAGCTGCCTCCAGCACCACAGAAGTCGCCATTTTTCCATGGGAAAAAATGCCGCAGAAAAACTGGGTCCCTCCGTCCCCCCCCACTGGTCTGTCTATGGGCCTGCTTATTGCTACTTGTATCCCAAGCCAGGCAGTGACAAGCGTGGTCGACTGGGTCTGGTGTGGCCTTCTGGGCATTGGCCTAGCCAGGCAGGGAGCATGTGGAGCGGCCTGGGTGTTGGCTAGCTCTCGCATGGCTGTCCTGGCTCTCTCCTGCCCCCCCCCAAGCGTAGCTCAGTTGCCAAGTGCTCTGGCCTCCCCAGTCTCTTGGGTTGAAGTCTCCAGGTCCACTCATCTCCTCTTCCCCACCCCTGGAACCCCTCACCACCCAGACCCTCTTTGCTCTCCAGCTGCAGGCATCACCCCTCCTGTGAGGATTCAGTCCTCAGCGCCTTCCCTGATCAAAGGACAGACCTTGGACCTCCACTGCATCACTGCAGGCCACCACCAGAGGGGCGCCACCATCCGGTGGTACAAACGAGGCGGGTCCCTGCCTGCCAATCACCAGGTATGCATATGTGGTGGGTCCTTCCCTGCCACCACACCAGGGCCACTTTGACTTACAGAGCACCTCTCCCCGTTGGACCCACAGGTCTCTGGCTCCCACCTGCGCATCCCACAGGCCTCCACGGCCGACTCAGGAGAGTACGTCTGCCATGTCAGCCTGAACTCCGTAGTCAGAGAAGCGGCAGTCATTGTCAGCAGCACCTCCTCCTCCAGTAAGCTTGGGCCAGCCCCCACCCCCAGCCATGGAGCCCTCCTTGTGCCCATGGCTTCCAGCTGGATAGGTCTGCAGCTTCTCACTCTGCTCTCCCCCTCCCCTGGTCCTGCCAGCCTTGAGTGTCACTCCCTCAATGAAGATTGAGGCTTCTTCTCCTCATGTCGCCGAGGGACAGACCCTGGAGCTGGACTGCATCCTGGCCCACCGGGAGCAGCAAGCCACGGTGACGTGGTACAAGCGTGGGGGCACCCTGCCTCCCAGCCACCAGGTACAGGAGCCTTCCTAGAGAGTGGGCAGAATCTTAGAGCTGGCTAGCTGTTGGTGGGGGGCAGATCTGTCCCACTGCGTGGAAGACTTGCCCTTGCCTCAATATGTCTGCCCCCGCCACGTCCCGAATTCTTTGGCCACAGTTCTCCAGCCACCATTCAGGACACACACTCAGTTTCCTTCTTTTGGCTGCTGCATTTGGGTCTTTCTCGAAGCAACAGGAGCCAGAGGGGGCAGGCCTGGAGGGTCCTGGCTGAGGGGCTGTGGCTTCCTCTTGGCCAGTCTGTAGAGTTGGTAACTTTCCCACTATTGTGCTTGGCTGGGAAGGTGCTGCGGTTGAGCTGAGCAGTGGAGTTCTGGTGTGACAGTGGCCTCTCCTGCAAGGCATGCCACAGAGCTGGGGCTAGCAAGAGTATAGTGCCAGGAAGGCCTTTCTTCCCATGTGAGAGAGAGAGAGAAAAGGAGTCACCTCTGCCACGGTGCAAAGGGAGCCCGCCCACCCATGGCTTTTTCTCCAGCGCTGAAGTGCGCAGATGAAATGGCCTGAAGAAACACCTGCCCTTGTCTCACGTGGGGTGGGTGTGCCCTCAGTGACCATGTGGGACCCCCTCCCTCTTCCAGGCCTTCGGGTCTCGTCTGCGGCTGGTGCAGGTCACCCCAGTGGATTCTGGCGAGTACGTCTGCCAGGTCGGTCAGAATGCTGCCACCCAGGATGCTTCTGTCTTTGTCACCGTCCAGCAGGGCAGCGCTGATGCCTTCCGTAAGTGTGGGTCATGCCAAGGTTGGAAGGGACAGACTCTGTGGGGAGCACATGGGCTGGGATCTTGGCGCTTCTGAGACCAGCAGGAGGCTGGGTGGAGAGAGCTGGTGGGTGGGCTACAGGAGGGTTGGGTTGAGTGGGCTGCACAGACCCCCAGCACTACCCCCTCCTTCCTGGTTAGTGCACGGTGGCACCAGCTGGGCGGCAGGGGGGTTGTGTGAGCACCCAGATCACAACTAGCCTCTGACTCTCCCCATCCTTCCCTTGGCGTGGCTCCTCCAGCCGCTGGCGTGACTCCTCCAGTGCGCATCGAGTCTTCGTCAACCTCCCCTGCCGAAGGGCACACGTTGGACCTGAAGTGCATTGTGGCGGGCCCCGCAGCACGAGGCCGAGTGACGTGGCACAAGCGAGGAGGTGCCCTCCCGGCCATGCACCAGGTTCGGAAGCTTGGGCTGGACACTGGCCAAGGGGTTTGGGGAGAAGCCCAAACAGCAGCAGTGAGAAAACTTGCAGGGGGAGGGTTGGGGGGAGGGTCCCATCATTAAAGTGCTGCAGGCCAACTTGCTCTTGAGTTCTGAGCGGGGGGGACAGTGGCGGGACCAGCCTGCCACCTCCCCAGTTCACCTCCAGTTTGTGTGCCCTCCCACCTACCCCAGGTCTCTGGCCCCATCCTGCGCATCCCCCAGGCCTCTGCAGCTGACTCTGGGGAGTACGTTTGCCATGTCAGTGACGGCACTGTTGTCCATGAGGCCTCCCTCGTGGTCACCATCCAGGGCGGCCCTGGCTCCTCCTATGGTAAGTCTTGCTTCTGCAAGCCTGCCCCACTGGACAGGTTGGAGGCTGGAGAGGCCCCTGTGGGGAGTGACACTTGCCACGTGAGGGTCCCAGCCTGGTCTCCCCTCTCAGGGCCTGCTCTAGATCTCTCACTTCTCACCTTTCCAGCGGTGGGCGTCACACCCCCCATACGGATCGAGACCTCCTCACCGACTGTCATTGAAGGGCAGACGGTGGACCTGAACTGTCTGGTAGCCACTCGGCTGCAGTCCAGGGTGAAGTGGTACAAGCGAGGGGGCGCCTTGCCCATCCATAGCCAGGTAAGGGCTGAGGTGAACCGCAGGCCTCCTCCCATGTGTCTTAAAGGCAGGAGGAGTCGGGAATTCAGAGCATCCTCTCTGAAGCTCCCCCCATCTCCCTGTTCTCTCCCTGTGCCCAGATCCTTGGGTCACGCCTGCGGATCCTGCAGGCCTCGGCGGCTGACTCGGGCGAGTACGTCTGCTACGTGAGCGAGGGCACCAGCCCCCTGGAGGCCTCGGTCGTTGTCTCCATTCCCAGCAGCTCAAGCTCAAGTACGTGCTCCAAGGAGGCACCTGCAATCCTGTGCCAGTAGCCAGAGCGACCCCCACGAGGGCCCTGGGGGAAAATGGGGGGCCACTCTGCTTGGGGAGGCCAAGGGGATGTCCCAGGGAAGAACATCCTTCCAAGGAGGGGATACGTGGCTGTGCGTGCAGCCCCCCAAACGGAGGTGCTGCAAGGCTGAGTCTCAGGTCTGTCACTGCTCTGTGGCTTCTGGGGCCAAGAGGCTTGCCGCCGCCACTCTGTACATGCTTAGCCACTCTTTCGCAGGGCCTTGCTAGGTCTCAGCCTGGTGGTGCCAGAGCATGAGATGCCCAAGGAAGGAAGTGGCGGCAGCTGAGGGGCACAGCTGGGAGGCTAGCCACACAGCCCCGCAGAGCACCCATTCCACACTGGACCACCACACACCAGCACTGTGCGGCTTCACAGCACAGATCTCGCAAGCCATATTGTGAACGCTAACCAAGCTCCCCTTGCCGCCGCCTCTGTCCTCCTCAGCTTCCAGTGTGGTCCCGCCAGTGAGGATCAAGTCCTCTTCCTCATCGCTCACCGAAGGGCAGACACTGGAGTTGAACTGCCTGGTGTCTGGCCAGGTCAACCCAGAGGTCACGTGGCTCATGCGTGGAGGCCCCCTTCCCGCCAACCACCAGGTAGAGAGGCAGCCGGGGCTGATCTTTGGGGGCCTGGTGGGTGTTGTGCTCATGGGGTGGTTGTGATTCAGGACCTCTGCCTGCCTGCCTGCCAGAGTGGCAGCCGCTGCACCAGTTCTTACCCAGATGGAGCATGTGCAGTGAGGGTGGGGTGAAGAGATGTGGGAGGGAACAGGTCCCCTCTCCCACGCCCCTGATGATCCCTCCTCCACGGGCAGGTCTCCGGCACCCGCCTACGCATTCCTCATGTCTCCGCGGCCAACTCCGGCGAGTATGTCTGCCGCGTTAGCAGCACTGCCGTCACCCAGGAGGCTGTGCTAGTGGTCACCGTGCAGGACTCGGAGGGACCCTCACCCCATCGTGAGTTCCAGGCTTGCCCCACCTCTTCCATTGATGTGGCTGACCTCCATCATGAGGCTACCTGGGATCCTTGCTGGGCAGTGGAGGCAGCCTTCTGACCCTCTTGCTCTCACTGGCCCTTCAGCCTCCGGTGCTGCTGCCCCTCTGAGGATCAAGCCTTCATCTCCCTCTGTGGTGGAAGGGCAGAGCTTGAATCTGACGTGCGTCGCCCCAGGCCTCCCGCAGGCCACCTTCGCTTGGTATCGGAGGGAGGGGCCACTGCCTGCCAGGCACCGGGTATGTGAGGGACAAGCCCAGCAGGCCACCCTGGGGGTGGCGGGAAATCTTCCTGTGCACCAGAGCTCTGGGGCTAATGGGGGGGGGGAGGTGCTGCTGCTTCTGGTGGGGTCTGAGAAAGTCTTCAAAGATGTGGTAGGAAGACGGGAAGGCTGTCAGCAGCAGGGGGTTCTGAGCAGCCCTTGGGACTGCTCTCTCAGCCTTCTCTCTGCACCCACAGGTCTCCAATGGCCAGCTGCAGCTGGTCCAGCTTGTCCCAGCCGACTCTGGAGAATACGTGTGCCAGGCAGCTGGTGGCTCCGCCAGCCCCCGAGAGGCTTCCTTTGTGGTCACCGTCCTGGCTGGTACCAGTGTTGCTGCCAGTGCTGCCACCCGTACGTCTGAGGCTCCTTCGGGGGAGGGGCACAAGGGGGAGGGTGGTGGCACTACTAGGTTGGCCTGACCCTCTCTTGTCTGGCACCACAGGTCTCCAGAGCCCCATCATCTCCATTGACCCACACAGCTTGGCCGTGCGCAGAGGGGCAGATGTCTCCTTCCGGTGCCGGGTCCATGATGGCGCTCAGCCCATTGAGCTCTCCTGGAAGCTGCCCCACAACCAACTGGAAGGTAGCAGGCTGTGGGGTGGCCCCCACCAACCCTAGGGGAAGACGAGGAGGTGCACCTCTCTGCCTGCCAGCCAGGGAGCCTCATCCTTTGTCCTGGAGACCCCTCCCCTTCTCCCAGGAGGGCAACGTGGGGCGTGCTTGCCCTCCAGTGGTGAAAGCAGCCCCCAACCGCACCTGGATGTGCCTCATGGCTGTGGCTCGCTTGGGGAGCAAACCTCACTTTCTGTGCAGTGCAGGTGACCAGGCATAGCGGGGGAAAGTGAGAGGACCTCACAGGCGCCCTTGCAGTGCCTGCCTCAGATCCCACAACTGGCTCGGAGGAGGAGCTTTGCCTCTCGCTCGCCGAGCACTGGGACTGGAGTGGAGCAGGGGGAGCAGTCGCTCTGTTGGCGACAGAGGCCTTGGTTTCTTCTGCTGGCAAAATCTTCTAAAGATCCCCCAATGAACAATTTAAAAAGTCATCCAGTTTCCCCTCCAGGCCAAGAAGTTTGCTCCTTTTTTAGTGTTCCCTGAAGAGGAAGATGTTTGTGGCTGCTCTGCCTGGAATGGATCTGAGTTGGTCGTGGAGCCAGTCTTCACAGCACGCCCCCCCCAGCCCCCGCCCCTCAGGCCTTCTGCCTCACTGGAGCCCCCTCCCACATACCTGTGCCCTCAGCCCCTCCAGCACTTCCCTGCTTCCCCTCTCTTTTCTGAAGACTTGCCTTTCCCCACAAACCCTTTGGCATGGTGATGCCTTTGTCGGTCCTGCTCTCTCCTGTCCCCAAACTGCATGGGCTGCCCCTCTGCCTTGCTCCTCTCCCATGCTAGCTTCTGGATTGGAAGGCTCCTGGGCGAAGCCCTGAATTTTCCCTCTATGAAGGCCACTATCACAGTCATAACAAAACAATTGGGGAGCGAAAAGCCCCCAATTTGTCTGGGGCCTGACCTGAGCTTGGTGCCAGCTGGAACTCCAGCCAGTGCTGAAGCAACCTGGCTCCCTGCAAGTCTTCCAGCTGGCCAGGGATCATCCTCAGCACAGTGCCCTAGACCAAGGTGGTAGCCTTTAAGCAGCTCTCTGGCTCCAGGAGCAAAAGAACACAAAAGAAAGCTGTGTCCCAGCACTGCCATTGCAAGGCTCCGGGCTGCCTGACCAGGCTGTGGGGCAGGTGAGGGTGGACAAGTCCAACTGTTGCCTGACCAACCTCTCCCAAACACAGATAATGTGGAGATCAGCCCCACGGGGTCTGTGATCACCATCTCCAACGCACACCCCAAAAACCAGGGGGCATACCGGTGTGTGGCCACCAACCGCTATGGCATTGCCAACAGCATGGTCAACCTGATGGTGCAAGGTGAGCGGAGGTGGGTGGGGAAGATTCTGATGCTAAGCCCCTCTTGGCTAGAGCCCAGCAGCCAGCCACCCTGTGGGGTGCAGGCTGAGGATGTGCACTCGAAGGCCTGCACTCACACTGCGGGCACTGCAGCTGGACTCTCCTCTGCCTCTCCTCCCAGGACCCCCCACCGTCTCTGTGATGCCAGAGGGTTCTGTGCGGGTGAAAGTGGGCAAGTCCATCAGCCTGGATTGCTTGGGGTCTGGTGAGCCCCGTGTGCTGGTGCGCTGGAGCAAGGTGGGAGTCCGGCAGAAGGTGGAGCACCAGACCCTGTTGCCACTGGAGAGCCGGGCGGTTTTGAAGGTGGGTCAGATGTGGGCAGCAGGTGTGATACTGGGCTCCAGCCCCCCCTCCCTGTTTCCTGGAGTAGCCTGGCCTGGGTCTGCACTGAGGCTTCCAGCAGGAGGGGCCCTTGCTGCTACTCACACTAGAGACACACAGGTGGCACTTGGCCGCTGGCCTTGCAGGCAGAAGTAGCCCCACCCCAGGCAGACCTCCTGCTCTCCCCCCCAGATCTCCTCTGCTAAGCTTGAAGATGCCGGCACCTACGTATGCATGGCCCAGAACACCCTGGGCACGGCTGAGGCCCAGGTGGATGTGAGCGTGGAGGCTGTTCATGGCAGGCCTGGCGTGCCCGAGGTTACCGTGAACCCAACGCAGACGGTGGTTGCTGGGCAGACGGCGCGGCTTCAGTGCTCGGCCACAGGTAGGAGTGCACCTGTGCAAGTGGGTGCAGAGTCCCCAGGGAGTGCCGCTGTGGCTGAGATTGTTGCGACTGGGCAGGCCTGGGGCTGGGAGGGGCTCCTGGCTGTGTCTGACACGGTCCAGCCTAGCCTGGCCTGGATGTGCTGCTGAGTACCCTCCAGCATTCCATGTTCCTGGCCCGGGAAGGCCCAGCTCCCACTTTCTGCCCCCAGGTGACCCCATGCCCACCATCCACTGGTCCAAGCTGCGGGCCCCCCTGCCATGGCAACATCAGGTGGAGAATGGCACCCTCATCATCCCTCGGGCAGCTCAGCAGGACTCCGGGCAGTACATCTGCAATGCCTCCAACTCTGCCGGCTTCACAGAGGCCTTCATTGTGCTGGATGTGGAGAGTGAGTGGCTAGAGAGCAGCAGCCGGGCCGCCAGTGGCCCAGGCAGGAACTGGATGTGTTTGGGTGGAGGGGGTGCTGGATTGCCTCTCCTCTACTGCATGGGCACCCCCAGGGTACCTGACCAGGCTTTGTGCCAGCACCACCCAGCTTGGCACATCCCGCAACCAGCCTAGGGGTGTGGAACATCCCAGTGAAGCTCTTCTCTCTACTTTCAGCACCTCCCTATGCAACCAGCCTTCCAGATGTGGCATCGATCCGGGCAGGCGAGGCGCTACAGCTGCAGTGCTTGGCCCATGGCACTCCACCTCTGCGCTACGAGTGGACCAAGGCCAATGGCAGCCTCTCGGGCCGGGCCATGGTGCGCGAGGGCATCCTGCACATCAGTCCCACCACGCGCCGCGACTCGGGCACCTACCGCTGCCTTGTCAGCAACAGGGTGGGCTCTGCTGAGGCTCTGGCCCAAGTCCAGGTGCAAGGTGAGTGGAAGGGGGCAAGCCTCCCACAGAGCAGGCAGGACAGGGCCATTGCTGGCACCATCGAGCACAGGACAGGTGTGTGTGTGTGTGTTTTCCAAGGCTGTGGTGAATGTGGGCAGTAGAGACTGCAGCCACACCTATTCCTTGGGATTTGGAAAATCGGGGTATTCATCCTCTTTCTTGGGGGGGGGGGGAGCCGAGACAACTCCCCCCCCCCTCGTGTGCAGGCCCCTCTCTTCTCTGGCAGTGCAGAGATGGAGCACATTTATCGGTTGCCCTAAGATGAGTGGTAACCAAAACTTGGAAACTTCCAAGACAACAGAAGAGAGCTCTAAGGCAAGGCTGTGCAGATGGAGGGACAGAAAGGGGCTTTCCCTTCACTGCTCTGCTCTGCTCTCTCTGGGCTGCACTCCGGTCAGTGCCTGACTCTCCTCTTCCTCACCCTGCCCCCTGCAGGCTCACCTGGAAGCCCCCCATCTGTACGGGTCACCCCACAGAGTGACACCAAGGCTGTCGGTGGGACAGCTGAGTTTGTGTGCTCGGTTGAGGATGGAGACCCCCAAGCACAAATTGAGTGGTTCAGAGAGGACGGGGAGTTGCCCCCCACACACAGCATCAGCAACGGAGTCCTGCGGTAAGAAAGGCCTGCAGGGAGGATCCCAGCCTCACCCTGGAGCAGGCACAGCAGTGGGAAGGGTGGAGGAAGCAAATGAGGGCAGGGTAGAGGGGGTGGAGTGTTTCCATGGGGGCACCCTGTAGAATTGGAACTCCTTGAGGCATGCTGGGCTGGGAAAACCTGCACCGTGGCTCTGGGGGAAGGCTTGGGACGCCCTCCTTGTGCTCCTGCTGCGAGCTTTGGCAGGCCAGAGTGAAGGGACACCCCATGTGTACCTAGCACCGGTGGGGGGGGGGCAGGCTGCATTGAAAGTCCTGGGGCAGGAACGAGGGGAGTGGTGTGGCTCTGTCCAGCCCATCAAATCTCAGTGCCTCTTTTCCACAGGATTGAGAAGCTGGACCGGGGCTGCCAGGGGGTGTATGTCTGCCGGGTCAGCAGCCCTGATGGCCAGGCTCAGGACAGTGCCAGGCTGACAGTCCAGGGTAAGTGGGATTGAGGGGGAGGGGCCAGAGACCGTGTTGGGGCAACCAGCGTCAAGACCACAGGGAGAGATTGGGCAGGGGCGGGCGGTCCACCCAAGAGGCTGCTCCAGTGGGCACTCCAACAGCCAGTCTGCCCTGTTTCTGAGCCTCTGGGTGAGTGGCAGCTTGGAAACCCCTGTCTCCTCAAAATGGGGGAGTGGGCATTCCCATCCCTTTGGCCTGATCCAGCGGGGCTCTTCTTATGGGAAGTGCAGCTATGGACCAAACATGCCTCCTGCCTGCCTGGCCGAGTCGTGGCTCTACTGCATCCCCAGGAGAGGGGAGGGAGCTCCACAAAGCGCTTCCTGGTCTGCCTTGGCACAGTGTGTGTCCTGCTCCCCCCCCCAGCTTGATGGCTCTTCCTTCTCAGCTCTGCCCAAAGTGATGATCAACATCCGGACCTCGGTGCAGACAGTGCTCACGGGCAGCGCAGTGGAGTTTGAGTGCCTGGCCTTTGGAGACCCTAGGCCGCAGGTCACCTGGAGCAAGGTGGGGGGCCGGCTGCGGCCAGAGGTGCTGGTGAGCGGCGGAACGGTGAAGATTGAGCGGGTGGAGCAGAGCGATGCTGGCCAGTACCGCTGTACAGCCACCAACAACATTGGCACTGTCCAGTCCCATGTCATCCTCCATGTTCAGTGTAAGCCTGTCTCCCAGCCCTCACTGCTCCCGAGGGACACCCTGCTATGCCCCCCCCGACCCTACTCACTAGTCACGGTTTCTCTTCCCCACAGCTGTCCCCCAGATTGCAGCTCAGCCAGAGGTGAAAGAGGTCACAGCAGGGTCCGGAGTGGTCTTCCCGTGCTTGGCCTCCGGCTTCCCTGTGCCAGAGGTTGCGTGGACAAAGGTAGCCCTGGTGTGAGCCCTGAGTCCTCTCATGGGAGTGGGTGGGGGACAGAGGCTTTCCTGGGCAAAAGGAAGAACAGTGTCCGGCCACCTGGGTAGCTGGCAGGAGAGCAAGGCGAGAGGTCTCCTGCCACGGGGAGCTGTGCCGGTTGCCAGGCTGGTGGGAGGGCCGGCCCCTGCCGGAGCAGCAGCTGACTGGGGGGTCCTGCGGCACTCTATGTTCCAGCTGGAAGGAGACCTTCCCAAGAACGCCCGCATGGAGGGCAATGTCCTGAGCATTCCCTCCGCCCACCCAGAGGACACGGGCATCTACGTCTGCACAGCCTCTAACCGGCAAGGGAAGGTGACTGCGTTCTCCATGCTCAAGGTGCGAGGTGAGAGCTCCAGGCCTGCCTCTTCTTCTGGCTCCACAAGGAGCATCTCCAACCCTTGTGGGGCTTGGACGGAGGATTGATCCTCTGAGGTAGACCTCCATTCGCCCCTCCCTGTGTGACACAGACACCTGGGCATGTCCTAGTGGTCCCTCTGGGTCCAGGGAGACCTGCCCTGGTTGCAGGGCAGCTCCCCAGGGGCTGGGCCTTCCTTGGTTCAAGGGGCCAGGAGAGGTGTGGCCTCTGTACACAGCCTGACCTTCCCTTTGTTGCAGAGCGGGTGGTGCCCTACTTTACCCAGAACCCTCAGTCCTACCTCATCCTGCCGACCATGAAAGACGCCTACAAGACATTCGCCATCGAGATCACCTTCCGACCTGACACACCCGATGGTAAGAGGAGGGCCTTGGGAGCATTCCTGCTGCCCCTTATCAGAGCCCCCCCAGGTGAAAGCCTTGACTGTGAACCCCACCCCCCCCTTCTTGTGTGGATGGAGCCCAGTGCAATCTCCTTGGCCTCTCTCACTCAACACTCTGTCTTCCCCCCGCCTTCCCCCACCTCTCTCTCTCTCTTCACTGCCCACCTTTGTCTCCTTCTCCCCACCCCCCGTCCAGCTCTTGTGCTTTACTCAGGTAAGTTGGGCCTGTGCCGCTTCTGCTCCTTTTCCCCAACAGTTCCTCTTGGGCCTCTTAACCCTTTCAGCAGCAGAGCTCTGTGTGTGTGTGTTGTGAACAGTGTGCCCCCCAAGTGTCCAGCTTCCCCTGGGGAAGCTGCAGTGAACTCACTAGGAAGTCCTGCCCTGCCTAACCCCAACTAGCTGGCCTGCATCCTGAGGCCATGCCTTGTCCTTCGCTTGGCCACCCTCCGTCCAAGGGGCAGCTCCTTCTCCCTCCCCAGGAACAGTGTGCACGAGTGACTCCTCCCGTGATGGCAGTGTGGTTGGGGGTGCATGGCATTCAGGTTCTGCCAGAGCCATATTCTGGCCATCCACCCTATAGGCCTCAAAGTGATGGGCACATGCTGTGCAGGTAGGGTGCACCCTGTGGAGAGATATCCCCTTGCCTTGCCCTTTGCATGGAGCTGGGCCTCTGCCACTCTGCTGCCTGCAGGTGGGGGGCGGGGGTGCTTTGGTGTCACTTGCCTGCAGCCTTCGGCATGTTGGTCAGACATTGCAGGTGCTCTGGTGCCTGCTCATCTCCCCTGTGCTTTTGCAGGGTTGCTGTTGTACAACGGCCAAAAGAAGAACACAGGTGCTGACTTTGTGTCCTTTGGCCTGGTGGGGGGCCGGCCAGAGCTCAGGTGAGGGACTGTTATTATTATTATCATTATTAACAGTATTTATATACCGCTTTTCAATTAAAAGTCCACAAAGCAGTTTACAGAGAAAAATCAAATAACTCAATGGCTCCCTGTCCCAAAAGGGCTCACAATCTAAAAAGATGCAAAGGAATACCAGCAGACAGCCACTAGAACAGACAGTGCTGGGGTGAGGTGGGCCAGTTACTCTCCCCCTGCTAAAAAAAAAAAAGGAGCGCCCACTTGAAAAAGTGCCTCTTACCCAATTAGCAGGGTAAACAACGGGCACAACTACAAGGCACAACTTCAAGGCACAAACTGGCACAATTACAAGGCACAACTGGCCCTCTTGGGCCTGGGAGGTGCCCTCTGTGTATAGGGGAAGGCATGGGCGGTGTCCATTTGAGAGTTGGCACAGCCCACTGCAGAACACCAGGGGCAGAGCCAGCCTCCCCTCTGGGATTCATGGCCTTGCCAGCCTCAGAGCTTGCCCTTTTGGTCGGCATTCAGCCACGGTCAGTATCGCTGCTTGAGTTGTACAGTGTGCCATCTGCAGTGAGACACGCCCACGTGCCTCACTGTCTTTACAGGCCAAACTTGAGGGGGCTGGCAGCAGGGGAAGGCACTAGCCCTTCTTCAAAGTTGCCTGCAATTGCAGGTTTGACGCTGGCTCTGGTATGGCCACAATTCGGCATCCCTCCATCCTCAAACTGGGCGAGTTCCACACAGTCCGCCTCTACCGCAACCTCACCCAGGGCTCCTTGGTGCTGGACAACCACCCTCCAGTGAATGGCACGTCGCAGGTGAGTGGTGGACTGGGCTAGCAGCTGCTCTGTGGCACAGCTCCTAAAGGATGCAGGGCTGAAGCAAGCAGGGGCTCCATGGCCCCAGGTGGAGCTGGACTAGGTAGAGAGGCCCCTGAGCTGTGCCGTCTGTGGGCTTTGGCCCATCACCGGAGCTGGTGCAAAGGGCTCTACCTTCCTCTTGGCTCTCCTTGGAAGTGGAGGAACCATTCCTCCCTCCCACCCCTTGTTACTTCCCTGCACAGTGGCCCTGAAGCCAAGCAGGCTCTCAAGGAGACTGGCGGCACTGGGCAGCAGCACCAGGGCCAAGTTTCTGGTGCCTGCCAGCTTTGGTGTCCACATGACTCTTGTCCCCTGCCGAAAGGGACCCCTTGCTGCCACTGAGCTGAGTGGGAAGGGCCCACATCAGCAGCACAAGGGCCTCCCCAGCCCTGCACCCTCTTGGCCAGAGTGGGGATGGCCACTCTGGAAGGCTTCTGAAGGGTCATGGGCAGCTGTGTTTCTAGTGCACAGTGTACAGCACGCCCAGGCTCTGAGTTCGAAGGCTCCCCTTAGCCATACTGGATCCTGTCCTGGCCAGCCTCTGCTCCTCTTCCTCTGCCCAGGCTGCTTTTAAGGTCACCCAGCCTGTGGCCATGCATGGTGAGCAACCCAAACGGAAACACGAGTGGGGGGGACGGGACACGGGGTGCCTGCAGAGCACCCACCTCACTGACACTCTCTCTTCTCTGTCCCCAGGGCAGATTCCAAGGGCTGAACCTCAACGAGGGCCTTTACTTGGGCGGGTACCCAAATTATGCAGCCATTGCCAAGACAAGCCTCAGCAGTGGCTTCATAGGTGAGGGCAACCCTGGAGGCCAGGGCACATGGGCTGGGCTTGGGGGTGGGGGTGCTAATCGTGCAGAGTGGCTGCCTGTCTCCAGGTGTCCCACCGCATGCTGCCTTCCACGGAGGTGAGGCAGTCAGGCAAGTCGGCTCACCAGTCTGATTTTTCACTGGGAAAAGGCCAGAGTTGTCCTTTGAGCCCCTATGCTGATTGCAGGGGGTCCCCACTAAGATGAGAGCTGGAGCCAGTTGGCAGTCCCACGGGCATCCTCTGTGTGTGTGGCCCCGCCAACGGCCATGTTCCACTACTCGTCAACTCCTCCCCCTCCCTGACATGTCTCCACCTCATGCTTCTCTCCGTCTCTCTTAGGATGCGTCCGCCAGCTGCTCGTCCAAGGGAAGGAGGTGATCTTCAAGGACTTTGATCTGCAGGCCCATGGAGTCTCCAGCTGCCCCACCTGCCAGGACCAGCCATGCCAGGTAGCTCTCCATAGTCATGGCAGCAGCCTGGGGAGGGGGGAGGCAGCCACAACAGAGGGAGGCTGGTGGGCCCCATGCTCTGCCCCCTGTCCATGGGACCTCTACCCCGCTGAGGCCCATGGGCAATGGCTAGTCTGGAGGCAGTGACCCTCACCCCTCCTTTCCCCCCCTGCCAGAACGGAGGCACTTGCAGGAACTCAGAGAGCAGCAGCTACATCTGCGAGTGTCCCCAGGGCTTTGCTGGCAGCAACTGTGAACACCCCCAGGCCTTGCGCTGCCACCCAGGTAAGGCCTCTCAAGCCCCCATAGCACCCTGGCTAACCTCTTCCTTCTCTGTTCCTGCCAGAGAGCCGGGGGCGGGGGTTACCCGTGGCTCAGTCAGTCCATGTGGAACAGTTGTGACCAGGCTTATGCCCCCCCCAAGACGCTGGCAAAGGCAGCCTCTTCTGGGGAGGGTCCTGCCGTATGGGTCACCCTGCCTGGAGGGACACCCTTTCCCTTCCAAGATGTCGGAGGGAGGGGAACTGCTGCTGGGGGAGACGCGACTTGGCCAGGCCAGTTGCGGGCCTGGCTGGAGGAGCTGCACGAGGCAGGGCTGACGCTTGCTCTCCTCTCAGAGGCCTGCGGCCCCGACGCCACCTGCGTGAACCGAGCCACTGGGCAGGGCTATGTCTGCCGCTGCCTGCTGGGCAAGTACGGAGAGAGGTGCACAGCGGGTGAGTGCAGGGGGGAGAGTGGCCTGCAGTGTGTGTGGGAGGGGGGTGCGTGGCCAAGGGGAGCCCCAGCTCAGCCACTCCCCCTTCTCTGTGCCACAGGCGCCACAGTGACCACCCCCTCCTTCCATGGGGACGGTGCCTTCATCTCCTACCCACCCCTCACCAACATCCACTACGAGCTGCGGTTGGACCTGGAGATCAAGCCGCTCTCCCCTGATGGCCTCATCCTCTTCAGTGGGGGCAATGGGGGCCCGGGGGCTGACTTTGTCTCACTCAGCATGGCCGGTGGGCACTTGGAGTTCAGCTACGAGCTGGGATCAGGTAAGAGTGGCCCTGCTGCGTAGTACTGGCAGCCCCCCTACTCTGCCTTCCCTCCTGGCAGAAACACTTCTGGCCTTGCCCCAGCAGCTTTTCCGCAAGGCTTTTGGAGGCCTCGCTGGGGGCACCTCAAAGACCCTCCCGTGTGGATGGCGAAGTGGCACAGGGCCACCCCCACATGGTGCTGCTGCTGCTGCTGCTGCTGCAGCCTTCCCAGCTCCCTGTTCCTCGCAGCCCTGAGTCCGCCTACCTCTCTCTCTCAGGGACAGCCATCCTGCAGAGCGTCAAACCCTTGGCGCTGGGTCAGTGGCACAGGGTCATGGCTGAGCGCATGAACAAGGACGGCACCCTGCAGGTGGATGACGAGCGGCCTGTGAAGAGGTCCTCGCCCGGGAAGAGCCAGGGCCTCAACCTCCGCACGTCCCTGTACCTGGGTGGGGTGGATGAGGCCATCCAGCTGCCAGCGGCTGCCAACGTCTCCAGCCCCTTCTCTGGATGCATCGGGGAGGTGAACCTTGGGTGGGAGGGGAGGGGAGGGGAGCAGACCCCTGGAGCAGGCACAGGGCCAAGTGGCTGGAAGGAAGGGCTGGGTTGCCACTTCCATGGGACACAAGGGGATCAGGCAGGCAGGAGGAGGGCAGGGGCTGTGGCCCCATTCCTGGCTGCTTTGCAAGAGAAGGGAGGCCATGGCTGTGCTTTCCCCCCACCACCAGGTGTCCATCAACGGGAAGAAAGTGGACCTTTCCTACAGCTTCCTGGAGAGCCGTAGCATCTCGCAGTGCTATGACAACTCCCCCTGCGACCGCAGGCCCTGTCGGCATGGGGGCAAGTGCCTACCCACTGGCGAGTTTGAATTCCAGTGCTTGTGCCTGGATGGCTACCAAGGTGAGGGAGGAGAGGGAGCGGGGTGGGCCCACTCCTGACAGTGGGCGGCCCCAACCCCCCTGGTCTCTGAGGAGGGGCCGGTCCCCCTTCCTGTGCACTGCACTGCATCTCCCCAGGCTCCTCTCCCTGCAGGTGAGCGCTGCGAGGTGTCTGAGGACCGGTGCCAGCACCCCTGCCTCAATGGGGGCGTGTGCAAGGAGGCCGTCTGCGTGTGCCCACCAGGCGTCCTGGGGCAGTACTGCGAACACGGTGAGCCCAAGGGAGGTGGGGGCAAGAACTCAGCCGAAGGGCCTCTCTGCCCCCAGGCCCGCCCTGCGCAGAGCTGCACATAATCTCCCTGCACGTCTATTGCCCACAGATGCTGCACAGCCCCAGCTGAACGTTGACTGGACTTCAGAGGGCAGCGGGGAGAAGGGTATGGCTGGGACCCTGCTCTGGGGGGGGGGGAAGGAGTGCCACCCCACCCCCAGTTTCATCCCACCCTTGTAGGGGGCCCAAGGTCACCTCTGGCAGCAGCCTTCCCGCCCCAGCTCCACTCCCCCAGCCTCCGCCCAGCATGGCCTCCTCGCCCTGGGAGCCCTTTGCAGATCCTGCCCGACTCTCACCTTCCCTCCAGCAGATGCTCCGGGGCAGTACGGCGCCTACTTCCAAGATGGTGGCTACGTGGCACTTCCCCAGCACACCTTTCCCAGGAGGTGAGAATCATCCAGAGGGCTGGTGTCATCCCCCTCCCCCCATGCCAGGCCCACCCTGAGTGGCAGTCCCGGGAAAGCCATCAGTTATACAGGAGGAGGAAAAGGGCTGGGGGGGGGCAGGGAGTCTACAGTTCACCAGGAGGGGGTGGGACCTCTGCAGGTGGGAGCATCAGGCCAAGGCGGGGGTAGGGTCATTTCTATAGCCAGCACCCCGTGCTGGGGGCCCTAACGACCTTCTTCCCCTCACCATCCTCGTGCTTTCCTCTCCTCATAGCCTCCCTGACTTGCCAGAGACGATAGAGATGGAGGTGCGCACCACCTCGCCCAGCGGGCTTCTCCTCTGGCAGGGCGTGGTGAGTGTATGCCAGTGGGAGGGGACCCGCCTTTGTTGGAAATGAGGCCCGGCCAGACGTGTTTGGAGGCTGGCAAGCTGGGGCTGGAGGGAGAAGAGATGGGAATCGGCCCTGGTGGGGCCTCGGGAGCCAGCCACATCCAGCAGGCTCCTTTGGGGTTGGGCAGCACTGGGGGGGCCTCTTTCCTGGAGCAGCATTGGTGAGAGAGAAGGTGTTGGGGCGGGTGACTCGTGAGACCAGCAGGGGCCAAGAGAGCATGCACAGGAGCTCAGACCATGGGGATGGGTTGGTTGCTGCCACCAGTTGCATGACTGTATGTGGGTCGGCTGTGCCTTGCTGCGAGACATGGGTGTGGCACCCCACTGTTGCCTGCTGATGCTTTGCCATGCTGTGGCCCACTCCTGCATGTCATGCGTGGCTGGGGAAGTATTCCTGTGGCTGCTGCTCCTGGCCACCCCAGGCGGGCTGCCCCCACCCTTGCAGCCCGAGGCCTCATGTGCATGGTGTTTGCCGCTTCTCCCTCTCTCCTTCCCCAGGCTGCCATGGAAGAGGATCTTGCTCAGCATGTGGCTGAGGTTTGTGGCACTGTGAGAATGCTGCACTGCATAGCGCGGGGAAGGGAGTGTGCATAGCGGTGGGAGGGGATGCCCAGAAGGCTGCAGGCAGGAGGGTTGCTGTGCCAGCAGCAGAGAGGCAGGCCTGAGCGCCCAGAGCGGCTACCCATCCCTCCTGGGGTCTCTGAATCACACCCACGAGCAGCCCCAGCTGCCAGGGGGGCTTCTCACTCTGCCTCCCTGGCAACTGTTGGTCACACCTGCTCTGTCCTCCCCCACAGAAGGACGGGGAGAGTGGAAAGGCCAAGGATTTCATCAGCCTTGGGCTGCAGGATGGACACCTGGTGTTCAGGTGAGTGGGGCACCAGTGCTGTGACCTTCTTCTCAGAGCCGCCTTCCCTTGTGGTGCAGTAGGCCACAGCCCTGTCTCTTCTCCATGACAAAGACAACCTGTCTTTTGCAGCTACCAGCTGGGAAGCGGGGAGGCCAACATCCTGTCCGAAGACCCCATAGATGATGGCGAGTGGCACAGAGTGATGGCCATTCGGTGAGGAGAGCAGCAGGG
Source organism: Tiliqua scincoides (assembly GCF_035046505.1). Taxonomy (NCBI): domain Eukaryota; kingdom Metazoa; phylum Chordata; class Lepidosauria; order Squamata; family Scincidae; genus Tiliqua; species Tiliqua scincoides. Next base: position 2,248,556 of record NC_089829.1, read on the forward strand.
CAAAGGGGCGGTGCTATGTTTTGGCCATGGGTTGGGAGGATCTAATGTGGGGGATCCTCCCCACACGCTGAGGGAAGCCAGACTGGCAGAAAGAATGTTTGGCAAGAGGAGCAGCAGACGCTCAGCACACCCCTTCCTGCTGCTAGCTCCTCTGGTTCAGTGGCCGGATGGAGAGGATGGTGGTGGTCAGATGCCCAGCTGTTATCCCAGTCTAAGGAAACCAGGCCGGGAGAAGGGATCTGAGGAAAATCTCCCGCCCCAGCCAGGAGAGGGCAGTTCCCAGGGCTTGTGTTCAGCACCTTGCCATAGCTGGACAGTCACACGACTGAAAATGGACCAGACATATACAGAATCCCAGTATAGACAGTTTATTAAAAACCCAAAAGCAAAGGCAGGGAAAGAAGTAGGAAGACGTGCCACAAGCCACGTCTGGTGAAATACACCTGGTCGGGGCTGAGAGGTCAGCCGCAGAGGAGGAATTTGGCACAACTGGGACTGGCACTGCCAAGCAGAGGGAGCCAGGCAGCTGCTCCAGAGCAACCACCCAAACCACCAAGGCCGATGCAGGCTGGCATGGACTGGCAGGGCCAGCAGCAACTCATGGCCCTGAACAGCTCTCTCTGGATAAAAGGCCCCATGGCTGGCCACTCATAGGGCTTCAGCATTTACTGAGGGGCGACCATTTCACACCCCAGCCACAGCCTCTGGCAGCAGCCCTGGTGAAACAGCCCCCTCCCTGCACCCTGGTGCTTGTTCTTCAGAAAGTCAGGGCTGGTGATGTCATAGGGTTGCCTGACCTGGGAAAGGAGAAGCCCCGTCCTGACTGCTCCACCCCTTCACCTAGACAGGTGGACTTAGCCGCCCAGTGGGTGGGCACTCACCAATCTCTGCAGAAGACTTGGTCAGGAGCCACTGGTCTGGGGGGGAGGAGGCATTGTGGCATCCCAGAGGAGCATCCCAGGGGGGTACCTTGAGGGAGGGTGCAGCTTCTCAGAGGAGGTCTGGGGAGCTGGAGGTGCCCATGGAGAAGGGGAACAAACCTTGGCACTCCTTGGAGAGCCATTCCTGGGCTGCCAGAAATGGGTGTAGTGTCTCCCCTGGGTCAGTTGACTTCCGTGTGCCAGGGCCCCTACTCTGTTCCTGGGGGCTGAAATGCAGGTGCCGCCTTGCCATGCCTTATTTATGGAGGCTGTTCTGTCCTCAGGGAAGGGAAAAAGGGCTTCCTGCAGGTGGATGGCGAGGAGATGGTCAGTGGGGAGTCCCCTGGCAAGAACGTCATGGTGAACACCAGAGGCCATGTCTATCTAGGTGAGCCCCAATGATCCAGGAAGGCTGTGCAAAGGCCGGGCCGGGTGGCCTGCAGGCCCAGGAGCATTTCTGTGGTAGAGGGTGGGGTTGGCCCACCTGCCAGTTGAGCCAGGATGCTGACCATCACCCAGCATGCCACAGGTGCCTTGAAGGCCCATGTGGTGATGGACAGGTGGTGTGGTCTGGCCCAAGGGTAGGGGGAAGGGAGGGCCTGCTGGTGCTGAAGCCCAGGTGCTATGCTGGGGGTGGGGTGGGAGAGCAGCCCCCATCTGCCTGTCCAGCTACTGAGCACCTGGGGGGCTGGGTCCTTGTTGTCCACAGGAGGAGCACCTCACATCCAGGCCCTCACAGCAGGGAAGTACCGCTCAGGAATCAACGGCTGCCTGAAGAACGTGGTGCTGCTGAACGCGAGGCCTGGCCAGCAGCCGCAACAGCCGATCGACTTCCAGCACCAGGTGGAGGCCAGCTTCCGCACCCAGGAGTGCCCCTTGTAGGCCAGGCCAGCCTCTGCCACTCACTGGGCTCCTTGTTGGCAGTGATTTTGTCTTCAGGCCAAGCAAGAGACCTTCCTATCATTATTTTATTATTATTGTTATGAATTTTTTTTAGGAAACAAAAAAATGATGCTTTGCTGCTACCAAAAAGAGGGGGGGAGGGTTCTTTGGCTGTGTTTTTGTGCAAGTGGCAGACCAGCAGCAGGCCCTCCAGCCCTCATGCCCAGGAAGGACAGAGAGGGGGCGGCATAGCCAGCACCAGGAAGAACCGGAGCACCGCATAACAGGACTTGTGCAGAGCCATGCCACAGCGCAGCAGGAGTGCTGATGGAACACGCCTCCCAGCGTGGGGGTGTGGGGTTGCCATGCTGCTTCCCCACTCCTGCCCCAAAGAGCTCAGCTGTGATAGTGGGCAGGATGCAGTCCTTGGCTGCGCCTGCCCCAGAAGAGGAGGTCTCTTGCGCCCCGGGGCAGTGGTTGAGATGGCTGTGTGTGGCCAGGCTGCCAGCTGCCCCCCCCCACTTGCCTGCCCAGCTGCTGCTTGGAGGGCACAGGTGAAGCTGGAGCTCTGCCCTGTGTCTGGGGGCAGTGGCTGCCCTCCTCTCCCGTCTCTTCAGTGCCTTACCCACCCGGTGGGGTGCTGGCGCTGCCTGGTGTACCCCCCCCTGCAAGGACCAGAACGCTCCTCTCTCCAAATGGGGGCAGGGAGGCAGGCAGAGTGCTGTGCTGGCCACTCGGTAGGGCTACCCCCTCCACCCACCGGCTCCCCCTGGAGGGGGAGCCAGAGTGCCGCCAGGGCTGGGCGCGGGAGCCCTGCAGGTCCTGGCTGGACAAGCGCACCCCTAGGCCCCTGCCCGAGATGCCTGTTCTGGGCGGCGCTGGCCAGGGCTCCTCGGCCCCTCAGCTAGGGGCTCGCCCCCGCCGTCGGCAAGGGGCGCTGCTGCTCGGCCCGCGCCCGCCGTCCCCGCCCTCCGTACTTGCGGAAATAAATGGTGCTGAACCCTGCGAGACGTCTGCGGCTCCGTCCTGGGCGAGGCAGCGCGGCGGGGGTCTCCGTGCTGCGGGAGGGGGTCGGCTGCGGCAGCAGAAGCGCGGGAGGCTGGGCAAAGAAGGCCGAGGCCGCCTCTTCGCGGAGCGCCCCGGTGCTGGGCGCTCCGGGCTCCTCCTCGCGGGCCGCGCCAGCGCTTGGGGGGCTGCCAGCCTCGCCCCCCCCCGCGGGGCAGAGGCGAGTCGCACAGCCGCGTCTTCGCTGGCTCCGAGCGGGGTCACGTGCAGAGGCGGCAGCCATGCCGGCGCCCGCGGGGCCCCTTTGCAAGCCCGCTCTGCGGGGCTCCGGCCGCGCCCTGCCGCCCGCCAGCGAGCCCAGCAGGAGGAGGCGTCCGCCTGCGGAAGGCGCAGAAGAGGCCGGCGTCGGGCAGCCCGACGGCGCTGGCGGTGGCCCGTACCTGCTGGGGGAGCGGCTTTCCTGGGCTCACGGCAGAGGAGGCCTGGCCTGGGGCGGGCGGGGCCGGTGCGTAGGAGGGGGCCCAGAACTTTCCTGGGATGCGGCGTTTTCCGATCCGCCCGGACTTGCTGCCCGCAGGGGCTGTGGGGACAGCACGAGCTTGTGGCTGCAGCTCCTGGCAAGCCCTGCGCGCTGGGCCGGGAAGGCGGACGCGCCCCTCCTTCAGATCTGGGGGGAAACGGGCTGCGACCAGCACTCCGGGCCTCGTGGAGCTGCTGCCCAGAAGCTGCGTGGGATGCAGCTGCTGCAGAGGCCCGTTTCGGTGCGCGCAGGACGCAAGACGGAGCCGCGCCTTTGTTTGGCCCGGTCCTCGACGGCAAAGTTCTCGGGTTCTCCGCGCTGCCCCGCAGGGCTCTGCAGCGGGCAGTCAGCAGCCCTGCACTCTGAAGACTATTCCAGCGCCCCCCCCCCGCTTTGCCCCCCTTTGGGAAGGGCCCCGAAGAAACTGCGCCCGGGGTAAAATTCCTCCCAGAGGCCCTGCGGGGCTGGGCGCGGGCAGGAGCAGGGTAGGCCCCCCCTTGCTGCGCCGCGTGGCTGCCCTCGCACACTAGGTCGCGGGGGACGCACCGCCCGCGGCGGCAAGGGAAGGAGCCCTTCGCGCGGCGGGCGGGCGTGTTCAGCCCCGCAACTGCGGAGAAACGCGCGGGGCGAGGCGGCCCGCATGGTCAGCTGGCGGTCGGCACCCGCAGTCACGAAGTAGTGCCGCCGGTCTCCGTGGGACAGCAGCGCCGCGCCGCCCCATCCCCGTGGAGGGTCCGCCTGCCTGCACTCGTCGACCAGGCTCGCTACGGCGGGGGCCGGACGGAGAGAACGCGGGCGAGCGCGGCAGAGCGGGGCACCTGCTGACCTCAGCCGGACGAGGCCCTCGGGCCACCGCAGACCCTGTCGGGGCCGGGCTGACTCTCCCTGCGGGCACGCAGGCACCCGGCATGTCGTCGGATCAGCCCCATGTCCCCTCGTTCCCAGCGGCACGAACAGGAACCAGACGTCGGGCCTCCACCCTCCCCGTCGTCTGTTACAAGGCCAGCGGCGTAGCTGTGGCAGAAGCCTCCGCTGCTCCCCCTTCAGGCCACTGAGGCTTCTACAGCAAGAAATTCGGAGCCCTTCGGGGTCCAGCAGCGGTCCTGTGCATCACGTTCCCATGTGCCTTTGTGCCATGAGCCATGCCAGATCGGGAGCGTTGAACAGCCAGCTCCCCCTTTGGTCATGGTCTGATTTAGACCCAGCACACCAGATGAGAGCCCCAAGAACGGAGGCCAGGAGCTCAGCTTGGCAGGGCAAAGAAGAGCAGAGGCTGCTTTGCTCGCCTCACTGTGTGTTAATTCCACTTGGGAGCTTCAAGGCACTGCCTGACCCCCAACCAATAACTTAGGGTGGCCAAGGCTATCGCAGCTGCCAGCAGCACTTTGGAGAGCTACTGGCTGCAGCTGGAACTGCTATCCACCTATTCTGATCTGGGTGCCAGCCTGCAAAGTGGAGCCACCTCTTCTGCCTACCCCTTTCTTCTACACCTATCTTTCCCTCCGCCATTTTTCTTCTTGGTCCAAGAAAATAACCAGAACTAAGGCCACTGCCTCCAAGTGGGGGCAGCACCTGGATTTGCTGTGGTTGCAGACAGGGAAAGAAAGTAGGAAACTGGCAGGGCGGCTGGGGGGGGCCAGGCCCACCTTGTGCTGTGCATCCCATGTGCTCAAGGATCTCTGGTTAATTACTGCAGCCAAAAAAAAATTGTTACAGGTTATAAGCTTCTGTGTCCCAGCAGGGTTGCCACAAGAGGAATGCACCCCCTTGGTGTCCAAGTCCCAGGGAAAGAGGGATGGAAACAAAAGCGGGTGTTGTTGGCCCAACAACTGGGATGCTCCCCACCAGGCCACGGAGTTCTAGAAAGGAGATGCTTCACCTTCCCACCTCCTCCACCTTCCCTGGGTTTGCCCCAGCCCCAGGGGAGCAAAGCAGTATCCTGTCCAGAGTCTTCTCATCCATGGCCCTGAGTGCCTTGTAAAGCCCTGAGCCCTACCCTTCCCTTTCTGGGCTATCTCTTTCCCCCTACAGCCTCAGCCACACCATTTTGGACAGCATCACCCCAGGGTAGGGAGGCCCTCATCCTGTGAGGGGCAGCCAACCATGTGCCTTGATGGGGGGGGAGGGTGCAGTTGGAGGATCAGACCTACAGCCATGTGCCAATAGCTGCTCCCCATCAGGGTTGTGATGGGACAGCTGGAGTCGCTGAGACAGTGGGGCAATCTGGAAGTGCATAAGAACAGCCCCACTGGATCAGGCCATAGGCCCATCTAGTCCAACTTCCTGTATCTCACAGAGGCCCAGCAAATGCCCCAGGGAGCACACCAGATAACAAGAGACCTGCATCCTGGTGCCCTCCCTTGCATCTGACATAGCCCATTTCTAAAATCAGGAGGTTGCACATACACATCATGGCGTGTAACCCATAATGGATTTTTGCTCCAGAAACTTGTCCAATCCCCTTTTAAAGGCATCTAGAACAGATGCTGTCAGCACACCTGGTGGCAAGGAGTTCCACAGACCAGCCACATGCTGAGTAAATAAATATTTTTTTTTGTCTGTCCTAACCCTCCCAACACTCAATTTTAGTGGATGTCCCCTGGTTCTGGTGTTATGCGAGAGTATAAAGAGCATCTCTCTATCCACTTTATCCTTCCCGTGCATAATTTTGTATGTCTCAATCATGTCCCCCCTCAAGCAGAAGGCAGCTGCTCCTGAAGGCCAGACTTAGCATTGTCATTCTGGGCATGCGTAGAATGTACATGGGTTTAACTTGGGCCACTTTATTAAACACAAGTGACCAACTTTAATGCATGAAACCTTCTGAACATCTTTCTCCCCCTCGTCAGTCTGGATAGACAAAAAAAACTGCCATCCACGGCCAATTCAGATGACAGAAAAATTCCTACCCAACCCTCATGATGAGCGACCAGCTGATCTCAGACTGTACATACCCATCATGGCTTGTAACCGATGATGGATCTTTCCTCCAGAAATCTGTCCTATCGCCTTTTAAAGGCGTCCAGGCCAGACACCATCACCACATGCTGTGGCAAGGAGTTCCACAGACCAACCACACGCTGAGTAAAGAAATATTTTCTTTTGTCTGTTCTAACTCTCCCAACACTCAATTTTAGTGGATGTCCCCTGGTTCTGGTATTATGTGAGAGTGTAAAGAGCATCTCTCTATCCACTCTGTCCATCCATTACCTGCATAATTTTGTATGTCTCAATCATGTCCCCCCTCAGGCGCCTCTTTTCTAGGCTGAAGAGGCCCAAACGCCGTAGCCTTTCCTCGTAAGGAAGGTGCCCCAGCCCAGGAATCATCTTAGTCGCTCTCTTTTGCACCTTTTCCATTTCCACGATGTCTTTTTCGAGATGCGTGACCAGAACTGGACACAATACTCCAGTATTCAGATGTATTCAGAAGTGGATTCAGATGTAACTCAAGCTTCTGCTTGCTCAAGCCCCATTCCCTGGAGACTAACCTTGACAACTATGTACACCAGAATCCACTCCTTAGATGCTGCATCCTCCCCCCCCCCAGCATGAATCAAGAGGTGGGAGAGAATGGTAATAACAAAATAAAAACACATAACAGCTTTCTGCACTTCTCATTCTTGTAAAAAAAACCAACAATCTGCAAAAAACTCTCAGTTTTGACTATTCAGTCCATTTGCTGATGCTGTGCCACCCACCTAGTACTTTTAAAGTTATTGTTATTATGTCAATTTTGAATAAAAACACATAACGCTGCTTTCTGTACGTCTAACTTTGGAAAACACTGAAATTCGTGAAAAAATAAAACCACTTTCTCTCATCTCTACTGGTAAAAGCAGACCACCCGGGCAAGCCACAGGTGCCCCTCCCACAGGCATTTCATGTGCACTTGCCAGAGACACCTCAGTGAGGCACCCTCAGGCTCAGCTGAGCCTGCCCATGTGGAACTGGCAAGCGTTGGAAGGCCAGCCGGGGGCCTCTGGACACTGCTGGCCAGACACGCCCCCCAGCAGCCTTTGTGCCCATTGCCACCAGCCCCCAGACAACCATCAGGACAAGCGCCCACCTGGGAATTCCCTCCACAGTCAGGGAATTAGAGGACAGGTCCTCTCGTGGATTGAGAACTGGTTGGAGGCCAGGAAGCAGCGAGTGGGTGTCAATGGGCAATTTTCACAATGGAGAGAGGTGAAAAGCGGTGTGCCCCAAGGATCTGTCCTGGGACCGGTGCTTTTCAACCTCTTCATAAATGACCTGGAGACAGGGTTGAGCAGTGAAGTGGCTAAGTTTGCAGACGACACCAAACTTTTCCGAGTGGTAAAGACCAGAAGTGATTGTGAGGAGCTCCAGAAGGATCTCTCCAGACTGGCAGAATGGGCAGCAAAATGGCAGATGCGCTTCAATGTCAGTAAGTGTAAAGTCATGCACATTGGGGCAAAAAATCAAAACTTTAGATATAGGCTGATGGGTTCTGAACTGTCTGTGACAGATCAGGAGAGAGATCTTGGGGTGGTGGTGGACAGGTCGATGAAAGTGTCGACCCAATGTGCGGCGGCAGTGAAGAAGGCCAATTCTATGCTTGGGATCATTAGGAAGGGTATTGAGAACAAAACGGCTAATATTATAATGCCGTTGTACAAATCGATGGTAAGGCCACACCTGGAGTATTGTGTCCAGTTCTGGTCGCCGCATCTCAAAAAAGACATAGTGGAAATGGAGAAGGTGCAAAAGAGAGCGACTAAGCTGATTACGGGGCTGGGGCACCTTCCTTATGAGGAAAGGCTACGGCGTTTGGGCCTCTTCAGCCTAGAAAAGAGACGCTTGAGGGGGGACATGATTGAGACATACAAAATTATGCAGGGGATGGACAGAGTGGATAGGGAGATGCTCTTTACACTCTCACATAATACCAGAACCAGGGGACATCCACTAAAATTGAGTGTTGGGCGAGTTAGGACAGACAAAAGAAAATATTTCTTTACTCAGCGCGTGGTCAGTCTGTGGAACTCCTTGCCACAGGATGTGGTGCTGGCGTCTAGCCTAGACGCCTTTAAAAGTGGATTGGACGAGTTTCTGGAGGAAAAATCCATTATGGGGTACAAGCCATGATGTGTATGCGCAACCTCCTGATTTTAGGAATGGGTTAAGTCAGAATGCCAGATGTAGGGGAGGGCACCAGGACGAGGTCTCTTGTTATCTGGTGTGCTCCCTGGGGCATTTGGTGGGCCGCTGTGAGATACAGGAAGCTGGACTAGATGGGCCTATGGCCTGATCCAGTGGGGCTGTTCTTATGTTCTTATGTTCTGGGCCCTGGCAACTGGATTGCAGCCTGCACAGCTGCGAGGCTGCAGCCCCGGCGTGTTCCGTCCAGACGACAGAGGAGGAAACGCTGGCAGCAGCCCTGCAGAAAAGCAGGGCGGCCGAGCTCGCCTCCCCCCGCAGTGCGCAGGCGGAGACCGAGGGCCGCTTCTGCTCCTCTGCAAGCAGGAGTGCTGCCGCCCCGCACGACTCCAGCAGCAGGACTGCGGCCAGTCCCGCAGGGTCTGCGGCCGCGTGCGCACAGCTGAGCTGCCGGCAATGAGGGGCCGGAGGGTCCAGCGAGCGAGACTGGGCGGGCAAAGGCCTGGACAGCCGCTCCCACGCTCGGCACGCAGGCGGGAGAAGACATTTCTTCGCGGTCTGCGGAACTCCCTGCCACAGGACTGGGTGGCGATCACGCCCGGGGCCTCGGAAGAGGCGGACACGCTTCCTCCGGAAGCCTCTCGCAGGCCACGGCCCGGGCACCGTCCTCGAGGGTCCGGGGAGGCTGCCGGACGCGGGGCTCTCCAGTGACACAGGCGGCCTGGGGGCGCGGGGAGCAGCGCCTGCCGCCCTGCGAAGGTCTCGCCCGCAGCGCGAGGGGCCTTCCTGGCGCTCCCGGGCTCGCCTGCCCTCGCGGGGCTTCTAGGGGCCAGTCGCAGCGGGCGGCCCTGGGAGTGGCGGGAGCACCGAGGCGGCGGGGCCAGGATTCCGCTCCCTCCTCCGAGGCCGGGGAGCGGAGCGGAACTGCGCACGCGCGGCGGCTGCCCGGCTCCCTCCCTCGAGACCGCCTCTTGCATCGGGGCGGAGCCTAGAAAGGCCGTTTCACGTCATCGTCGCGCGCAGAAGAGGTCCCGCCCTTTTAGCAGGGCGGAGCCAATCCCCACCCGCCATCCGGCCGCGCCCGCGACGTCACAAGCCCGCGCCCGGCAGCCTGACAGCTTCCCGCCAGGCCCGAAGGCCGCTCGGAACCCCGCCCCCGGCGTCCTTCCGGCTCCCGGAGCGCCCCTCGCCTGCCCGGCCGGGATGGCTCCGCGCCTGCAGCTGGAGAAGGCGGCCTGGTGCTGGGTGGAGACGGTGCCGCCCGAGGCCGTGGCGCAGGAGCACGTCGAGGCCGCCTACCGCGTCGCGCTCCCGCCCTGCCAGCGCGGCTCCTGCAGGTGGGCGGCGCGGGCCTGGGTCTCTGGACGGGCGCCCGCGGGTGGAGGCGCCTCTTCCGCAGGCGCGGGGAGGCGGGCAGAGCCGAGGCCGGCCTCGCCTGGCCGGCGCGGAGGGGCTGGGCATTCCCGCGCCGCTTTCCAGCCACCAGCACCTTCCTCGGAGCGGCAGGGAGGCCTGCGGGCGCCCAGGCAGCGGCAGCCCCTCGCAGCGCCTCCGGCCCCTCGCGGAGGGACTCCTGGGGGGCCTGTGGCGGGACAGGCGTCTGGCAGGCAGGAGCCGCTCCAGTCCCCACTTTGCTTCGCAGGAGAAACTGTAGAGGAAACCCCAACTGCCTGGTGGGGATCGGCGAGCACGTCTGGCTGGGAGAGATTGACGAGAGCAGCTTCCACAACATTGACGATCCCAACTTTGAGAGGAGGAAAAAGGTAACTGGGCCGGGGCTGTGCCTGCCTGAGTGCGGCGGCGTAGCTGGAGGGACCATTCGTGACGGGGACAGGACAGAGCAGTGTAGCTGGGAATGGCTGCGAAGGGAGGGGCCGCTCGCCACCCCCTGCCAGGCTGAGTGCCCGCCACCTCCAGCTACGCCACCGCCTGAGGCCCCTTCTCCCAGGATGCTCACTGACCCTGACGTGCTGGAAGGCAGCCTTTGCTTTCTGGTACACGAGGCCTGCCGTTTGCATTCTGAAAATGGTGAGTGGAGACTGCTGGCAGTCCTGGAGAAGCAGGCGTGTGCCAGTAGGGCTGCTGGGAAGCTTGCTGTGTGTGCTCTTTGGTATCGGAGCAGATGGGCCTCCCCAAAAGGGTGAAACAGCAGCCAGATGAGAGCTCTCCTGGGGAGCCTGAAGGACACTGAGGACCCTCTTCATAAACATCAAGATCAGTTTGTGATCAACTCAGACTCTCAGTTGGGAGAGTCATTTTGCTGGCTGAGGGTGGGAAAGGAGGCTGGGGAGGGCCTCAACTCAGCTATAATTGTCTTCTGTTTTGGGATGACCCTTGTAACGTGTCCCCCTTCCCCAGAGTGCCTTTGTGGGTCTCACGAATCTGGGTGCCACCTGCTACGTCAACACATTTCTTCAGATGTGGTTTTTGAACTTGGAGCTCCGGCAGGCCCTGTACTTGTGTCCCATTGCTCGCCCTGAATACCTAACTGCAGAGGGCGCCCCAATGAAGAAGGGTGAGTAAGGAAGGTGCAGCATCGTGCTCTCTTGGCTGCAGCTGCCTGCCCTGTAGCAGTTCACCTATGCTGCAGGCTTTTGCTTTTGGTAAATTTTAAAACTTGGATCTGGGACTTCAGGCTTGGAATTTCCAATGCTCTCCCGTTTGGGGGAGTAAGTCTGTGTCCGCTTGACATTAGCAGTGCTGCTGACTTAAGATACTCCCAGAGCTTTCATTGGGCTCAAAGTCTTTGTATTTTGTTCTCTAGGCCCAGGTTTCTCAACCGGTGGTATGCACAGCGCCCTTGGACACCTGCTGCCCAGCAGCAAAAGCAGGATGTGGTGCACCAAACAATGTTAGGGGGCTTAGCTTGGCAGGCAGAGCTCCAGTGCACTCTCATGCTTGTAAAAGCCGCTTTGAGCCTTTTACTGGTGTTTGATACATCACATCCCAGTCTGGCAGGCTTCCCAATGCAGAAGTAGCTGATGGCAATGTTGTCAGTTACTTCCAGTGGTACACACAATAGGCTGACAAATGCGAAGTGGTATGCAGTGAGTGGTATGTTGAGAAATTTTGCTCTAGGGAGCTTGGTAACAGAAGCTGTTCCGTTTTACAAATGGAACAGTTTGAGAGTTGCTCATGTTTGTGTAGCAAGTCCTTGACAGAAGAGGTGAAAGTAGAATTTAGATCCAAATCTGTCTGTTTTCTACAATACAATCTTTTCTCCTGGATTCTCTAGTCCTGGAAGCAGAATCTGTGCCACAAACCGTGGCAGGGTTGTTGAAAGCTTGGCTAAAGGGAGGAGGCCTTCCCAAAGAGAGCTTGAGGTGTTCTAAGGATCGTTTCTGGGTGGTGCTGGTGTTGCTGTCCTGATCTGTGGTGTAACTGAGAGGACCAAATTATGATCTGTTTTCCTGAAGAAGGGTGTGTGTTGCAGCAGATCTGCTGCTGCCTAAGGAAGCTTTTTGCCTCTTGGCAGAGTTCGAGCCTCAGACCATTTGCGAGCACCTCCAGTACTTGTTTGCATTGCTGCAGAATAGCAAGCGGCGCTACATCGATCCCTCGGGCTTTGTGAAAGCACTGGGTTTGGACACAGGTCAGCAACAGGTAATGTTTGGGCATGCATGTTCCTTTGTGCATGGGCTTTGTTCCTATTTCTTTTGGGGAAGTGTTTCCACACCGGTCGTGGGAAGGACTCAGCATTGCAGGACCAGAGCAGTGGCTTTCAAGCCAAGCTGTTCCTCCTGCAGGGGTATGCACTGCCAGGTGAAAAGAGCTCTCCCCCACCTTTGCATGTGGCTGAGTGAGAGAGCCAGCCCAGAACCCACCCAAGCAGTGCCTTGTTTCTTTGTGCATATGCACCCACTCCATTCTGAGCATTGTAAAACAAGAACCTCATTGGAGCACGGAACTGGAGGCTGTTTCTGTTGCTGGGGTCTCTTCTTTGCGTTGCCTGACTTTGCAGCCCTTATGGCTCTCTTAGGACGCTCAGGAGTTTTCCAAACTGTTCATGTCCCTCTTGGAAGACACCTTGTCCTCACAGAAGAATCCAGATGTCCGGAACATTGTTCAGAAGCAGTTCTGCGGAGAGTACGCATACGTGACGGTGTAAGTCTTTTTTCTGTGGTGGGCGCATCTTGGTGCGTTCAGCTGTCATATCTCTGGCATTGGTGTTCCGAGGAGCAAGTTCTCTACTCGTGGTGATCTTGTGGTGTGGTTGTCTTTTTCAGTTGCAACCAGTGTGGCCGAGAGTCCAAGCTGATATCGAAATTTTATGAACTTGAGTTGAACATCCAGGGCCACAAGCAGCTGTTGGACTGCATCACTGAATTTCTGAAGGTGCAGATCGGTCTTTGCAAGTTCCTTCTGTTGCACGCTGGGGGGGGGGGGGGTTGTGTGTGTATCTCTGTGGCATAGAGAGTGCTGGACTGTGGAGTTGTGGCCTACCTCTTACCAGCTACTCTTTTCACTCAATTTTGAATGTGTTTCTTTGGAGTCTGGAGGGAGAGCAGGCTCTTCTTTTGATTTCTTCAGGCTCTATTAGTGCAGTGCTCACGTGGAGAATCCCAAGGTGACATATCGAGCTCTTGTTGACTTTAGCATATGCATCCCACCCATTGGAAGAGTCCTGCCTTTGGAAGTGGCTGCTCTTCTGCCTGCGGAGATTCCGCTGTGTCATTCCTGGGTTCCTGAGGGAGCTTGTGTGTCCCTTCACAGTGTGACTGCAGAGAGAGCCTTATAGCGCTCCCCCAACAGGGCAAGTGTTGCTTGATTCAGTGCCGGGGCATATCCTTGCACCGCTGGAGAGGTGGACCTGCTCTGCGTGCTTTTCACTAGGCATTGCTGCTTCTCTCTCCCGGCCAGGAAGAGAAGCTGGAAGGGGACAACCGCTACTTCTGTGAGACCTGCCAGAGCAAGCAGAATGCCACCCGGCGAATCCGCCTTCTCAGCCTCCCCTGCACCCTCAATCTGCAGCTCATGCGCTTCGTCTTCGACAGGTGAGTGATTTCTGCTCCAGCTCTCTGAGGTGGGACGGGGCTTCAGAGCTGCTGCTTTGGATTGTACCCTTCAGATGGAGATGAGCTTCACTCAGCAGGCTGCCCCCCTCCCCCCAGTCAGGAGGGTACAGGAAGCAGCCCAGCCTTGGCCACTCAGTCAGGGCACACAAGGGCATGTCTTCCCCAGCAGCTTCCCTTCATGATGCAGACCTAGCTCCAGGAAGCAGCCAGGGAGGCGGGCTGAGGTGTGGGGAAGGTCACCCTCTGCACCGCCCTGGAGAGGTTCTCATACTGCTTCTCACTTTCAATTTCCTTGAGGACACTTAAAAGCTCAGAGAAGCAAACTTGTAAAAGACCAAGCTGGACATGGGAGCAGAGCTGGCCTGGTCAGGGGGTGGACCTCTCAATGGAGAACGCTGGTGGAAGAGGGAGGCCAGCCTGAACCTGGTGTCCAGGAAGCAAGGGTGGGGACAGGCGTATCATTCTGGGGAGAGACCAGCAGAGCACTGTCTCAGGAAGACTGCCCTTTGTGCTGCTGCCATTGGCCACAGTGCCAGAAGGGTGGGCCACGCCACCAGCAGCCAGCATTGCTGAGTATGTTAAGGCAGCATTGTTAAGTCTGTTGTGCGTTGCTGAACTGCATGGTGACTTCCCTTTTTAGACAAACTGGCCACAAAAAGAAGCTCAACACATACCTGGAATTCTCAGAATTGCTGTCCATGGAGCCCTTCATGGAAAACACAGGTGGGCTGCTGGGCATTTCTCTTCCTTGACCCAAACCTAGGGTAGGTCTTGGGCAGGAGAGGGGCACCTACACTGTTGCTCCCAGATCTGGGGTTGGGGTTTGAGGACAGGGTTGAGGGGTGGCAGGCAAAGAAGCTGTCTTGCTGAAGCTTGACAGGGTGGGCCCAAATGGCAGGCTGTGGGGGACAACCTTGAGTCCTGTGATGGGAGAGCGAGGGGTGTCAAAATCTGGCAAGGAAACTTCCTTTTTTCTGAGTGGCATCTAAAGGCCCAGGAGAGCACTGGGTGTGCTATGAGCACCGCAGGGGGGGTCAGCCAAGCTCCTGCTGTTTTGCAGCCAAGGTTGCAGTCTACGAGCTCAGTGCAGTTCTGATTCATCGGGGTGTCAGCGCCTATTCTGGCCATTATATTGCTCATGTGAAGGATCCGCAGACGGGCGAATGGTACCGATTTAACGATGAAGAGATAGAAAAGATGGAGGGCAAGAAACTTCAGCTGGGGGCAGAAGAAGATCTAGGTAAAGTTTTCCAGTTGTGCATTTTCTCTTCCCCATAGGGAGGCAGTACTGGCTCAGCCTCTGGTCTTGAGCCACATGTGAGCAGTTGAGAGCCCAGTTGGGGCAGGAGCCCTTGGAAGGACACCTTGATTAGACAGGTTTCTGTGTCGGCAGGGTCTTGTCATCCATGGTGCTCCTGTCTGTCAGCCTGACCAGGCCATGTAAGACCACGTGTGCTCAGCACAGGGTCATAACAAGATTCCTTCAGTGAATACGCATCCATTAACCCCCCCCCCCCCACACACACACACACGCACGCACCCTGGCCTGCTAAAGCAGGGACCTGTCTTTCTGGGACAGTGGTCCATTGTATGGTGATCAGCTGAGGCCTGACTTTCCAGACGTTCACTGGAGACTAAAACCAATCGGTGCTTCAGCCTAATCGTATCTCAAAGAAACGACTCCAAGAGTGTGTGGATGCAGCTGACATGACCAGGGAGAGTCTGGGGTGCAGTGCGCTCTACTCCCACCTGTGGATAGCACCCACAGGGTTTCTCAACGGGGGAGCCACTGAAGTTAAAAAACACTGCTTGCTGGAGACATTCAGAAGCCTGCTCTGTTTTTCAAGGGGGCACAGGCGGAACAGTAGCTCCCAGGAAACATAGAGGCCCCCACAAGTCCTGTACTCTGCAGGCAACTGCTCCTTTACATCCAGCATTTTACCTGGGGGAAACGACGGAGTGCCACATGGCTGCTGTCAAGTGGGGGCACCCCCCCTTGGGGATATCCTTGGCTGCTTGTTGCAAAGGCAGGCTTGACCCACTGGTCTGCAGAGTTGCTTCTGGCTTGGCTTAGTGTAGTGAAGAATTCCACTGTTTTTAGTGAAACTGACACAGAACTGTGTGCCCGGAAGCAACGCTGGAGGCCAAGTGGTGAATCCTGGCGCCTTCAGATGGCTGGATGCCTGGAGCAAGGGTAGGACACTCCCTGCCTTCCCTGTCAACAGAAGGCCTGGACCTCCCCACTCAGTAGGAAGATGCGGGCAGGATCCCTGCTTCCAACTGGAAGGTGGGGAAAGTCATGGGAGAGAGCCAGGAGAGGAATCTCAGGCCTCCCTGTCTGTCTCTGGGAGATGGTCCCCAGCGCTGTCTTCTCTTCCCTTCCAGAGCCTTCCAAATTGCAGAGCCGGAAGTCCAAGTGCGGGAAGGGCATTTACCGTTCTCGCAACGCATACATGTTGGTGTACAGGCTGCAGACACGAGAGAAGTCGCTGTCGGTGGAGATCCCAGGTGAGCCTGCTGGTGGTTCCAGGCTCTGTTATCAAAGCCGCCTTTCCCTGGGTGCCTGTTTTGTGGCAGTACACACTTTGGCCCGTACTCCGTTCATCAGCCTTTCTCCTCCTCTAGCCCAGACTTGCGAACCGCCTGGCTCGGCACAGACCACCCTTACAGTGGTCTGGGGCATGGAGGTGGGATTCAGGTCTTGTGTGGGCCTGGAAGGTTTTGGCACAAGCCCTGTGTGATCTCAACCTCTTTCTGCCAGCCTCGATATCCAGGCTGAGGGGTGGAGATGGGAGGTAGCACAGGTCAGTCTCTGCCCAAGACTGACAAGCGTCTGGGAGGGCTGCATGTGAAGTCTTTGGGACTGCGTCCAGCTGGGTCCTTCATCTTACTGAAGCAAAGAAAAAAGTGGTGCCAAGTGGCTCACAAGGCCGTTGCGGAGGCCAAGAGAGCAGCCTGCCAGGAGCCTGGTCCCCAAAGGCTTTGGCCGGCCACCTGGAAGGAGTGCAGAATGGGGCTGGGGGGCCTCCCCGAGATGGGTATTTTGCAACCCTGGCAGTGCTCTGCTCTGAGTGGAAGTCACCAGATCCTGGGGGGATGGCATCCCTCAGTAGGGTGTCCCTCCCCCTGACCCACCTGCCTTCCTCCCTGCCCAGCCTTCCTGCAAGAGCTGGTCGAGCAGGACAACAGCAGATTTGAGGAGTGGTGCCATGAAATGGCAGAGATGCGCAGGCAGAGTGTGGCCCGGGGCCGGATCAAACACGAGGAAGTGAAGGAGCTGTACCAGAGGTTGCCCGCCAAAGCTGGTTTGTAAGCTCTTCAGTTTGTGCACCTTTCCTTAGGAGTGGGTGGTGGTGGTGGGCAGGGCGGCTGTGTCTCCCAGAGATTGGCACCAGATCCTGGCACTCCCTGGCCAGAAGTTGACTGGGTGTGGTTGATGGGCCAAAGTCGGGTGCAGTGATTGGGCGGTGTCTGCAGCACCCAGGTGGACAAAGGCTGCCAGAGGAAATGCCTCCAGGCAATGGGAACGGGCTCTCAGAAGCATGGCTTCCTTGCCAGTCGCTCCCTGGTGGGGGTGGGGGGATGAGCTGAGACACTTGGTGGCCCCTTGCAGGGTCCTGAGGGACTGGTGTGTGGC
The DNA here is from genome assembly GCF_035046505.1 of Tiliqua scincoides. Taxonomy (NCBI): domain Eukaryota; kingdom Metazoa; phylum Chordata; class Lepidosauria; order Squamata; family Scincidae; genus Tiliqua; species Tiliqua scincoides. Next base: position 2,265,653 of record NC_089829.1, read on the forward strand.
TGCCTGTGTGGGGGCAGGGCTGTTCCTGGTGTGGTCAGGCAGAGAAGTACGACGCGGTCTGCAGTGCAGTAGCCATCCTCATCACTCTGGGTCTCCTGGAAAGACCGAGGGGTGGAGGCATCTTTCCACAGCCTTGGCCAACGTGCTTGAATGACAGTTTGATGGTTCTGTTGACACAGAATGGCTGGTCTGATGGTTGTCCAGCCCTGCTTCGCTTTCCTTTCTCTACACAATAACCCTGCAAGCAGGTCTGGCTGACACTGCCTTGCTAGGGACACCTCCCCCCCCACCTCGTGAGCTTCATGACAGAGTGGGTGCCGCCAGGTCTAGTCTGATGCTGTAACCACTGTGCCTAACTCTCCCTGCCCTGAGACGTTACTCCTCAGCAGTGGGCAAGTTTGGGGCTCATTTCCCCTTGAGCCTCTCTGGCTGCTTGCACAGAGCAGGAGGTGCTGACCAGACCATCCCACCTCTTGCTGCAGGTAGAAGGGATGTCTGGGTGGGTGTCGATGCCTCACTTTGAAAATGAGTTCAGCCAAGGAGGGAGGTTCTAGCTACACTAAGAACATAAGAACAGCCCCACTGGATCAGGCCACAGGCCCATCTAGTCGAGCTTCCTGTTTCTCACAGCGGCCCACCAAATGCCCCAGGGAGCACACCAGATAACAAGAGACCTCATCTTGGTGCCCTCCCTTGCATCTGGCATTCTGACATAACCCATTTCTAAAATCAGGAGGTTGCGCATACACATCATGGCTTGTACCCCGTATTGGATTTTTCCTCCAGAAACTTGTTCAGTTCCCTTTTAAAGGCGTCCAGGCCAGATGCCATCACCATATCCTGTGGCAAGGAGTTCCACAGACCAACCACACGCTGCGTAAAGAAATATTTTCTCTTGTCTGTTCTAACTTTCCCAACACTCAATTTCTGGTTGTGTGTTGGGGCGGATGCTGAGGAGCTCCCCCTGGCTGAGCTGCAGATCTGGACCAGGCCTGATCCTGGTTGTGACCCTCCAGACTGTGGGAGGATCTCTGATCAGCAGAAGTCCTGCAGAGGACCCAGGAACAGAGTGAGCTTCCTGAAGAGCACTGCACTACCATTCTTGGTGTTTCTTGCTATTGCTAGTAGTGACCTGAAGTTGAATTGCTTTATTCTGGGGGGCGGTAGTTTGATTTTAACCCGTATGCTGTGAGTCTAGGTGGGGCTGTGGCACTCTTGGTTGTGATGCCCTGCCTGGGCCCTGCCGGTCCTCCTTCCCTCCCAGGGTGCCCCTATGACTTTGTGTCCCTGGACTGGCTGCAGCAGTGGCTGGATGAGGCCACTCCTCCCAAGCCCATCGACAACTCGGCCTCCCTGTGTCCGCACGGCAAGCTGCACCCGGACAAGATTCCAACGGTCAAGAGGGTGTCAGAGTGTGTGGCCGACTACTTCTACAGGCGCTACGGAGGAGGCCCTCGGCTGACGGGTGAGGAAACGGATATTCTCAGGGCTGGCAACTTTCCTTTTTGTTTGTGGAGAGTACTAGGGGCTTCCTCCATCCGGCCTCCAAAGGAACACCTGTTTGGGGGGGCAGGGTGCTTGACAGGACAAGCCAGGATCAGGGGTTGCAAGCGCAACTTGGAAAGGGTCATTGTCTGTGGTACTGCAGGCAAGAGGTCCCTGCTCCAAGAAGCTTAAGGCTGAGCGTTCAGTGCTACAGGAGAGGGGCCAGGAGCAGGGAGGGTGTACTTTTCCTTGGGCAGGGGCACCACAGCAGCCCTTCGAGAAAACAGTCCTGTGTGGGTAGAGTCTTCCCAGGCAGTTAGCACCCGCAGGAGGCCATTTCCGCCTTCACCGCTCTCCTGTGGCGCGTAGAGGGCAGGTGAGTCCACCTTTGCAGCAGGTGTGATTCGCATCTCTGCTCAGAGTGTACCTGCAACTTGCTTCCCTCCTTTCCATCCACCTGCACTGTGTTCTGCCGCAGCGGTTGGTCAGTCTGCCAGCTGGCATTCACAATATGGCTTTCGAGATCTGTGCTGTGAAGCCACACAGTGCTGGCATGTGGTTGTCCAGTGTGGAATGGGTGCTCTGCGGGGCTGTGTGGTGCTGTCATGGGGAGGTTGTGAGACCAGCTGTCACTTCTCTTTCCCAGGGGGGAGGGGGGCAGGAGGGCGGCAGTGGTGCTCTCCAGGGCAGACCCCAAAGCGGCTGGTGAGTCCATGGCAGTGACTGTCTTGCCTGCCGCCAGTGAAGGCGCTCTGCAGGGACTGTGTGGTGGAGCGATGCCGCCTGCTGCGGCTGAAGAGCCGGCTCAATGAGGACTACAAGGAGGTCTCCAGCCTGCTGAAAGTGGCGATCGAGGGGTGAGTGAGGGCACCGGGCTTGTGGGGCCCCTTCCCCTCTATGGTCTCCTGCCCTGCGAGTCTCACCATCACATCCACTGCACAGGGATGAAGGCTTTTGGGTCGGGAAGTCGTCCTTGCGGAGCTGGCGCCAGCTGGCCCTGGAACAGCTCGATTGCCCGGATGGAGATGCAGATTGCAGCAACGGCAAGATGAACGGCGATGCCAAGAACAAAGGTGGCCCTTCTGCCTTGCAGGGCTCTGTCACCCTCTTGCTGAGCCTTGCTGCGGGGAAAGATTTCCTCCCTTTGAGGAGCAGCCTTAAGGGGGTGGGTGGGTGCTGTGAATCACTTTCAGCCAAGGGGTACCGTCTGTGGCTTGGACTCATTTCTCAGCCTGTGGGAAATGCCCTGGAACACCCTCTCTGCTTGGCTGGCTCTTCCCCTTTCCCCGAGAGAGACTTAGAGTTGAGCCACACTGGCTCTTTTCCATGTTACTTGTCACCTAGACCACTGCATCGGACCGCCTCACCCTCACCTGTGTTCTCGTCTTTCCTTTTTTCAGAGGAACTCAGCCCAGACAAGTGTGAGGAAGAACAGCTGAAGTTCAACGAGGACATCATCTGCCCCCATGGTGAGAGGTGGCGTGGGGAAAGGCAGGGGCTGGTGCTGGAGGTCAGGCCCTGTATGAGGCAGACCCTGGAGAGGCCACTGGGGTTGTGTGTCTGGGAAGCCTCAAGGCCTCCTGGGTATGCCTCCAGTTATGGAGGAGGAGGATGTCCAGAAATCCTCCACCATAAAGCTGTTGCGGGGGCGGGGGATAAGTGGCTGGCAGACTGCTCCGTCTTCCAGCAGGCAGCCAGCAGCAGGGGAGTCAATGCTGGCCTTGGCTCAGCCCTGGATGTGTCCTTTTTGACACGCGCTTCACTCACTTAAATCCTTGCCTTGGCTGGAAGTTGCCTGGCAGAAAAAGAAAAACTGTCTACCCCAACCGGTCATCCCTCAGTTACTTCTCCCTGTACCCTGACTCTTGATCAGGAGAGACTGCCAGGGATTGGGGCAGCCCGTGCTTTTAAACTGAACCCTGGGGGAAAGCCGGCAGGCTCCAAGCGACATCCAGTTTGGGATTCCTCATCCGCAGGAGATGAGGATGGGGAGGTTAGAGAACAACAAGAAAATGACAGAGTAGGAGTTGGGATGTGACAACCAGTCCAACAAAATGAGAGGCTGTGGGGATAAAGGCTCAAATAAGTCCCTTTTGGGCAACCCTGTATACAGGTGTTTTTATGCAAATAACCAAAGTATCAAAGAGGAGAGAACTGGAATATTTGGTGACTGGGGAAAACATTGATATAGTGGACATAAATATGGTGGAATGTGGAAAACCAGTGGGATACAGCAATCCCAGGCTATAAACTGTATAGGAGGGACAGGGAAGTGTGTGTTGGAGATGGGGTGGCTGTCTATGTCAAAGAAGGGGTAAAATCTAGCAGAGTTGAGGCGGGACTGCTTCCACCATAGAATCACTGTGGGTTGAACTACTAGGCCCAATGTAATAGTAGGGGCATAGTATTGTCCTCCAGCCCAAAAACTGAAGGGGACCTCAAAATGAGGAAACAAATCAGGGAGGCATCAGAAAGGGATAGGGTTGTAATCATGGCGGACTTCAATTATCCTCATATCGACTGGGTCAGTTTGTTCTCTGGTCATGAAAGAGAGACCGGATTTCTTGACACGCTAAATGGCTGTATCTTAGAGCAGCTAATCATGGAGCCCACCAGAGAACAGGTGACTGAATTTAATATTTGCAGTACTCAGGACCTGGTTAGGGACATGATTGTTACTGAGCTGTTGGGGAACAGTGACCATGCTGCGATCTGTTTCGCCATGCATGTTGGGGCCAAGCAAATTTGAAAGAAAAACCCAAAGGGCGGACTTCAAATGAGGGAAGTTGGAAAGAAGTTGAAAGGGAAGGTACAAAGAGTCCAATCCAAAGTGCATCGAGGCTGTTTAAAACAATGATAATAGAGGAAGTGCAAAGGAAAAAGGGCTCGACTAAGTCCAAGACGGTGCCGGCATGGCTAACAAGCAGTTAGAGAGGCTGTAAAATGCAAGGAAGCTTCCTTCCATAAGTAGGAGTCTTCTCCAAATGAAGAGAATTAAAAGGAACACAAACTCTGGAAAAAGAAATGTAAGAAGAACTGACAAAAGAAAATATCTCTTTACCCAGTATGTAATGTCTGTGGAACTCCTTGCTGCAGAATGTGGTGACAGCATCTGGCCTAGATGCCTTTTAAAGTGGTTTGGACAGATTTCTGGAGGAAAAATCCATCATGGGTTACAAGCCATGATGGGTCTGTACAGTCAGATTAGCTGGTCATCACGAGGGCCGGGTGGGAATTTTTTTCTGTCATCCGAATTGGCCATGGATTACAATTTTTTTGCCTACCCCAAAATGGTGAGGGAATGGATGGTATGTTCAGTAAGTTTCAGGTGTTAAAATTCGTCACTGTGGTGACTTTGTTGGGGGGTTTGAGGGTAAGTAGAATGCCAGATGCAGGGAAGTGGCAACGAGATGCAAGTATCTTGTATTCTTGTGTGCTTCCTGAGAAACCTGGTGGGCCAGTGTGAGATACAGGAAGCTGGACTAGATGAACCCTGGGCCTGAAATAGCAGGGCTCTTCTTATGTTCTTCAAGCAAGGGCTGCAGATCTTCTTCCAGGCTGGTGACCACTGTTGCATCCATAGCCAGTGGTAATGGACACCCCCTTCCCTTGAGTATGGAGCTCAGTACACTGAGGGAGTTCTGGCCCACCCATCTTGTGGGCTGGGGCATTGTTCAGTGGCTGCTTCATGTGTTTCCTCCTCCCCCTCCCCGTACTGGCAGCCATTCTGCCTTCCTGGTACCCACGCAACCCCTCCCACGAAGGCTGGTGGATGCAGCTGCTCCACCTGGCCTTTTTGGGGAGGGGGGTGCAGCTGCTGCTGAGTTTTGGGAAGCGGAGGCTTGTGGCCGGAAAGGTGTCCACTGCTGCAGTTGGGGCCTGATCTCCAGTAAGCGGGCAGCAAAGCTGACTGTCTCTTGACATGCATCAGGCACTCCTACCAAAAGGCAGCAGTGCTGGTGTGGGACTGCAGGACTAGTGCAGCCCTTGCTTGAGAGCAGAGCTGGGGCCTAGCTGACTGGGGCAGGTCCTACCTGTTCCGCAAAAGTGGCTGGCATTGGCCTTCTGCATTCATGGATGTGTTTGCCTGGCTCCCGCACCCCACTGTGTGGCAGCCGGGCCAACAGCGGCTCTCAACTCTCCTTCCGTACAGGCAAGCTGTGCATCTCAGAGAACGAGCGGAGGGTCGTTTGCAGGGAGGCCTGGGAGAAGCTGCAGCGCTATTTCCAGAACGCCCCTGAGTTCCCCAACAGCAGGGACTCCTGTCCCCAGTGCAAGGTACCAGGGTGGTCAGGTGCAGGGAGGCCTAAGGCGTCCTGCAGGCAGAACAGGGGTGCTGGCCTCTGTGTCTGCGCTGCAAAAGAGTAAGGCCAGCAGGGACCTGTCCTCCTTGGCTGGCTGCACAACATGCAGAGAGGCCCTGCCTATGACTGCTGGGCCTTGTGGGTGGTTACTGTGCTGCAGAACCTGGCTTGGCCAGGCCGGGCCAGGAACGGGGGGGGGACGGGGGACGATGACTGAGTTGCAGCTGTACACCGAGGGGCCCTTAAAGGATGCCTGGAGACAACCAGGGACACAGATATTGTGGTGTGCTCATGGTGCCTTCTTCCCAGTCCACAATGCCTGTGGCTGGTTCAGCAGGCATCTGGTGCACCCAGGACACAAAATTTTTAAATACCCCCCCCCGGGGGTTTAAAAAATGCCTTTCTAGAGCCTTGGACTGCTTTTTTACCACCTCAGGTCTGTCATCAGGGGTGTGGGTTGGCATCTTCTCAAAGTATGGTACCCAAGGCAGTGTACCCCCTGTCCCTCTGAGCTATGCCACTGAAGAATTGCCCGGGGCAGACCCTGGTGGTTGTTTTTTTTGGGGGGGGGGGGGTAGGGAATAACCTGCAGGTCTGTGTGTGCCTGCAGATCCTGGAGCGCGAAGGGGAAGAGAATGAGGCCCTCCACAAGATGATGGCTGGAGAACAGAAGAGCTGCCTCCCAAACCTTTTCCAGGACAAAAACAGGCCCTGCCTTGGTAGCTGGCCAGAGGTAGGTGGGAGGAGCTTCCACCTTTCTAGGGAGGGGCTTGACAGTAGGGCTGTCAAGTCATCGGGATGCAGCGTTTGTTAACCTGCCACTTAATGTTGGTGTTGGGGGGCCGCTGACCTCTGCCTGGGTGTCCAGTGAGGGCCAGAGTCCTCCTGGGTGCTGCCGGGGGAGGGGGGGCGGTCTGAATGGTGGTGCAGTCATCATCCAGGGGTGCTGCCACGTGCCAGCTTCCAGTCATGGCATGGCAAGCATGAGTGAGGGACTGGGTCTGTGGCTGCTGAGGTCACTGGGCTCTGGCCAGGAGCCCCTCATTTCTGGGGGAGGGGAGCGCAGTTTAGAAAAAGACTGCTGAACAATTAGGGGGCTGAAGCTCTAGGGGTGGCATGTGGCTGAAGCTGCACTCCTTCCTTGGCCCTGGTCCCTTTGTGGCACACTCTGCAGTCCTCACTGAATGGCAGCTGCCCCCCCCCCCCCCCGCAGCAAAAGCTGGATTTCCCTCCCTTGGCCCTCTCTTTGCAGGAGGCAGATGAGCTCTACATTGTCTCCAAGTTCTTTGTGGAAGAATGGAAGAAGTTTGTGAGGTAACCAGCTTGCGTGTTTCTGCCCACACAGCAATTTTGCTTGCCCACAGCTGTCTTGTGTCTTCTGGGGCCCTTCTGGGCTGGTGCTGCTTCTTGGGCTCTGGGGGGGGCACTACGCAGTGCCCCCCACCTGCCTGCTGTGTTCTTGGTGGGAATTAGAACAGGCACTGCTGTGAAACTGTTGCCACAAACAGCTGCTTCCCTTCCCACCAGGAGGCCAACACGCTGCACTCCCGTCTCCTCAGTGGGGAACAGGGAGCTTCTCTGCCCCCACGGTGGCCTGATGTTCACGCTCGCCTCCATGACCAAAGAGGAGTCCAAGCTGTGAGTGTCTCCTGTTCAGTGGGGCTGTTTCCTGGGACTGGCTTTTGAGCTGTTGGCCCTGCGAGGCAGTTGGGGGCTTTTGTCCTCAGGCAGGCAGGCTGCCTCAAGAGCTGCAGACCTTGTTTCTACTCTGGGCAGGCTGGCTGCTGCTGCCCTGTGCCTGCCTAGCTTGAGTGCCGAGGGCAGACCCCAGCCTCATCCTTGCACCTCAGGCAGTACCTCTGACTTCTCTGCACAGTGTAGCTCTGATATGGCCCAGTGAGTGGGAGAAGATTCAGAGGCTCTTTGTGGTGGACCATCCCATCCGGGTCATCCGGAGGCGGACACCAGAGGTGGCCCTCGAAAGTCCCCCCCTCTACATCACCGAACCTGGTAAGTGAGTGGGAGCCACCTCCCTGCAGATCTGCTGTGTTTGCCTTAGGACCTTGGCATGCGCATCCTTTCTGGCCCCCTTTCCACAGTCAGTCCACATGCTGGCTTCATGGGGATGTCTGAAGCACCTGGTGCAGGGGGCTTCGTTGACAACCAGGGATGTTGCTCCAGCCTCAGGAGCTGTGGCCTGGCATTCCAGGGCAGGGGCAGCACCACGGCTTGCTTCTGTGCCCAGAACCCCAGCGCTACCTGGGGTCTTAGCTCTTCCAGGTGGCGAAGGAGGAGGGTGCGCCGTCTTGGACTGCATGGCTCATGGGTGGGTGTTTGGGTGGACTGGATTAAGGTGGGCAAGGGAACAGGATTGATTCAGTCCCAGGGGTGTCGCTGGGGAGTAGGAGGGCTGAGATACAAGGCCAGGGAGCTCCCTGGGACCTCCTCAGTGACCCCGGCAGTACTTGCTCTCACTGGTTCCCACTTGAGCCCCAAGGCCTGCTGTTATCCTTTCTGGGTGCTGCTCAGGGGTATCCTTGAGGAGGAGGAGCAGGGGCTTTTCAGGGGTTGACCCAGTGCAGTGGAACAGCCTTCCCTGGGAGGTACATTGAGCATCTCGCCCCCCCCCCAGAGCTGTGCATGGACTGCAGGGAGGGGCTCTTGCGCCAGCAGCAGCGGGACCTGCGGGAGTACGCCCAGGCCACGATTTACGTCCGCAAGGTGGTGGACAACCAGAAGGTAGGGAGGGGGATATTTCTTGATGCTGTTCTCTGTGCTGGCACGGGTGGCCTTGGAAGACCCCCTCAGCCAGGCCACCCTGGCAGGCTGTGGGGGGAGCATTCACAGTCCCTAAGAAGACGGGAAGAAAGATCTCCTGGGCAGCCAGGGGCTGCTGGGCAGTTGAGTGCATCAGACTGCCATCGCCCAAGATCCTCTTGCCCAGTTGGGCCCCACAGCTGCTCTTGCTCGGTCTGCTCCCTGCTGTTTGCAATCCATGCCCCACCCCCGGCTCCCTGCCAAAACCAGCACCAACCAGCAGGTGGTGGTGCAGCCAGCATGTGTTGTACTTGCCTCCAGCAGGGTTCTGGGTGAACTGGGGAGGGATTTGGGGTGCTGCTCAAGTGGCTGACAGGAGTGGTGGTGGTCTTCTTCCCCTTGGCCTGCCCATCCAGGTCATGAAGGAAGCCGCTCCAGAGCTCAACGTGAGCAGCTCAGAGGCCGAGGAGGAGCGGGAGGAGGCCCGACTCGAGGGGGAGCAGGACCCCGACTTCAGTCAGGTACAGACGGGGCACTGGAGCTTGTGGGCCTGCGTGGCCCCTCGTCTCGTGCTGCAAAGCTAAACCATGTGTGGCACATGGCTCAGGGGCAGCTGAGCTGTCCAGCGATGCTTTTGGAGCAGGTCTGCTCACCAGCTCCTGTGTGAATAAGGATTCTGCAGTCAAACGTGGATGGAATGTGGGCAGTACTTGCTGTCCCAGGAGGGCCTCCTGGCAGGAGTGGCACTGTCTTGGGGCAGGGCAGGAGGTAAAAGTGGGTCTTTCTGTACTGGGGCAGTCCATCTCTGCTGCTGTCACTTGCTGTGAGGTGGGGGTAGTGCTTGCCTTTGGGTCCTGCTCAAGGGCACCTGCTTAGCCACTGTGGCAAGCAAGCAATGAGAGGCTGGACTGGGCAGCTGGGCTCAGCCAAAGCGGAGAGCCCTTAAAGAGCTCCAGAGCCTGGGGAGGGGAGTGCCATGATCTCCTGCATGCAAGGGATGCCGACCAGCAACGTGGGAACCAAGCGACTTTCCTGGGCTGGGTCCAGAGGATCTGCCATTCAGGCAGACAGCAGCCCCACCACCCAGCAGCCCCCTTCCTGCTTTGCCTGCAGGCTAACAGCCACGCAAAACGGCAGAAGGTATCGCACCCCAACTATCTTGCCTTTGAGAAGCAGGGGGTCCGGCGGAGCACCAGGCACCGGAAGGTCCGCGGGGAGAAGGCTTTGCTGGTGTCCGCCAACCAGACCCTGAAAGATCTCAAGATCCAGGTGAGGTGGGTTGGCTCCAGGTGCCAATGGGGGAGTTCACCTGTTCCCACTCCCTAAACCTCCATCAGGAATCTTGCCCCAAGTCAAGGCCTGGCTGTGGGGCTGGGCCACAGGACTGCAGAGGAGCTCGTGGAAGAGGAACCATCAGGAGTGCCTGGTGAGGGATGTGGGGGAGAGAGGGAAGGTGGCTGCAGGGCCAGGGCATCGTGGGCCTGGTGTCATGTGCAGCCTTTGTCCTCTGCTTCGCCTGGCACAGATCATGCACGCCTTCTCCGTCGCACCGTTTGACCAGAACTTGTCCATTGAGGGGACAGTCCTCACCGATGACGCGGCCACGCTGGGCACCCTCGGCATCACCCCAGAGTCTGTCGTCTTATTAAAGGTATCTGAGGAGTGGCCTCAGTGCAGGCTAGATCCAGGACAGCTGCATTGCCTGCTGACTGTCTTGCGGGCCCCCTGGGTGGTGTTCTGGGTTATCTGCCGGTCACAGCTGCTGCCGGAAACAGCAGGGGAAAGTGCTGTCCGAGTTGGGCCAAAGGGAGTCCTGGGGGTGAGGAATGTCCCCTCCCCAAGTGATGGCCTGCAGCCATCACTCTTCAGGGCTGGGTCCGACTCCATAGAATCTCTATGGGTTAAATTACCAGGCCTGAGGAGGGATGTAATACGGGGGGGGCGTACTATCGTCCTCCAGACCAGAAACCAGAAGGGGACCTTGAAATGAGGAAACAGATCAGGGAGGTGACAAGGAGGGACAGGGTTGTAATCATGCTGGACTTCAATTATCCTCATATTGACTGGGTCAATTTGTGTTCTGGTCATGAAAAGGAGACCGGATTCCTTGACATGCTGAATGACTGTGCCTTAGAGCAGCTAGTCATGGAGCCCACCAGAGGACAGGTGACTCTGGATTTAATATTGTGCGGTACTCAGGACCTGGTTAGAGATGTCAGTGTTACTGAGCCATTGGGGAACAGTGATCATGCTGCGATTCATTTCGACATGCACGTTGGGGGAAGAATACCGGGCAAATCTCTCACAAAAACCCTTGACTTCCGACGAGCGGACTTCCCTCAAATGAGGAGGCTGGTTAGAAGGAGGTTGAAAGGGAAGTTAAAAAGAGTCCAGTCTCTACAGCGAGCATGGAGGTTGCTCAAATCAACAGTAATAGAGGCCCAGCGGAAGTGTATACCGCAAAGGAAGAAAGGCTCGACTAAGTCCAGGAGGTGCCCCCATGGCTGACAAGCCAAGTTAGAGAGGCTGTAAAGGGCAAGGAAGCTTCCTTCCGTAAATGGAAGTCTTGCCATAATGAAGAGAATGAAAAGGAACATAAACTGTGGCAAAAGAAACGTAAGTAGGTGATAAGGGAGGCCAAGAGAAACCATGAGGAACACATGGCCAGCAGCATTAAGGGGAATAATAAAAGCTTCTTCAAATATGTTAGAAGCAGGAAACCCGCCAGAGAAGTGGTTGGCCCTCTGGATGGTGAGGGAAGGGGAAATAAAAGGAGACTTAGAGATGGCAGATGCATCTGTCTTCATGGCAGACCTCGGGCAGATACTGCTGCCCGAATGGCCCCTCCTAACCAAGGAATTAAGTCAGATAGAGGTTAAAAGAGAAGATGTTCCAGACCTCATGGATAAATTAAAGATCAATAAATCATCTACCCAATTAGGTAGATCAATAAGGTACTAAAAGATCAATAAGGCATCTACCCTATTATTAGGGAACTGATGAAGTTGCTGATCTCTTTACTAAAATATGCAACTTGTCCCTCAAAACGGCCATAGTGCCAGAGGATTGGAGGATAGCAAATGTCACGCCGATCTTTAAAAAGGGAAAGAGGGGGGACCCGGGAAACTATAGACTGGTCAGCCTAACATCTGTACTGGGTAAGATGGTGGAATGCCTCACCAAAGATAGAATCTCAAAACACATAGACGAACAAGCCTTGCTGAGGGAGAATCAGCATGGCTTCTGTAAGGGTAAGTCTTGCCTCACGAACCTTTTAGAATTCTTTGAAAAGGTCAACAGGCATGTGGATGTGGGAGAACCCGTGGACATTGTATACCTGGACTTTCAGAAGGCTTTCGACACTGTCCCTCACCAAAGGCTACTGAAAAACTCATCAGGGAATTAGAGGGCAGGTCCTCTCCTGGGTTGAGAACTGGTTGAAGACCAGGAAACAGAGTGGGTGTCAATGGACAATTTTCACAGTGGAGAGAGGTGAAAAGCGGTGTACCCCAAGGATCTGTCCTGGGACCGGTGCTCTTCAACCTCTTCATAAACGACCTGGAGACAGGGTTGAGCAGTGAGGTGGCTAAGTTTGCAGACAACACCAAACTTTTCTGAGTGGTGAAGACCAGAAGTGATTGTAAGGAGCTCCAGAAGGATCTCTCCAAACTGGCAGAATGGGCAGCAAAATGGCAGTTGCATTTCAGTGTAAAGTCATGCACATTGGGGCAAAATATCAAAACTTCACATGTAGGCTAATGGGTTCTGAGCTGTCTGTGACAGATCAAGAGAGAGTTCTTGGGGTGGTGGTGGACAAGTCGTTGAAAGTGTCGACCCAATGTGCGGCGGCAGTGAAGAAGGCCAATTCTATGCTTGGGATCATTAGAAAAGGTATTGAGAACAAAACAGCTAATATTATAATGCCGTTGTACAAATCGATGGTAAGGCCACACCTGGAGTGTTGCATCCAGTTCTGGTCACCACATCTCAAAAAGGATATAGTGGAAATGGAAAAGGTGCAAAAGAGAGTGATTAAGATGATTGCTGGGCTGGGGCACCATTTCCTTTAGAAATGGGTTATGTCAGAATGCCAGATGCAAGGGAGGGCACCAGGATGCAGGTCTCTTGTTATCTGGTGTGCTCCCTGGGGCATTTGGTGGGCCACTGTGAGATACAGGAAGCTGGACTAGATGGGCCTATGGCCTGATCCAGTGGGGCTGTTCTTATGTTCTTATGAGGAAAGGCTACGGCATTTGGGACTCTTCAGCCTAGAAAAGAGACACCTGAGGGGGGTCATGATTGAGACATACAAAATTATGCAGGGGAAGGATAAAGTGGATAGAGAGATGCTCTTTACACTCTTACATAACACCAGAACCAGGGGACATCCGCTAAAATTGAGTGTTGGGAGAGTTAGGACAGACAAAAGAAAGTATTTCTTTACTCAGCGTGTGGTTGGTCTTTGGAACTCATTGCCACAGGTTGTGGTGATGGCATCTGGCCTGGATGCCTTTAAAAGGGGATTGGACAAGTTTCTGGAGGGAAAATTCATTACAGGTTACAAGCCATGATGTGTATGTGCAACCTCCTGATTTAGAAATGGGCTATGCCAGATGCAAGGGAGGGCACCAGGATGAGGTCTCTTGTTATCTGGTGTGCTCCCTGGGGCATTTGGTGGGCCGCTGTGAGATCCAGGAAGCTGGATTGGATGGGCCTATGGCCTGATCCAGTGGGGCTGTTTTTATGTTATTATGTTCTTATGTTGAAGCGGAGGTAATGGCAGCTCTCGAGGGAGAAGTCTGCCAGCAGCTGCCTCTTCAGGTAGCCCATTGGGGGCCATTTTCAGCTTGCCTTCTCTCCCCAGGCTGATGAACCAGTGGTGGATTATGCAGCAATAGATGACGTTATGCAAGGTAAGGGGGTGGGCCCCACAACCACTGCTGCTTTGCTCCAATCTGCTCCTGCCGTGGCCTGGCTGATGGCAGGGCTAGGGTGGTGTGGGACACTGCCCTGACTCCTTGTCTGCCTTCCTTTCCAGTCTGTATGCCGGAGGAGGGCTTCAAAGGTAGGCCACGGTCTTCTCCTTGGCCCCACTCCCTTGCCCCAACCTCTCCAGGAAGCCCACCCTGACTCGCAGGCCTGTCCTTCCTCGCTCCAGGAACTGGCCTCCTCGGACACTAGACCTTTTCACAAGCCCTGGCAGCAGAAGTGGCAGGAGAAGAGCCTGGGTCTGCAGTAGGCTGCTAGCCAAGCCACCTGCTCAGCCTGCTCCGAAGGACCAGACCCCCTCTGCCTCATCCGCGTCACCTCCTCACCAGAGCAAGTCATGCTGTGGGCTGGGGGACAGAGGCTCCACTGCAGGTCTCGCTGTGGCATTGCTGGAAGGAGCCCTCTGCCCCATCTTCCCTGGGCATGTTGTCCTGCAGACATCTCTTCTCCAACTGCTGTGAAGGAGGCGGTTGGAAAGCAGGGTGCCGCTGGATCCTCCACAAACATTGAGCAATCAGTTCTTCCATCCCTTGAATGACCGAGAGGCCTCCCCACCCCTATTTGCAGCACGTCACAACAGCTCCCACCATCGCTGCTGGTGATGACCCTGCAACTTGCATCAGCAGAGGGAGGTGCTTTGGGTCAGGCTGCAGGAGAAAGACATTTCGGCTCAGGACACTTGCAGTGACCGTGCTCTGCTTCTCGTGGGCTTTGGTGTGAAGGAGTGGCTGGGAGGGGGCAGCATGTACCTGGCTCGCTCTGCCTGCCTGCCTCTTGGATGGCTGGTTAGCAAAGGGAATTTGCGCAAATACCTTCTTCCTCAGACCTTCAGGGCCATCTCCAAAAAGGGCTCCCCCTCGTCCTGCTAAATGTTCCAGCAGGGAAAAGTTGTTTTGGATAGGTTGGGGGGGGGGTGTTTTCTGTACAAGCTGGAGCTATCTTGATTGTCTGGTTGATGCCTGTGTTTGCTCTTTGCAGGGGGGGGGGGGAATGCAGAAGGGAAACTGGCCTGGATTGGGGTGGGTGATGGAGCTGAGGTGCCTCCTATGTCTCAGGCCCTACAGCAAATTGGCAAGAGGAACAGGGGTGTTAGGGCTGCCTTGCCCCAGGGGCTCCTTTCCATTGGGGATATTCCATGCCACAGCCAGCCATGCGCCTCCCCTGCAAAGCCAGGCCTGGAAGGGGCTTCTTCCTGCTAGGCAGACTGTCATGCCTCAACAGCTGCCCCCCCATGCCCAGGTTTTGGTCTGTTCTACTTTTTTCTTTCTGGTTCTATACAACTTCCTGGTTGGAAAGGAGTGTCTTGATTCCTAGGGGAGGCAGATTAGCTGTGGGGTTGAGGTTTTTGTGTGTGTAAATATATACATGTGTGTATTATATATAAATATAGTTGGAGACTATGCTTCAGGTATACCAAACAGGCATTTCTGGGGGTTGCCCCTGAGCAGCAGTGGCTGTGGACGCTGCAGCACCAGCCTTGTTGTCACCTATGTTTGCAGAAGAGTGGAGGAGGAATAGTGGATGCCCCAGGCCCTCCTGAAGTGTGTGTGTACTCTGTCTTCTCTCACTTCTTTGTACCGTATTGCATAAAATGTTTTTCCACTCACTTGCTTGCTCTACTGTCCTCTGTGTCCGCCCTCCCTCGTTCACCTCCAGCCTCCCTGCCTTCCCTGAGCACTTCCTTTCAACTTGCAGGTTGTAGCTGCCATGCTGCATGGGGAAGCAAACCACTGAAGCGGGGAGAGGGTAGTAAGGCACTTGCCACCTCCCTGGCTGGGTGGAACTTTTAGGAATACTCTGAAGGGCTGTTGTGCAGTAGAGACCCCCACCAGGGGCAAGTTTTCAGGGGTACTTGTTCCCCCCCCCCCGGGCAAGGGCTGGCAGGGAGGTTAGCAGAATTGAACTGAAGCCTGGTGAGGCAGGGTTGTGGAGAGGAAAGAGGGGCTAGCTAAGGCCTCTGGGGGGGTCAGAAGGGAAACGGAGAAGACCAGAGGAGGGATGCAGGTGGAGCACCAAGCCAGGTGAGGCTCTGGATGGGTGTGAGAAGTGCTCAGGACTGAACCTGCTGTCCCAAGCAGGCCTCGTGGTCAAGAGCTGCTGCAGGTGGCAGGCTGGGCCCTAACTCCCAGGGACTGGACTGCCTGTTGCACCCTTGTAGTGTTGCAGGAAGAGCTCAGGAGAAGCTGTGCTCTGCAGACCCTCTTCTGTTGGAGCACAGGCAGGGGTGCCCTTCCTTCTGGGGTGCATCCCACTGGCCCCTGCCTCATGCAGTAGCTCTTTCCCCATGGTGCAGGGAGGTGCCTGCGCCTGTGGTCCTGGTTTTGCAAAGGCTCTTCCCTGGCACCCCTCCCAAAAAGCCACACTTGTCTTTGTAGGCCCTTCCAGGGCAGGGCCAGTCTCTTTGCTGGAGGGGAGGGGTCTGCTCCGTATAACACAGCTTCTAAAGCACTGGTTCTTAGCCTGTGGTTCAGGGACCACAGTTGCTCCATGAGGGGGGGGGGGAATTGCTTTTGATCACTTTCAGCATCTCTGAGCAGGCAGCCCCATAGACCACCAGAGAGGGCAGAGAACAGACTGCCTGCAGGTGGCAGCAAACCACAAATCTCTGAAGAGTGAGGCGAATAAATCTTTTCTAATTGCAGGCAGCCCACGTGATCCCTGCGTTTGGTACCTGCAGTCTTCTTCCTGGGTGGGTCCCCAAACCGTTAGTGCAGGCCAACCTGGAGCTTGCAGAGACTCCAGTCCAACTGCAGCTCAACTGGGGGAGCTGAAAAGAGCAGGTTTTGAATCCCCTGGTCTTCCTTCGCTGCAGGGGTTCCGGAACTGGCCCGGGGGCTGAGGGCTGCACGTGGTCCACCGCAGTTCCAGTCTTTGCCTCGATCTCCGCAAGGGTGGGTCCAGGCGAGCCAAAAAGGGCTCCGCAGCACGCAGCGGGCCTGCTTGCCGGCCAGGCTCCTTGCGGTTCGTGGGCCACCCTGAGGACGAGAGCCTCTGCGGGAGCGAGGCGCTCTGGCAGAGCCGCTGCTTTTGAAGGGGGACGGGCGGCTCTCCCGGGAGCTGGTGCCTGCTTGTTCGCGGGACGGGGCTCTGGCCGGCTGTTGCCCTGCTGGGTCTCGGCTCTCCGCCTCTCGCGCGCCTGCCGTCGGAAGGGCCGGGGCGCTGCAGCCTGCCTACGGGCGCCCCTCCCCTCCCGGGAGTCTTGTCGCTGCGCCGGCGGCTGCGGGACTCTGCAGCGCGGGCGGCCTCCCGTTGGGGGGACCGCGAGGCAGCAAGTCCCGCGCCGCGGCAGGCGGGAGCCCACGAAGCCCGAGCCCGCCCCGCAGAGGTAGACTGCCGCGGGATGTGGAAGCCCCGGGGCGTGGCCAGCCCTCCGCCCGCCCCCTGCGCCGCTCCTCCCGGCCGGCCTATGGAAGCGCGCGGGGGCTGGAGCTCCACGTGACTGCGCGCTCGGCTCGCCAGGCTCAGTCCCTGGCGGCGGCAGCTGCTGCAGGAGCGGGCGAGACGGTAAGCGGGCCGGGCTGGCGTCATCTGCGAGGCCGGAGCTCCGTCCCGGCGGCCTGGCCCGGCGCGTGCCCGGGCCTCTGAGCGCGTGCAGAGGGCGGTCTGCGGGGGGGAGCAGGAGGCCCGAGCGCGGCCCGCCGCCTGACCCCCGCTCCGCCGCAGCCCCCTTGCTGCAGAGGAGGGGCGCGCGGCTGGCGGGGCTCCCCCTCGGCCAAGGGCGGCTTCGGGCAGAGGCGCGTGCCGAGCGGACGGGGCTCGTGCTCGATCTTGGGCAGGACCGGCTCGCTCGCGGAGAGGCGACCCCGTCCAGGCGGAGCTCGAGGCCTCTGCCCGCTCGAGGCGCCTCTCTGGAGGGAGCCGGCCCGGCCCGCGGAGGCTGCGGGCGGCCGCGTTCCGGCGCAGGGAGCTGCAGGGAAGGTCGGCCCTCCGCGGGAGCCTCGGAGCGCCGCTGCCAGCCCGAGCGGGCCTTTCGGGGGCGGGGGCTGCGGGAGTGGGCCGGGCTGGCACAGCGCCTGGGCCCCCGCGCCCGCCAGGCTGAGGCTCTGGGCGGCTCCTGCGGCGTCTCCTCCTCGCTGGGGGAGACGCGAGCGCCTGGCTGCGCCCCCGCAGCTCCCGGTGCTTCCAGGCTGCTGCCGCGGGGGCCGCCCGCCCGCTGCTCCTTCCGGGCCGGCGTGTGCGAGGGGCGGCGGCTGCGCCCTTCCCGCGGGCCGCTCCCCGCCTGCCAGGACGCGGCGTTGGCCGTCACGGCCCCGCGCCAGGTCCTGCGCTGGACCGGCTGGCGGGGCTCGTCCGGGAGAGCGGGTGCCTCTGCCACTGACCGAGCCGGTGCCCTTGGGCGAGTCTCGCCCGCCGCCTGCGCTGGCGGTCCTGCGTGGAGATGCGCGGGTGGGCCTCCCCCGTGGAGCAGAGGCCGCGAGCGAAGCTCCCTGCTGGTGGGGAATCCCTGCAGGACCCCTGCCTTGCTGAAGCGGCAGGGGGGCAGCAGTGGCGGGGGCTGGGGGGCAGTGCCTCGGTCAGCGCCGGCTCCGAGCTGACGCCCCATGAGAGGCGCTCTTTGTCTGCCCTCCCGGAGCTGGAGCTGCGCCCCCGGAAGATGTGGGCAGCTGCTGCTGCTGTCTCCGGCGGAGTCCGATCCCTGCTTTCTCTCCCCGACCGGCGCCTGCACACGCGCTCTCCAGGGTCTGGGCGCTCCCCCTGGGCCAGGGTGCAGGTTCCTGGCTGCTGTGAAGCCAGCGGCAGTGTGGAGGGACATCCTGCTGGAGGCTGTGAGGGGCCCTTGACGTTGCTCTAGTTACTGAGCGGGGAAACCAAGGTGCCCCCCCAGGGAAAGACCATTCTGTCTTGGTGGCACCTGCGGACAGGCCCTAAAGCGCCTGTTCTGTCACTGTCCAGGGTGCTGCCGCCGCCTCAGTCTCTTCAACCAACCCTGGCAGCTCCGGTGGCTTCCCGTAGGTGCTGGCCAGGAGGGGGCGCTTTCAATCAGCGCTTTAGCCTCAACCCCTAAGAGATGTGTGGCTCCTTGCTCCAGTCCACCTGTTGCCTCACCCTGTGGGGGAGGGGCGCCTGGCTGCCCCCCACCTTCCTCTCCCTTTCCGCTAGTCCCTCCCTCCCTCCTGCTTATACTGCTGCTCTCTCCACAAAATCGCCCCCACCCGTGTATGGCTTTGGGTAGGAGATGTGGGGGAAAGCTGAGCTGTGCGCACTGGCTCCCGTTTCTGCCTGGCTTTCGTGAGCTGCGGGCGGAATGCAGGTGTGTGACTGAGCGGCCTTGGAGAGGCGCCAGGCCTATCTGTGCTGGCTGGAGCAGGCACAAGCCAGGCTCTTTTGAGCTGCAGGGGGCGGGGAGGCCGAGAGTTCCTCCCTCCCTTTCTCTTTCCCAGCTCTCTGGGATGCCACCACAGAGGCCCCTTCTGCTGCTGCTGGACGGGCCTGATTTCCCGACCTTCCCCAGGGCAGGGCACACCATGGGCTCCAGGAGACGGAGCTTCACCTTTGGAGCCTATGGGGGGTAAGTGTTCAAGCTGGGGAGGCTCATGCTGGAACCAAGAGGGGTGCTGAAGCCGGTCAGGGCAGATGGATGCAGGAGCACATTCCTGTACATGCCTTGAATGTAGCTGCTTTCCTGGTTTCATGCCAGAGGCAGAAAGTCTTCATTTCTGCTTGGAAAGCTTGGTCCCCAGCCCTGTTCCCTTTCCACTGGGTCTCAGGACTCCTTGCAGTCCCTACTGGCAGTGACTCCTTGGTGGCTGAAGCCAGCTCGGGTGGAGGGGAAGGGCGATCCATCCTGGGCTGAAGTGTTTCTGCAGAAGGGGCAGGCACCATGAAGAGCAGATGTACTTGGGCCTTAGCAGGAGCTACAAGGACCAGGCAGCCTTCCCAGGGTATTTATCCACCAGCTTTCAACAAGTTCCCCACTTCGTGACCTGCATTTGGACAAGCAAATTTGTTAAAACAGAGTCAGTCCGTGGAACTCGCAGTCACTGGAAATCATTCATGATCTGGCTGGCATCTGTGTCTGCTCCTTTCTTGTTTGTCTGACCTTTGTGAGCTAGCAGATTGCTTTCCCTGCAGTCTCCTTGAAGTCTTTCCTTGCGGGAGGCAGTTGCAGTCTCTGTGCTGCTATGGAGTTGGGCTCAAGGCCTCATACCACGGGGTCCTGGAGTGTTCAGCCAGGCCAGCTCTGCCTCCCCTCGGTGGGTGGGGCCTACAGTCCTAGGCTGCATCTCCCTCCTCGTTCCCCACCCTGCTTTGGCCACCTTTTGCAGCACCAGCCATTGTGCAGATTTGGTGTCGTAGCCAACACTGACCTAGGCGATCCCTCAGTTTGGGCTTGGGATCAAGGCAGGCCCATTTTCCGGCCCCAGAGAGCCCTGAGGGACCTGCCCCCACCCTGGAAGCCGACTTGCAGTGGACTATGCCTGGGCCTGAGAGGGCCCCCCCAGATCAGCTGGGCCGTACTTCCTTTTGAGAAGCGGGGAGCCTCTCCCCGCCCTCACCTTGAGGTGCCAGGTGGCTCCGGTGCCCGCCCTGGCCCTAATTGGGTGGGATACATGAGCCTCTCCCCACTGTGGTTGTGCCAGGACTGCTTGTTCAGCATAATTCAGTAAGGGGCTGGGCTGTGGATCGCCTGGGTGGAGAAGAGGAGGTGATGAGGGTGGGCGGGCTGCATGGTGGAGGCTGCTCACTGCCCCCTTCCCAGCACTGGCAGCTCCTGGCTCCAGAGGGGCTCTTCCTGCAGTACTCTCTCTTCCTCCGCTCCGGATCTGTCTTATCTTGTCTCTCCTGGCCGCTTATCTGTGCGAAGAGAAGGACCGAAGGACCTATTTTCAGGCCGGCCTTTGTGCCAGGAGCAGACCAGACCCCCCCCCCCCACTGCAACTTTTCCTTCCCATGTGGCCCCTCGTCTCTCACATCTTGAGCATTCAATGGGGTGCCTTTTGGAATGCAGGCTGGATGAGGTGTTAACAGGCAGCTTGCCTGTCGCTGCCCCCCAGAAGCAGCTGCATGTGGGTATAGGAGAGGGGGCAGTGCTGGTAGCTGGAGAGTTGCAGGGGAGGGTGCTGTTGCTTGCAGCCAGGCCTGAAAGGGAGGGGCTGGCTCCCAAGTCCTGACGTTTCAACCCCAAACAAGGCGACTGGTTTCCCGGCTGGCCAAACAGGTTTGGGGCTATGCAGGAGAAGCCAAAAATAAGTCCTGTTTTTGTGTGTTGATCTTTGGCCTTCAGGTGACTGTGGTTGTCTCTGCGGCTGGGGGACTTTTGGGGGTGGGGCCTCTGGCGGGCACAACTGTCCAGTGTGTTGGTTGCAGAGGAAGAGGCTGCTGTTTGGAGGGGGAGAGGCTTTCCTCCTTGCTGTGCGGGCGACCCTCCTTTTTCTGTGTAGACTTGTCCTGTGGATGCTGGCAAGTGTCTGGATCCTGTTTGCTGCTCACAGCTCTGGGTCTTCTCTGTGTTTTTCAGGGTAGACAAGACAATTGCCCATCACTGGAGCCTGAAGTGAGTACAGCCATTACATGTTGCATGATGGGGGTGGGGGGTTGGTCTGGGAGCCCTGGTATGTCTGCCACAGCCATCCTCCTTTTCAGAAAGCTGGGGGGGGGGGAGAAGGTCTCTCCATTTCAGCAGCTCCTCTCCTGCCCACTCTGTGAGGGTCAGCCTCTGTCTCCTGCACTTCCCGACTACTTTGCATTAAAAACTTCTGGGCTGCTGTGCCTGTTGGGTCTCAGAGCAGCATGGAGAGAGACATAGAGCGCAGATTGTGCAGCATCAGGAGTCAGACCCAGTGGCAGCAGGATGAGTCTGCACTGAAGACCTTTGGCCTACCTTGGGCAGCAAACTTGGGGCCTCCACAGAAGAGGCCCTGCCCCTCACAAAGGCAGGATGGGAAGCCAGGCCTCCTTCAAGGAGGTGATCTGCTGGCAGGGTGCCAGTGAAGTGGGGGGGGGTGAAACCCCCAGGCCCATGGCCATTTCAGGGCAGTTGCAGGGCAGGCATTTCAGGGAATTGGACCCCTTGGCCCTGGCATCCAGAACAAAGATCCTACCTCTGTTGCCCCCTCTCTGTCCTGGAGTCCTCCTTCCTTGGGTCTGGAAGGTTCCCCAGTGGTCCAGGTTTGGGGGTTGTCTGCATCTGACCAGAGGAAGGCTCTGAGCTTCCCTGCACAGGGGCTGGTCCAGGAGCTGTGTCCTCTGTCCTTCCCCATGTTGGGACCAGACAGACTGGCCCAGTGGGAACAATGACAGCCACTCAGTCTCTGTCTTGGCACGAAGGCTGCTGTGGGTGCTCTGGGTGGTGCCAGCTGCTGAAAGGGGCACTTGTGGTGTACAGAGGCCTCAGTCCCCACTCCACGTCAGCAGCAGGCCCATCCTCCCAAGAGGAATTTGCACAGTCCAGTCCAGAAAGGGCCAGGAAAGTGAGCGAACCATGGCACGTGCTGGGAAGGGAGGAACGTGGGGGTTACAAGCCAGTTGGGCTTGCGCAGGTTTTCCCCCAACTGCTTCAGGGAGAGGAAGGCTTGCTACTTATTCCTGGATGCACTCCTGGTCCACTCTTGTCCTTCCTTGTTGCGGTTCCGCTGAGGCCAACCCTTTTTGCAAGCGACTCCACCCCAGAGCCTACCACCTTGGATCAGAGCTGCCTTGACTCAGTGCGTGCCTGGAGAAGTTGGGGGAGCTGATCCCAGACATGGTCTCAGGTGGACTCTTGCCTTGTAAGTGCCGAAGGCTGTCCCTAAAAAGGGTGTGAACTGCTAGTCGGTGGCAGTGCATCTCTGCTTGTGCAGAGTGACTTCCTCTCACTCACCCAGTAAACCCCTTGAGACAAGAACAAGCTCCCTTACTTGGGCACACGAGACCCTGAAACAGGGTGGTGCTTGCAGGGTACTCTCTTTCCCACAGCCGGGCTGAGCCACAGATGGGGGAGGCATTCTCCTCTGCACCCAGGACTGAGCCCCCTTACCTGGATAGAGTCTCTGATCCCGTGGGGAGCTGCCTTTGTGCCAGGTTGGTGGGGCTTTCCCAGCCCCCCCAGAGATGCTACCAAGGGTAGACCCAGTTCTCTTCTGCCTGCACAGCAGGGGCCCCTGGGCAGCCACGAGGACCCCCTGGGAGGCGGAGCAGACACCCCTGGCTTGCTACTGAGGCTTGCCTTCTCTCTTCCCAAAGGATGCTGTACTGGAGTAAGTGTCCCACTCCATGTGTTCTCTCCCTTGTGTGTTGTGGCTTCCTTGTCCTGCTAGGTCCCACACCCCAGACAGGGCGCCTTGGCCATGTCTCAGATCCAGGCTGTGCCCTTGATTGCAAAAACCTTGGGGTGCAGCTCCGCCTGCCTCTCCCATGCTCCTCCTCTATCCCATTGCTTCTAGGCTGAGATCCGTTGTCTGGTTGACCCACCAGCTCAGCGGGAGGTACTGCGGCCCTCAGCTGGAACCTGGCCAGGTTTGAGAGAGTTCTTGGGCCAAAGACGATGGGGCCCATCCCTTTCCAACTCAAAGCCAGAGGTTGACTGTGCTGTGCTGCCAGGCAGGAAGGTCTGTCCGGAGCACCATCACTCCGGGGATCTCCTTAACCAGCAAGCCAAGCTGCGTGGTGTTGAGGAGCAGTGGAGCAGGAGACAGTTTTCTTCTTCCCACAAGAATGGCGGTCCCTGAATCGCCCAGCAGACTTGGAAGGGGTGCAAAAGAGGCTTCTTTCCATGCAGTGTGTAATTGACATGTGAAACTCACAACTGCAAGGTGGCCACTAACCTGGTGGGGGCTCAAGAAAGGCATTTGGCAAGTTCACATTGTGGGGCAGGTCAGCCAGTGGCTGTGAGCGGGGCTGCCTTGGTGATTGTCTTTGTTCGAAGACAGTCTACCTGTGTGTCCTAGCTGTAGAGCAGGCAAGCATCTGCCTGACCCTGTTGTACAACGGATGCCAGGCGAGGTGGACCTGCCTTCAGTCTGGTCCAGAAGGAGTAGCCTTGTGTCTTCTCTTGCTGTGGTAGCTGGAAACGGAGTCTTCTTTCTTCAGGGGCAGTCTACCTCTGAGCGTATTGTGTGAGTGGAGAGGGAAGGCTGGATGCTGTCATGCTGGTGAACTTTCCAAGAGCGTCTGACTGGCCATCTGACTGTGTGGCAGGTGGGACCCTGGGTGAGGGGGGCCCTAACCCTTTGAGTCAGCAGCTGGAGTCTTCAACTGGAAGGCAAGAGCAATGCTAGCCCAGCATGACCTAGAGGCGCCCCGTATGTGGTAGTTGGCAAGGCCCTGCCCAACAGCCTGACCCACTCCAGAGAATTGGGTTGGTGGGTGAGGAGGACCCCAGCATCATGTTGTGGAGCTTCGTTTTGGGATGAGGGGAGGATCTGGACCCGTGGAGATCTTGGAGACTGTAGTGTCTCCATCTTGAGCCTTGGTATTGAAAGGGGACTGGGGCACTCTGTCATCTGAGAGCAGCTGTTCTCAGCACCATGGACAGATCCTGGCATCCTTAGAATCTTCTGCAATTGACCTGAGCAGAATCAGTCAGCAGTCGTTACAACAAGCCTGTTGTGTGGGCTGTTGCAGCTGTGAGGACTGGGTTGCCTGAGGGCTCCCCAGGGAGTGTGAGGTGGAGGTGAGAGTTAAAGCAGGGCTCTTGGCTGGCAGTGTCCCTGCGCACCCTCGCAAGACCCCGTCACATGGCCAGCTGCATCTCTTGCGATTGAGTGGCCTCGGCCAGCCACCTGCCCTGTGACACTTTCCTTTCCCACCTGGCCTGGCACAGGCTGCTGGGCTTTGGCAGGTCACTGTGGCTGCACAGCCTTGACCGGAGGAGGCCGGGTTGCGCTCCCTCCTCTTGGCATAGAAGACGTCATGGGCTCAGGCTAGGCCAGGGCCTGTTCTTGACTGGATGCTGCTCTGTGCTATCACTTCCCTCAGCTGCCTGTGCAGGGATCTTTGCCAGCCTCTCCCTACTTAGTGCCCCGCTTGTGGCCTTGGGTTGGCATGGGCAGCCTCTGTGCCGCAGAGCAGAAAATTGACGCCACTTTGTTGAACAAGCGAAAGCTTCACTGAATTATTCCATGCAAGCACAAATGGTCGAGGCACAAGATGTGCGGCTTGGTGCGGAGATGTGCTTCCAAGTCTGCAAAGGAGAAAAGGGGTATCTCCATCACCAGGACTCCTCTGGAAAGCCTTGGGTGTTCTGGGACGCCTGGGTGGACTGGCCTGCATCCCTGCCAGTGCCCCCCTTGGCCACGCTTAGCAATGGGGGGGTGCTCCAGCAGCACCCCACCCCCTTCAGAGCTGCTCAGGCGGCACTCCTAAATGCATTTCCTGGAAGTAAGGTCCATTGATCTCTTGGGTGCTATTTCTAGGTGAACAGGTCTAGAATTGTTAAGTATTAACTAACCTGGACTGTTTAGAAAACGGTCTTTTGGAAACATTTAAAAAAATCAGTTCCAGGCATGTTTCCAGCCTAGGGAAGGGGGTTCCTGATGGGGGTTTGCAGCAGGCCCCAAGAGGTGGATAGCCTCCCTCCCTCCCCCTGCATGGTATGTGCCCCATTTCTGTAGGACTAGGGCTTTTGTCTCATTCTGGGTCTGAGTCTTCACACAGTCAGTGGCCTCTCAGGGGGCACATGGCCCCTACTTGTCCCTTCATGGCTTGCCCCACCACGGAGGGATGGAGCAGCTCTACCTGCTTCGCAGAAGGCTCCAGAAAGACCTTCATGTTTGCCCAGAGCACTTTGAGTGCAATGCTCCAAGCCACTTAAGACCCGGGGGCCTTCCCCCGATGTGTGCCCGGCCTTCCCAAGTTGCACCCCCCCATGAAAGGCCCCCTTCAGTGTGTCCTGTTCAAAGCTCCATTACCATTCTTGCCAAGGGGAACTGTCCCGAGACCCCCTTTACCCTTTGGAAGGTGGCTCTGCTTTGGTCTTTCCGGAGACACCCAGAGCACATCTCCTCTCCACCTCTGGGAGCAGAGCGGACTTTACCCTCGTTACTGAGTAACCTTCCTCAGAAGCTCTTGTGGACAGACCGTGGTCCTTCTGGGTGCTCAGGAGCTGTCTGTCCCCCCCCCCCTTGCCTTCTGATGCCAGGAGGGAACAGGGCTGATGTGATCTGAGGGTTTCAAAAGCCACTGGCTGCATGGGTTGCTGTGAGCCAGGGAGCTCTCCTCTACCTCTATTTCCACCTCCTTCTCAGGAATCACTTTAGGCCCCAGTCCAGGTGGGTGCTCAGGGAGGGGAGCAAAACAGCTTCAGCGCCCCCTTTTGGCCTTGGTCGCTCTCACTTGCCTTTGGCAACAGCTCTGTGAATCCTGCTGTGACCAGCCAGTTTGCTTGGCTGTGGCAGGGAGCAGCCCCTGGGTATGTCTTTCTTGCTGCCTTGTCTGTTCCCAGAGGCCTCTGGTGGCAGCAAGACTAAGTGGGCCCTTGGCCTGACCACTCCAGTGTGGAACAAACACCATGAGATGCATCTTCCCAATATAGCTTTGCAGGCCTCTGTCACCATCGCCCCACAGAGTAGTTGGGAAAGAAACAAAGGCAGCCGGCTTCAGCCAGGTTCTAGTACAGAACGCTCTGCGTTCAAGATACCTGCCTTTCTCCGGCAGCCTCCATAGCACGTCTTGTCCTTGGTACCCCCCTCTCCTCCCTGACTTTGGCCTCTAGATTTTGGCTAGCCAGAGAAACTTCTGTCTGACCAGAGGCCACCCTTTCTCCTTCCTGGACTGACCACCTCCCCTGCTGCTGGAACTTTGGGGCTGAAATACCAGGGGGGGGGGAGGAGGAACACATGGCCAAGTACAAAATGGCAAAAGTGCATTTCTGCCTTCACCAGTGCATGTGCACCAGTCTTTGCTACTGGAATTCCTTCTGCTTCTGTGTGCTGGTTGTACATTCCAGTTCAGTGCCTGTGAGAGTGTTGCACCCTGGCCTTTGGCTGCGTTGGAGGAGGCATTCCTGGTACAATGCAAGGCTTTGAGGAAGGGGCGGGAGCCATGGCCCAGAGCCCGAAAGTGGGATTGTTGGCTCCTTGACCCAAACTGGGACTCGCGTGAGACGCAGCCTGGAGAAAGGCAGAGAGGACCTTTCTGAGGGCATGCTGGAGGGGATGGCCTGCTCCTGGCAAGCCGCATGCTGGATTCTCTGCCCCCACATTCCCCAGTGGCATTTCTTGCCTGAGATCAACTCAGCAGGTGCTTCGATTGTCAGTCGAGAACCGCAGGAAGACGTGGAGTGGGTGACTTCACTGGGAAGGAGAAAAGCCACATTGGAGGCGCTTTGTGTGGCTGTCTCCAAGGAAAGAAGAGTCGTGTGTGTCGTCATCTCCCACCTTTGGAATCATGCAGGCCCCCCAGTCTTTTCATACCTGCAGTGAGGGGGCTATTGTGTGGAGTTGCCAGTTGGTACAATAGCCGTATCTGTCTCTGTGGCCCTGGACAGAAGCTGTGCTGGGGGCACATGTGCCAACCAGCATTCCTAGGGTCACGGCCTCGCAGAGCCTTCCCATAACCCTCTCTCTCTCTCTCTCTGCCCTGACTTGGGGGAAGAACATATGGAGAGCCCCACTGGATCAGGTCAAAGGCCCATCTAGTCCAACTTCCTGTATCTCACTGTGGCCCACCAAATGTTTCAGAGAGCCCACAAGATGACAGAACACAACCTGCATCCTGGTACCCTCCCCTGCATCTGGCAATCTGAGGTAGCCTACCACTAAAACCAGGAGCTTGCACATACCTCCCGAGTGCTGCCTGAACACAAGTGAGGGGACCTCTCTGGGCAAGGGCCTGAAGTCTGTGTCTTCCAGGTTCAGCTGTATCTTGACAGGCAGTGGAGGAATTGGAGGTGCAAGCAAGGCGGTGGGAGGGCTTTCCCTGCCCTGCCTGAGGGGTCTTCTGTACAGCAAGAGGGGCCTGTCTTTGCCACTTATTCCACAATCTGTGTGCGCTGGCACTTTCCCTGTGGAAATTGGGATTGAGTGCACCCCGAGAGACGAGGCTGCTGTTCCAGGTGGGAGGACTTATGGGCACCAGCAGAGGGCAGCACTCGAGAGCTGAGCAGGTCCCTTCCCGTGTGCATGGGTTTTATCCAAAGGGGGATTTGGAAGGCATCTGTAACACTGTGCACACATCAGAACATCCCTGACTTGAACCTCCGCTCAGCCACAGCCAGACGTGGTCACTTCCTCTCCCAGCCTCAGTCTCTCTGTCTGTGCTACGGGCTTGTTGACACTGCCTTACTTTGCAGACCAGCTGCAAGGCCATAACAGGGAAAGCGGTTTGGGTGCTGTCAGCTGCTGAGCAGTGGCCATATACATTAGTAGTAGTAGTAGTAGTAGTAGTAGTAGTAGTAGTAACTTTATTGTTATTGTGCTACAGCACAAAGAAATTCATGCACCTTTGAGATACAAGCATAATATTATACTGCAATTCCAACAATCACACTCTACACACATTCTATACAACACGCATCATAATATAAGAACAGTATAACAGACCATAACACCCAGGAGCATGGTAACAACTATATAGCCTTATTCAACATAATTATGGCTGTGGGATAAAAACTGTTCAGGAATCGTGTGGTGCTGCTCTAATAGTTCTGTATCATCTACCTGAAGGCAACAGTTCAAAGGACTTCTGAGCCGGATGGAAGGGTCTCTCAGAATACTATGTGACTTCTGCACACAGCGAGATGTATAGATGTCCTCCAAAGCTGGTAGATGAAGGTTGATGATGTGCTGCGCGATCTTAAGAATTCTCTGCAGAGCTTTTTTGTCCCCTGCAGAGCAATTTCCTTACCACACCAAGATATCACAGGTTAGGACACTCTCAATGGTGCAACGATAGTAAGACACAAGCAGCTGCTGTGACAGATTTGACCTCCCAAGCTTCTTCAGAAAATATAACTGCTTTTGTGCCTTTTTATTAATAATAATAATAACAATAACTTTATTTTTACCCCGCCTTTCTCCCCAAAGGGACTCAAGGCGACTTACAACAGGTTAAAACAGATTAAAAACATAATTTAAAAACAGATAAAAGCATATTAACACATATCATAAAAACAGTAGTCAGATAAAAAGTTAAAAAGAGCATAGAGCAGCAAGTCATAAAAAAATTAGGCCTGTAAAAAATTAAAAGTTGTGGAAAAGATGTTAAAAAGGCTGAGAACTCAGAAGGCTTGTTTAAACAGAAGGGTGTTCATGCCTCGCCAAAAAGTCTCAAGAGAGGGAGCCATTCTTAAGTCAAGGGGAAGGGAATTCCATAGCGTTGGTGCCACTACTGAGAAGGTCCTATTTCTAGCTGCCGCCCCACGTTTTTTATCAACGCCGCCCCATTTTTTATCAACATGCTGGTGTTAATAGTCCATGAGAAGTCCTCTGTGATGTAAATACTTAGGAATTTAAAAGAGGATTGGACAAGTTTCTGGAGGAAAAATCTATTACGGGTTACAAGCCATGATGTGTATGTGCAACCTCCTGATTTTAGAAATGGGCTATATCAGAATGCCAGATGCAAGAGAGGGCACCAGGATGAGGTCTCTTGTTATCTGGTGTGCTCCTTGGGGCATTTGGTGGTCCACTGTGCGATACAGGAAGCTGGACTAGATGGGCCTATGGCCTGATCCAGGGGGGCTGTTCTTATGAATTTGAAACTAGCAATCCTCTGAAAAGTGGGTTTCACAACCATGTGAAAAGTGTCCTCCCACTGGCTGGAAGTTGAAGCCGAGGCGGGATTTTCCAGGAGCCACACCCAGGCTGTGCTTCTTCCCAGGCCATCCTGCCATGAAGGTGTCACTCTGCATCCATGAGGGATTCACTCTGTTCAGCCTGAGTGGAGCTTGTTGTGTACTGACAAAGGCTGCAACAGTTTCATGGGAGAAATCCCCATTGAAGTCAGTGAGGAATTACTTCTGAGTAGACATGCCTAGGATCACGCTGCAGTTGTCTTGCTCTTACAAGTTGTTGCTCTTTATCTTTCTGTTGGATGTTGGCCATGAGCTCTGGAGGGCCAGAGATTAAACGGGTTCAGGCGCTTACCTGTCCTTGCTTGCTTGCAGCCACGACTGCCTGGGTGCCCGTGGGGAGGGGGAGGGCGAAGGAGA
Source organism: Tiliqua scincoides (assembly GCF_035046505.1). Lineage (NCBI taxonomy): Eukaryota > Metazoa > Chordata > Lepidosauria > Squamata > Scincidae > Tiliqua > Tiliqua scincoides. Next base: position 2,295,257 of record NC_089829.1, read on the forward strand.
GATAAACATGCTGAGGCTTTCACGGCTGGAATTCATTACTGAACTTAACAGTTTTTCAGGCTAGGTGCCGTGGTGTAGCTCTTTTGTCTAACGAGCCTAAACCCGTCCTAAAAAGGGAGGGGGCTAACTATCACCAACACTAAAAAACCAAAAACTAAAAACAACAACTAAAACTCAACCTGAAAAGCTTTAAACTAAAGCAAGCTAAAAACTAAAACCAAAGGCACTTGAAGCTAAAATGACTAAGGATTAAAACTAAACATCAAATAAACTAGAGACTAAAAAGTAAAAGGACTAGTATAAGAAGCTAAAAATTCTAAAAACTGAAATGGAGTTCTGCTGCATCCTGTGGCAAGGAGTTCCTCAGACTAATTACACGCTGGATAAAGAAATATTTTGTCAAACTCTCCTGACACTCAATTTTAGCAGATGCCCCCTGGTTCTGGTGTTGTGTGAGAGGGAAAAGAGCATCTCTCTATCCACTCTATCAATCCCCTGCATAATTTTGTATATCTTAATTATGTTCCCCCTCAGGGGCCTTTTAGACTGAAGAGGCTGTAGCCTTTGCTCATAAGGAAGGTGCCCCAACCCAGTAATCATTTTGGTCGCTCTTTTCTGCACCTTTTTCATTTCCTCTATATCCTTTTTGAGATGTGGAGTCAAGAACTGGACACAATACTCCAATTAGTACAATGGCATTATAATATTGTCTGTTTTCTTCTCAGTCTTTTTTTAATGATGCCAAGCATGGAATTAGCCTTCTTCTCTGCCACTGCACACTGGGCTGACACTTTCATCAAGCTGTCCACCAGCACCCCAATCTCTCTCCTGACAGATAGCTCAGAATCTAATCTAATATAGAATATAGATCTAATTATCCACATATTTTTTCACCAGTGCTACAAGAAATGTCCTTTAAATTAAAGGGGAAATTGTTTAACAATAGTTTAACAATTGTTTAACAAAGCTATTGTTTAACAATAGCTTCGTTAATGCGAGAGAGGGGCTGACACTTGGGGCTGTTTTTAGCAAGGCTGTTTTTAAATTGCCTAGCAAAAGGACATGATTATTAAATGGATTTGCTTTAATGCAATTTTTGCCATCCACCTGAGTTCTGGGAACAGAACCCTCACAAATAACGAAACTCAATCTGTATATGAAGTTTTGTGGGTTTTTTTGCCCTGCTTTATACTTATATTGAAATGCATCTGCCATTTCGCTGCTCATTCTCCCAGTTTGGAGAGATCCTTCTGGAACTCTTCACAATCTCTTCTGGTCTTCTCCATCTGGAAAAGTTTTGTGTCCTCTGCAAATTTGAGTCCAGGTTATTTATGAATAGCACTGGTCCCAGGACAGATCTTGGGGCACACTGTTTTTCATCTCTTCCCATTGTGAAAATTACCTGTTGACACCCACTCTCTGCTTCCTGGTCTTCAACTAGTTCCTAATCCAGGAGAGAACGTGCCCACTAATTCCCTGACTGTGGAGCTTTCTCAGCAACCTTTGGTGAAGGACCATGTCAAACACCTTCTGAAAATCCAGGTATATAATATCCACAGGTTCTCCCACATCCATGTAGCTGTTGACATTTTCAAAGAAATCTAAAAGTTTTGTGAGGCAAGACTTACCCTTCCAGAAGCCATGTTGATTCTCCCTCGTTTGTCTATGTGTTATAAGATTTTATCCTGAATGAGACATTCCACCATCTTAGCTGAAGCAGATGTCACGCTGACCAGCCTGTAGTTTCCCAGGACCCTTCTTCCTTTTTCAACCATGAGCGTGACATTTGCTATCATCTTCTGGCACCGTGGCCATGTGTCTTCTGCTTCTGCTTCTGCTTCTTCTTATTATTATTATGGTGGCACCCAAGGCAGATGTCTTGTCAAGATATTTTAGTCAAGAGATCAGCAACTTTGTTCTTCAGTTCCTTAATAACTCTTGATTGGAATGGAGTCCCCCAGTGGCTGTTTTCTGCCCCATACCCTCTTTTCCATTCCATTCTAGAAGCTGCCTCTCCAGCAGCAATTGAACTCTGGGTTTATAGGAGGAGAGGAAAGGGGCACCCTAGAGAGGCACCACTCCGGGAGTTGCGACTACCGGTGTACTGCCGCTCTAGGGCACCCATTTCCTATCCTCCGGAGGAAACAAGATGGCACCCTAAAGGGTCAGCACGCTGGAAGTTGCAACGCTACCTCTTTAGTGTGCCCTCTCCCCTCCTCCGGAGGAGAGGAAACGGTCGTCCGATAGCAGAGGTCTCCAACCCCCGGCCCGGGGAGACCCCTGCCCTGCATCAGTGCGTCAAGAGTCGCAACTCCCAGCGTGCTGCTTCTCTAGGGCATCCCTTTCCTCTCCTCCTATAAAGGAGGAGGGCAGGGGGTGGCTTATTCCAGCACTGTATCGCTGCCGGAGAAGCAGCAGCTTGCTTCCTCTCCAGCAGCAGTCATGGGCACCCCTCCTCTGCTGAGAGGAGGTTTTTTTTTTAAAAGGGACAGAAGCTGCCGGGGCTACCGCCGTCTTTCCCTTTAAAGAAAAAAGGCAAATGGGTAGCAGGGAGGTGAGGCTCAATGAGGCATCCCCAGAGGGTTGGCACCCAGGGCATTTGTCCCACTTGCCCCCCTCCAGGTATGGGCCTGGAGGCCTGGGCTGGTGCCAGGTGTTGCTTTCAGGATTGGCAGCCAGCTGTTTCAGCTGTGTCACCTGCGTCTTTCTCCGCCAATCCTCCTGCATTCTACTCAAGGGGGAAATCGCCACCTAGTGACCTCTGGCAAACCCAGCAAGTCCTTCCTGAGCCCCCACACCTCCAATCACAGAAAGGAGACTTGTGGCCCGGAAGGACTGACAGGTTCTCCAGGGAGCTCCCTGGGCCTGCTTGGTCAGGGCCCTGAAGCATTGTTCTTCAGGCAGACAAGAGCACTTCCCTGCTTACCCTGAGAATGCCAGCAGGCATTCATACCACTATGAATACCAGTGGGTATGAAACCCACTGTTTCATACCCACCGACCGCACCTCTGCAAGCAGTGGGGGGGGGGACAGAGAAGGGGGCCCCTTGGATGCCAGTATTGCTCTACCATGAGCTGCATCCTACTACAGCTTTGCTTTGGCCATCAACTTCAGGAGTAAAATAAAATTTTAAAAATCCCCTAGTGGGGCTGCGACCAGAAGGCTTTCTGCAAATGGGCCCCCCCCCACCTCCAAGGCTCTGTGTTTGTGTCATGACAAGCACTTTCAACAGCTGTTCGGGCCTTGCAGATTTAGCTCCCTGTTTGCATGAAATTTGTGCTGTTTGGAGCTGGTGCATGGAATTATTTGTACAGATTTACATATGTGCCACTTGTCTGGGGAGGGGCAGGAGCAACTGGGCCGCAGACTCCGCCTGCCTATGGCAGCCACCTCAGTTGCCCTCCTGGGTGGACCAGCCCTGGCATTTGAGATGGGAAAAGCCTCCGGTTCCTTCGGGGGTTGCAGGCTTCCTTGGCTGTCCCTGAGCCCTTTTTTCTGTTACTGAAAGGGTTGTCAGACTGAGACTCCCTGAGGAAGGTCATGTGGGGAGAGTCGGCAGGAAGTCTCTGGGTGGGTAACACCTACAGAACCTGACCGAACAAGGCACCTCTTCCTTTCCCCTAGAAGTGCCGGGAGTGGGTGACCTAAGCTGCCTGCTCCACTCAGTATTTTTGGGTGGAGATGAGGAGAGCTTGCCCTGCGGACACACTTCCTGTCCATGGGCAGGGGTTGGAGAAGCCACCACTAGGCCTGCTTTGGGCAGCCAGAAAAACAGCTACTGGGGTGTGGAGGGCTGTGCAAGGGTCCTGAGCTGGCACTGTCCGTACTGACCCTGCAGCAGGCTGGGCAGGGTGGAGTCCTTTCCAGCCCACCCTGGAGAGGCCACCGGCCCCTCCTGCATGCTGAGTAGGGCCAGCTCTGCTGCTGGGCAAAGCCCTCCCTCCCCAAACAAAATGGGGATTTGTTTGGCTGTGTGCTGCAGGTTGCTTCGGGCTCCCAATCCACACCCCCTTGTTAGTGTTGGTGGGTCTGCAGTAGAGGAAGGAGGAGTGTCCCAGCAGAGCTTGGTTTCCGAGGCCTTGGGGGGGAATGAAGGGGCAGGCCTGGGGGCTGGAAGGTTTCAGGGGAGCCTGGAGGGAGGTGTCTGGTAGGAACCTCTCTGCCCAACAGCTGTCTCTCAGCTGGGCCACGTCCAGGTCCCATCTGTGGAGAGGGGCAAGAGCCCAGCTCTTGCAGGTGGAAGGTGCCCATCCACCCACACAGGTGCCCAAAGTGAAGTGCACAGCTTGGCACCATCAATGTGCACTTTTCTGGCAGTAGTTGCCAATCATTATTTGCCAAGCGGAGGCTCAGATCTGTCCCTTCTCGCCTGTATTCTGTTGCCATGGAGACTGTTTAGAAGGCAGCTGTGTGTGTGTGGGGGGGTGCCATGACCCCCCAAGAGCAGTGTGGGCAGGAGTGCAGAAAGTGCTTGATCCAAAAGAAGAGCCCCCAGGAAGCAGCCCAGCCCACAGTAGTGGCTCTCACATGAACCGAGGTGGAAGCGGCCAGGCTTGTTGCTGAGGTGCCAAAGATGAGCAGCCCAACATCTGCAGGAAAAGAGGCTGTAAGTCTCAGTTGGGCAGGGGCCTGGCTGTCCCTTACACCCTTGGCCTGCCAGCTGTGGTGCTGTACTGGGAGGCAGAGACCAGAGTCCACCAGAGAAACAGCTGCTGCCCACCGTTGCACTCAGGGCACCCTTGAACACCGCTGGGCCTGCCTGCCTTCCAAGGCCCAGCTGTTGCAGCATGACAGGAGCCACTTGTGTGCTCAGAAACACGGCTGTTTCTGGGGGAGTCTTTTATGGATGCACCAGGCTGGGGAGGCCGTTTCTGGTGTGCCCCCTTGTCTCCATGCACCTGGAGGTCCCCCTGGCCCAAGCACCTGGCACTTGACCATTCCTCTCCACAGACTGGGACTGCTCTCTTCTGACTTGACCATACTTCTTTCCCCAGGAGGAGCAATGGGCCAATCCACTCCACTTCCAGCGGCCCCCTAGAAGTCCCCAGTGTAGGCACAGACCTTCCTCACCCTGCTCAGCACCACCCCACGGTAAGAGCCGCTCTGCGACAGGTGTTTCTTCCAGCAGTGCCTCAGCCTCGCCAGTCAGAGGGTTGGGAGAGGCCTTGGAAAGCAGCTGCCAACCAGGGTGTGAGGTGCTGCCCCAGGCAAGCCACAAGTGAAGGGGGTGCAGCGGAGTGGCTGAGTACAAGTGTCAGGCCCCCAGCTCAGTCCCCAGCAGCTCTGGTTGCAGATGCCCTCTCTCTGTTGGAGACCTGCCAGTCAGAGCAGTCTGTGCAGGACTGGGTGGGCTACCTAGTGAACTTTGTGACCAAGCAGATATGCAGATTGGTTTCTCCCTTGCAGAGTCCTCTGAGCGATCCTTGCCTTTTGATTCTCCTCCTGGTGCAGAAGGGGGGGCAAGCCTGCTCATCCCCCCCTCGTCCTCTTCCTACCACCAACGGCTGTTGCTCTGCCCATCTGTCTTGCCTGTCTGTGTGCCCCCCCCCCAACCTTGGCTTCCTCATCTGCAACAGCACTTGAGCACCCTCTCAGCACCACCTGAAGCACTGTGGGCCTGGGGGGAAGAAGGACCCTCTTCTCCCTGCACCTGCCAACCTGTCCTCACAAAGTACCTGCAAGGGAAGTGAAGCAGGTGGGCAGGCAACAGGAGCTGGCTGGAAGGAGGGGCCTTCCCATGCAGCAGCCTTTCCAGGCAGGCGTCCTGGGCAGGTTCGCGGGTTTCCAAGCAACCGCCAGCAGGGAGTCCAGTCCCTTGCCTTCCCCCTCACAGCATCCCTTCCTGAGGCCCAGCCACCTTGTGTGTTCAGTTGCATGCGAACTGCTGTAGGGCCCTCCCCTGCCCCGCACAGGCCTGCTGCCACTCTGCTGCCACTGTGGTGATCTTCCTTGCAAGGTGCTCCTGTTTCTGCTTTCTGCCCCAGAGGTGGGTACCTTTTCCCCAGGGAGGTGGAAGGCTTCTGGTTGGTGAGGCTTTGAGGTCCCCTCAGGGCAGTCACTGCAATGATCAATTACTCTTGTTGGAGGGAACATGCAACATATACATTTTGTCCATAGCATCACCCCCTACCACCGCAGCTGTTTGGGGTGAGACTCTGACTGTCGGGGCTCCTTCAGCAACTCTGCTGTTTGACCCCATCCCCCTCTAGCCCATACTGGGTGGAAGGAGAGGCCGTTCTGTGCTTTGGGGGGCATCTCAGAAGAGCAGATCCCTGCTGCCTCCTGGATTGATGTCACACACACTTGGAACTGCCCCAACAGTGCAAGGGCGGCCAGGGTGCACCGCCTCCCACAGACACCTGGCCCTGAGGCCTGTGTGTCTCTGTGTCCGGTTGGTGCACAAGGCCAGCGTCAGAGAGACGGCTGCAGAGAGAGCTGTCGGGCTGCCCCGGCCCACATGGCTGTGTGGCCTCCTCCGAACCGGTGGAGCCTTAGCTGATGTTGGGGGTGTGCTCGCTGGTGGCAAGAGCTTCGGAAGGCCACAAGCCTGCAGGGGAACTTGCTCTGCTGGGCCAGGGAGAAGCATTTGACTCCCTCCTTCCCCCTTGCCCTGGTCTGCCAGCCAGGCCTGGTGAGGTGAAAGGGCTCCTTGTCTCAGTCCCTGTCTGAGCCTCTCAGTGGAGAAGGTACGCCTGGAATCTGCAGCTCAGCAGTGGAGACAGGGCCCTGTGCAAGACCATGGGATGAAAATGCCCTTGGGCAAGGACGCCCAAGGACGCCCCACACCCTGTCCCTGGGGAGGGAAGCAGCACAACCCCTAGCTGGCTGTGGCCTGCAGGTCTTAGTGGACTCTGCCCAGGGCAGAGGGGTTGCAGCTCTGCCATATCCAGAACCATGTCCGCCATATTGTGGCGGCATGCACTTTCGTCTGCTGGGGGGGAGCTTCCAGAGGGTTTTGCTTCTGGCATCTGTGGTGGCTGAGCAGCAGGCAAATCCTGCAAGGTGTCTGAAAGCAGCACAACAGCCCTCAGTCCACCACCAGGAAGGCAACCTGGTAACCTCTGGTAAGGTAGGAGCACCAGAGGGCCACCTCTTGTCCCAAACCAGCAGCCGAGCGTCTCCAGCCTGGACCAGCTCTGGTCTTGGCCTCAGTTTTTCTGCTCAAGACCAGAGCTGGTCCAGGCTGGAAACGCTTGGCTGCTGGTTTGGGACAAGAGGTGGCTCTCTGGTGCTCCTACCTGCAGCTGATCCCAAGTCCATGTGCGTGAAATGGTAGTTTCCTCCTCTGCCTCCATTGCTTCTGTCCCTGCCTCTGCTGTCTCCTTTGGGTCTACTTTGAGACTGCCTTAGGACAGAGACCACGTACAAGGACAGCACTGACTGAAGATGGTTCTGGCTCAGTGAAGCTCTGACCACCTCACCTGTCCCTGAACCGCTCTGAGTGTGTGGAGAGCTGTGATAGCAGGAGGGGGGCCAAAGTCCCTGTTTGGGAAGGGAGCTGCTAGTGAGGTGAGCCTCGACCCCTGGTGCTTTGGCAGAGGCTTGCTTGGTGGTGAGGGGGAGGCACTCGCCACACGCTCAGCCCATGCTGTCACGTCACTGGTATCAAAACTAGAAATGTGGGCGCCAAGCCAGGCCCGGACTCCTGCATGCCTGGGGTGGGGGAAGAAAGAAGGGTTCGTCATGGGGTCCCTCCTGCGCCCCAGGCAACCGGGAGATGTGTGGCCGCTGAGCCGTGGGGGCCAAGATGGAAGCCCCCTCCCCATCACTTCCAGGGCCTGTGAGTGCATTCAGGACCTGCAGGACTCATTTTCCATTTCAATTAGCGGATCAATTAACTGGTTAAAGGAGCACCCTTAATTCTCTTTAATTAACTGGCAAACAGCCTTAATTACAAAAGCAGGCGTGGGGGGAGAGGAGGAGGGAATTCTCAGTTTAGTGAGGCTCTTGCAGGCTGCCTGGCTGTGGGCTGGGTGGAGGGCTCTCAGCCAGTCTTGAGTTCCAGGGCTTGGGAGAGAGGGACGTGCTTCGTCAGTGAGTCCTGCTTTGGACTGCAGGCGCCATGGGACAGGCCCTCCCTCTGTTGCTGTTGTCCCTCTGTACACAAATGTGAGCTGTGAGCGCCAACCATCGATGTGGGGGAGGGCTCCACTCTACCTGCCCTGCTGCCCCAGGGAGAGCTCTCTGGTCTGGGGCAGTGGTGACGGGATCCTGGCAGGCCCCTCCCTCCCTCCCTGTCCATTTATTCATCCCCCTCAAGTGTAGGCCAGTTGCCATGGTGACCCCAGTGGTCCAGGCCCCTGCCTCCTCCTACTCGCCCCTCCAGCTCCCGCTGCTGCTCCTTCCTCTCCTCCTCCTGCTCAGAGTCAGGGAAGGGCTGGAGTCACAACCTGCCTTGCTTGCTCTCCTCTCCCTGGCTTCCTCCTCCTTCTCCAGCACCTGGCTCCACGCCCAAAGAGTACATACACAGTGGCGGTGAAGGCGGTGGCGACAGCAGCAGATCCTGGAGCCAGGGAGGGATTGGGGCAGAAGCAGGAGGGCTGCAGGGCTTGCTGGGGAGCTGGCCAAGGCTTCTCTCCTCTCCTTCGTCATCTGGGGGCACGGAGAGGAGGAGGGGGAGAGGAGGCCACTCTGTGCGCTGGTTGTCCCTTGGAAGCTGCGAGCCTCCAGTGCTTCTGGCCACCAGGTGTGGGAGGGATGTGACCCCAGCAGCCCCGGAGGAAGAGGAGGCAGGCAGAGGATGGCGGAGTGGCTGTGTCCCCCAGCCTCCCCAGGGTTGTCCCCCTACAGGGGCTCTGCAGACGACAGCCCCTACAGCGTGAGTACCCATTGACTCCCAGCCCCTGATGGCCAGAGCAGCTCCTGTGACTGGTCTTTTGATCCCTGGCAAGGTGGCAGTGAGGGGCCAGGAAATGTGGCAGAGCTGCTGAGGAACCAGAGGTGGCCAGTGGGCTTTTGCCAGTCTGCTCCTGTCAAAGTGCAGTTCAGAGCTCTGTGTTCCAATGGGAGGCCTCCCCAGCCTGGTCTTTCCAGAGACCAGGTCGCCTGCTCTCTGCCAAGCTCTGCCCATCCTGGCAACAGAGGTGGGGAAGTGGGAGTAAAGCTTAGCCGCCTGTGTCCCTGTCCCTGGGGTGGTTGAGGTGCTGCCCAAACAGGCAGGAGGCATCTCCTGGCCCAGCTAGGTGCTGGAAGTGCGTCCCCAGAGCTCCTGTCCCTGGGTCGATGCCTGGGTGTGGGGCCCTGCAGTGCGGGACCTCTTCCCTATGAGTGCAGGGACATTGCAGGCAGTGCAGGGGCTTAGGTTGCACAGCACCAGCCTGTGCTACAGTGCTACTTTGTGCTCCTCGGTGACCCATCTATGGAGCAGGAAGGGCGGAGGGCTTGCTTTTGGGGGGGTTGCCGAGGGTTGCAAGTGGTGGATTCTGAGCAGTCTTCTGGTCGTAGTGGGGCAAGGATCTCACCCAGAGGATAAGGCCATTGACAGCCCCTTTCCCTCTGTCTCTTGCAGAACACAGAGCTGTTTGAGATGATTGAGAAGATGCAGGTGAGTCATCTGCTGGGGCCTGCCTGAGCCTGCCCCCCCCCCCGTATCTGGGAGGAGTCTTGGTGCCCCCTGGAGAAGGGGCCTGGATGGAGAGGCCCAACCCTGGACTGTCTCTTTTCCCGCAGGGGGTTCAGCGCTTGGGAGGGCCTAGGATTGTGGGGGGAGCAGGCTTGATGCCTGCCCTGAAATCCTTCCTTGATGCTTTGTCCCTACCCTCTGCAACCCCGAACCCTTTGCTGTGGTAGAAGAAGCACTTTGCATGTGCTCTAAGGCATGTCCTCCACCAGCAGTCCTCTGTGTGTTCTTAGAGGGGGCTTCCTGGCTGTCAGAATAGATTCTGGGTCTGCACCCTGGGGACTTTGGTTCAGAGGCAGAACCCCACAGCCAGACCCCGCAGTGGTCAAATGGAGCCGTGGAAAGAGAGGCTGTCTAGGGAGCCGCCAGCCCGGCTGGCAAACCCCCAAGCATCCAATAGCAGCAGCAGCATCAGGCTCCTGTGCCCTACACACAAGCCCTGCACACACCCTAAGGCCTTGCCAGGCAGGCCCGTGCCAAGCAGGATGTGTCCTCCCCCCTCCTGCTCTTGGCCAAGGGCCTGGGGAGGCCTGCCTGGTGCCTGCTAGCTGTTGACTCTGGCTGGCCTGCCTGTCTTCCAGGGAAGCAGGATGGATGAACAGCGCTGCTCCTTCCCACCTCCTCTCAAGGTACGTGCCATGGGGGGGGCTCACTGGCGGCAGCAGCACTGACCAAACGCTGCAGCCTAGCCTCTGTTCCCCATGGCTGCTTCCCTGTGATGCACCTTTTTCCTCTGCCCAGAGGGCAGCAGGGCTGTGCGGTTTTTTCGGGGGGGGGGCTTCTTTTCTCTTGGGCTGGTGCAGTGTGGGGTAACTCCCCCAGAACCATCCTCACCAAACTGCTTTGGGAGCCTTCTAAGGGAGAAGCGCCTGTCAGTGCTTGTCAACATGGCACTGGTGGGCATTTATGGGTTGCTGTCCCCCTCCCCCTATGGAGGAAGGAGCTTCTCTCTTCTGCCCTATTGAGCCAGGCCTGGCAGAATGGTCGCATCCCAAAGTGGGGAGGGGCCCGGCTGCCCAGGAGATGAGCCCCCCCCCCACACTGCCTGGCCGTGAAGGGCACCTCCTTCAGGAGTGAACTCAAAACCCAGTGGAGGCTGCCTGGTCTCTGGACTTCAGACTGCACAGCTGTTGTGGTCGCCCTGTTGGTCCTTGTCCCCTTCATGGGGGGCAGTTCCACTTCTCTTCCTGCCCGCCTTTGTGGCACAGGCTGCAGGCAAGAGTGCCCCCTACCAGCTGCTGCCCCATTGGCACTTCTCTCGGCGGGAGCACACAGCTGCTGGCCTCTTGGCCTTGGCCTCCAGGTCCTCTTCACCAGGCACAGGCACCAGCTCCCCACTCATCCCGCTGGGGGGCCAGGAGGGCCGTCGCCAAACCGTGTGAAGGAGGGGGTTGGGGCTGCGTGCACATGCACCCACACTCTCCGCACCATCTCCTCTTCATTCCTGGCGCCAGCTGGCATCCCTGTCCTTTATGTTTTGCAGACAGAAGAGGACTACATCCCCTACCCCAGCGTCCATGAGGTGAGGCAGATGCTGCCAGCAACGGGAGGGGCTGCACAGAATGATAGCTCAAAAGGGCCAGTGCTGGGGGGGCAGGAGGGGCACTTGCCTGCCAGGCTTTTCAGGGCTCCTCACTGGCACATCACAGGGACATTGCGCCAAAGGAGTACATGTTTAGGCATGGAAAGCTTTCTACAGCACTGTGGGGCAGCATTTCTGCTGCTGCCACCTCCCTGGTCTAGGGTGTGGGGCAGGCAGGGGGCAGGGCAGTCTGTGTGGCGTTAATAGCAGGGTAGAAGTCCCTGTCTGTCTGGGGAGACCCTTGCTGGGCTAGGGTGTCTCTGCCTCCTGTTTCCTCCAGGTCCTGGGCCGCGAGGGGCCGTTCCCTCTCATCCTGCTGCCCCAGTTCGGGGGCTACTGGATTGAGGGCACTAACCACGACCTGACCGGTTTCCTTGAGGCAGAGCAGGTTCAGTCACCAACCTCCAAGGTGAAGCTGGAGTGTAACCACATGGCCAAGATCTACCGGAAACACTTCCTGGGCAAGGTGAGGAGGCCTCCAGGTCTTTCTGCTCCTGATCCTGATCCATGTGGGTGGCTCTGTCTTTCCTCCAAGTGATCATCATGTCCCCCACCATCACCTCTCAGAGCTGCCTCGCTGATTATCTCCGCTCCTGTGGCAGCTCTGATTGGCCAGTCTCCACTCAGCTTGTGCTCCGGTTGGCCACTCTCTCTCCCCCCTCACTCTTCCTGACTGTCCTCTTGTCCCCTGCGTGGTCAGTGTTTTGTTGAAACAATAACTACATCCCCAAACCCTCTCACATCCACTGGGCATTGGAGCAGCCCTAAGGGGGTTCTGGGGGTGCAGCAGACCTCTCTTGGCCAGGCCTGGGCCCCTGAGCTCCAGGAGCGTCTTTCCCAGCCCTGCCCAAGAGTGTTTCCCAGGTGCCGCCCACAGCCCCTGAGCTGCCTTCTGCTTTTTCAGCCCTGCCTCAGGCCTGCAGTGTCTCTCCAGGGCTTGGTGGTCTCTTGTCTTGGGGGCTCTGCAGGGACAGAACCCTGTCACTTCTGCAGGCTCCCACCAGTGAACGGCTCTGGTTGCATAGCAGTGGCACTGCAGCAGCAGTTTAGACGGCCCTAGAAGCTGCGAGCCAAGCCCTGGTGACCAGCTTGGAGGCCCTGGAGGCCAAACCCAGCACAGACAGCAAGTTTTGGGACTGGGGTCCCTCTTCTGCCAAAGCCGCCCTGCTGCTCCAATGGCCACAGTTCTTGGGGTATGTGCTCTGACAGGCCACGTGGGGAAGGGTGCAACCTTTGCACATAATGCGCAGAAGCAGGCTGCCCCCCCCCCAACGTGGCCTGAAGCACCTGCTGGCTCAAAGCAGCAGCTTCTTTTGGCTCCAGGCATGCTCTCAGTGCACACACACACACCCCAAGCCTTTTCTCTCCTTTGTTCTCTGCAGCAGCAGCAGCTCTGCTGCTGGTGGCTGAGCCGGAGCGTGTGTGTGTGTGTGTGTGTGTGTGTGTGTGTGTGTGTGTGTGTGTGTGTGTGTGTGTGTGTGCCAAGGGCGGGGTGCCTGGCTGTGCCAGGGCAGACTGAGATCCAGCATTTGACATGTTGTGCTGGGGCCACGCCTGGCCTCTCAGCTGCACTCCTCCCCCCCAGCCCATACTCCTAGGGGTCCCCACAGGAGTGAAAGGAGCCAGGGCTACTGGAGGGGTGTTTTCTCCTTGGACACTTCCCAGCTGCATTTGAGGGCACTCTGGGTCAGTGTCCCCCATCAGCCAAGCATGCCAATGCTGTTGCCCTCCCTTCTGCCTCCTGTGGTGTGGCCACATACGTACTCCCAAGTGCTGGAGTTCTGCTCACCTGGTCTCAGGTGGGCGGCCGCAGAGCCGGAACAGAGCGGGAGGGCTGGAGCTCCTTCCGTGGGGGATGGACAGTAGGAAAGGCAGCTGAAGGTGGAGTATTCCTGAGTTACATAAAATAATCCTGGGCATGGCCGGGGAGGGGGGAGGGGGTGTTTTCTCCTTCTGGGCAGGTGATTCAGGGCAGGCCAAAGGATCCTCCCTCAAAGAACGTGCAGTTTGCTTGTGGAGACGTGGATGTGCTGGTGTCCGCCAACTGAGCTGACTAAAAGAGACCTGGACAGATTCAAGGAGGAGGGATCAGGCAGTGGCTGCTAGTCAGGGTGGTTGCCTGCAGGACGCCTGTCTGGGAAGAAAGAGCAGTTGCTGGGAGAGGAAAGCAGCCTTCCTGCCCCACCGGGAGGGGGTCCCCGTGGCACCGGGAGGCTGGGCCCAGCGGGGCTCTGCCTGGAGTCCACCTCAGCTCTTTTCCCCTCTCCCGGCAGGAGCACTTCAACTACTACTCAGCGGACGCTGCCCTTGGCCACCTGGTCTTCTCCCTCAAGTATGACGTGATTGGGGACCAGGAGCACCTGCGCCTCCTTCTGCGGTTAGTGGAGGGTCCCTCCTCCTCCTCCCCCCAGGGCAGGCGGGCTCTGTGGCCTGGCCTCACCTCCAGCAGTGTCCTTACCCCCTCCTCTCCCCAGGACCAGGTGCCGGACCTACCACGACGTCATCCCCATTTCCTGCCTGACCGAGTTCCCCAACGTGGTCCAGATGGCCAAGGTGAGTCTGGCTGGCACGACATGGTCCTTGAGCTCCTGTGGGCTTGGCTGCTGTTTCTGCACACTCAGGGGCCGCCCAGCAGAAGGGGGGTCCGTGGCGGGTGGGGGAAGAAGGGCGACTGCCCAGCATTGGAGCCGTGGCTTCTGCAAGAACAGCACCTGCAGGCCTCATGACAGACCCACCCCAGAATCCAGCCAGGCAGTGATCTGATCCCAGGCTCAGGCCTTCCCCATCAAGATGGCAGGCATGTTGCACGTCCACTGGCAGCCAGGGTTCAAGGGACCTGATCCTGGACTGCAGTAGGTGAGGGGGCTGTGGAGTGCATACCTACATGGCACACATGTTTCCACCATGTGGGGGCTGCCAAAGATTCTGGGCGATGGGAGCAGGAGCTCCACCTGACGGCTTTGGTGTTCCCCCTGCAGCTGGTGTGTGAAGACGTGAATGTGGATCGCTTTTACCCTGTTCTGTACCCAAAGGTGAGAGTGCTGAGGAGCTGTTGGGGGGGGGCGCTTGGAGCTAGTCCCTCTCTTAAGGCCTGTTTGTGCAAAGGGTTCCTGCCCTCCCCCCCATGGTACGGAGTGTCAGCTGTGAGGTGACGCTATGGGAGGGTGCTGTTGCTGGTGCAGCCATAGGGGGTGGGGAGGTTGGTGCCTGAAAGTCACAAGGGAAAAGAGAGACATTTTTCTTCCTCCTGCTGCGGGTAAATCTCTTCACCTCTGGAGCGCCGTTATGATGCTCTGGGCTGCCCCCTGAGAGAGGGTTCCGACTGTGGGGCGCCCTATGCACATGGCTGGTGCCTCCCCCATCCACGCTTTGTGGCTCCAACTGTTGGGAGGTCCAGGCCCTTGGGTCCCTCGTTCCGCAGAGGGTCTGCAGTTGCACTTTCAGGGGCACAGCAAGCAGGTCCAGAAGGCTGCGGCAGGCACCAGCCCGTGCATGCTGCTGACCAGCCCCTCCTGGCACCCCACGCAGGCCTCACGCCTCATCGTGACTTTTGACGAACACGTCATCAGCAACAACTTCAAGTTCGGTGTCATCTACCAGAAGCTCGGCCAGGTGGGTGAATGTGTCAGGAGCAAAGTGAGAAAGGGCCGCCTGCTCCCCCTGCTCCTAGGGGACCCTCCTCTCCGCTCTCTTCTCCAAGTCTGTAGGGGTGCTCCAGCATCCCACGCCAAGCTACCTAGACATCCTGCCACGTGCCTTCTGCCTGTGCAGCTTTCATGTTCAGAAATCACAATAAGAACATAAGAACAGCCCCACTGGATCAGGCCATAGGCCCATCTAGTCCAGCTTCCTGTATCTCACAGCGGCCCACCAAATGCCCCAGGGAGCACACCAGATAACAAGAGACCTGCAAGGCTTCCTGGGAATTGTAGTTAAGAACATAAGAACAGCCCCACTGGATCAGGCCATGGCCCATCTAGTCCAGCTTCCTGTATCTCACAGCAGCCCACCAAATGCCCCAGGGAGCACACCAGACAACAAGAGACCTCATCCTGGTGCCCTCCCTTGCATCTGGCATTCTGACATAGCCCATTTCTAAAATCAGGAGGTTGCGCATACACATCATGGCTTGTACCCCATAATGGATTTTTCCTCCAGAAACTCGTCCAATCCCCTTTTAAAGGCGTCTAGGCTAGACGCCATCACCACATCCTGCGGCAAGGAGTTCCACAGACCAACCACACGCTGAGTAAAGAAATATTTTCTTTTGTCTGTCCTAACCCGCCTATAACAATAATGCTCCGTGGATCATCGATCATGCAAAGGTGTGGTGGGGAAAAGTGGCCCAATCAGCCTTCTCAAGCATAATTTGTGGTAGTTTTGCTATGGGGAAGTGGCTCCACCTGGTGGCTGAGGCTGGGATTATACTTAAGCTTATTGGCGCATGTGAGGGAGCCCTGGAGCCATCCTTACACTGGAAGCAGCAGAGGTTGAGCTCAAGAAAGCAGGAGGCTTGTTCTGTTTTCCTCCTCCTGAAAAGCGGCCCTCTGATGAAGCATTGGTGTTGCTTCAGGTGCCAGAGGGCTCTTGCCAAGTCCTGCCTGGTCTGGTATCTGGTCTGCCCTGACTGGCAGCTGCTGGCATCTGAGAAAGGTGTCCTGGGCTTTGAGCAATCTGAGGTGGTGTTCTTCCCCCTTCCCCAGCACCTGTCTCTGCACCAGTGGGAGGGCATCACTCCCCCCCCCCCGCCTCAGTCCAACTCTG
Source organism: Tiliqua scincoides (assembly GCF_035046505.1). Classification (NCBI taxonomy): domain Eukaryota; kingdom Metazoa; phylum Chordata; class Lepidosauria; order Squamata; family Scincidae; genus Tiliqua; species Tiliqua scincoides. The sequence goes on from NC_089829.1 coordinate 2,311,223, forward strand.
TCTTGCAGACCTCAGAGGAAGAGCTCTTCAGCACCAATGAGGAGAGCCCAGCCTTCCTGGAGTTCCTGGAGTTCTTGGGCCAGAAGGTCAAACTGCAGGACTTCAAGGGGTGAGTGCCGGGGCCAGCGCACTGGAGACTCGCTGAGCGGCTGCAGAGCTTTAGGCAGGGTCCCATCCATGTCCCTACTCCTGACTGTGCTCTGGAAGCTGGTCTGTTTTGTGAGTGCAGGTTTCGAGGAGGCCTAGATGTGACCCATGGGCAGACGGGGATGGAGTCAGTCTACTTCAACTTCCGGCACAAAGAGATCATGTTCCACGTCTCCACCAAGCTGCCCTACACCGAGGGAGACGCCCAGCAAGTAAGATGTTGGCCAGGGAGGGGGAGCAAAGTGTGCCCTGTGCAGTGGTGCTCAGGCCCCCTCACCTCAGCTGCCTACTGACTCCTCAGCCATCCTCCTTTCATGCAAGAGAACAGGAGGGGTGGAGTTTCCTCTCTCCCACCCTTCTTCCCTCCCCATAGGCGGTGCATGGCCCCCCCAAAGCTGAAGTGTCAGTGGGGAAGGGCAGTGGCAGAGGGTACGCGTGGGTCCAGGTTTTTTCTGGGGGGGGGGGTCACACTGGCAGCCCAGTGCTTCTTGGAGGCTTTTTCTATGAGGCACCGAGTATTGGGGGGGGGCTGGAGTAACCCTTAGCTATGACCATCTGCTCTGCCACTCTGTCCTGACTGATCCTCCTTTGCACTCCTGTGTGTACTTACCTGGGAGTAAGACCCACTGAACACACTTACTTCTGGGTAGACCTGCTCAATTACTTTTAGGCTTCTTTGCCATCCCCTTGTTTCCAAGCTATGGCTGGCCAGCGCTCATCAGCCAAGGATCTGCTCTCCTTCTGGAGCCTTGTTCCCCCCATTGGCCAAAATTTTTTTAAAGCAGCAGAGTTGATTTGCAACTCTGGTTCTTTAAATACCCTGGTGCAGAGTGATGTTGCTGCACTGAGCAGGTCTACTCAGAAGTAAGTCCCATTGAGTAAGTCTTACTCCCAGGTAAGTATGTACAGGAGTGCAGCCTAAAAGTTAACCTAAGGGCATTGTCCTCCCTGTCCTCCCATAGGCTGCAAACAGATGGCGCCTTGCTGGATGGAAAGGAGACCATCCCAATGAAGCTTAGGGAGGAGGGAGGGTTGTCTGGAGCGCTGCTTTTGAGAAAGAAAGGGCCCTGGCACAGTGGAACAGGACAGTGGACTGCAGCCTTTCTATGGCCAAAACCGAGTCCTACCACTCTTTAGTATGGAGACACAGGCTTCCATACTCTCCACACTTACTGGGGAGTAAGCCCCATTAACTATAATGGACATTACTTCTGAGTAGACATGCATAGGGTTGGGTTTTCAGGCTGCAATCATAGCCACACTTTCGTGGGAGTAAGCCCCATTAGCTATAATGGGACTTACTTCTGAGTAGACCTGCATAGGGTTGGATTGTCAGGCTGTAATTCTGGCCACACTTTCCTAGGAGTAAGTCCCATTGACTATAATGGGACTTACTTCTGAGTAGACATGCATAAGATTGGGCTCTCAGACAGCTGTCTGTCCCCCTGCCCCCATTGGCAAGAACTGCAATTAACCAACTGGAGCTGTTAGGACACACAGAAACATATTAGAACCAGGAGCAAACATTCCTTTTCAGTTCACTCTCACAGGATGTTGGATGTTAAGCATCCTCCAAAAAGGGGGCTGGATGGGGAAAAGATAAAAGATAAAAGATGTCTCACAGGGGGTTGGGAAAAAGGAGGGCAGCTGTTGAAGTGCTCCTTTTGACATGATGAGAGAATTCCAGTCTTTCCTACCTTGAACTGTGGGCCCAGTTCTATCCAATTTTCCAGCACTGTACCAGTGGGGTGTGCACTGCATCCTGCAGTGGAGGGGCAGTCACTGAGGCCTCCTTAAGATATGGGAACATTTGTTCCCTTACCTTGGGGCTGTATCGGTGCTGGAAAGTTGGATAGGATTGGGCCCTTAAAGAGATTAGCTGGTTCTTGGTGCAAAAAGAACAGCTGCTGAATTCTGGTCTGTCCTGGAATGTCCCTGTGAAAGGCACAGGAGAGCTGTGACTTTCCACATCATGTTTCCAAAGCAGGCTTTCCACATTAAGTGTGGTCTGGGCTTGTTGAAGAAGCAGAAATCTGGCTAAATGATTCTGTTTGGAAGTGCTTGTAGCTGATTAGCCACACCTTTGTTTAGAGTCTGATTTAAATATGATATCAGGGCAGGATCATTTTCTGGGCATATTCACATTGGAGAAATCTGTGTTGATGTCAAATGCAAAACTAGAAATATAGGGAGCTGCACCGCAGAAAAAGGTGGTGTTTTATGACTGGCTTGTGGGATTAAATGCACTGATTATAGTCCCTGAAAAAGATCCTATGCAAATGTGCCATTCTGAGCATTATGGATTTCATATTATAATGTTGATAAATGGTATGTCTAACTCTGTGGACCCAAACAGCTTTAACTTGTAAGTGCATTTAGGGGCACCTGCTGGAGTGGGCAAAGTCAGGAGAAAAGGGAGTACTGTGCCCACTGGGCAGGGCTTCTGGCGGAGCGATCGGACTGGGAGCCCCGGTCTACCCACACAGCAAATCTTGGCCATGGAGGCCACAGGTTCACCTGGGAGCCCTGGTCCACCTGGCAGGCAGATCAGGACTCCAAGTCCAGGTGGGAGTCCAGGTCTGTCTGCTTGGTTGACCTTGCTCTGGGCTCGTGCCCCCAAAACACAGACTCTGTATCCTCCTCATTGCTCCCCCACAACACGCAGAGTCCAGGCCCCCAGTGATACTGCCTTGCAGGGATTCAGGTCAGACACAAGGAGGGCCTTCTTCACACCGATCTGTGGAATTAATGACCACAAGATGGGGTCAGGGCCACCGACTTGGGTGGTACGAAAAGGAGTCTGGAGGTCTGTCAGCTGCTGTTTGTGATGGCCGCACTTTGGCTCTTGGTGCTTGAGCCCCTGAGTGTTGGTGGGTGGCAGACGAGCAATGGTGGGAGATGACCCTGCCTGTGGGCAGAGCCGCTGGCTGGCTGGCTGGCTGGCTTGGCAGCCACGGGAGAACCAGGCACTAGACTCCCAGGCCTTTGCTCCTTCCGCACCAGGAGCAGTGCGGCCGCTTCTCGCCTGCCCTGCTCTGCCACCAGCCGCTGCTCCTGTGCCTGGTGGTGACCCTCCTGTCCTCCCCCCAGCTGCAGCGGAAGCGGCACATCGGCAACGACATCGTGGCCATCGTCTTCCAGGACGAGAATACGCCCTTCGTCCCTGACATGATTGCCTCCAACTTCCTGCACGCCTATGTGGTGGTGCAGGCGGAAAACCCTGGCTCTGGCAACACACTCTACAAGGTGGCCGTACGGCTCTGGGATGGTGCAGGGGCTGTTGGGCAGCCAGATCCCTGGGCAGGGAGGGGGGCTTGGTCTGTGACTGCCGGTGTTCAGCTCAGCTCTTGACAAGGGCCCTTGTTTTGAGTTCCAGAGTCCTGGAGAGGGGTGGCGAAGGGCATACCAAGCGGCCCTGTCATGCAGTGCCTGACCACACACTTTGCCAGGCCAGGGTTGGGGGCTGCTGGGTGGCAGATCTTGTTAGCAAGGCAGCTGCCTCTCTCTCTCTTGGCTTGCAGGTCTCTGTCACTGCCCGGGATGATGTCCCTTTCTTTGGCCCACCACTGCCCAACCCAGCTGTTTTCCGAAAGGTGAGTCATGCCAGCCGTCCTGAGCAGCTGATTCAGCATCTGCTCCCAGGCAACCCCCTCCAGGCTGTTTTTGAGTTGAGAAGGCACAGGCACCTGCTTCTGCTGCATTTGGTTTTTAAAATTCAGATTTGCACAGCAGCAAGTGAGCTCGTCATACGAAGAATCCTCCATCCAAATGCGCTTTCCAGGTGAGGTGGCTGAGCCTCCCTCTCAACACAGACCTTGCCTGCCCCCCCAGCGCTTGGCAGCCCTGCCTGCAACCTGTCCCATCACCTATCACAAGCAGGCAGAGCCTTCCCCTCTGCAGTATTGGTGGGCATCCCACTGCCCGGGGGGGGGGCCTGAAAGGGCAGTGGCAGACAGACCCCAGAATGTCCCTCTGCTCTTCTTGCTCCCTGCCTCCTGATGCAGGGGCCGGAGTTCCAGGAATTCCTTCTGACCAAGCTGATCAATGCCGAGTACGCCTGCTACAAGGCAGAGAAGTTTGCCAAGCTGGAGGTGAGAAGCTCTCACAGCCGCACCCCATTCTGGTGCTCGTGAGGATTTGCATGCGGCAACCATCCCCCAAGATGGCATAAGGGAAGCAGAGGTGGGGCTTGGCATGGAGTCCCCCAGCAGCCCCATCTTCCAAGAGCTCGGCCTTGGCTCCTCACTTCAACTTAACCTGTCATCTTAAGGGGTGTCTTCTGCACGCCAGGCCTGGCTCAGGGTGCCCTCAGAGCAGAAGAGGGCCTGGTGGGGGAGGCTGTCTCCCTTCGGTGGCTCACTCCTCCCATCTACCACTCCTTCCGACTGGGTTACAGGGTCTTCTCCATCCCTTGCCCCCCCCCACCCACCGCAGGAGCGCACGCGGACCGCCCTACTGGAGACCCTCTACGAGGAGCTGCACCTCAATAGCCAGGCCATGATGGGCCTGGGGGGCGACGAGGACAAGATGGAGAACGGCAGCGGGAGCAGTGGGGGGTTCTTTGAGTCCTTCAAGGTGAGGGAGCAAGGCGCATCCCCCGGGCCCAGGGGGAGAGCACCCCTTCCCTTCCAAGTGTTGTCAGGGGTACAGGACCAAGCCCATGAGCCTGAGTGCTTGCTGTAGGATTTGGCTCCTACTGCTGCAGACCCTGGGAGGGCTGCTGCTCTTCCAGGAGCCCCCTGAAGCCCCCCCTGGCCTCAGTCCCCCCCACCCCACTGCATTTCCTGATGAAGCCACCCTGGTCGATCCCAGGTGGGTGCCTGGGAAGTACCGATATGTGGCAGTCTGGCCCAGCAGCCCCAGGAAGGAGGGAATGTGGCTCCTGAAAGTGGGGCCATCCCTTGCTAGAGAGATAATGACAGAACGAGGGCTGCTTTTCAGCGGGTGATACGGAGCCGCAGCCAGTCAATGGATGCCGTGGGCCTTGGCAGCAAGAGGCAGAGCACTGTCTCCACCAGCCACAGTGGCAGCTTCGGACACAACAACCCAGACATTGCCAAAGCTGCAGGCATAGTGAGTGTCCCCCCTCCTGCTCACGCCCCCTGCCTTCCCTTCCCTGTGACTCCTCATCTTCCTGTGCTGTCCACCTGCCTCCACCCCTCCCAACCCACCCCATCCTTCTTGCCTAGCCATTGCAGTACCTCTTCTTCCCCCCTTCTGCCCCAAAGCCGCTTCCCAGGAAAGTTCACTGGGCCAGGGGAGGCCACCTAGCCCAGCACCACCCTGCTTGTCACAGAGGTCCATCAGCTGCCCCAGGGAGGAAGCTTGTCAGCAGGAGAGAAAGTCAAGCCCCTGAGGGCTGAAATTGAGTGGACCAGGAGCTGCTCCCGGACAGGTCTAGTCAATTTCAGTCCACTGGCTGTAGTGGCTGCCCTGAAGGACTGGGACAAACAAGCAGGTGGGCTTCTCTACCCCTTTGATTCCTGCTTCTGTGCATTACTGAAGCTGCCAGTCCTGGCTTGAGCTGGCCCCACCTTCTGCTCTCTGGGCTCTCAGGCGGGACACTTTAGTGCAGTGCCTCAGAGCAGACACATGAGGGCGCCTTTGCTCCAGAGCCAGTAGCAGGGGACCGAGTAAAGCCTTTCCGCATAGCAAGACCTGATTCTCTGTGGCTCCCAGATAGCAGTGCAAAGATTGCTGTCTTCTATGTGCAAGGTTTCTAGTGCGACATGTACAAGTGCATGCACTCAGTCTCTTTGGCTTGATTCCCCTCAGCCAGAAGCAGCTCACTAGCCCCGTGACAATGTATTTGCAGTTGCAAGCACACGCCAGCTGCCATTGGCACGAGACTCCTTGCTTCTGCTTGTGTGGACAAATGGTGTGCTCACTACCCTGGTTTGATCTCAAGGGCGGGGGGGGGGGTGGAGTGGCAGCCATACCAGCCACGTGGAAGGAAGTTGGGGTGGGAGAGAGCCCCACAGAGTGCTTCCATCACACATGCTGCCCTTCCTGGACATGGGGTGCTGGACTCCCCAAAACGTGTATAGCTTCCTCGAAGCTACTGTTTGTGTCCAAGGGTGGCTTGGCCTCTGTGTAGCGGCAGCCTGGCCCTGGGGGATGAGGTGAGGGAGCAGAGACCAGTGTAGGCATCAGAGCAGGGGACCTGCTGTAGGGAAGGGCCTGGGGCTCCTGCTGGCCTCTCCCAGGCCGATCCTGCTCCCATCGAGTCTGGCCCCCGCCTCCTCCTCCACCTGCAGCGCCCCTGCCTGGCAAGAGCCACTGCCCAGGTGCAGAAGAGCCTCCCCACTTGGCATCCAGCAGGTTCAAGCAGACTCTGTCGCAGCACTACTTCCAGCCACAAGGGAGCAAGTGGTGGGGCAGGAGTTTCCCTGCCAAGCACTGTGGAGTGAGAGTAGGCTGCATTTCACAGGTCTGGCTCAGGATGGAGGGGCAGCTGATGTGAGGCAGCAAGCCCCAGGTTTCCCCCTCCGCTGGCATTTCCCGCTAGGGATTGAGTGGCAAGGGCTGAGAACCCGATGCCTTGGAGAGGTGCTGTCAGTCCAAGTCCAGAATCTTGGGCTGGGTGGCCCAGTGGCCTGACTCAGCAGCAGGATTCATCCCTGGCTCTTGAGCCCACTTGCTGCTGTGACCTGGTGGGGTCCCGGGGTCTCCTTCCCTGGCCTCTCCCATGCCGTCCGCACACCCACCGCCTCCCAGGGCAGGGGCCTCAAGTGCCACATATGCTTCCGCTCAAGGCCCTTGTTGGGATGTTGACGACCAAGCGCCATTTTGTTTGCATGACTTTCTTCTTGTTTTTTCTCTTTCTTTCTCTCTCTCTCTCTCTTTCTCTCGTTCCTTTGTTCCCCCCTCCCCACCTGTCTTTTTTGCACTCTTCGCTCGCTTGCCAGTCATTGCTTGTCCCTGGAAAAACGGCGAGTAGGTATGGACGTCGAGGCAGTGCCATAGGGATAGGCACCATAGAAGAGGTTGCTGCTTTCTCTCTCTCTCCTTGCCTCTTTCCCCGTGACTGTCTCTTGCCCTTGCTCCCCTCGCCTCTGGCCCTCTTTCATTTGGCAGCACCCCCGCCCCCCAGGCTGTGCAGCTGCTCCTTCCACAATGGGCAGAAGTGGGAGACGTTCCCTGACTTATCCTGGTGGGAAATACCCCAGAGGGTGGGACTCCTCCTGCAGAGCTCTGGGAAGAGCTGCTGGTGACTCTCTGCAGATCATACCTGTGAATTTCAGCCACGTCACGGTCATCTGGGCTCCCTTCTCTTTTGGCCACTGCCCTGCACCCAGGTTCTCGAGGAGCGTGGAAGCCTGCAGTGTTGCCCTCCAGAGCACTGGTGCACCTCGCCCCTCTGCTTCCAGGAGAGAAGAGACTGAAACATGCTGCTGCTCGCCCGTGAGCAGTGGCCCAAAAGGGCGGCCCAGCTGTCTGTCTTTTGCAGAGGGCAGAATCTCTGGTGGGCTGCAGTTGTTGTTCTTCTTAAACAGCAAAACTCCCCTGGAACCGGCAGGGCTCCAAAATGTCGGGAGCTCTATAATGGCATCTTCTTGGCCATTCCCCCACACAAATACCCCTTCCCAGCAATTTGAACCAGCCAGGTGGGATTTGGCTCCCTTTGCGTTTTCTCTGGGGCTGAAGAAGCAGGAGAATCCCGCTCTAGGGGAAGCTGGCTGGATCTTTGAGCCCAGAGTTAAGGTGAAGTGGCCGGGAAGGCTTATTCCTGCTGCTACCTTGTTCTCCCCTCCCCCCATTTCCTGTCTGCCTCCTTTGCACATGGATCTCCTGCTCGCCAGCCCTGCTGTTGCTAAGAACTCGCTCTCACAACCACCACTGCCCCTACTCTTGCCACCCAGGGCACATTTTCAAAGCAGGAGAATGAGAGAAATCTCCACACAGCTCCAGCAAGAGCAGCAGAGCATGTGACGTATTGCCAAGTCATTGGCCAGGCTTCTGAGGTTGAAGAGACCCTGCACCCAGCTGGGCATTCAGTGAGAGGCTGTGCAAGGCTGGTGGGGTGGGCAGCTGGGCTAGAGAGCCCAGGGGGCTGCAGGGTCTCCTTCCTGCATTTCTCCACTTGCCCCCACCCCCCCTTCTTACTTGGGCTCTGGGAGGTTCTGGCCAAGTCAAAAGCTGCTTGCTCGTCCAGTTTTCAAAAGTCACTGAATGAAGTCACAGTTTTCTAAAGTCTTTGCTGCTGTGACTGCCTGTGTGGATTCTCTTTCTAATGGGTCAGTTTGCAGTTTGGGGGCTGATCTGGAGAAAATAGCTACAGGGATTTTTCACAGTTTCCTATTTGTTCTTTTAAGAATTGTATCAAAATATGCCTGGTATTGGGGGGGGGGGAGCCACAGTTCCCTTTCTATCCTCTTTCTACCCTCCATTAAGCCCCCCCCACCTCATGCCAGTCCTCTGCCTCTCCTAGCAGGAGAGTTGCCCCTTGCAGTGGGCAGCCCTCTGTCCTGCCTAGAAGCAGTGTGTACTTCCCCTACATGCCTGGCTTCCTGTTCCCGCGCCTCCAACTACTGGGAGGGGGGTAGGATTCATATCTACTTTTGTCAACCACATGAGTCCTTCTTTGGATTTTCTTGATGTACCGGGGCAGTGAAAGAACTGACAATATAGTGGGTTAAAGAGAGTTAGTTCCCATGACCCAAGGACCCATGGGAACCCTAGTTTTAGGAGAATCCCTTTAGATCCAGCTTCCTCAATGAAATAGCATCTGGGGGGGGGGCCTTGCTTGTATTGTGCCGTGTAGAACTGCAGGGTCCCAGATTTCCTGCCACATATCTGATTTCTGGCAGCTGCTGGAACAGGTTTCCCAGCATTTGGCCCTTTGCGGTCACAGGCTCTGTACTTCCCTCACTCAGGCCTCCCACCCCCTCTCCGAGTCTTGGTCTTCCTACCATGGGTTTGAATCTCTTCCAGTCTCTGATCGTCCCTGGGAAGAGCCCAACACGGAAGAAGTCGGGACCCTTCAGCTCACGGAGGAGCAGTGCCATTGGCATCGAGAACATTCAGGAGGTGCAGGAGAAAAGGTGGGGCTGGGGGGGAAAGGGGGGACTTCCTGGCCACCCCACATCCTGAAATGGAAGAAATGAGGAAAGCTCACCCCTTTTTTCCAAAGGGGGGGTCTTCTGTTAGATTTTTTTTGGTGGATTTTGTGTGTTTGTTCATTATGTTTAGTACAGTGGTTAGTTCCCAAACTTTTAAGCACCTGGACCTACTTTTTAAAATGACACTCTATCAGGACCCACCTAGGTTTACCAGACTTTAAAATGGTGATCTAGAAAGAAATAATATTTTATTAATAAGTAATAATAACCAGAAGAAAGATGCTCAAACATTTATCAACATTTACGTGCTTGCAAACTGTAGGAGCTGAGTTCTTTGCAGGGTAATTAACAGCTACAATATCTGATTTTTGAATAGCCTCATGGCTTGAGGCAATTAGTTATCTGATCTTTTCATCACCCTTTGGTGACCCACCAAAAATTAGGTCATGACCCACCAGTGGGTCCCAACCCATAGTTTGGGAACCACTGGTTTAGTAGGTAATCACTGAGTTTTTAAGAAAGTTTTCTTCATACTGCAATGCTTGAATTTTTTGGAAAAGTGGTTTATAAATTAATGAGTTGATTCATGCCCCACAGGGAGAGCCCAACAGGGGCCCAGCAGACCCTGGACATCAGTCCCATAACCCAGGAGCCCAAGTCGGAACACTCATCCAATCAGAGTTCTCCAGAGATGCCCACCACCAAGAACAGGTCAGCGCTCAACATCCAAATGAGGGTGGGTCTCTGGGCCTCCTACTGTCCAGGAGCAAATATTGGCCAAATTTTAATGGTGGCCTCCCACAGCCCACTGTGAGAGAAGGGGTCCGTCCTTGCAGCAGTTCATCTGGAACCTGCTGTGGCTGGACTGGCAGAGGCAGGTGGCCCCTGTCCAGTCCTCATTGGGCCGTGTCTGCCCCAGCAGGCCGGACCCTGCAGCACAGAAGCCAGAGGCCCTGCGGGACTTCTCACGCTCCTCCTCGAGTGCCAGCAGCTTTGGCAGTGTGGCAGAGGAGCACGAAGGAGGTCCTGATGACAATCCCAGCATGGTAAGCAGGTCCAAGGACTCGATGACGAGTGCCATGGAGTGGAAGGCCCAATGGAGCCTGGAAGAGGAGGGCATCGTTCCTCCAGGCAGCAAGCAGAGCTGTGGCCTGCCGTGAGTTGTCTTGGGGGAGGGCACAAGGCAGTTTGGCTGGACTTCAGCATGGCTCTTTGTTTGCTTTCCTTGCCTGGTGCTTGGGAGGAGAGCAGGTTGGTGGGTTGGACTTCCTGGGAGACCTTGGACGGTGAGGCGATGAGCATGTTCTGGCACCAGAGGGAGGCAGCCCTCTTTGCTGTTCCACTTTGTATCCCCCAGGAGAGCCAGTCTTCAGGAACGCCACACAAGCGGGACTCCTTCATCTATAGCACCTGGCTGGACAACAGTCTCAGCAGCACCAGTGGGGGCAGCTCTCCAGGTAGCTGGCACTGTTGATGCCCCTTTCCCAGGTAGCCCTGCCTAAGTGGGAGAGCCAGTTGCACGAGCCTTGCTTGCCATCGGAGGCATTCCTGCGAGATAGGTTGGGGGTCCCTGTTCTGCACCCAGGGAAGCTAAGGGACAAGAGGCGTCTGGATCCAGCTCTGCATCGAGGCAGGACGACTCTTGCTTTCCAGAAGTCTGATCTTCCTCTGACCCAAGAAACTGGCTCCAGGCTTCGTTGCTTGCTCTGTGGTATAGGGGTGGGGGTGTTGTACACTCGTGGCTTTTGTACACCTCTGACTCCCCCTTCTAGGCCCTTCTTGCTCTCCCCAGCCAGACCCCGGAAGATCCGCAGACCCCTCGTGTCCAGAAATCAAAATCCAGCTGGAACAAGCAGAGCAGCAGCCCTCCCACCTGGTGAGTGCCTCAGCGGAGATTTTCAGGGGGCCTTCAGTCACAGGCACAACCACAGCAGTCTGTTGGGGAGGCAAGGTCTGTTCAGGACCACAGCTAAGATGTGGGCCATGGGAGGGGGGGTAGGAGGTGGGAATGTGAACCAGTTTAGTAGTGAATTGGATTGGGGAAGTGTGCAGGATGGAGCCCTGCTTAGCTTCAGCCTCAGGCCATGCCCCGTGCCCCCAGCTGTGAACGCCTGTCGCCCCCCCCCCCCAGTCCTTATGTGCCCAGAGATCCTACCCTGGGTCCCATGGGTACACACTTGAGTGTGATGGGACTTTGAGTTGAGGCTTTTGATAAAGCCTCTGAGCATATGGAACAAGCCCACAGGAGGCAGCAGTGGCGCGCTGTAGACATTCCATGGGGGCAGGGGGCTGGGGCTGGGGCTGGGGCATGAGCTGATCCATTTTGTTGGCTGCTCCCGCTGTCGCGATTTTAACTTGGTCCTCCTTTACTGTGTGTCTGTTCATGCAGAGCTGCTAGCCGTGGACATGCCTCCCCACAAGGTCAGAGCCCTCCTTTGCTTCTCTGGGTTCATGTCAGCTCCTGGGAAGAGGCCCCTCCGCCCTCCTGCCATGCTGGTGCCCAGGCTGCATGATGGCCATCCCTGCCCAAAAGTGTAAAAGTGAGAGGGCCGGTGCTCCTGGATGCCACCCTCCCATCCCCTGGTAGTCTGCCTTGAGCTACAAGTCGGGAAGTCCCTGGCTGGACTCTTGTCTCTGCCCTGAGCTCGGGCACTCCACTTCCTCTCAGCCTTACCCGGCCTTCTCTGCGCACGCTGTGATGGTGACAGTGTTCAGGTGCCTTTGTCAGGAGCACTTCAGGACCTCACATGGGGGGGGGGAGCGTTTAGCACACACCAGAGACGCTCGATAACAGGCGAGTCGCATTATGAGACACCTTATCTTTGGGTGGGTCGAGCCCAGAGCCGCTCCCAGGGCAACCAACTCGTCCCAAGGGCATTCCCAGACTGCCCCTTCTGGTCCCTCCCTGCCCCATCTCAGTGAACATCCCCATTGTTCAACCCCCCACTAGGCCCTGGAGACACTGCCCTACATGCTTGCCATGTGGTGCTGACCGATTCTCCCCTTGCCCACTTGCAGCACACCGTGATGAAGCACAAGTGGAGGGACCGGAGGAAGGCTCCCATATTCGTCGAAGCACAAGATGGTCCCTTGAGCAAGGCCTTCCCTCCCATGGCTCCGTCTTGAATCACTGCCCCCTCCTGCCTCTTCTGGCTGCAAGTCCGGTTGGGAGTGAAACTGGCAGTGGAGGGGAGCACTGCCTCTCTGACCAAAGCTCTCAGTCGCCCCACCCCATCATCCTCCCTTCCATGAGCGGTGCTCAAAGCCCCCCCCCCAGTTGTAGCCCCTTCATGGGGCAGCCCAGGAGTCCATGATGCCAAACTTTAGCCTCAAGATACGGACAATCTCTCACACACGCCCACCCACATCCTACCAGACTCCTAGACCCCCACCTTTGGCAAAGAGGAAGCCGTGCAGCCAGGGGTGCCGCTGTACTGCTGGGATGGTGCAGGAGCACCTAGGCTAGGCTTTGTCACTGAGCCACATCGACAGGTGACAGAGTCTATCTGCCCTGGACCTTGCCTGAGAAGCCCTGGGACTAAGCAGGAATCCCTAACCCAGGACCTCCAGCAGCTTTTCCTCCTCCTGAGGGTAGCCTGCCCTGAGGCCGCAGACCCACCATCCTTGGAGAGCACCTGTGTTCCCGTCCCCCCCAGTGCATCCCGCTCTTTGTGTTTTTCCTCTCCCTCTTCTGAAGGCAGCTCAGCAGCATGTTGAGAGGAGGAAGGAGTGGGCAAGGGCAGTCCTTCAGGCCTGGGGCAACTGTTGTCGTGGCTTGCCCAGAAGCTGCAGGCAATAGCTTGGAGTTTATCTCAAAGAATCGCTGACAATCCTTGGAAGACCTTGGTGTTCATCACTGGCCTGCAAGGTCGGAGATCGTCGACTGTGAACGGCTACTGCTGGGGGAGGGGGGAGCATTTGGCACCAATGGCTCACATAGCCCCCCCCCCGCATGCCACATTCTGCTGATCAAGAAGACCGAGCAGAGACCAAGTGGCGGGGGATGGATTAGTGGCTCTGGTGGGAGTTTGCCATACACAGCCATACACAGCAGAGTGCCAAGCTGCTGTCCAGCGCTTTCTCTGTTGCAGTGGCCAGTCTGTATCCATGCTGTACAGTTTTATTTGTGGGAAGTGAACCATTGACTTGTAACACCCTTCAGTGGCTCCCTCCTTCTGGTACCCACAGTGTGTGGGGCAGGGTGTACAGACCCCCAAAGTGTCCATATTTAATTTTAAACTGCCTACTGTACATGTGAATAGATCAATTCTGTGACTGTCTGAAACCTATTTTATGTCTGTGTTTGCGTATATCCATTTTTCCCCCTCCTTGTGTTTGGTTATCTTTGTTTTTTGTTCCTTTCAAAGATGCACAAAATCCATGAACTTTTAAGTTACTGTTCAGACACTAAAATTTTACTTTTTAAAAAATTTTAGACTCCAGGACTGTGTTAGTGTTTCCAGTGACTTATGTATAAAACAAAAATCTATTTATCGCTACTCTAAGAAGATTCTATTTGTAAAATGCTTTTTAAGATATACAAGCTGAAAAATAAAAATGAGACATCTGTGCATGCTGGAGGTGGGAGGTTCTTGTAGGTCACATGGCTGCCATAAGGAGCCTCTCCTAGTCCTGCCCAGTTGGATCTTGTCCAGAGCTGCTTGTTTCCCATAGGTTTCTGCCCAAACGGCAGCCCCTGTGTGGTGTCGCCACTGGTTGCCAGAGCCTCATCTTCTGGGAGGGGCTGTCTCTGAGCTTGCAGCTTCTGGGTCGCTATTGTCTGTTACAGCTAGACACTTTAATTTGTGGGATTAACAGTGTGATAATTTGAAATGTATGCAGATTTAACGGATTAGTTAAAAGTCTTTTTATTTGAAAAGAGTTTCTGGCTAGCCATCAACAGACTTCTCCTCCTCAGATTTGTTTCCAGTCCCCTTCCAGGCCAGAGTAGGAGGGGCGGCAGTGGGGCAAAACCCCCGGGGCCCAGGCCATGACTAAACAATACAGAACACAGTTCTTCAGGGTTGCATTTCCACTACAGCTTTAATCCACTTTCAGTGCACTTCATTCCCCATTGCATTGTGGAGACTGTAGCTCGCTAAGGGTGGCTCTAACAGCTCTCAGATTCCTTAACAAACTGTAGTCCCCTAGAATGCTTTGGGGAACAGAAGTGCATTGGAAGTGGATTAAAGCTGTAGTGGAAATGTAGCTCAGGTCTTCTTCACAAGCCCCAACCTGTATTGTTGGCAACCTTCAGTCTCGGAAGACTATGGTATCGCACTGTGAATGGTGATTCTGGAACAGCATCTAGTGTGGCTGAAAAGGCCAATTCAGGAGTGACAATCCCTTCCACACTGGGAGCAAGTGCAGTCTGCCCCTGGTCTGTCTCTGGCTATGGGCCTTCCTTCTTTGCCTCAGTCTGTTGGCCAAGTGTCTCTTCAAACTGGGAAAGGCCATGCTGCACAGTCTGCCTCCAAGCGGGCTGCTCAGAGGCCAGGGTTTCCCACTTGTTGAGGTCCACTCCTAAGGCCTTCAGATCCCTCGTGCAGATGTCCTTGTATCGCAGCTGTGGTCTACCTGTAGGGCGCTTTCCTTGCACGAGTTCTCCATAGAGGAGATCCTTTGGGATCCGGTCATCATCCATTCTCATGACATGACCGAGCCAACGCAGGCGTCTCTGTTTCAGCAGTGCATACATGCTAGGGTTTCCAGCACGTTCCAGAACTGTGTTGTTTGGAACTTTGTCCTGCCAGGTGATGCCGAGGATGCGTCGGAGGCAGCACATGTGGAAAGCATTCAGTTTCCTCTCCTGTTGTGAGCGAAGAGTCCATGACTCGCTGCAGTACCGAAGTGTACTCGGGACGCAAGCTCTGTAGAGCTGGATCTACCTGTAT
This sequence comes from Tiliqua scincoides, assembly GCF_035046505.1. Classification (NCBI taxonomy): domain Eukaryota; kingdom Metazoa; phylum Chordata; class Lepidosauria; order Squamata; family Scincidae; genus Tiliqua; species Tiliqua scincoides. The sequence goes on from NC_089829.1 coordinate 2,326,326, forward strand.
TAGTGCAAGTAAACATGGGAAAGTGAAACTTACACCTTCAGACCAGCCGCCTTGAGTGTCCTTCATTGGACAGACAGGCAGGATATAAATCTCTAAAATAAAAAAAACTACAGGGCCCCAGCATTGTGTTCAGATCATAGAATTCCTAGGTCCCAATAGAAAACTCCCCATTTCTTCCAGCTTAGTATGTGTCTAGAGAACACATGATCCTGGATCAAGTCTACAAGTGTTTTCACATTGTTTGAAGATGAAATTAAGTATAAAGTACAAATATAAGTCTGGAGCAGGGGTGTCCAAACTTTTTGGCAGGAGGGCCACATCATTTCTCTGACTCTTGTCAGGAAGAAAAAAAATTAAATTTAAAATTTGAATAAATTTAGATAAATGAATATATTAGAGATGGAATTTATATGAATGAATAAAGGTCTTGCCATAGCTCAAGGCCTATAAAAGGTCTTGCAAAAGCAAGGCTGGCCCTTCCTTTGCTGCCGCTGCTGCATCACAAACATGAAACCATAACCTGTGGAGGAAGCCCTCAGCCTGCAGCTCACGCAACGTTGTACAGTCGCCCACACACTGAGAGCCAGCGTGGGGCTCCCCATGGACCTGATTGGGAGTCCTTGTGGGCTGGGTACCCCTGATCTGGATCATAGAAGAGAAAATAACAATAAAGGCCTGGCAATTTTATTTCACCAGGTCTTTGTTTCAAAATCATCACATGGTAATGAGGGAGAGAGTGAAAGCCAGTCCTTGGATTCCCATGCACTATTCGAAGAAGAAAAAGCAAACGAGGAGGTCTTTGCTGAGGTAGAAAGAAAAAAATGTAGTGACAGTCCTCAAAGTAAGGAAATTAGCCCAGTCTGATCTATGTTTTCATTTCGTTTCAAACTTGCTCATGCTCAGTCAAAACTGTCAACGAGTTAAATGTAATAATATCTGGTTTGCAGGAAAATTTGGAAGGGGGGACCTCAGTCAGGCATCCTGCCCAGTGCCTGCACTCAGCACTTCAGGAGCAAGTGGCCATTGTTACATCCTGTGGCAATGAACTCCCCAGGTCACAATAACTCTGTGTTGTATGGAGACGGCTTCCTTGTGTGTCCTGAATCTCTTGCTCCTCCCCTTCTCAGAGGCAGAAAAGCTTCTTTCTCCCCACAGTGCACCATTAGAAACTTCTTGCGGCCTTCTTTGTTCCCCGTCAGCCTCTCCTCACAGATAATGCGTTCCGTTATGCAGCTGCTGGATTTTGGAAGATGCAGACCTCCCCTCAGAGCATGGAAGAAAGGGCCGGAAATCCACTGCTTCCTGTGGGATCACGTCCACCCGCCATCTGCACCCCTGCCTATCCCCCCCCATGAAGGGCTGGCAGAGTCTTGCCAGATACCTGGAGAACACTTGGCAAACTGTGTATGAGAGGTGGAGGGCTGCAGCAGGCAGTATCACATAAGAAGAACATAAGAACAGCCCCACTGGATCAGGCCATAGGCCCATCTAGTCCAGCTTCCTGTATCTCAAAGCGGCCCACCAAATGCCCCAGGGAGCACACCAGATAACAGGAGACCTCATCCTGGTGCCCTCCCTCGCATCTGGCATTCTGACATAGCCCATTTCTAAAATCAGGAGGTTGTGCATACACATCATGGCTTGTACCCCATAATGGATTTTTCCCAATCCCCTTTTAAAGGCGTCCAGGCCAGACGCCATCACCACATCCTGTGGCAAGGAGTTCCACAGACCAACCACATGCTGAGTAAAGAAATATTCTCTTTTGTCTGTCCTAACCCTCCCAACACTCAATTTTAGTGGATGTCCCCTGGTTCTGGTCTTATGTGAGAGTGTAAAGAGCATCTCTCTATCCATCCCCTGCATAATTTTGTATGTCTCAATCATGCCCCCCCCTCAGGCGCCTCTTTTCTAGGCTGAAGAGGCCCAAAACGCATCATAAGGAAGGTGCCCCAGCTCAGTAATCATCTTAGTCTTTTGCACCTTTTCCATTTCCACTAAGTCCTTTTTGAGATGTGGCAACCAGAACTGGACACAATACTCCAGGTGTGGCCTTACCATTGATTTGTACAATGGCTTTCTGGGGTTCCACAGCACAGAGTCTCCCTCTCGCTCAGATAAGCAGTAGCCCCTGGCTGGTAGAGGCATGTTGAACTAGGACTCTGTAGGTGTCTTATCTTTTCTTGCACATTTGGTTCTATAAAAGAGGAATTCTTGTGCCTTGGGAGGGAACACCCCTCAGAAGGAAGAGCAGTGGGGATTTTCTTTTTTAAAAGTGAAAGAAAAAGAACATTCCACAGAAAACCACAAGCAGGTGGCTGCCATTTTGTTCCTGTGTAGCTTCTGAAGAAAGGCTGCTCTCCCCCATGTGCTTTCCAGGGCTGGCTGCAACTGGAGTCTTGCTCTTGACTGACACGACTACAGAGGGTTCTAGACGGTGGGCTGGGCTCAGCTGCAGCTCACACACTCATGTGAAAGAGCAGCGCCTGGCAGCCTCTGTGCCTGGCAGGGCTTTTGTCTTCTCCAGACAGCCCAGTGCTTTGCAGACTTCTTTCCAGTGACCAGCACCAGAACAAAGGTGAAGGCGGAGCTGTGCTTTCCAAGACCCAGATGGGGAAATGTGGGACTGACAGTTGCCTTTAGCCACAACCGCCAGGGTTCCAGAAGGCCCAGCCTTCTGCTCAATGGCAGAGCCGGCCCAGGCCTGTTGCCAACTGCTCTGAGTCCTCAAGTTGCCCAAACACTCCTGCGGTTCTTCATGGTCTGATTAAACCCAGATTAAGGTCTGGAGCACCACCAGCAAGCTGTTTCCATCTTCCTCCAGCAAATCTTCGAAGCTAGCCCAGTCCACTTGGACAAGTTGCCAGAGGCCTTGAATTAGGAGAGAGTATATTTTCCAAGACTCCGTTTTTCCATAGCATTATTGCACCACAGCTCCAGATGGTTTTGCAGAAAGGTTTCCTGGGCTGGTGAGAGTGAGACTCTTCTGAAACATTGACATGGACACAGAGGCAGTCCTGGGCTTTCCCCCTGCCCAGGGCCACTACTGCGTTTGCCCCCCACCCCACTGCTGATCCAAAAGTTATTGCAGTGACATCATCCTCACCACAACTGCTGCTGCATGGTTGCCTCCTCCGTTCCCCCTTTGAAACAAAGGGGGAAGGGAAGAGGCAGCCCAGGCTCCGACTGAACCTTTCACACTGCTTCTAAGTGGCACGAAAGCCTCCATCAGAGCGTTTTGGGACCACTGGAGCCCAGCACGGGCCCAGAACAGAGGCAAGGGTTGCTTCCAGGAGGCGTGTGGTGCACCTGGGTGCTGCTTCCAGCGGCCGCAAAGCACTCTGATGGAGCCAGAGAAGTGGCACATATCTCCTCCAAAATTGGAGAAGGTGCATGCTGCTTCCCACCACATCTGAGGGGGGTGGCCCTCAGACATGGCCGGGAACCACACCAAGAGTGGTTACAGAAGTGCACATTCCCTGCTGATCAGAGGGCTGCCCCCTTCTCCTCCCCTTTCAAGAAAGGGGAGGGCCGAGGAGGGCAGCCTTCAAAGCAGCGTGGAACAGCTCTGAGGGTGGCTGCGCTCATGCAGCCGCTCTCAATGTGGTTCTTGGTGTATGGGGATGGGTTGCAGCACCGCCCTCCCCAGCACAGTGCCCGGGGCATTTTCACCCCTCCCCCCCACACAACACTGCATGGACAGGCCTCTGGAATGTAATTGTAGATGTGCTTGTTGGTTATTTTTCCAACATTGCTACGTCTGTCCCCAACAGTCATCTTTTGTTAAAAGGAAATGTTTGAACCTTCTGAGGAAAATAGGACTGTGCGCACACAGACACAAAGACCAAAGGGATTGTGGTTTTGGTACTGCACAGGTTTTCCCCTCCCACTTCCTTTTCCAGGACTCGTAAGCTTTTCAGACTCCATTGATGGAAACCAAACTTCTGCAAGGAGTCTCCAAATGCCAGGCCAGCTTTACCAACTGTGATCAATCAGAGCGTCTGGAAGTCCTTCTGCATGTCACCATCAAGGCACTCCAGGGCCATCACAACTCCACCTCCACCATGTCCAGGCCCTCAAGACCTTTGTTGTTTGCAGTCACACATGTGAGGCTAACAGTACGTCTGTTCACTCTCACTGGGCTGGGTAAGGCCCTTCAGGCAATGATCGTTTTTGTATTTAACACATTTATATCCCACCTTTCCACCTCTGGGTCCTCAAGGTAGGTCTTCAGGGCTTGCAAGCAATTTTCCATCAAGCAGCTGCTAGTCTCAGCCTTCCACTTGCAGACCTTCTGCCGACCAACAAGCCAAAAGCCTCCCACACTCTCTACACGCTGTCTGTGCTGGCCCTCCAGCTGTATCTTGCCCTTGTCCAGAGGGCAAGGAGCGAGTCCTCCCCACAAGCACCCACTCTCAGGCCAACCTACAGTGGGGAAGAGAGATGGGAGGGAGAAACATGTCTGGGACTGGAGTTCTCGGGGGCTCCCTCCAGCTGGCTTGAGGGTCATTAGAAGCCTGGTAGGTGGGGGGGGGGGTGCTTGATGGAACTATCTTCCTCCCACACTGCTGCTAACTACGAGTAACAAAGAGGCCTGCCTTAAAGGGACTTCCATGGACTATGGACAGGTGCATCAGAAAGTGGCTGTGAAGTCCTGGGCAGGAGGTTCTGTGGGGAGGGGGCAGAGACTTGGCCTTGTTAAGCTTTGCTTATTCACTAGCATGTATTTGTGTCATAAATGCGTAACAGCATTAAATAACGAGTGGAGCCCATCCCTTGCCCCTGGCTACATACCAAACAGTCTCCCAAGGCAGTCCCTGCTTTCTGTGGCTCCTTTGTTTGTGGGTTTTGGCCCTGATAAGTAAGTGGTTTGAATAATTTTTTGCCATGGGGCAGCATTGTCCAGAGTTGCCAAGGTTCAGAAGTCCCCGCCCATCACAGGCTATGCTGTAATGTGTGTGTATATGCACAGAAACCTCTAATAGTAACTACCACATAATATGATAATTATACCTCTTGCTTATTTTAATGGAAAACAGAATTTTAATAAAATACTATCGATGAGTCAGCAAGAATGAATCGCCTGCACAAGATTACGAGATGGCGTCAGTGGAAACCAAAACCATAATGTCTGCAGTGGAACTACAGCCCAGTCCTGAACTGCCCGTTGCGCCAGGACTGCCGCAGTGCTGAAACACTACACGCAACAGGGCAGCCACCGCAGCTCCTCAGAGGAAGGGGACTTTCATAAGGCAAGGGAAGTTACTTCATACTTTCGTAAGGTAAGACAAGTAGCCCCACAATGGGGCTACTCGATTCTGCAGCAACCTCAGGGCTGCTATAGAATCAAGAGCCTCCATGTCGGGCCCTCAGCCTGACACAGAGACTCTGGCTGCAGAGGAGCAGAGCCCCATTCTCTCCCCCTGGCATGCCTCCTCCCCACCCTCTCCCTGCCTTCCCCCCACCCAGAAACGCCTCCTCCCTGCCTCTTTCACACCCCCACTACCTCTCTGCCACCTGGCAGTTCAGGTGGCCACAGAGCAGTGGTGGTCCACCAGTGCTAGCCCAACGTCAGCTGGCACTGAGTTAGCACTGTGCCTTACAGCATGTTTGCGACACTCAGCGCTGGTGGAGGACTGGCAGTAAGAGCTCAGATTGGGCTCTGAGTCTTGATACGGGTACCTCATATGTGTTAGCAAAGATACACTATGAAGTATTGATTTCCAGTTAACAAGAGACTTTCCACTCCTTTGGCCTCAGTACCCAGTGCTTGGCTAGCTGAGGATTGTTGCTGCTGTCCTTGGATATTCTCCTCGGATGGCCTGCAGTCCTTTGCTGTCCTTTGTTCATTCAGATTCTCGGGTCACAAATGCAGGCTGTCTTCTTGCCAAATCAGCGCACTGCACTGTTTTTCTCTTTGGCGCATGTGCTTGTGCCCAAGGCAGGAGACATCTTGCATGGTCTCTTGTGATGACTTCTAGCCCTATATCCAAGGATAGTTTCACATTCAGGAACTGTGCTAACAAATCTCCTGCCCCAAAGCACACTACCACATTCCCAGACCCCTGTATTTGGCCCCCAGGCTGGAGAGGGCTCCTGTTTAGTTCACAGATACTGACACTCTGTGGTCACCCACTTATTTCTCCATCTTGGAAGATGTCAACAATCTCTGATTCTCTTTCCCTAACCCTTCCCTACCTTTTCTAGTCTTCTCTCCATCCCCTACTCCAGTGGTTCCTGAACTGTGAGCTGTGGCTCCCCAGAGAGCTGCAGAAACCAGCCAGGGGAGCCATGGGATCCTCACAAAAACCTGCCACCCTGTACAATGTGTAGGAGTGGAGCCCTAATGGGGAGTTGCAGTCAAAGGCCCAGTAGGTCAAGGGAGCCACCACTCAAAAAAGTTTGGACATTAACTTGCTGCACATTAACTTGGAGACTTTGGGCACAATCCTAATATCAGTGCTTTCCATGGGGGGCCCCATGCAAATGGGACGTGTGCTGCATCCTGCAGTTGGGTGTCACTCAGGGAGGCCTCCTCAAAGTAAGGGATTGTTTGTTCCCTTACCTCAGAGCTGCATTGCCCTTAAGTCAGTGCTGGAAAGAACTGACATAAGGGGTTAGGACTGCGCCCTTATTTGTGCAGGGCATCCTTCAGAAGAGGGGCAGATTATCACCTGGTAAGCGGTGATCTGCATTCACTTTTAGGGCAAAGCTAAACTAAGACTGAGCTATCCAGTAGATCCTAAACATAACAAAATGTTCTTGCTAAGCATTCTGCCAACGAAGAGTCTAGGGAACTCTTGTCCTCCTGCCCACAGTGATCTTGTTTCCCCGATAACCTCTTCCTTCCCAGATTCCTTTGGTAAAAACATTTTTACCCTACTGTTTCATTTATAAAATCTTCAATAAAGCAAGTTGATAATAAAGGATTAGATTTTAGCTTATAGGGAATTTACACGCTGGGATTATCTGACATTTAACCATTTTATCTTCCAGTCAGGAAGACAGATTGCCTCCTGCTTTTATGCTGAGTTACAGGCTGTGCAGCTCTGCTGTGGGGTCCTCCTTAGGCCTTTCGTTTACTCACTGGCTGTTCATGGCTGGCTCAAGCAGGGACACACTCAACGGTTTTGGCAAAATCACTCAGAGCACAATCTGAACCTGCAGTTGTGCCGGCACAAATACAGAAGCACTGGTGCAAGACCAGCAGGCGCCAGCACAAACCCCCCTTGGGCCCTGGGCTGGCACAACCCAAGAGAGGCATTGCACAGCGTGGCAGGGCCAGTGCAAGGGGTGTGCCGGGGCATGGTGAAGAGTGGCACAGCGGAGCCATATCCAAACCCCCAGGCCCCCAGGCAGACACACCTCCCTGGATGTCCATGGTAGCTGCGCCAACAATGGAGGTGGCACAGATTAGAGGAGACCCATAGGACTGAAAATGGAGAAAACACACAGCACCTGTGGCCAGGCTCAGCCACAGTCACGGCCACAATCACAGCCACAGCTCCAGAAGGATCTCTCCAGACTGGGAGACTGGGTGGCAAAATGGCAGGTGCGCGTCAATGTCAGTAAGTGTGAAGTCCTGCACATTGGGGCAAAGAATCACAACTTCACATACAGGCTGATGGGTTCTGAGGTCTGGTCTAGAGGGTAGAGCCTCCATTTGCCTGAAGATTAACATCCACAAGATCGCCAGTTCGAGGCCACCGGCACCGTGCGACCTTGAAGCAGCTGGCAAGCTGCAGCTGAGCTGTTCCATCTGCTCGGAGCGTGGGAGGATGGAGGCCAGAATGTTAAACCAGATCGGAGTGTAACACCTTGAATGTAGTGGTTCTTGAAAGAAAGAACCTTCTTTCAATTTGTAAAAATCCCTGCGTGGATTTAATAAGCCTGCCTATGTAAACCGCCTTGAATAAAGTCTTGAATAAAGACCAAGAAAGGCGGTATATAAATACTGTATATTATATTATTATATTATTATTCTGAGCTGTCTGTGACAGATCAGGAGAGAGATCTTGGGGTGGTGGTGGACAGGTCGATGAAAGTGTCGACCCAATGTGCGGTGGCAGTGAAGAAAGCCAATTCTATGCTTGGGGTCATTAGAAAAGGTTGTTGGCAACCTTCAGTCTTGGAAGACTATGGTATCGTGCTCTGGATGGTGGTTCTGGCACAGCGTCTAGTGTGGCTGAAAAGGCCGATTCGGGAGTGACAATCCCTTCCGCACTGGGAGCAAGTGTAGTGTGTCCCTGGTCTGTCTCCCTGGCTATGGGCCTTCCTTCTTTGCCTCTTTGCCTCAGTCTGTTGGCCAAGTGTCTCTTCAAACTGGGACAGGCCATGCTGCACAGCCTGCCTCCAAGCGGGCCGTTCAGAAAAGGTATTAGAAAAGGTATTGAGAACAAAACAGCTAATATTATAATGCCGTTGTACAAATCGATGGTAAGGCCACACCTGGAGTATTGTGTCCAGTTCTGGTCGCCGCATCTCAAAAAAGACATAGTGGAACTGGAAAAGGTGCAAAAGAGAGCAACCAAGATGATTACTGGGCTGGGGCACCTTCCTTATGAGGAAAGGCTACGGCGTTTGGGCCTCTTCAGCCTAGAAAAGAGGCGCCTGAGGGGGGACATGCTTGAGACATACAAAATTATGCATGGAATGGACAGAGTGGATAGAGAGGTGCTCTTTACACTCTCACATAACACCAGAACCAGGGGACATCCACTAAAATTGAGTGTTGGGAGGGTTAGGACAGAGAGAAGAAAATATTTCTTTACTCAGCGTGTGGTTGGTCTGTGGAACTCCTTGCTGCAGGATGTGGTGATGGCATCTGGCCTGGATACCTTTAATGGGGGATTGGACAAGTTTCTTTCAGAGCGCGATACCATAGTCTTTCGAGACTGAAGGTTGCCAATACAAGGACAAGTTTCTGGAGGAAAAGTTCATCATGGGTTACAAGTCATGGTAGGTATGTGCAAGGTAGAGCTAGGCTGCCTCTGATTGCCAGATGCAGGAGAGAGCACCAGGACCCAGGTTGTGTCTGTTGTCTTGTGTGTTCCCTGAAGCATTTGGTGAGCCAGTGCAAGATGCAGGAAGCTGGACTAGATGGGCCTTTGGCCTGATCCAGTGGGGCTCTTCTTATGCTCTTATGTTCTTATGTAATAAAGTGGCCCAAGTTAAATCCAAGTGCAGTCTAGTGTCTTCGTTGTGGGGTGCGAGGAATACCAGCTAGAATACCAGGTGCAGGGGAGTGACAGCGAGATGCAAGTATCTTGGGGTCTTGCACGCTCCATGAGGCATCTGGTGAACCCCTGTGAGATACAGGAAAGTGGCCTGGACAGGCCCTGAGCCTGATCAAGCAAGGCTCTTCTGATGTCTCTGGTCCACCCTCTGGGGCATCAGTGAATTGCGGTGGTCCCTATTCTTTACCCTTGTCATCATCATTTTTTGCTGGCCTGTGTTGTGAACTTGTTTGTGGTTGGTGATGCCAGGCGAACCAGAGAGAGAGAGCGAGAGAGAGAGAGAGAGAGAGAGACCCAGCAACTTTCAGACTCTTTGCATCCATTCATAGAATCTCCTGCAGCTGCTTCCGACTGCCCTGGGTCTCATCCCAGTGCCTTGGCACATGCAATGCATGGTTTGCATTAATACTCATTTTGAATGGTCACTGTAATGTTGGAAGGCCTCATCAGAACTGCCAGATAATGACGACGACGCTTGCTTTTGTTTCAAGTTCACCTAAGTTTGATGTCTGTTTTGGAATACGCAAGACCCTTTGACAGCTGCGCATTCTCTGTGTGCTCAGCAAGTGAGTCCTCCTCATGGCTCCCTAGCCAGGTTAACAAATCTGGCACTGGTTGAGGGCCCACCCAGGGATGATAGCAGAGCTTAGGCTGCCCTCAAGAGGCCTACCCACCCCACCCCCCCGGAAGCAACAGGCGCGACACATTCAAAATAGAATGCACCAGTGTTGCCATGGTGTCAATCCAAGCCTTATTTTTACTAGCTGGCTATAAAACTGGTCTGTGAAAGGACTCCAGAAATGGCTCCAAAGAAAAAGCACTGCCTTTTAGCTGTTGGGGAAGGAGCAGTGTGGTCAGAAGCAAGGCTGTGCATTCCCTGTGGTTGGCAGCACAATGCTTTGGTCTTCCTCCCTCCCGCATTGCTCATGGGATGAGCAGTAGGCCGCCACAGGCTTGGCCACTTGAGCAGTCCCTGCAGCCAGGTGTTGGGAAGTGGCCCCCCTGAAATGCAATGACGCTGGTTGGAAATTATGGTTTTAATACAGTTACCTCCTGCTTTGTTTTCATTAAAATCAATGGTATTTCTGGGAAATGTCTTGTAGAAAAGTCCCGCTTATGTGCGTCAGTCCCAAGAAGGATGGAAGACATGGCTTGCTCCTGAAGCAGGATCTGAATGTGATGAGGTTCTCAGGGCCCAATCCTGTCCAACTTTCCAGCACCAATGTAGCTCTGTCCAGAGGGCATGTGCTGAATCCTAAGTTGGTGGGCAGTCACTGAGGCCTCCTTGGGGCTGCAGTGTGGCTGCATTGGTGCTGGAAAGTTGGACAGGATTGGGCCATCAGACTCCTAATTCATGCCCTGTAAGTAAACATGACCCCACTGAGATTCCCACCCGCCCCCTTGCCTCCTGCTCTTGCCTGTCCAGGTCTCCATCAGCCTGAAGAAGAGGCTCTGTTTGTCACTGAGCAATGATCTAGTCAGCTGTTTGCCTGGTTATTATGGGCAGAGAAAAAACAGCCCTCTGTGGCTTACCCTCTGTTTTCTGTGCCTCAGACAAGCTGCAGTCATCAGACCCAAGTTCATTACCCCTTGCTGGGTTGCCAGAGTGAAGGCAACCCCAGAAGACCTGCAAGAGCAGCTGGTTGGGCCTGGCGTGTGCTCCACACACCGCAGCAGGCATTACACATGCAGTTGGCATTGCAAAGGGCAGGAGCAGTGAAGGTGTGTGTTTGAATCTCTCGCCTGGCTTCTGCCCCTTTTGGCTGCTATTATTAGCACAGAGAGCTATCTCAGCTCCCTGGCTTGTGGGAGGACGTCTACCTCACAGATCCCTCCTGTGAGCCGCCTCTGCCAAGGCTTCAAGTTGGTTTCCTGGAAGGGGCAACCTTTTACTCCTCTGCAAATCTCTCCACTGTCCAGGTAGGAGTAGAGACCATCGCCACCAGCTAGCTGATGCTTCTGCTTCAAATAATCCTGAATGCCTGTTCTGAACCATGAAATGCTGGACTCTGCCTTCTGCACTGAAGTGTGCAAATCAGGACAGCATGTTTGTATTTTGCAAGTCACTCTGGGTCTGCTGCCCATATGGAAAATAGAAAGGTAATGAAAGCCTGCAGCCACTGGAATTCCTGTTCAGTGCCAGCAAACCTCCCTTAGGACTACTGGGACTTATTCCCAAGTGGAGATGTCGCTCTCATCTGCAGAGAACTGTCAGCCCCAGTCCTGTTCCCCAAGGAATTCCTCCCCACTGAGGGCACTTCCAGATGAGATGTGATTAATCTGGGATTGCCAAACTTTGTCCAGGGGGCTCTTTGCAGGGGGCTCCCACAATGTCACCAGCCAGCAGAGGTCTGTCTGTATTTCTGCCCCCTTTATAAAATCTGCACCTTTAGCAACAGAGAAGATCCATGAATCATGAGAACAGCACTACTGCAAAGCAGTGCAAGGACCTTGCTGGACTGTCCTGCTGCACCATTTTGCACTAGGATAGTGCAGAGGGTGCAGACCACACTGGGTGATGTACATGGGGAGGTGACACCACTACAGGTCAAAATTTATAAAATCTTGTTATTTTTAAATAATGTTAATGTCATTCGATATGTAATTTCACAGAACGCAATGAAAAAGATTGTGCTGAAATATCTTGATTCTATCTAAAGGTATAACCAAAAACCCATGGGGGTGGGGCAACGGTACACCACCATGCCTGCCACCCAGGGCATTGCCCACCCGCTGCATGGGAGGAGGACCATCATGGGGTTGATGCGCTGGCCTCCCTCACCGGGTGATATACACCTTAGTGGCCAGGATGCAACAGAACTCAGCAGAAACTCTCCAGGGAGAGAGTATAGAATGTGAGAGTTCGACGTGTGCCTAGAGATCATGGAGTCCAACCCCCTGCTCAGTGCCAGCCGTCTCCTGCAAATCCGCAAGTGGTTGTAAAGTAGGACAGTAGCAAGTGGCTGGTGCTGGAAGAGCCTTGAGATTGGCAGGCGCTGGTTGGCCTGAGTAGCCCAGTCCACCCCCCACCCATGGCTGAGAGCCCATAGAAGGCCCTTCCTCCTGCAGCTCAGGCTCCAAGCAGTGGTGGAAGGAAAATGAGGCTGCTGCAAGCAGTTACTTCATGATGGAAGGGGATAGACATGGCTGCCAGCCTGTCACCAATGCTGCCAGTGCAGAAACAATCCTGTGGGCATCCTTTGTCCTCATCAGCACCTGCATAGTTCAGCTAATGGGCACAGTGTGTCTCCATCATCATTCCCAACCATGCCCTCCCTGTGCTGTACTTGGGCCACATGGCTTCACCTTGCACTGCACGCTGAGAGACAGCCCAGCCTCCAAACTCTCTCCCTCCGCTGGACTAGGAGGAGCCCCGTTGCAGGGCCACCTCGAACCTTGCGAAGGAGCTACCCATGACTCTGGTTCATAAATCTCTGGCCTTAGCCATTGCTGTGTGGAGCTTGGATTCAGCAGACAGTATGTTCCCTTTATAAGGCTTTGTGTTTTTCCTGTATAACCCCTTGTGGAAGTCATCTGTCCTCAGAGAATGGGTGCTACCACAGGAAAGCCGCAACGGAAGTGTCGCTATCTGCGGAAAGGAATGTGTTCGTATCTGTGGCGGATGTGGTGATGGTGTGTGTGTCCCTGGCCCTTTGGTTGGTGTGGCAGGCGCTCCGTTAACAAAAGCTGCTGATCAAAGCAAAGAGTTCTGCAGTCCCACCATCCTCCGTTGCCCTCTGGAAACAGCCCCCTCCTGAATGGATCTCCAAGCCGAGCACTGAGGTCTGGGTCAAGGGCACCACAAGAGAAAAAAGAGGCAGAGCCTTGTGCCAAGTCTGAACCACACAGCAAATGATGCTGGGTGCCGGATGTTTGCTGGAAGGATATTTCAAGGGGGTTCATCTCAGTGGAGCCTGATATTTTTAAAACTGGCCTGCACAAATAAAGTGTCTGGAAGGGCTTGCTGGCTGCCACCCCGGCTCTCTTGATGCTTCACTTCTCCTGCTGTGGCTTCCCTGTTTGTTCTTGCTGTGTTCCAGTATTATGCCCCCCCTAACAGAATGCTTCTTCATGCTGTCCAGCCACCAAGGTTGGCCTAGATACCTTTCTGAGCCACCATCAGACCACAAAGCATTCCATGGACCAAGTTGTTTCAAAGATAGTTCCGCCACCCCTGGGAAGACCTCTCATTAGAGGTGGCCTCCTTTGGTGGGACGGGGGGGGGGGAGGGCTGCATGAGCCAGGGCTGACTCCAAGACCAGCCAGCCGGCCAGTCAGGATCTTCCCCCAAAGCACAGCACAGATCCTCTGAGGCCTCCTAACAACATGCTGGGCCGTGGGCTATAAGAGTTGGCTCCTTCAGCTGTGGAACCTCATAGTTGACACTTGTTCACACCACTAGGGTCCTCCCTACAGTAACTTCCTTGTAAAGCAGTTTGGAGTGTGACAGGACAGCACAGTCACTTGAGAACCTCACCTCTCCAAGTAGAAGGAAGAGGTAGAGCCAGATGATAACTGCACGCAAAGAGAGACGCACCTGCAACTGGGGAAAGCAGATGTGGAGATGCCAGCTGAAGCGCTGCACTCACCTCTAGGGGAGAAGTGAGAGTGGGAGAGAGGCTGTGCCTGTTCGGCCACTGAGGCAGCTGTCGTCACCATTTCAGGAAGTCTCAGGAGAGCCCACGGGGCTGAGGACCTTGGCTGACCCCTGAACATGGCCCTGAATCCTTCTGGAGTGGGAGCTGCACAGTGGAGGTGCCTTGCAAACCTGAGTGACCACTAGGAATGCAGCTCAAATGCATCCAAGCCATGATGTCTGGGGTGGGGCCTGGCAATGTTGCAACTGACAAGCCTTGAAGCACTGAGACACACCTGCATGGGGTGGGGTGTGAGTGGATCCTGTGGCTAGAGGGCCTGAGCAAACAATGTGCAGAAGGGAGAGCCCCATAGTAAACCCCAAGTGGTCGGAGATGACCTTTTGCTGCCCAAGCTGGAGGTTCCAACCCTGACTGCAGCTATTTCTGGCAATCCGCCCCCCCTCCCCGCGCAGGATTCAATGTTGGAACCTCTGTTAAAATTGCCAGGACTGCTGTGAATAGACACCTGGAGATTCCTGAGGACTGCAGGAACATCCTGGCAACTCTGGTCCAGACTGACATCATGCAGGACAACAGACACTTCCAGGGCTCCAGAACTGGAGGAGATGGGCATCTGAGAAGCAGCCCCTGCATTCCCCCACACTTGCCTGGCGAGGCCTTTGGGGAGGCTCTGCTGCAGACTTCATGACGACGAGGCAGTAGCCCGAGGCCCCTCTGTGGTGGAACTCCTTGGGCACTGATGGTCTTGGTGCCAAGGAACAACATTCCTTCTGCTACCTTGGAGCTTTTGTGGCCAAAACGGCAGGGCAGGAATATTTGCAATAGAGAACCAAGGAGAGAACAGGTGGTCTCGCAAATGTGTCGTGCTTGGAGGCAGGAGACCATGGAGCAGCCCCCAAGCCTGGCTAGGGTGGGCTTTGCCGCCTGCTCCCAGATTCATTGCACACTTGTGCGCTGCCTGTTTCCGTCCCACTCACTGGTTTGCAAGCCCAGAGTTGTGGCTGTTGTTGCCGCCCTTTTCTGTGTCATCTATGCTCAGATGACAGGCGAGTCATCCCAGCAGGAGCCAAGTGATGAGGGGCTCTTCTGCGGCAGCCTCCTCTTCCATGGCAGGGGGAGACGCGTTGAATTTTTGGACTGTGCTGGAAGCCCCTGCCTAATCCAAGGCTGACTGCACACTCACGGCAAGGGCGCCTGCAACAGGCAGGGTGCCTTGCGTGGCTTTGTTTTAGAAATGGGTGTTGCGGCTCACAAGTGGTAGAAAGGGTGGCTCCTGCAGCATGAGGGGCACTCTTGGAGGCACGAGCTGCACCAAAGGAGCCCCTCTCCCAGGGTGTCTGTGCTTGGCCGTAGCACAGGTCTCCTCTGCCGGGCTGTTCCCAGTACCGCCCCCCGCAGGGTACTGCTAATTCAGCTCAGGGCCTGTTCCTGAGCTATTCAGCTTTCCAGCAGGGCTGCCAGCAAGCAACTGCTGCCCAGATACGCCATGGCTGGGGGCCTAAACAAACCAACACACAGGGAAACGGATGTGGGCCTGCTGTGCTGCAGTGTCCCCGCTTTGCCAACCAGACACCCTCCCTGTTGTTCCAAGAGAGCCCCAAGAGCCTTGGCTCCGTGGCCAGGCTCACCACAGTCATCACTTTGCGCAGAGAGCTTCCACAGCCTCCAGGTCACTTGCAGGAGCAGGTGCTGGCTTGCCAGAGCCAGGACACCCTGCCAGTATACCCAGGCCCTGCACAAACTGCTGGGCGGGGGGATCGGTTGCTGTCTTAGCATTCTCTCTCTTTGGGGACTGTTTGGATCTCCAGATGCTTTGCTGCTTTTCTGTGCCCCTGCTAACTGGGTAAGAGGCCCTTTTTCACATGGGTGCTCCTCTTTTATTTAGCAGAGGAAGAGTCACTGGCCCTCTTCACCACAGCAGTGTCTTTTCCAGTGGCTGTCTGCTGGTGCACTTTGGCATCTTTTTAGATTGTGAGCCCTTTTGGGACAGGGAGCCATTTAGGGCACAATCCAAACCCACTTTCCAGCATCGAAATAAGGGCAATGCAACTCCGAGGTAAGGGAACAAACATTCCCTTACTTTGAGGAGGCCTCTGTGAGTGCCACCAAACTGCAGGATGCAGCACACGTCCCATTGACACCGCTATGCCAGTGCTGGAAAGTTGGTTAGGATTTGGGCCTTAGTTTATTTGATTTTTTCTGTAAACCGCTTTGTGAACTTTTTGTGAAAAAGCAGTATATAAATACTGTTAATAACAACAACTCCTGACACAGAATGTCCTTTTCACTGCCACAGCACACTTTGTGCAATGAGGCTGGGGGCTGGTGCATCGTGGCTACAAGGGCCTGTTTGGTGGTGGAACAGTCTCCCCAGCAGACCTGGGAGTGCCTTGCTGAGGCACCGGAACCGAGCTGGGCTCTTAGCAAGGCATCCCACCGCCTGTTGCTGGTTGCAGGGGCTCCCTTGAGGCCTTTAAACCCTTTTTGTTTGCTTGTTTGTTTGTTTGTTTGACAATTGAATTGCTATTATTCCATTTTTATTTGTTGGCTCCTATCATGGGAATGATTTCATTTTTTTCTTCTGTGCACTGTGGGCATCTTGGAAGAAAAGCAACTAATAAATGTCCGAAACATTTTTGGTTCATTGGTGTCCCTCCACTGGCTGCATCCAGACATTCCTTGTTCTCCCAGAGTCCACATGTCTTACCCTGAGTCATCAAAAGCTTTTTGATGGAGTTACTGACTCTTGGCCAATCCAACCCAGTGTCATGTACTCCGACCACAGAGTGGTTCCTCTGGTCTCGGGCACGCAGTGCTCCTTCTCAGCCCTCCTGCCAGAGGTGCTGGGGCTTGGAGCCCAGGACTACCTTCTGCATGCAAAACATGTGCTGAGTGATGGCCCCTTCCCATGACAAGGTGTGGCGCATCGCAGATCCCTGGCTCTGAGCTCACCAAACTCAAACTGGTGATTGGGGGCGATGGGTGACAACAACATCTCACATCAAGTTCTGAGCTCAAATGTTTGCCTGTGGCTTTGCACTGCCCAGGCACACATGCATCCACGTGTGCACGCAGACCTCTATCCCAGATCCCCAAGGCCCATCCCAATCAATCAGCATCTTCTTCTTGGCCAAGGAGGAGATTGATTTTAGCAGCAGGCGTTAGGCCTCGCCATCCAGCACGTGAGCTTCTCCCAGAGGCGCTCAGCTGATGGGACTGTTTGGTTTTATTGACTGACAGGAAATTAATAGACTCACATGAAGCCACTAAGCTGGGGGGGGGGGGAGACACATGGATATCTGAATACCCTCCAGCCATTTGCTAGAACATCTCTTCCCACTCGCCTAATTAAAAATCAAAGAGTTTAAGCCCGAAGGATAAGCTGGGATCCGGAATCAGTGACTGGATGAAGCGACCTGGAAGAGAAACATGTCTCTCAGAAGCACCAGCTTTGAATCGTCTGGTGCAGCCAGAAACCTTTTCTGCAGAAGTTCGGGCCGGGGCTTCACAGCAGGGGGCAGCCCAGCTGCTCTTGCAAGTGCTCCTAGAAGCCGGAGCCAGAGTCCTGGTTCTGGAATCCAGCCTGCTCCAGGATGTGCCTGTTTTCCTCCTACCGGTCAGTTCCAGCTCCAGGTGTTCCAAAATAATTTTATTTTCAAATCCTCTTCTTAAAAAAAAAAAAAAGAGAGAGAACAGACAACAAGAAACCAGTCCATCGAGGGACCCAGTAGGATTTTAAAAACACACAAACCTCTCTCTCTCAACCACTTCACTTCAGGCTGGCACCTTTATATATATTTTTTCTTTCTGCGTAAAATGAAAATAAACCCTAAAAACAAACCCTTTGCAAATCAATCAATACCTTCTCTGCTTGGCAGCAACCTAATCCACAGGCAGATGAGGGGTAATCAACATGGATCTCTTCCTCCTGTCTGGGGCAAAAGGGGCAAAGCTCCTGCCTGAGCAGGCTTGTCTATCTACTCTTAAGGCCCCACCCTGCAGCAAAGGGCTGGCCAGGGGTGGACAATGCCATTCCTTCTCCAGGACCCCGGTGAGGCTGCTGAGCCTAGTCTCAGTCTCAAGCTGCCATCCCTACAGTGGCTGAATTAGGGGTGCAGAAGACCGACCTGGACAGACAGGGGACTCCAAGGAAAGCCCTAAGGGAGGAAGCTCAAGGGCCTTCGGTCCAACATCCTGTTTCCAGTCAGAGGTCAAGGCAAAAGTCCTCTCCTGCTGCTGCTGCATAAGTAGCTACTGAGTCTCACTGCAAGAAGACAGCAGAAGCTCACTGGAGAGCTTGAGGAGAAGCAAAGCAAACTCAGGAGTGTCCAAACTTTTTGGCAGGAGGGCCACATCATCTCTCCAACATTGCATTGAGGGCTGGGGGAAAAAAGAATTGATTTACATTTCAAATTTGAATACATAAACGAATGTATTGGAGATAGAATTTATATGAATGCATGAAGGTCTTGCAATAGCTCAAAGCCTATAAAAGGCCTTGCACAAATCAAGGCTGGCCTTTCCTTCATTGCCACTGCTGTATCACAGAAATGAAGCAGTGGAGGCAGCCCTCGTCCCACAGCTCATGCAAGAGGTCCCTCATGCTGAGAGCAGTTTGCGTTGGGCCAGCATGGGCTCCAGCAAGTCTCTGGAGGGCCAGAAGTTCATTGGAGACTGGGGGCTCCCCACAGGCTGGACTGGGAGTCCCTGAGGGCTGCAAGTGGTCCCTGGGCTGGGGTTTGGGCACCCTGCTCTAACTGAAGCAGCTGTTCACTGCTAAAGAGTGGCTGGCTGGTTAGCATGCTGCACATACAAGAATCTTTCCAACAGGACACTGCATTTTTCTCTGGTGGAGTGGACCGGCTTCCCCTCCGCTTGGCAGTGCAGTGGACTGATGTGCAGAGCTGCAGTTCTGACATGGATTCTGATTCCAGCCTTGCTCCACCCACGCACCCACCCACCCATGCTGTAGGTGTCTGCTTTTTAGTTTCAGTTCTTCAAAATGCTCATCGTATGATTAAATCATTGTAGTTTTATTTTGTAAAAAGAGTAAAGTTTTAAAACTTTCAAGATGTCATTCCGATTCACCATTGCTGCTGCAACAGCTGCAAGCTGACCCTGAGCTTGGCCCTGCAGATGCTTCAGAGTGCGAGTACGTGACAAGCCTCTAGCCAGTGTGCTTCCAGAGTGCAGGGGCTCCTTTCTTGAGGTACATGCATCCCCTGAGGCTCATTTTGTCCTATCTGATAGCCACAGGGGAGCCAATAACAGGCCCTGTCTGTTGAAACACCCAAGCAAGGAGGCAAAACTTGGGGGCCTGTTGACATTTCTTCTGTTTTGGGCCAAAGTTCTGGTGCAGGTTTTAGGCTGAAGGATGGCATGAAAGGCCCACAAGCGACAGTACAATACACCAGCAAAAGGGGATCAGGAAGTACAAGTGGGTCAGTAGAAGGATGAGTGCTCAGTCATGGGAGCTGGTCTGTCTTTGGACTGCCTGGCTGAGGAGGGTGGTGGAGCCTTTAAGACACCCAGGGAAATGCTTCAGAGGTACAGAAATGCCTTAGCCAAGGAGAGAGGCAAAAGGCCTGGCACTGCTGGTCCTTCCAGCAACAGCTGCATCTCCTCCAAGGAATTCAGCTGAGGAAACACCCAACGTTTCCAGCTATGGGTGCCAGCACAGAAACAGGGCCTGTCAAGGAGGGGCTGCCAGTGACAGGGCAGGGGGCTCCACTGCCACTGAAACCCAAAGTCCCGGCACGTGTGCAATCTGGGCAGCCTGCTCCAGTCTGAGGACCAGTCTTCAGAACAGAGATCGGAGCAGCAGGAAGGAGAAGAACACAGAAGTCCAGGCAAGGGGGCTTGCCACGCTGCAGGTAGCGCCGGAGCTGCAGTGGGCCTTGTTTTCCCCAATACAGGCAGCGTAGGCCATGACGTGCGGGATGTAGTTTTGTTCGTGGACGCCGTGGAGGAGGTGGGCCAGGGGGCCCTTGGCAAAGACAGCCACGTCTTCGCCACCATGTGTCTCCATGCGCAAGGGGACGGCAGACTGGGCCTGATAGCCGGCATCAGCTACAGAGAGAGAGAGGGAGGGAGAATTATGACCCTCCTGTCCAGCATCTGGACAGTGTGCTGCTGCATGTGTTACACCGGTGCTAACTTGATGCAGTCCTTAAAAGCCCTGCCTTGCAAGGCCATGTTCTTACCCATGTCCTTATGTGTTACCCATGTTCTACATGTGTTACCCATGTACCCATAACATGGGTACCCATGTTACCCATGTTCTTATGTGCAGAGGAGACGCCTGAGAGGGCAGCACGGCTTGCTCAAGACCACTGAGTGAGTTCATGGCAGAGACAAGAGTCAGCCCAAGGAAATCCTGGTTTGCCGCTCAACTTTGTAGCTGCTGCGCTACACCAGCTCTCCTATCAGAATGCATCACACCACCAAGAATGCTGCGCTTGGAGCAGGAGGCAGCTGTCTGGCACAGACAGAACTATTTGTTGCACAGAAAGCAACCGAGGACCACCCATGCAAGGCCACAAGCTGCAATCAGCTGGCCTGGGACTCACTGAAATCCACAGAAGAGACGTTTTCTCTCTCTCCGGCGACCACTTTGTATCCGGGCCCGTTTCCATACAGGATGGAGGTGAAGGGCTTGTTATCCACGTCACTGGGCACTGGGGCCAGTCCTAAGTCAAGGAACGAGAAGCAATTACTAGCAGGCCTCTCAGCAGCAAGGAACTTTGAGCAACAGCAAGGCATCAAGAGCAGAAGGAGTTTGGTCTGAGAAGGAACTAAAGCAGTGGGGGAAGGTAGGCAGGTGGGGGAGGCAAGGCAGGCAGGGCATAGGCAGATGATGGGGCACACCAAAGGGACAGGGTAAGGGAAAGCTGCTGTGAAATGAGAACTGAGAGGAAGCAGCACCCAAGATAAAAGGAAGCAGGAAGTTTAAAAACAAGAGGAAGCAGCTCCCAAGCTCCCAGCGGGTGACAAAACAGCAGACTGTCAGGGTTATCTCCAGTTGAACTTCTCTACAGAAGCAAGCACCAGAACAGCTCTAAATGGCATCACAAATAAGCAACCTGCAGGGCCCCCAAGTGACCCCTCTACCGCCAGAAGGTGGCCTTTGAACTCTCCCCACTGGAGGCTTGTAGCTGGAACTGGGAAGAATTCCAAGGCACTGTGAAGGTCAGCCACAAATGCTACTATGCTAAGAACTTGAGAATGAACACTAGAGAGACGCCGTGGGGTCACAGCTGCTGTAGTCTTTGCACAACATTCATATGTGAGCGAGCCCAACAGCCCTAAGCCTCTCAGTCCATGTCCACCAGAAACACAGCAGTTCACAGTCAGACATCAGCAAGTGACAAAGAAAGAGGTCTGCCAAGTAGCTGGAGGGCAATTCTTTAGGAAGCCTCTGACCAAGTTAAGACACACGACCCCACCCCATGGGGTTCCATGGGGCATTCTCTGGGCTGTAAGTAGAACCTCTAAGACAGGCGACCAGCTGCACCTGGGGTAGATGAAACATACCAAAAATTGAATTGCCACGGGGAGTATAGCCGCCAAAAGTGAAAACGTGGGAATGGTCGGCAGTCACCACAGTCAGGGTGTCTTGGGACGAGGTCATGCGGCCAGCCAGGCCAATGGCTCGGTCCATCTCCACCGCCTCATACAGGGCTTGCTTGGCTTTTCCTTCATGGTGACCGTGGTCTATCCTGCCACCTGAAAGGGGAAAGTGGCAGTCACTTTACAGAGTGGAGGCCAATGAAGAACAGACCACACCACTGGCTCACCAGGTTCTGTCTGCCTGTCTCTCTCTCTCGCCACTCTTTGTTGGGCCATGTCCAGACTGCAGTGTGATCCTGTCCAGAGGTGGCTTCTTTGGTGCAATACCTTTTGTCAAGGTCAGCAACCGTTGACCTCAGAATCAGCAAACAGGATGTCCATCAGTGACATGCAGTCAAGGGTGGAAGGGTAGGCAAAGCCTCACCTAACCCAGCAAGTAAATTAAAAAAAAACACCCCAAATTTTAAAAACAAAACTGTCCCTTTTGCCTTTCACAAGCTGCTCCTCTCTGCTCTGTCCATTTAAAAATTGCACACACAAACACAGAGGGAACACGGAGAGCTGCCAATCAGCTCAGTTGCTATGGTGGCTTGCAAAGGACAAAACATGCAGGGATGCCTGTGCAATTAGAGCCACCAGGGAGAACTCCCTTTGTTTGCCCAATAATAAAAAAGACAGTGCTTGTGTCATCAGTCCCTGGGGAGGCAGCGGGAAGAATTGCTTCTCTCCTGTTTAAAAAAATAATAATAAAGCCATGAAAAAAGGTAGGGAGCAAAAGACCAGCTCTGTATAGCACACCAAGAGGCAGCTTTTTGGTTGCTTCTGGAGGAGGGGTGGGGGGCCCTGTGCTGGGCTCTCCCTTGTCCCAAGTGGGGAAAAAGAGGTGAGGTTTTTTAAAAAAAATATTTCTGAGGGGTGGGTTGGTTGTTTGAAACAGAGTGTGTTCCAAAGACTGAGTTTAAGGGGAGAGCGAGTATGCATGGTCATGGATGCCTCTGATGCCCATTCACCTTTGGGCTTTACCAGTCAATCCTCACCTTCCACCAGGAGGAAGAACCCCTGTGGGTTCCTCTGGAGGACTTTGAGGGCCACCTCCACCATTTCTGGCAGGGAAGGATCCATCACATGGTTTCTGTTCAGTTCATACATCATGTCGACTGGCTCAAAGAGGCCTGTGGAGGAAACTAGGCATGTGACTTGCACTCCAGTAACGGTTCATGCTGCTTTCAAGGCCGACTGCTAAAATGTAAAGGTTTTACAGATATATTTTACATTGAATGCACTTCCGCCTAAGACTGAAGAAGGCTGGCTAGGGCCGAGAGCCACTGAGTTGCACAGCCCTGAACCCTCAGCTTCTTCTTTTTCTTGCTTCTTCCTGTGAACCCAGTACTCACCACAGCCCAGCTTCCACAACCAATAAGAGACTCACCCAACAGGTAGTCCAACTTGCTCAGATCCAGGCCCATCAGGTCTGCTCGGTTCCACACATAATGGGCATTCTGGGGGGAAAGGGAGAGCCCTTCACAGTTGAGGAAGAAACTAGAGGTGTGGCATATTTCTCTGTCCTCTTGCTAGCCATGCACACGCGCACACATGCATTGTGTACTATCTGTGTCCCACAGTGGCCTGCTTTTTAAGGGTCAAATGTTCCCTGCAGTGTGCTGGAACGAATGGAACCTTCTAGGGGACATTGGCTGCAGCATCTCCTGGGTGGTCCTTTTCTTTCACCTGACAGAAGTGATTGCGAGCCTTGCTTGTTGGAAGTGACATGTTCAGCCATTGTGCTTCCTGTGAACCAGAGGCTGATAGTGCACAGGAGATGTAAATGATCAAAAATTGAGAGTTTTGGTTCTTTTCTCTTTTCTCTCTGGTAATTGTGTGGTGTGAGACATACACAACATATGGTCCAGAACTCCTCCCCCCACACAACCACACACAGAATACAGCCTGACGGCCCTTACCTTCTCTCTAGGCTTCTTCTCCTTCCAAATGTGGATAAGGTTTTTGTTGTCCAGCCGAGTCCCCCGGGACTTCTCATCATCTGGATACTCCACATCGCTGGTGTTCTTGGGGTACATGTACTTCCGGCCTCCACCCATTATCACCTGGAGAACAGGTAACAAAAACATGGCTCCTCCACTTGTCCAGTGTGGAAGTGGCAAGCCAGGGCCATGATTTGCTGCTGGGCATTTCATGAAACAGGGGGAGCTGCCTTCCTTCCGTGGAGCTGGAGCTTCGATTCCACTTGCTCCATGCGATTAACACTGACTGGGTGGAATCTTTCCCTGACCTCCTGGAGAAGCTGCTGCCAAGGAGACCAAAGCGAGCAAGGCAAAGCAAGCTTCAGGCACTCTTGTTAACCAACTGTTGTGGGATAACCAAGGAGGGTAACTGTGACAAGACTTTGAAGAACACGTTCTCATTTTGCCCTCCTTCTTGGTCCTCTTTCTTGGTACCAATGCAAAGAGATGAATTGACACAATATAAAAAACAAACATCTGTTTAGGAAGAGCAAGTAACAACCGGCTGTGGCTCTAGAAGAGAGCAGGGCAGGATCCAAGATCACGAGACAGAAATGCAATTCAGGTTTGGGCAATCAGCCCTGCCAGCTTGGCTGAAGAGACACTCCCAGTAGTCGCCCCCTCTGCAGGCTCCTTGCCCAGCTGGGCTCAGAGTGGCTGGACCTGCACCCGGGACCTGCCTTAGGATCAAAAAGCCATTCCCTTGCCCACAAAGGTGTGGAGCTGGTGCTTTAAGCCCTCCTTGGATTTAGGGTCTTAGAAGGTGACTCATCAGGCAGTGAGGGGGAAAAAATCAACAGCTCACCATCACAGCTCTTTTCAACAGAACTGGCTTGCCCACCATGTAATTATTCCCAGCCCAGGAACACAGTTAAAATTATATTTAAAAGGGGCCCATTAAGCAGCTTAAAGAGCAGATTCAGCTGTTTGTGTTTTGGAGGTATTTTGAAGAGAACAGCACACTGTCTATTTACAGGGGGGGGGGGAACATGGTGCTCAATTCCATCGGCCGATGCCAGCAGGAAAAAAGGGCACAAAAACTGACCTCTGCTTCTCCCACCATGCTGTGGCTGGCAGGCATCTCCCCTGGCATCACCGGTAGCTCCTGTTCCAGTCACTGTTTGGAAGAAACTTAGGGCACAATCCTAAGCAAGTCTACTCAGAAGTAAGTCCTACTGTGTTCAAAGGGATTTACTCCCAGGAAAGTGAGGTTAGGATTGCAGCCTCACAGCCCAATCCTATGCATGTCTACTCAGAAGTAAGTCTCATTAAAGTTAATGGGGCTTACTCCCAGGAAAGTGTGGACAGGATTGGGCTGTCAGTCAGTCTCCTGAGACCCATCTGCAGCTGGAGTGCGAGGTTGTGCCCAGCTTAGCCTGCCGCTTCCATTTTTCATTTCCAGTCTCCAGTTCACTCTCACAGCCTGCTTTGGCTACTCCCTCTTCCCAGTTTCCCTGTGCTTACTTTTATAACCTATCAAGAGGCAGAGGGAAGGAGGGGGAGAGAGAGAGAGTTTTCGTGGGTGAGAAATCCACCTTCATCACAAGGCCACCCTACTGGAGATGGAGCCAAGCTTGGAACCCAGAGCTCTGGATGGTTTCCATGTGATTTCAGGGGCTTCTGCTTGCTTATGATGAATGGCCTCCAGCCTTGATCTATACATCACCACCACCACCCTCACAGGAGGATGGCAAGGCACACCATCAGTGTCACACTGAATCACTGGTCTGACCAGTGGCGTCACTAGGGTTAGTGTCACCCAGTGCAGGATGCCAGCGCGTCACCCCCCATGCAGTGGGTGGGGCAACACCCCAGGTGGTGGGCGTGGTGATATACCATCACTCTGCCCCCTCTGTTTTTTTTGTCTGTACCTTTTGATAGAACAAAGATCGAACACATTCTGCATGAAATTACGCATTGATTGATATATAACATGACGGTATTATTCCTCCAAACTGTGATTTTAGTGATTTTGGTCACCAGTGGTGACCAACTTACGAACACCTTATTGCAGCAGTTCTCAAACTTTTAGCACTGGGACCCCCTTTTTAGAATGACAGTCTGTCCAGGACCCACCAGAAGTGATGTCATGGTGGAAGTGACATCATCAGGCAAATTAAAATAAGTATAAATAATTAAAGTAAAATAAATACTTAAATAAGCAGAAGCCAGCCCTGGTCCACCAAGTGAATTTCCTCTGTGGTCTGCCTGCAATAACACCCCCTCCAAAACCAGTAAGGTTTTCAGCCCTGCCCAGTGCCCAGTTCAATTTAAGTTCTTCTGTTTAAACCAGATCACTGTCAGGATCCACCTGGCTTTGCAAGTCTCAAAAAGGTTCACCTTATCAGCTGAAGCCTCTGTTTTGATCCTTTCTAGTGGGGAGGGGGTAGCGGAGGCTGCCCTCTGGAGCACTTGTTTAGCTGCAGGTGCATAGGATCAGGACCATTCTGGTAGCCTTGCACTTCTCCTTCACCTGATCTTCCACACCAGCCAAGGCACGTTTGCTTACTCGCAAGTAAACGCGACCGTGAGACTTAGTTTCGTTTTCCATAGGGCTCAATACATTCATCTGCTTGGACTTCCTTCTCAGGTGTTTTTTGGGGCTGCATTCATTGCATCAGGACCATTCTGGTGTCATTGGATTCCTCTTAGCCTGCCCTTTCCAAAGGATTAAGGCACGTTCACCTACTCACGAGTAAACCCGCGCTATGACTCAGTTTCACTTTCCATAGGAATCCATGCATTTTTGTTCTCGTTTTTTGGCCATAACTTTTGATAGAAAGGAAATATTTCACTCTGGTTTTTTGCATTGCATTCCACTCGACATTCCACATCCAATGGTAAATAATATGATGGGTTACTCCTAACCACCGCAATTTTAGCGTGTCACCCCCATGCGCGTCACCTGGTGCGGCCCGCACCCCCATACCCCCCCTAGCAATGCCACTGGGTCTGACTCCATTTCATTCCAGTTGGAATTCCACCCCTGGGGGCAATACAGCATTTCATGTTCTGAGAAGGATGGTAGAGTCATTTTTTAAAAAATCTGAAAATACTATTGGCCTCCTATATAACAGCAATTGAGATATTTTATTCCCTGCAAGGATGCTTCTAATTGCGTGGATTGCTTGAGAGACTGCAGAGGACCCCAAGAAGCTGGACTCAGGGGCTGCACAGATTGGCCCCTGAGGCTATCAGGCCCTGGTCATGCCATTCTCTGCTTCCATTGAGGCTCCTTGTGCAAGCAAGCCCCCGACCTCGTTCTGTCAGAAGGTGCATTTTGATTTCCGCTCATAGGACAGCTCAGAGTGGGAATCATCACAAAAAAAATCTAAGTGAAGAGGTGAAAACATAAACAGTGAGAGGAGGAGCAGATTTCCTGGCATTGGTGCAGCTTTGGAAGCACTGGATGAACCCATTTGCAGAATGGAGCACGAAGGCATCCCACAAAGCTGGGGACCCTGGTCGCTGACTCTCCCCTGGCCACTTTGCCCCCTGCTTTAGGCAGATTATGAGTCCTAAGAAGGAAGGGGTCAGTTAGAGACATGGGGACCCCAGAACCCCTAGTGCGAATGTATCAGCAGGGGCACTGCATTGTGCCCAGATAAGAGGCATTGATTGTACATCTGAGAAGCTGACACCAGCTGACATCAGATGCCCTGAAGTGATGTGTGGTGTCACAATGGCCCAGATAAAAGATTAACACCCATCATGCTGCATTTGTCACGCTTCTCTTCACCCGGAACCTGGACTGCCTCTACCACAACCACAGAGGCCTCTGCAAAGCTGCCTCTGCCCGTCCAGAAAGTGGCCCTGCCCTGCCCTCCCCTGGCCCTCGAAGGCTGGGCACAGAGATTACACACCTGCCACCTCAGTCAGAGGCCCCCCCCCATGAGTGCTGCCAGAGATACACAGGCAGCCAGGATGCAAGGCGCAGTGGCGCTTTCCTCCTCCTAAGGCCCTGAGGCTGTAGCCAAAAGCACACAGCTGAGAAGAGTCACATGGCCACCATCTGCCTGGGTGTGGCTCAGAAGGGAAAACTGCTAGTGATGCTCATGCACAGGAGCCCAGTCTCCAGGGTGGGCCAGTCCTGGATGGCTGAATGGCTGTCCCTCAGCAAGGCTGCCTCTGGAAAGGACCAGCAAGACAGCAGCCATCTTCCCCAAACCCTCAGAGTGCTGGTGATTCTCACAGCTTCACCCCAAAAGGAAGTTGCACACCACTGTCAGATGCCTTCCCTGAGCTGGAGGACCAGGGCTGATATGGCAACGTGTTATGAACCATCCACCAGTTGGCCGGCCCAGAGTTTCTCTACCAAAGGGAGGCCTGCCATCCAGTCAGCGGACTCGGAGTCGCATGACCCTGTGAGTCTCCGCTGATTAATTAACTGACTAAATGTGCAGGTATTTGCATAGTGGTAAAGAAAATGGTCCTGCTACAAAAAACAGCCTTGGTTTTTAGACTTGGTTTTTACATGTGTCCTGCAACTGGAGTTTCCTCCTGCATGGAAGGAAGGAAGGAAGGAAGGAAGGAAGGAAGGAAGGAAGGAAGGAAGGGGACACAAGGCCTCTTGTCAGAGAGGAGGCAAGTCTTGATGAGGCCTTATTCATCCCCTTGTAGACTTATGAGTCCCAATGAGCCTTCTGTTTAACAGGTATATTACTTGTGGCACCTCCTACTGTTTGCTCGGTTTTTTAAAAGTGTTTAATCAATTGACTGCTGCATAATAATATACAGCATGCCTCCAAAATGGCAAGATGGGAATTAAATAGGAAGCTTTTGAAATGTAGTTGGCTTCTCAGGCTCTATTGTGTTCCTCACCCACCAGGGTGGGTGTTCTGTGTTTGAATAAGTGTTCTGTGTTGAATAAGCAGTGTTCTGCTTTGAATAAGGAGGAAATCAGCCAGTGTGTTCCCAGTATATCTCCTGGTTCTAATGAGCTCCAGGTTCAAGGCCACCGAGAGGAGTGACTCACGTAGGATTCACTCACAACTTGGGAAGTTGGCAAATCACTGAAAGATTATAATTTTCTTTTCGACTCCCAAGACTATGAAACAATATTGCTAAGTGAGAAGACAAAAGGAACAGTCAAGCTGGTTTAAGGACAGGCAAGGCTCTTCTGTGAATGATAAGCCGTGTCATTCGCCTGTTTTCTTGGCCCACGGCTAGAGAGAGAGAACTGATTCTGTCCAGGTTGTAGGGTCTGCATCTCGCAGCCTGCAACTGAAAGCACTGCCTTTTGGAAAGGTGACAGCTCTTATCTGATCCTAGCCCTCTCTCTCTTCTGCAGCCAGGGGGCGGGATTGCCTAACCATTGCCTTAACCCAGAGGTTTTCAGACTGGGGCTTGCGACGCCCCAGCCTGAGGGCCCTAGCCTCTTCGCCATTAAGGGGCGGGGACAGCCAGGAGGCAGGGAGGAGGTAGATCCACAGGATCACACCACTCAGGGGGCTGCAGGGGCGAATGCAGGGAAGCATCATCACCTCCCCCCCAGGGCCAGTCCATCCTTGAGGCCAGTTGCTGTAGGCTGCAGCAGCAGTAAGTTGCAAGGGGCCCAGGGGGCAGCAGGTTCAGGGAGCCTTTCGTCCTGAGTCTACTCCTGCAGCCACCATGGCCACCTTGCTCCAACCCAGCCCCGATACAAGCCACACTGCTTCTAGCTCACTTGAGCAGGAGGCTGGTCCTTTCCTTCTTCCCCATGCTCCTCGCTTGCTGCTGTCAAACCTGGTGGTGCGGGACTCCCACTTTCACGACCCCTGTTTGTGCTCTCCTGGGAAAGAAAACCAGCAGTCCTGCACTTCTAGGTTTGGCCACCGAGCATGTGAGGGCCAAAGAAGGGATTTGAGGTTACTTGTAGCATGGAAGCAGGGGCCCCAAGAAGGCACCAGGAGGTGTTCCAGGTTGTGCCATTCCTGGTGCCCTTGGACAGAGAGGTCAGCCCTCAGCTGGGGAGGGAGGGAAGGCAGGCGGGCAGCAGAAAGGTGTCAGCAGCAGCCTCGCCTTCATGCCACTTTCCACTTTCTTTGGAAAATAAATAAATCAAACAAATGTTCCTCCTTCCACCCCTGGGAAGGGCTGGGCTGAGCAGGTGCACCCTGCGGGTTCCTCTCCCAAGCCCAGGCAGAGCCTGGCCAGAGGAGCGGAGGCGGAAGCAAAGAGGCTGAGAGTCACAGGGCGGGCTGGGGGAGAGGAAGAGAGGCTTGGGCAGTTGGCCTCCTCCCAGGGGCCAGGCTGATGGACTCTGGTCAAAGAGAGTCCTGGGGATTTTCTTTTCAAGCACAACGTGATGTTAGAAACAGCTGCACTGGGGGTTTGAAATGGCAGAGGCAGTGGGGAGGCAAAGAGGTGCTCCGGCACACCCTTCTCCTCTCCTTCACATGTCAACTTTGTAAGTCCAGGAAGCAGCAGGAGAAGGAGGGCAGGGCAGGGACTGACACACTGCTGAAAAATGAGGGTTAATGTTTGGTTGGTGCTCCAGCTCCAGTGTGGGGAGGTCTTTGGCCAGCCCTGACTGTTCACACTGAGCTTCTGCCCACCTCCTCCCTGCCTCATTCTTAAGGGGCTTCCCATGTGGTCTTTGCTTCCCCTTGCTCATGTTGATGGTTTGGTCTGACTCAACTCCCCCTGCCCACAAAGGGCAACCATCTTGCCCAGAGCCATGCTGGATGTGGCCGCCTTGTGGGGAGGAAGCCACCTTTGCGAGCTCATGAGGAAATGAGACCTGCGGCCGCTCTGAGTGACAACTCCACCACCACACCACACATGCAGGTTTGGATAGGCCAGTTGAAAAGAGCTCTGGAAAACAAACGGGTGTCTTCCGCATAACTCAAAGCACGACTGACAGTATCTGCTTCAGGGGATGCAGGTGGCAGTGTCCTGGGCTTGACTTCAGAGGAGCAGCAGTAGCAAAGAACACACGTGACCAGTGGAACACACTCAAAGCCCATGTGCTGGGGGCTGGGCCCCAGGGCCAACTCTGGCTCAGCCAGAAATGCATTCTCACAGCCTAAAATATTGTTGTGAAGACAAAATATGGGGTGAGGGAAACCATTTGCATTGGCCTTGCCTTCTTGGAGGAAAAGTGGAGGGTGTGTCAGCAATGAGCCGACCACCCAGGCTGCTTTGCACTCCTGTGCGGGCAAAGAGGGGGAGGAATGAGGACAGGAACTCCTGCTGGTGGCTGCGGGGGGGTGGGGGGGTGCAGCCACCAGCCACATTCTGCAGCACACCCTGTTTGAAGTCCTTTCCGTGCTCTGGCCTTGGGTGGGTTGGGGACTGGGAAAGGGCCTGAGCCACGGAGAGGCTGCCCTTCACACTCCAGAGCGGAGGAGGAGACACTGGGCTTGACGGAGCAGCAGCCTCCTGTGTATACATGAGGAGTGTCTGCGGCTGAGTGGCAGAACCCCTTGCGTGGCAAGCAGGTGGTCCAAGATTGATAGTCAGTTACCAAGCACTTTGGCTTAGTTCAGCACGAAACACTCTTGGAAGGTCACTGCCCATGAGAAGGCTTTAGATGGAAGGACTGGGGGGGACCAGTGACTGCGTGAACTCAGTGAAAGGCAGTGTCTGTCCATGTTCAGCCGATTCAGGGCAGCCTAAGGCTGCATGTGCCACCACTCCTGCTTCCAAACCCACCCCCTGCTGCCTCCTCACCTCAATGTCTGGGATGTTCTCAAACAGCTGCCAGGCAATGTCTCTGCAGCCCTGCTGGAGCGCTTCAGGGGGCATCTCACCATCTGAGTACCAGTCCCGGTCGACTGAGTGTGCATAGGCAGCGCTCGGCGTGGCATGGTTCACTCGCGTGGTGGTGACAATGCCCACGGACTTACCTAGGGCCAGAGAGGGAAAGGCATGGAGCAGTCAGTCCCGGCCAGACCTTGGTCCTGAGGGGTCTGGGGGCTTGGTGTGGTCTCCACTCTGCCAGTGGACAGAGGGACAGCAGGAGGGAGGGACAGCAGGGTGGAGGAGGGCTGAGTCATGAGAGCAAACCAGGACTGGAGGTTGTGCGCTACAAGCCTCTGAACATGACCCCACTAACCTTTTCCTCCCAAGGTAATGGTCTCTCACATTGCAGACAAGGAGCACATATGCCAGGTTGTGCGGGGGACGGACGGACGGACAGGAACGACATTTGGCCCTTCCAAAGGGCAACCAGCCCGGCTGGGTAAACACCAGTGCATCCTATCGTGGTAACCACTTTCCTGGACACCAGAGTCCAGCTCGTGCTTCTCTCGCTTCCCGCAGCATCTCTCAAGAACAACTGAGCTCTGTCCCCCTTTGGAGCATCCTCCGGCTCCTTTCCATGCCTCCTTCCTCTCCCCCCCTCCCGTCTGCAGAGATGCAACTGGGACGCCACATGTAAAGCAGAGCCCAGCACAAGCCCCCTTTGTAATAGCAGCTGGAGCACGTCCTCCAAGGAAAAAGCCCAGAGTTTAATTCTATTCTGGTCCAACTGATCCACAGAAAGACAGAGCCATTCCCAAGGCATAAGGCCAAAAAGGCACTGCTAAAAGAAAGAAAGAAAGAAAGAAAGAAAGAAAGAAAGAAAGAAAGAAAGAAAGAAAGAAAGAAAGAAAGAAAGAAAGAAAGAAAGAAAGAAAGAAAGAAAGAAAGAAAGAAAGAAAGAAAGAAAGAAAGAAAGAAAGAAAGAAAGAAAGAAAGAAAGAAAGAAAGAAAGAAAGAAAGAAAGAAAGAAAGAAAGAAAGGCGAGATGACCTTCCCCGTCTGGGCACCTAGCAATGTCAGGCATTGCTCTGAATCCACTAGCCACCAGAAAAGCGCAGTGACCGCAGTTTCCACTGAAGTGGAGCCGGGATAGTGACCTGAACAGCAGCACTTTGGGTAGTGCTTGAAGCATTTCCACACTTTGTCTCACATCTCCAAGCTGGGTTAGTTTGAGGGCTTCTGCCTCAGCCGGCAGCACCAGAAATGTATCTTGCCTTAACTATGACATAAGGTACAGACCATGCGGACTGGGGCCATCTCTGCAGCGTGCCTTCCTGTTGCTTCCCTTTAGCGCCCTAATTTCTACAGTTGTTCTGCAAGATCCTTCCAGCACCCCAGAACACAGACATGCAGTGCTCGCCATCACTGGAGAAGAACCATGTAGGGAGGCCCTGCCTTGGTTCCCCTGGTTCCTTGGAGACCAGAGTGGCCTCCATGGCTGCTCCAGAGCTCTTCAACTGTGTGTGGGGTTCAGGTCCTCCCAAAACCCCATCAGCAGGCTATGAAGCCCCTCACAGGCTCCATCAGCTTTGGGTTGCCAGGCCTTGCCTAGGGTTTGCTGCTGCTTTCTGTGCTCTGGTTGTTTGGTGGTATTGACTGGACTGGTTTAGCTTTATTTCAAATGTTGTTTTGATGTTTAATTGCAGCTTGCTTTGAAATATTTGGTGAAAAGCAGCATTTAAATTTGGTAAACAAGCAGATAAAATAAATCCACCAATACATCTCCTACACAAGCCTGAGAGTCAAGGAAGAAGAGTGCAGCGGTGGACAACAGAAGCTTCCCTCCCTCTCCTCCTTGAAGAACACCAGGACCCAACTCCAGAGAGGTGTGGGATCCCCATTTCTGTGAGCTGCCTGAAGAAGAGGAACCTAGTCTTGAAGCCAACATGGAGAAGGAGTCTCCTGAGTGCCTGGTGGCAGCGCTCTGACCAACCTGCTCCTCTTCTGTTGGCTCCCCCAGCTAGAGGTTCTCCTCCTCCTATCCCTCCTCTCCCTGACTCGTAGGAGGAGCAGCAAGCTGAACAGAGCCAGTGGACACACATGGTCCTGTATGTGGACTCTGCAGTTGTGTCCTGTTGAGAAACTGGGAGACATTAACTTTCTGCTTCCTACCAGCGCCCCACAAGCCAGTCCCAAGTCCAAGTCTGTCCTGGCCCTGTCAACAATGTTAGGCAGCCTGGTTAAAACAAGCTGCCCTTTTCTTTGGCAGATCTCTAGATATCCACAATCCATGACTAAGGGCGCAATCCTAACCCCTTATGTCAGTGCTTTTCAGCACTGACTTAAGGGCAATGTAGCTCTGAGGTAAGGGAACAAACATTCCCTTACTTTGAGGAGGCCTCCGTGAATGGCACCCAACCGCAGGATGCAGCACACGTTCCATTGGCACTGCTATGCCAGTTGCGGAAAGTACTGACATAAGGGGTTAGGATTGCGCTCTAAGTGGAGTTTCAAGGGGAACTTTGTGAAGAGGTTGGTGGAAGTGAGACAGCTCCCCTCTTAGTGTGCTTTGTGAACTTCCGTTGCTGGGGAAGCTTTGTGCCCTAGCTGGGTTTGTTCCAATGCCAGAATCCTGTCCATGTTCCATGTGGCAGATGAGAAAAATCAGTATCCAGAGTTGGCCACCAACGACACCTTTTCACTCGAGGGAGGGAGGGAGGGGAAGCCCACACCACCTCCCTCTAAATGGAGACTCTGATGCAACACACTTTCATGCCCTACAGAAGACAATGTTTGCGAAGAGCTGAGCCTCCTCTTGAGAACCCAAACAACAGGTGTTGTGGGCACCTTGGTTTGGGGTGATCTGCAGAGCCCAGGTGAAGGATAGGTGGAATAGATAGGATAGGTTGGAAGGAGAGGTTGTTAGGAGGAACAAGCACCTTTATTGTGACACCACCTCCAGCTCTCAGGCTGTGCTGCTCAGTATGAACCCCTCCTTTATCAGCCAGCAAATAGCAAGTGTCACCCATGAGCCACTGAGGTGGGACCAACTACCTCACCCATAGTTGTAAGGTGGAGATGGCTCTTTTCAGGCAAAACAGACAGACCTGCTTCTCCTCTTCCATCCCTGAAACTGACCTCACAAAGGGAGAGCAGCACCGGTCCCTGTAAAATTTCTGAAGCAACTCAACAAATCAGGAACAAGACGAATGCAGCCAGGAACCCAGCCCAGTGGGCCCCACTCTGCACTTGGAAGCCACAAAGAAGGGCAGATAGTTAATGAACAGAGCAGTGAGTAGGAAAGAAATGCAGATCAGGCCCATTTGGAAGATGCTTGCAAAGGGAAATCTCTCCTGCTCAACACACTAGGAGGAAGACTAGATATTGTGCCATTATCCCCTCCTGTCAGTTGGAAACCAGCAGAGCCCAGCATGTCACCAACTGCAAGTCCCACCATCCCTGCCTCCAAGGAAAAGGCAGCCTCACATTCAAGCACAAGTAGGATAACATCAGTGAGGTGGGGGCTGGAGTCAACAGCCCACACAGTGCTGGTTGGACCATGCACTTGGTCTCGGTTGCCGTCCCAAACCAGGGGGCTCATCAGAGCAAGGGGAATGAGCCAGAGGCCTTGAGGAAGAGATGTCCTTTGTGAAGGAGGAAAAAGAGCAAGACTACTGGTGCCAGACCTAGGCCTGGCTGGCCTTCAGGGTCCTGCATGCTCTCGGTGCCAGCCAGCTGCTCACCTGCTTCCTTGGCCCACTTCAGGATGGAGGTCACCTCGTTGTCTTTGGTGGTGTTGCAGTGCGATCGCATCACAGCAGCACTGACCCCAAGGGTGCCCTCATTGGCTTTCACCCCACACAGGTACGCCGTGGCAGTGCCCGCACTGTCTGGGACTTGAGCATTGGTGTTGTAGGTCTGGGGAAGAGAAGCAGGACTCAGCACAGCCACAGCCACCCTGGGACGTCCCCGTCCCCCACAAACTGTCCTGTTGTCTCTCCAGTCAGTGCAGCGGCCAAAGCTGCCTGGCTGCCAGCCTTAAGGCCCAACCGTCCTATGGGTAGGGGGCAGGCCAGGCCATCCACGGAGCAGTCACCTCGAGCAGCGTCTTGGTGGGGACACCACTGTCTGAGTCTACCTCCTCCTCCCCTTCCACCCTCACTCCTCTTCCTACACTCCCTCGTCAGGGAAAGGAAGAGGGTGCCGAGTAGAAAGGAAATGCAGATGAGAGCAAGAGCTCCGGCTCATCACGCCACCTCCCTCTTCTTTGGCTGGTAGGGGGAACATGGAGGAGAGAGAAAACGTGCATGAGGGCGACTGTGGAGGGGGTATGGTGGCCAAGTAGATGTGGGCAGGAGCAGCTCTTGGGGTGGCCCTACTAGAAAGGAAACAGTGCCTGCTGTGGGAGGGGGGCTCAGGTCCCCTAGGACCAAAAGCAGCACTGGGAAAACCAACAGGGCCTCCTCTGCCTATAGCCAAGGAGCAGAAGAGCGCCTGCCTCTTTGTGCACCCTTTTCACAAAAAGTAAACAAATATAAAGTGTTTTAAGTTACACACACACACAAAGCCCTTCAATGGGCCAGCCCAGGACCTCCTGCCACCAGCTCAGTTGCTGCCATCTTAGGAACAGTCAGACTCTGGCTCAGACACCTGGAAAGTGGTCGGCTCCTTTCCAGGCCTTCCTCTGGCCACAAGTTAGTCTGTCACCAGCTCCAGGTCTGTTCCCTGAGCAGCAGTTTAAAGGTGGTCCAGTAGGACAGTGGGGCAGGGGCTGTCATGTGACCAGAACCTCAAACAGCTGGGCTTGGGGCAGCAGCAGCTGTCTGGGGGCTGCTTCTGTGGCAAGAGCCGCTCCTTGCTCTGCTTGCTGGCAAAGGAGTGCTGGAGGTGCTCTGTTGTCAGAGTCCCTCTTTCAGGAGCCAGATGAGAACTCCCTCCACTTTGCTTGCCTTGCAGACCAGGGCAGGCTGGCAGAGGAGCTGGGCTGTGGCAGAGGGACCACAGCTCATCCTTTGGTCTAATGAAGGGAAGAAAGAGGAGCCCAGACAGAGAGAGCGAGAGGGAGAGGGAGCATGTGCAGATTCTCAAGCAGGCCTGGAAGGACAGGGGGAGGGCAGCTTACGTGGGTCAGGGAAGGCACAGGCCCCACGTTGCCTTCAGAAGGTCTGAGCAGGCCTACTTCCCGGCTGGCAGCGTCAAAAGACCCTTCTCTGCCTGGAACCCCTGGGGAGTCACAGCTTCCAGTCCATGGAAATGAGAGAAGCTGGATAGGAATCTGTGCAGAGCTGTTTGCTTCTGTCGACATGGGGGGGGGGGGGGGCTCAGTGCGCCTGCAGAAGGCCCTGGGTTCTAATCCCGGTTCAGAGTGCCAAGGTCTGGGAAGACCTTGGAAAGCTGCTGCCTGCCCAAGCAGACAGATCTGGCCTGCATCAAGGCCACTTCCTTTGGCAGAGGTGGGAGGAACTGCTCTCACACCCGCAGTAGCCTAGAAAGAGGCCTGAATACTCCCCCACCCTGATGCCTTGGCACTCACAGGCAGAAGCGTCCCCGTGCCCAGAGGGGCAGGGCTGGTTGGCCTGCTCATTCAGGCCGGCTGCTGGCACCTGGCTGGCCACGGGGAGCCGGACCAACCCCCATCTTCTCCTCCCCATGACTGAGATGAAGCCCCATCTCTCCCTGGAGCTTCTGTCAATAACCAGCATGACCGCAGCACCAGGCAAGGCCCAGTCCGTTGGGAGAAAAAAAAGAGGCACACAGAGAGAGTGGCCTGGAACGGGGCTTGGTGTTTGTTGCTCTAATCCTCATCCACTGGGGCCAACCCAGCTAAAAATGTCCCAGAGCAAATTAAAAATACTCTGCGAGCTCCACAGCCAGGTTGTGGTGACCGGATCCTGGCAGGCAAATAGCACTAGCCTGCCTTATGAGTCTCCCAGTTTGTCAAGGGCATTACGGGTTACAAGCCATGATGTGTATGTGCAACCTCCTGGTTTTAGAAATGGGCTATGTCAGAATGCCAGATGCAGGGGAGGGCACCAGGATGCAGGTCTCTGGTGTGCTCCCTGGGGCATTTGGTGGGCCACTGTGAGATACAGGAAGCTGGACTAGATGGGCCTAGGGCCTGATCCAGCAGGGCTGTTCTTATGGGGAGCTTCCAGGGTCTGCTGGGTGAGCTGCAGAGGATGTCCAGCTTCCATGGCAGAACACCAGGGACTTTGCCTCCCGAGCCCCAAACAACCCAAGGACCATTCAGCTAGTGGAACAAAGAGGACCTGCTCCTTGTGGAGCCAGGCTCAAGTAGTTGGGGCTCTTGAAGCATCCAGGAAGACAGCTGAGCCCAATCAGAGGCTTGTACAAGTACCAACCATGGGGTGAGTGTGGCTGGGAGGACGCAGCCCCTGCCTCTCAACCCCCTGGAGCACAGCATCCTCCAAGGAGACTCCCTGATGCTCAAGTGGAAAGGGGCCGTTTCTTGCCTCATCGCTAATGGCACTTCCTGCCACAAGAAGAGGCAGTGCCCCGGGGGGTGGGTGGGAGGGGGGTTCCAAAAACTGCACAGGCAGTTCAGGAGCAAATCTCACTCTGTCCAATGGGATGACCTCCCCTAAGCCTGCGGCCTTAAAGGACAGCACTGACTGCACTGGCAGCTCACGGGCGCCTCCACTCCAGTAAGACTCTGCAGACCAGCATCCCCCCCCCCACGCTCCCTTGTGAGCACAGTCTCTGGGCCTGCCTCCTGGCCTCCATGCTCTGGAAGAGAAGGACTCGGGATCAGCACAGAGCGGTGCTGCACAGAGGTCTCCCTGCCCCTCATCAGCACCTGCTCTCTTGGCTCAGCATCACCCAGTCACTCCAAGAAGTTGCCCTAATCCGGAAGGTTCACAGGTGGAGCCAGAGAGTTCCTGGCGCCCACAGGTGGGATATCTGCACTGTTTGGGGCTCCTTTCAAACACACTGGACAGGACTGGCAGGGACAGCCTAACTGTAACCCCAGAGCCACTGCAACTGCCTGGTGGGTACAGACTTGGCAAGAAAGAGTGCCCTGGGCAGGAGGCACCTGGCTGGCAGCCTGCCAGATGTCTGCTTCCTGCTTAGCCTGCCCAGGCCTGCCCCTGTGCTAGAAGGAAGGGGCTGGTGTCCAGCAGCCCGGGCCCCACCTGTTTTCTGCCTGTTAGGCAAGATCAATCAGGTACTCTGGGAACAGAACAGGGACTGCCCTGCCTTGTCACCCAGGCCTGCCCAGGGCATGGGTGTGGGCTTCTGGCCTTGCCAAGCCTGCCTGGCTCACATTCCGTGCACCTGTCTCTCTGTCAAGCATTCCTACCCTGCCTCAACCCCGCTGCTCCCAGCACCCTCACCACCCTCGAGTCCTGCATGGAGAGCGACTCCTGCCAATCCCCTTCT
Organism: Tiliqua scincoides; assembly: GCF_035046505.1. Taxonomy (NCBI): domain Eukaryota; kingdom Metazoa; phylum Chordata; class Lepidosauria; order Squamata; family Scincidae; genus Tiliqua; species Tiliqua scincoides. Next base: position 2,364,816 of record NC_089829.1, read on the forward strand.
CTGCACAGGGGAGAAGGTGATGACCAGGAGGGGTGCTCTCGCCAGAGGGCTCGTCTGGCACTGCGCCTCTGGACTCCCTGCCCAGGACCGCTGCAGGATGAGGTGGTGAATGTGTCACAGAAACAAGGAAGGAAGGAGCCTCTGGGAACATATTCAGAGTGAGTGAGGCCGGGGGTGGGGTTGTCCTGGCAACTTGGTCTCTGCTCCTTCTAATGTCAGAGCTGGTTGTTGCAGCATTGTGCAGACTGCATTCTGTACATGTGCAAAGTGCCTCACATGCATAACTTGACCCACATCCTTAGAGACGCCTCCCCAGTCAGAGACAGGATATCTGGGGGCAGATGTTGGGGGCAAAGAAGAACCGGGTGTGGTGGGGGCTATTTCACTCTTGGCATTGGGGTTGCATTTTCTGAGCGTGCAAAGCATTTCACTGCACTGCGCTGAGTGAGTTCTTGCTACAATGACAACCCTATAGGTGGTGCAAACACCATTGCCCCCCATGTTGCCACCAGGGGAGATGGAGGCTCAAAGGCAGACACATTTTGAAGCTGTCCCCTGAGCGGACAAGCACCAGACTGCACTGTGGGCAGCCCTGGGATTGCTGCTCTTCGTCCATCTGCTCCACTGCCCGTGCTTGGCAAGCCTGGAACTACACCAGCTCCGCCTCCGCCCTGTTGGGGAGCACCCTGTAAGTGGCTGCTGACTGGAAGGAGCATACACGGTCCTGCAGAGCCCCTTCCCATCTGCAGCTGAGCATCCTGTCTCCATGCCACTGTGAGGACACCTGCGAGGGGGCACAGCTCTCCTGCCAGCAGCCAGGGCAGTGGGTGGTTGTGGTCAAGCCCAGAGCCTGAGCGATTCAGATACCCTTCCCTCCTCCATCACGTGCTGCCATGAATTGTCTTTGCCCCACTGCATTTGGTTTTCTCCTGATACTTTCCAAACATTGAGCCTGCCTCACATTATCTGATGATGCCCACGGAACTGCCTGTGTAACTGACACTGACCCCACTCACTGCACGGCTGACATATTTGCAGGCCTCCTTCTGTTCCCTGGGTGAAGAGTGACTGCCTTGAATGGCGCTGGGACCATAAAAGATTTTTAAAAATTAAAACAGCACTCTGAACCCGGCTGGGCAACTGGGGGGCCTGACGGAGGCCTGAAGGGAAAGAGAGGAGCTTTTTTCTCTCTGCAAAGACCAGGCTGGGTCAAGCACTGAAACAGACCAGTGGGAAATGTGGAGTTCCATTGGACTGTGGAGTTCCTGGCCACCAAGCCTGGATGGGTGGCTCTGAAAGGAGAGGTGAGATCTCACAGGTGGCTCTAAGTCATATCAGGTCAATGGAACTCCCATATGCAGGGACAGTCCACCTCAGGCGATAAGGGAGGTCCCTGCAGCCTCCTTGGCTGCACCCAGTTGGACACTGAGGGAATAAACAGGATGCTGGGCTGGGTCTGGGTCCAGCAGCAGCCAGGCCCTTCTGACCCACTTGCCGCGAACCAAGAAGGGGAGGTGGAGCCACCGTATTTGGAGGCTCAGGTGGGTGTCAGGCACTGTGTGGCCTCCATGACCTGATCCAGCAGACCACTCTGGTCTCCTGAGAAGGCGGACCAGGGAGTGGGTGGTGAGGAGCTGAAGTCAGGCGCTCCAACTGGCTGCCTGAGCCAGTCGTGGCCACCAGCAGGCCTTACCTTGGACAGTGCCACAAAGGGGAAGCGGTCCATTTCCAGCAGGCTCTCCTCCCCGCTCGTGTTCTGCAGCTGGCCCTTGAGGATGCGAGCGGCCGTCACTGTGGAGACCCCCATGCCTGCAGTGGGGAAACCCGGGTCAGTGCCTGGCGATGGCTGAGCCTGGGACCCACCCTGGGGCAGAGTCCACAGCAGGTGATCATCTGGGCCAGGCCGGGAGGGGCACAAAGCCACCTTCCTTATGCCGAGGCAGGCCACAGGCCACTAGTCCTGGGTGGCTGCCTGCTCAGGCAGAGAAGCATCTCTTCCGAGTTATGCTGTTCCCCCCCCTTCTCCTTGGAAACCGATACCAGGACCTCTGCCAGAAAGCAGCCCAGCTATTACTGCATAGCTGGCAAGGCAGCCAGACCCCTCCACGCCAGGAGACCCCTCCACTCAGAGGAGAGCAGTGCTACCACATTTTTTTGCTAATGACTAATGATTCATAGTGCCAGGTGCCCTACGGAACATGGGAGGACAAAGGTCCCTGCCCCGGCAGGCTTCCAGGCTGCCCTGCCCTGGGATGCCTGTTCTGCTGGCTTCCCAAGCACACTGCTGTCATAGCTGACCCACGGGCACCAGGCAGGGGAGAGTCCACCTTTTTGTGGCATGACCCTGGCATAGGCTGCTGATGCTTCCCTTTTGGGATGCCCCCGCCAACTTCCTGGTAAGGAAAGCCTTCACTTGGACCAGAGACCTGGTGCTTCCTGGCTCATTTGGGGCAGTACCTGTTATACCGCTCTGGGTGGGGTGATGGGAGGCACCCTCCCACCCTCTTCTGAAAGGCCCTCAGGATCCAGCCATCCCTGGTTTGCAGGCAGAAGAGGCAGCAGCGCCCCTAGGGGAGAGCACAATTCCTGCCTGGGGTCCTGCAGAGCCAGTGGGGGGGGGGAAGGAGGGACTGGAGCTGCCCTGGGCTCTATCACTTTTCCCAGCATACCTGCCTGTGTCCCCTTGGCTGAGGCTGATGGGGGGGAAACAACTTGCCAGCCCCACCCATCAGTGAGAGAAGGAGGGAGGCAAACTGGTAACTAGCTCTGCTTCCCACTTTCTCCTCCAGCAGCAGCAGTGGGTGGGGAGAGGAAGGAAGAACGGAGCATGCTGCCAAAACAAGAGCCCAGCGAAGGATCGAGGTGGAACTGCAGAAACCGGCTTGCCAAATTCCACCAGAAGGTCGTGGCCCAAGCCTGACTCCAGGAGGCTTTCCAGCCCCCTCCCTCTCTTTTGGCCTCCCTCGCCCAGGCAGTCTCTGCTCTGAAAGACACACACTCTGGAAGGGAGAGACCTGTCCCACCAACTACTGCCAGCCCTGCTGCAGAGAGCTCAGTCTCCAGCCTCTCCCCTAAACTGACAGGCCTGTCTTCTGTGCGATTGTTAGTGTTCTTGGAGATGGCGGAAGTCACATGTCTGGATCGCAGTATACGCCAGGGTGTGTGCCCCCCAGAGTAGATACCTCCCTGCTTGCTCTGCAACTTGTAGGCGCAGCAGTAGCGGCACCAGTACAGGACCCCTGCCTCCCACAGCTTTGGTAGAACGGACGGCATTGCCCTGCTGGCCTCCTCACCCTGCCCCCACCCTTCCTTTCCCAACACTCACCGTCCCCAAGAAAGAGGATGATGTTCTTGGCCACGTTGGTGTTGAGTTCCTGCAGCTTCAGGGCATCTCTCAGTGTCTGCTGGGCACGCTGCCTCCAGAACTTGGGGTCCTTCTCCTTCTCTAGAATTGAGGAAACAGAGGAGGAGACAGACCAGGAGGGCAAAGTGGTCACCCTCACCCACTGTAGTGTCTACACCACCCTGCCCACCTCCACCGGTGTCCTCGCAGGTATCAATATCTGTGCTTGAGCACTCTAGAATGCAATGGGTTTCCAGGGCTGTGTCCCAGAAGCTCTAGTGGGGCGCTCTAAGGGAGTCATGGGGGCTGTCACCAACAAACCACCCTTTCACTTCTCTCATGGAGTTTGCCACTTGTCAGCATTCTAGTACTGACACCTGCCCTCTAAGGAGAGAAGCATTTCCCCTCCTCTATTCCTTTTGGGGGGGCATCTGTTTTTAGCTGACTTTTGAGTTTTCTTGCTGCTCTTGTCTGTACTGTGCTGTACTCCTTATAAATGGACTGACTTGTGTTCCAGCTTTACAGAAACTCCTGTGGGTTGGCTAGCCTGAAATAAATGTATGAACATTCCTTGACATCACTGCTGCTTAGCCAAAGACTGGGGTAGGAGCATGGCTTGCTGCAGGGAGGCGGTTTTGAGCTTGATGCTTTTCCCACTTCTCAGACAAACGGTGGTTGTCGTACTTGGTCATGGGAAGAGGAGGCGGGACCCTGGCTCTGGAGACTCCTATATTTCTCTTCCCTCCCTCTCAGCCACATGCTTTGGGCCTGAGGAGTCTTGGTCTCCTGTGCTCAGACCACGTGCATCAGTCTGAGGCCACTTACCTGGAACCAAGGAGGACAGACCAGCTTCCAGCAGGAAGGGTGGCAGCAGCAGCAGCAGCCACAGCGTCTTCATGGTGGGGTCTCCAACGCCTCTCAAGTGCAGGTCCAGGCTGCAACAGAGAGAGGGAGAGCACTTGATCACTTGCTGTGGGAACCAGGAAACAGAAAAGTCATCCAGTCACTTCTGGAATGACCTTGCCCAGATTCAACAACTGTCAAGAGTCAACATGTCTACTGCTAGTCATGTTGACAGACAGAGGCTCCCCCATGCCAGGAGCTGGACACCTTACACCCTGGAGATGCCCCTCACCTCCCTCTGACCTCAGCTTTTATCCTTACATTTCTGGACTGCCAGAGAGCCACAGGCTTGGCCCACCCCTCCTTCCACTCCCAGCCCCACCCAAATCATGGGGCCTCTGCCTGGACCCTCCTGGGCCCTGCTCAGGCTTGTGTGTGCTGTCTCTGTGGTGCTTCTCCAGGGTGCCACTTTCTTTCATCAGCCTTTTGGCTGCTTGCAAGGGCTGCCATTTCCGAGAGGCTCAGGGCCTCATGCGGTGGTTCTTGCACAGATAGAAAAGCCTCAGGGCCAGGCATGAAGATGGAAGTGCCAAGTGGCACAGAGCCTGCCACTTACACATGCCACAGCTGCTGATGTCCTCTTTGAAGGGTTACTCACAGCAAGGCTGTATTTTCTGTGATACCAGGTGGAACTCACAGAACATTAAGGAACTGAAGAATGAAGTTGCTGATCTCTTGATTACAATATGCAACTTGTCCCTTAAAACAGCCACGGTGCCAGAGGATTGGAGGATAGCAAATGTCACACTGATCTTTAAAAGGGGACCTGGGAAATGGGGGTGGGGCCAGCCAGCAGCCAAGCAGAGTGCCTTTCTCCAGCTCTTGAAAGGCACTCTGCTTTTTCTCAAAAACTGTGAATCTGAGAAGACCTGAGGACTGTTTGTCAGGAGAGAAAAACTCCTCCATGCGATGGCTGATCCCTGAGGAGATAAGGCCCAGCCAGGGGGGCTTTCCTAGGAGATTCTGCCATCTTGGCAGCAATGGTGAAAAATTCATGTTGAAAAGCTGAAGGCCCCAGCAGGGAAAGACGTTGAAAGACTTAAGCAAGTGTTATTCCGTTTGTGTATGCCTGGCGTGGACTGAGTAATTTGATTGCCTGATTTGTTTTCTTGCCATGAGAAGAGGAGGGGGGGAAGATTTCCTGCCCAGCTGTTTATCAGTGTGAGGAGAAATTGTAGAGGAGATTTGCCAAGCCTGTTATGGATATATGAAAATATAATTATAACTTTACAACTCTGAACCCCGGTGGATTACAAATTAGCTGTCCTTGGAAAGTTTGTGTATTGGAGCGTTTATTGCCTCAGTTTGATGCTGTTGTTTGGGATTGCCTGAAAGAGCGGCTGGATGTGTTGACATTCCTGCAGATTGAGGAATAGTGTTGCCAAGGCCACAAGTATAAACAAGATAAGAGAAAAAGAAATAAAACAAGAACAGTGCACCAGTGACATCTAGTGACATCTAGTGGATTTAAAAAGACATTGCAAGAACTGGATTTGTGTTTATAATTGAAGCAAGGAAGATAATACACTGAAGACATCCAGTGGTCCTAAAGAACACTGCAAGCAGAATTGAATTTTCTTCTGCTATTGTTGATGAGTGACTGTGAAAATTAGATTAGAAGAAAATAAACAAAAGATTGAGAGATTGGGGAAAAAGATAAGAAAAGATCAAGCTAAAATACTGGAGGTAGAAGAAAATCAGCACAACGCAGAGACAACATTAATGGAAATTCAGATGGATAGTGCAGCTCAAGTGGTGAGGATACAAAATATACCAGAAGAGAAAGGAGAAGATACGTCACTGTGGATTGTCGCAATTAATATCAGAATGGATTGACACACCGATGGAGGAGATATCTAAAGAATTGGACTCAGTGAGAAGAGTGAGCACTTTTTATCTGAGAAAACATGAATTACCAAGAGAAATCCATGTGAAATTCATCAGAACCTTTTACAGAGATAAATTACTGAAGGCCTCACAGGAAAAGGAATGGACAGTGGATGATAACAAAGTCATGTTCCATGGAGAGTGAGGAAAAAGAGAAAAGAATAAGAAAATCTGACAAAATTTTTAAGAGAAAAGCAAATACCATACGATGTGCACCTAGTTATCATGATTTTAACTGTAGCGAGGATCTTATATGCTAGATATTGGAAGGATTCTAAAATACCAATGAAAGATAAACTAATAGAGAAAATAATGAATGTGGCAGAAATGGACAGACTTTCAGAAATTTTTGATCAACAACAAAAACCGACATGAATTGAGCAATGAAAAAAACCCTTTTATGTTTGGTTGAAAATGAAGTTTTAGAAATCTATGATAGGGCATTACATTGTAGATTGTACATGTATATGTAGATATATATTGTATTTGATATGATATAATAGACGAATGATGAATGAAAAATATTAAGAGGTAAATTTAGAAGAGTAACAGCCCAATCCTAATTCACACTTTCCTGGGAGCAAGCCCCATTGATGCTAATGGGACTTACTTCTGAGTAGACATGCATAGGATTGGGTTGGAAATTGATTAGGAGATAGGTAATGATTTATTAGTTTTAGTGATATACAATGATATATGATTTCCTGCACCCTTTGTTTTTGTTTTTTTTGTGTAGTGAAGTGTGTTATGTTTTTTGTGTTATGTGTTACATGTGTTTGTTTATAGTTGTTTTTGGAAAATTAAAAAAAAATTTTAAAAGGGACCCGCGAAACTATAGGTCGGTCAGCCTAACATCCGTTTCAGGTAAGATGGTGGAATGCCTCATCAAAGATAGGATCTCAAAACACACAGACGAACAAGCCTTGCAGAGGGAGAATCAGCCTGGCTTCTGAAAGGGTAAGTCTTGCCTCAGGAACCTTATAGAATTCTTTGAAAAGGTCAACAGGCATGTGGATGCGGGAGAACCCGTGGACATTATATATCTGGACTTTCAGAAGGCATTCAACACGGTCCCTCACCACAGGCTACTGAAAAAACCCCACAATCAGGGAATTGAGAACTGGTTGAAGACCAGGAAACAGAGAGTGGGTGGGTGTCAATGGGCAATTTTCACAATGGAGAGAGGTGAAAAGTGGTGTGCCCCAAGGATCTGTCCTGGGACCGGTGCTCTTCAACCTCTTCATAAATGACCTGGTTGAGTAGTGAGGTGGCTAAGTTTGCAGACTACACCAAACTTTTACCGAGTGGTGAAGACCAGAAGTGATTGTGAGGAGCTCCAGAAGGATCTCTCCAGACTGGCAGAATGGGCAGCAAAATGGCAGATGCGTTTCAATGTAAATAAGTGTAAGCACATTGGGGCAAAAAATCAAAACTTTACATATAGGCTAATGGGTTTTGAGCTGTCTGTGACAGATCAGATCTTGGGGTGGTGGTGGACAGGTCGATGAAAGTGTCGACCCAATGTGTGGTGGCAGTGAAGAAGGTCAATTTTCTGTCGTCTCCAGCAGAAGCCAAAGACAAATTCTATGATGACCTGGCCACCACTATCAAGAAGATCCCTGTAAAAGAGCCATTCAAATGCAAAGAGCCATTCAATGCAAGATTCCCTGTAAAAGAGCGATTTCAATGCTAGAGTTGGTGCTGATCACAGTTCATGGCCCACTTGCTTAGGTCAGTTCGGCACTGGGAAGATGAACGAAAATGGCCAACACCTGCTAGAGTTTTGCTGTCATCACGGTCTCTGTGTCAGCAACACGTTCTTCAACACGAAGCCCTAACATAGAGTCTCTTGGAGACACCCAAGATCAAAGCACTGGCACCAGCTCGACCTGATTCTCACCAGATGCTCCAGCCTTCCCAGCATCAAGATCACAAGCAGCTATCAGGGTGCTACCTGCGACACTGACCACTCCCTGGTGTGCAGCAGAGTGAAACTGCAAACAAAGCGACTGTACCACACGAAAAAGGAAGGAAGACCTCACATTGATACCAGCAAGAAAAGGTATTGAGAACAAAACGGCTAATATTGTAATGTCGTTGTACAAATCAATGGTCAGGTCACACCTGGAGTATTGCGTCCAGTTCTGGTCACCACATCTCAAAAAGGACATAGTGGAAATGGAAAAGGTGCAAAAGAGAGCAACTAAGATGATTACTGGGCTGGGGCACCAGTAATGATACCTTATGAGGAAAGGCTACAGCGTTTGGTCCTCTTCAGTTTAGAAAAGAGGCGCCTGAGGGGGGGACATGACTGAGACATACAAAATTATGCACAGGAAAGACAGAGTGGATAGAGAGATGCTCTTTAGACTCTCACACAACACCAGAACCAGGGGACACCCACTCAAATTGAGTGTTGGGAGAGTTAGGACAGACAAAAGAAAATATTTCTTTACTCAGTTGGTCTGTAGAACTCCTTGCCACAGCATGTGGTGACAGTATCTGGCCTGGATGCATTTAAAAGGGGATTGGACAAATTTCTGGAGGAAAAATCCATTATGGGTTACAAGCCATGATGTGTATCTGCAACCTCCTGATTTTAGAAATGGGCTATGTCAGAATGACAGATGCAGGGGAGGGCACCAGGATGCAGGTCTCTTATTATCTGGTGTGCTCCTTGGGGCATTTGGTGGGCCGCTGTGAGACAGAGGAAGTTGGACTAGATGGGCCTGTGGCCTGATCCAGCAGGGCTGTTCTTATGAACATGCCGGTTCCTGGCCTTCGAACCAGGACTCGAAGAGAACTGAACAATGTGGAGGCTCAGCAAGCAGAAGGTAGCGTCCAGCTTTCAACCATGTGCAAGCGCCAGGGGGGAGCTGCTTCAGAGGAGTTCTATCTTTGTTGTGACAAGAGGCCTGCTCCAAGTGTGGGTCTATATTTGCCAGAGACACATCGGAGTGTGCGGTTTGGCTCACTTATGAGGGCTTTCTGCAGCTCTCGTCTTTGCTACCCTCCTCCGTCTCTCAGGTGCCACAGTGTGCGTCACACAGTCTGCTTTGCTATTGGGTCACACAGGCTGCTCTTCCGGCCTCAGGGCTCTGTGGTAGAAGCCTACCCACTCCCCAGCCACCTATTCTTCAACAGAAGCTTTGAGAATAAGCCTCTCTGTGCCATAGCTAATTCTCAGGGATTATTCCCACTGAGCGCAAGTGATACCTGCCAATGGACTTAACAGAAGCCTGGAGCCTTGGCGGGAGCCCAGGAGGCAGGGATCTCAGCCAAAGGCCCTGGGGCCAGATGGCAGCACCTCCTGGCCAGCCTGGCATCACCAGCAGCTCCCTGGTCCAGAGTGTCCGCCACAGCTGGCCAAGGCAAGCCTGGTCCAGCCAGGTACCTGCCACGTCACACTCTCCCTCCCCCACATTCCACACCATCTCTGCCTACAGGCATTTACAGTCTGCTTTTGGGGGAGGAGGGGCAGTTCCAAAACTGCATGGCCAAAAGCAAGGCCAGTCATGTTTGCATCACTTTCAGCCACCACAAGAACTGCAGACCCTTCTGGTCACAGATTTTGGGAGTGTCCCTCAGCTGGCCTGGCTCAGCAGTCCCAGGCCTCCCTCCTGGCCTTGCCTAGTCCGTGCCCGCTCCTCCTAGCCGACTTGACAGTACCCAAAAGGGTTGGCAGAGCACTGGTAGCTCAGAGAGGTCCTTCGGAGCAGCGCCTTGGGGCTCTTTGAGGGGGATTTGTGTGACTCACAGGTTTGCCAAAAAGCGGTGGCCAAACTGGAAAGCCAGGCAGCCAGAGGCCGGTAGACGCCCCATCACAGCATTTCAGCTGTGTCGACCCATTGGGCAGGCTGAACATCTCGTGCCAGGAACCAGTTTCAGGATGACTCAGGGCCCAGCATTGTCCTTGAACATGTGGAGACCTCCCCGCTGCAGAGCAGTCTGAAGGACAGACCCAAGACTTCCAGCACTGGACACACCTTGGCAACCCATTCAGATTGAGATGTCCCATCAGGACAGAGAGTTCACCTCTCCGGCTTGTCACTTGCATGAGAGTGATGCAGTATTTGCCCTCAAGACATTTTAAGCAGCTTTCCTGGGCAGACTGCTTCCCAGTGCTCCTCCAACAAGACACGGCCACCACAAGCGGTATTCTGGGGGTGGGAAGAGGGAGGCTCCTCCATCCACCACACCCCCAGCAGCCTCACCAGGGCCAAGAAACAGCAAGACACACCAAGGCCACCAGGCTGGATTTGGGCTTCTGTTGAACTCAGCGTTGGCTGCTTCTCAGAGGCTCCCTCTGAGAAGCAGCCAACGCTGAGTTCAACAGAAGCCCAAATCCAGCCTGGTGGCCTTGGTGTGTCTTGCTGTTTCTTGCCCCCACCACCCTTCCCTATTCCCCTGAGAGACAAAGCTCTGTGCAAGCAGCCTGAACCACAAGGGGACTGACGCCATTCTGCTCCTTGGAAGACTCTCCTCTGTGAGCACGAGGGCTCAGTCCAGTCCAAGAAGCATCCACACACGAACCCCCTCCCCCAAGTACTGCTGGCAGATAAGACACCTGGAAGCACTGAAATACTTGCTCCTCACTCAGGCAACACATTGGAACTCTGACAAGCAAGGAGCGGAGAACTAGGCGCCCACTCCAGCACCCAGCACCACAGCAGTGTGCAGTCGAGGAAGGGGAGGAGGAACCATTCCTGCCCACACCCTGTGATAAGATCTAGAGACCAGCCAGCCAGGGGTGTCATCACCAGCATCTTTCTCAGAAGACAGGAGAACTGGAGCAGATTCAGGGAACACTCGTTTCAAGTTCAGAAGCTTCATGAAACAAGCAGGTATCTGGGGAAGAATCGACAGCATTCAACAGGGAATTGGTGCCCTTCTGGACCCAGCCCTTCCAAATTCAATTTGCTTTGCTTCTGAATGCATGAAGGTTACAGCGATTCACAGCTCCCTCACTGCTCCCCCTAATTGATTGGATTGTGTTGCCAGTTGGGTTCAGAAGGAGGATGGCCACTAGCTGGAATGGCTTTAAAAGGGGATTGGACACATTCTTGGAGGACCAGAGGTCTACGTACCTCCTCCAGGTCCAGCAGCAGTCTCCCCCCTGAACATCAGCTGCAGGGGAGCCACTGTAGGAGAAAGGGATACCTTCCTCCCTCTCCTGCCTGTGGGCTTCCCAGAGGCAGCTGATGGGCCTCTCTGGGAAACAGGATGTGATGCAATAGATGCAGCCCTCCAGCATTTAGCCACAATGCAGGAGATGGACTGCAGGTGCAAATGTGCAGAACTATGAAGCTGCTGCTCATCCCTAGCCCTCTCTCAAAAAAGCTGGTATCAAATCAGCCACAGGTTGCTTGAGGAACATAAGCAGTTCTGACTGTCCAAAGTGCAGAGCGCAGTTCTGTGGCACGCTGGGTGTCGCTGCCCCAAAGCGAAACCATCGTGGGTGATGGTTGTTCAGCCAATAGAATCTTTACTATTGCTGGACAAACACGGTGCCTTGCTAAACTGTGTCCCTGGGATGAGTGCACAAAGTGTATCATTTCTGATACATTGGTTAATGGCCAAGAGAATAATATGGGCACAGAGATAGTTCTGCTGCTGCCCCAGAACATCCTGCCTGCAAATGATGCCTTTCCTCCAACGCCCTCCAGCAGTTTCCTAGCCTTCTCCCTTTCTGCATCAGGCTGGCCCTCAGCCCTTCTCATGGCATCTTTCTCGTGGCCAATAAAGCACATTCCCACTGAGGGGGGATTATCCTCCTCCACCTGGATCCCAGCAGCTCTTCTTCCTCCGAGCAGTTCTGGACAGCCCACGTGGTTGCTCCAACTGGCTACAGCTCTGGAAGGCAGGTCAGGCTGCAAGCCCTGAGCTTAGAGTGGTGGTGGACAGGTCGATAAAAGTGTCGACCCCATGTGGGGCGGCAGTGAAGAAGGCCAATTCTATGCTTGGGATCATTAGAAAAGGGAATGAGAATAAAACGGCTATTATTATAATGCCGTTGTACAAATCTATGGTGAGGCCACACCTGGAATATTGTGTCCAGTTCTGGTCGCCGCATCACAAAAAAGACATAGTGGAAATGGAAAAGGTGCAAAAGAGCGCGACTAAGATGATTACTGGGCTGGGGCACCTTCCTTATGAGGAAAGGCTATGGCGTTTGGTCCTCTTCAGCCAAGAAAAGAGGCGCCTGAAGGGGGTCATGATTGAGACATACAGAATTATGCAGGGGATGGACAGAGTGAATAGAGAGATGCTCTTTACACTCTCACATAACACCAGAACCAGGGGACATCCACTAAAATTGAGTGTTGGGAGGATTAGGACAGACAAAATAAAATATTTCTTTACTCAGCGTGTGGTTGGTCTGTGGAACTCCTTGCCACAGGATGCGGTGATGGTGTCTGGCCCGGACGCCGTTAAAAGGGGATTGGGAAAAATCCATTATGGGGTACAAGCCATGATGTGTATGCGCAACCTCCTGATTTTAGAAATGGGCTACATCAGAATGCCAGATGCAAGGGAGGGCACCAGGATGAGGTCTCTTGTTATCTGGTGTGCTCCCTGGGGCATTTGGTGGGCCGCTGTGAGATCCAGGAAGCTGGACTAGATGGGCCTATGGCCTGATCCAGTGGGGCTGTTCTTGTGTTCTTAACTACAATTCCCAGGAAGCCTTGCAGGTCTCTTGTTATCTGGTGTGCTCCCTGGGGCATTTGGTGGGCCGCTGTGAGATCCAGGAAGCTGGACTAGATGGGCCTATGGCCTGATCCAGTGGGGCTGTTCTTGTGTTCTTAACTACAATTCCCAGGAAGCCTTGCAGGTCTCTTGTTATCTGGTGTGCTCCCTGGGGCATTTGGTGGGCCGCTGTGAGATACAGGAAGCTGGACTAGATGGGCCTATGGCCTGGTCCAGTGGGGCTGTTCTTAACTACAATTCCCAGGAAGCCTTGCAGGTCTCTGGTTATCAGGTGTGCTCCCTGGGGCATTTGGTGGGCCGCTGTGAGATACAGGAAGCTGGACTAGATGGGTCTGTGGCCTGATCCAGTGGGGCTGCTCTTATGTTCTTAAGGTAGTGAATAGACCCAGGTTAGCCAAAGAGATCACTAAGCAGCAGAGGGTCTTCAGTTGGGCCTCTGGCATCCAGTCACTGGCCTGGCTCCTGGTGGAGTAGGCAGCCCTGGGGCAGATTCCAGGTGGACGTTCAGCACTCTTGGGTGCTTTTCTTTGGAGCCCTGGCCCTCCGGAGCCCCCCCACAGGATCGTGGCTGTTCTCAGATGCATCCCCGGGGACATTAATCACTCACTGCTTCCAGCCCTTGCGAGCACTGTGGGGAGGGATCCTGGCTGGGGCTGGCTCTGGGTCTGCTGAAAGGGCTATCCCCAGCCCACCTCCTTCTTGCTCCCAGGCCAGGGACAGAAAGTGCCGCAGAACTCCCCCGCCTCCTCCTCATGGGACCAATTAGTCCCAACCTGCCACCCACTCTCTGCAGCAAGCATGGCTGCGCGACTAGACTCAGGTAACTTTGAGTACCTTCCAGCTGTGGGGGCCAGCATCACCAGGAACCAGAAGTGGAACAGCAAGCCCCACTCCAACCTGCCACTGCCTGGGGCAAGACCTGCCCTCCCTGTCTGAGGGTTTCCGTGCGCTTCCCCTGGGAGGGGAGTTGGGGAGTCCAGCACTCCCCCTTCCTGCTCAGGGACACTCAGTGGGCTTCTCCCCCCCTCCGGTGGCTGACAAAAGGGCGAACCTTCAGCAGTTCCATCTCGTCAAGGGAAAGCCAGCCCTCTGCCCATGCTCAGGGGATCTCTCTGTTTCAAGGCTAGTGGCGGTGGCGATGCGGGCGCGTCCCGCCTGTGCTCGGCTCTCGGAGAGTTGCCTTGCACGAGGACGGGGGTGGGGGGCTGGCTGCCAGGCAGGGGAGGCTGAAGGGGGAGCCAAAGCACAGGCAGGAGCCAGCAGCTTTCCTCTGGCCTGCAGCTGAAAGTCCCCTGCCCCATCACGGGCGGGCTGGTGGGGGGACGAGGGGGGTGCACCTCTGGCCGGGGGGGGCTGGGGGTTGGAGCTGCCGCCCGGCCGCTCCCTGCGGCAGGTTCCCCCTCCGTCCCTGCCCACCTGCCGAGTCCGCCTCCGGAGCGGGGGCAACCGGGGCCACCCCTGCCCGGAGGAGGCACTTCCCTCCTGCCCCCCGGGACGCCCCTGCTGGAGATCCGGGGCCAGGCTCCGCGCGGAGGGGCTCCGTCCCGGGGCATCCCTGCACGCCCCTTGCCCGACGGGCGCGGGCGAGGCTGTGCCCGAGTCCCCGGCAAGTTCCGCTGCGCCGCCTCGGCGAGAGAGAGAGCCGGGGCGGCACCCGGCGGAGCGCAGGTCGGACCGGGGGCCTCACCTTGGCGAGTCGAGTCGGGCGGCGCGGCGCGGCGGAGGCGCTCCTGCTCCCCTCCGGCTGCGGCTCCTGCTCCGGCTCCGGCGCGCCCGCACCGCCTGCCCGCAGCCCGCACGCCTGGCCGGCCGGGGCGCCCGCGGGGCTTTTGAAAGCGGCTGGGCGGAGGCGGGAGGAGGGCAGGGCAGCGCCTGCTCGCCGCCCCAGCCGGCCAGCCGAGGGACGCGGCCGCCCCCTGCCGGCCAGGCCCCGGAGGGAGGCCCGCCCGCCCGCCCGCCCCCTCGGAGAGGATCGCGCCCCGCGAAGACGCAGACGAAAACGGCTCCGCGAAGCGCCCGACCGAGGAAAGTCGCCCGGCCCGCGAGGCTCCGTCGACGTCGCCGCAGGCCGAGGCCCCAGCTGCGGGGAGGAGCGGCCGCCTGGGAGGATCCAGGCCCGGCTGTGCTCTCTTGTCCCGCAGCGACACTCAGGGCTGCGGCACGCTGAACCTCCCTTCGGGACGGCTGGCCTGCGCTCCCTGCCCGGTCCGGGAGCAGCCCCGCACCCGCGGACTTGCTTCCAGTAAGCTGGCATCAGGAGGCAGCGCCCCTTGAGAGTGCCTGCCCCGAAGGTCCCCAGGCGCACAGGTCCCTTCTCCAGCCGGACAGCCAGGCTGGCTCAGCCTGCAGGCAGGCACTCCTCTCCCAGGCAGAGAAGGCTCCTGAGTGAACATCAGAAGAGCCCCACTGGACCAGGCCCAAAAGGCCCACCCAATCCATATCTCACAGCAGTCCACGGAGCACACAAGAGACTTGTTCCTGGTGCCCTCCCTTGCATCTGGCATTCTGAGATAGCCTACTTCTGAAACCAGGAGGTTGCATGTACCCATGGTGGCTTGTAACTTGTGATGGACCTCTCTTCTAGAAATCTGTTCAATTCCCTTTAAAACGCATCTAGGCCGGACACCATCACCACATCCTGTGGCAAGGAGTTCCTCAGACTAATCACACACTGGATAAAGAAATATTTTCTTTTGTCTAACTCTCCTGACACTTTGACCAGATGTCCCCTGGTTCTGGTGTTGTGTGAGAGGGAAAAGAGCATCTCTACCCACTCTGTCCATCCCCTGCATGATTTTGTATGTCTCAATGATGTCCTCCCTCAAGTGCCTTTTAGGCTGCAGAGACCCAAACTTTTCCTCATAAGGAAGGTGCCCCAGCCCAGTAATCATCTTAGTCGCTGTCTTTTGCACCTTTTCCATTTCCCCTATGTCCTGTTTGAGATGCGGTGACCAGAACTGGATGCAATACTCCAGGTGTGGCCTTACCATCGATTTGTACAATGGCATTATAATAGTAGCCGTATTATTCTCAATCCTTTTTTAATGATCCCAAGCATGGAATTAGCCAGCTTCACCATCACTGCACACTGGGCAGACACTTACATCAAGCTGTCCACCAGCACCCCAAGATCTCTCTCCTGACAGACAGCTCAGAACCCATTAGCCTATTTCTGAAGTTTTTATTTTTATTTTTATTTTTATTTGCCCCACTTTACACTTATACTGAAATGCATCTGCCATTACACTGCTCATTCTCCCAGTTTGGAGAGATCCTTCTGGAGCTCTTCATACTCCTTTCTGGTCTTCAACTCCTGGAAAAGTTTGGTGTCATCTGCAAACTTGGCCACTTTGCTGCTGAACCCTGTCTCCAGGTCATTTATGAACAGATTGCAAAGCACCGGTCCCAGGACAGATCCTTGGGGCACTTTCACCTCTCTCCATTGTGAAAATTGCCCATTGACACCCACTCTGTTTCCTGATCCTCAACCAGTTCCTAATCCAGGAGAGTACCTACCCTCTAATTCCCTGACTGTGGAGTTTTCTCAGCAACCGTGGTGTGCCATTACCACTGGTGCAGCTTTTCCTGTGCTGCTAAATAGCCTTTCCAGGTTAGCGGTCATGAATAGGGAGGCCCCCTCCCTTCTTGCCCTGAGCTAAGCAGTGCTGCCTGGTGGTGTTCAGTGCTGCTGTTTGTGCAGTCCCAGAGACAAAACTCACCCCAGGGACTGTGTCGCTCAAATGTAGCACTACATTTCTATGCCCCTGCTGTCCACAAAAACGGGTCACAGCAAAAGCCAAGCATCTGAGCTGTGCTTGTGCCAGGCCGCCTCAGGTTGGCCTCTCCACCTTTCCTGGCTGTGGTATGGAGGAGAACAGTGCGCACACTCACCCTGTGAGGCTGTTGTACAGATTTAGTTTAGAGAAACCCCTTGAAATTCTAGGGACGCTCTGCAAGTGGCACCCAAATGCAAGTCTTCCTCTGAGGAGGGGGCTGGGTTGAGCATGGTTGGGTCGGGGCACCTGCCCGCTCCACTGTCTGCAGGTGCTGCACTTGGAAGGCTGCTCCTGCCACCAGCCAGAGGCACTACTGAGGAGGCAAGTGGTGGGCCTTCAGGTTGCCCTTGGTCCTTCCCTGCTCACTGGGACACAGCTCTGCTGGGCCAAGAAGCTGGTACAAGATTTGAATCCCTCACACTTCCTGCAAAGTGCCAGCAGGTTGCGCTGTTGGCCAGGAAATGCTCCCTCCTGTGGGCAGCACAGGGGGCAGAAGACAGTTCCCTTAAAGAGGTTGGCCCAGTGTGGAGTGACAGGCCAGCCTGCAGGACACCTGGGGCTTGCCTGGACCAGGAGAGGACAGACAGATGGATGGACACACTGAAGCCCCACCATTGCCCCATCTTGCCTGGAAAATAAAGACTGCAGACCAGAGCTGGAATACACCTGGAGGCACAGCCCCACTCAGCAGGCCTGCTTTGAGCCCCGGAGAGAGAGTGGGGGGGGGGGTGAGGCATGCAGCAAGGCCCATGGTCAGGCCTCACTGGTTTAGCAGATCCTTGGAGTGTCAGAGCAGTAGACAGTGCTGGGCTGGATGGACCAATGGTTGGAGCAGCTCGGGCGGGGGGCATGACTCAGAGATGGACTACTGGGATCCCTGGAGAGCCACTGCCAGGCAGAGCAGGCGACACTGGCCAGCCTGGGCCCAGGAGCTGAGTGGCCACATCCAGGGTAGGCAACTGTTGCCTGTGGAGGCTCAGACTTCCCAGGCAGTGCAGGCTCTGCATGCCTCACACACCTCCAGCTCAGATGGTTTCTGCAGCTCTCTGACCAGTAGCCTTTCCCCTCCAACTGCGATCAACCAAGCCCTGTGCGACCTCCTGCCCCAAGAAGCGGGCCAGGGGAAAAGAAATTGAGTCTCTATGTTCAGGCAACCCCTGAATTTATTCCTGAATTCCAGTTGCTGGCAGGCAAAACAACTGTGGAAGGCTGTTGCCCTCTCCACCAGCTTGTGGGCTTCCCTTCTGGGACACCTCCCCGCCTTGGCTGCTGCAGGCTGACCCCACCCCTCCCCCCACAGCTTGCCCTGGCTGCAGGGTTGCTCACTCCTGGTCCTGAAGCTCTACTATGGGCTGCTGGGGAGGGCAGGTGATATGACAGGCTGTGGGAGGCTGTCCTCCCTCTCTCTGTGGGCTGGGGAGCCCTGGGGAATGGGAGGAACTGTCTTCGAAGGGCTGCATCTGCTCCGTGCACGGCTGTCCCACCACGTGGGCAGAACAGCAGGTGCTGAGCTCTTGGAACCCAGCCAGGACAGCCACCTCCCCTCCCCCCCTTCCGGTTGGGGGAGACCTCCACATAACTGCACAAGGGCAAAGTTTTGGGAAGCAAGACCCAGTAGCCCCCCGCACTTCAGGCCTTCCTGGAAATGGCTGCAGAACATATCTGAGTAGAAGGGGAGAAAAGGGGGGTTGGAGGCTGCCCAGCTGTGAAAATAAGGAGCTGGGTTAAAGATTAGCCCAGGAGGAAGAGCACAGCAGCTGCACCCACCCCCACCACTGTCACATGACCTCGAGCCTGGTCTGCTGAGCTGCCACTGGGTAGTAGCACAGAAGTTGGTGGACCCCCATGCCCAGGGTGCCCAGGCCAGGCCATCCAGTGACGGGTGCCTCCAGAGGCATGCAGCTGGCACCTGCTTTTGCGATGCTTCTTTGCTCATCTACCATGCTGCTGTGGCCCAGGCCATGTGGAGGGTGTCAGTGTTCCAGGGGTGCAGCCCTCTGCAGACCAACCAGGGAATGAGTCCTGCTGAACTCGCTGGGACCGCCTCCTCCTACACAGAGACACCTTAGACCACGCTGAGAGTCAGCCAGAGCAGGGTGCCACCCGGTCCCACAGGAGCCGTCCGGTCCCAGAGCACTCCTGCTTCACTGGCACAGGGGACAGGTGAGCCCCACCACCCAGAGGGCATCTCCTGGAGAGGCAGGAGGGCCCTTCTGCGGAGGCTCTCTGCCTGATTGCACAGTTCCAGGCAGGGAACAGTCATTCCTCCTGGGTTGACCTGGAGATGCTGAAGCGGGGGGGGGGGCACACCTTCTGCATGCCAAGCAGAGGCTGCCCCTCTGTGGTGGCCAAAGGGGGGCTTTGTCTGGAGGAAGTGTGCCCAAGGGCAGTGCCATCAGCTGAGTACCAGGAGACTTAGCTTTTTAGAAGAGCAGGTGTGCTCTGTACACACCCAGAGTGCCTTGCCTCCTTGTAAGCCTGCTTCACGTGTTCCAGGGATGTGCTTTGCCATTCATCAAAGCAGGTGGTGTGGAGCTGGCACAAACAAAAGCCCGGCTCCCTTCACAATGCCTCCCCTGAGGCTGGAGCAGAAGCAGACTCCGGGGCCTGAACCCCCGAGCAATCCAGAGAGCAATGACGTGGCCGGGATTAGGATGATTTCTGGCACAGGCATCAAGGGGGAACTCAAACAGCTGGATCCCCGTGAGTGAGTGAGGCACCTGATCACCCATGGACTCCCTGGGGCTTGCTCAACTCTTAGTGCAAACTCCTTGCGTTCAGCCACCACTTCCTGGGACTGTCCAAGCCTCTCTCTTGCTGTGAGAAAAAAAATGGCATGGACAGTTGCACCAAGTAGGACCATGTGCAGGAGGGAGTGACTGATGACAAGGACAGGAGGGGCCCCTTCCTGCCAGACCCTGTGACAGCAGCCCCCCTCCCTCACACGTCACGCAGAGCCAGGCGAGGACGAGTGCTGTGGCCTGTGTGGGGGCCTAGTGGAACTCCTCTGCCAGCTGCCTCTCCCATCTGTGTGGTGCAACACACTTTTGGCCTGGTATCAGGCAGAGGCAGGCTTCATACCCCTGGGCTTGCTGCTGCTTGTCTGAGAAGCCAGGAAAGGTGCAGAAGAGACTGAGGAGGCACATGCCCCCCCCCCCCAGGAAGGGCTCCAACCTCTGGGGCTTCTTTAGCTAGGGAAGAGGGGCTTGTAAAGTGCTGCAGGGAGGGGGGGCTTTTCGCTTTCTCCCCACACTGGGCCCAGTCTGGGCCATCCACTGACATGGGCTGGCTGGAAATCAAGCACAGGTGGGGGGTGCAGGCGATGGCCACCAGTTTCGACGGGGCTAGTGGTGGCTGCCGGCTGAGGGCTATGTGCTGCTTCCAGCTCCAGCAGCAGTCTCCCCCCTTATACCAGCTGCAGGGTGTCATGAATATGTACAGTTTAGGCCTAGGTTAGTACGTGAAGCCTGAACCAAACTAAGCCAGTAATGGAGAAGTAGCTAGCAGTTCCTAGCTGCAAGAATGTGAGTAAACAAACAAAAAGATTGTTGGCTCTCCTTTGCTGGCCAGAAAGGACAGACAACAAGAATTACAACCCATTGAAATATTTAACACCTCAGTAGACTGAGGGGCACCTGATCAAGCGGAATGGAATCCAGCTATGGATTGGGAGGGGTAAGAACTAGGAGGGCTCGCAACCAGACCCACTCTGGTCCTGTCCTCAAAAGAACCTGAGAAGGTTCTGTCCTCAAAAGTTTCTGATTGGACAGTCTAAATAAGTATGAAGTCACCTCAGTACTATTAGCATAAGAAATATAATAATGAGTGCCCCAAGAGGCACTCTTCTTGGGCAGAGGTTTTGGGTGCAACATCATGTGAGCTCCATTGTCCGCCATGGGAACCTGGCCTCACAGGTAGCCTGGAGCTAAGAGATCTGAGAGCTAAGAGTAACTGACCCAGGTGAGAGAGAGGGATTAATAGAGATAGCCAGCTAGCTTTATTATTTTATTGCTGATATGTTTCCTAGATGTTTATGCCTCTAGCATTTGCTGCCTTATGTAACCTTATGTACTTAATAAACTAAAATCTCTTTTACCAAGTTGTTTCATTGTCTGTTGGGGACAAAGGTTCAGAATTCTGCCTAGCTGTTCAGCAAGCTACCAAGTGCTCATTGAGGTCTAGTAACTTGTGGGCTGAAGCTTTAATTGGAGAAAGAGCTCGATGCCTGCAAGGGTTAAGAGTTAAGCCTAGAGGGTCTCAGTGTCCCTGGACCGAGGCATTGGCACATACAGGGTGTTGGCAGTACTACTGGAGGGTGGGGCCTTGAGGGCTTTCGGGCACCCCAACTCTGAGCACCTCTAACCACTCTAAGTTAGCGACACAGGGGAGCAGTCCTCCTTCCCTCCTCCTCCCCCGCGCGGGGGGGGGGCTTCCCAGAGGCAGCGGGGGGGGGCGCTGTGGGAAAGGGATGTTGGGCGAGGTGGGTCCCTTTCGGCCTGATCCCGCGGCGGGGCTTTTCGGAGCAGCAGTCCCGAGGCTGGCTCGCGTGCGGGGCGGCAGCTGGGCGGCCAAATGCTGCTCCCCTCCCCGACGGACTGAGATACCCCGCGAGCAGCCTGGCAGCGGGACGGAAGGGCGCTCGAGAGCGGCGGCATGGAGGCGGCTGTCCCGGCTCTCTGCACATGCTCAGAGGCCCTCTCGAGGTGCGGGGGTTGCGGTGGGAGTACGGCGGGTGGGCACATGGAGAGGCTGCGGGGCGGTGCCAGGAAGATCCGCCCGGCGGTCAGGTACGGCCTCCCGCCCGCCGGCCCGCCCGCCATTGGGCCCGGCCGGTGTGCGCGGGCGGGCGCGCTCGGAGCCGGGCGGAGCTGTCCTTGGCGGGCGCTGGGCAGAGGCCGTGCCGGAGCGCGTGTGGCGGGGGCGGCGGAGCAGCGGCCGGGCCGCCATGGTGAGTGACGGGGCGAGGGCGCGGCGCGGCGCGGCGCGGCGAGCTGCCCTTCCCCGCTCGGGACTCCGTCTCGCGGGCGGCAGGCGAGGCCGCTCCCTGCGCGGAGCTCCTCCGCTCCTGCCCCGAGATGCGGGCTGCGGCGGCGGGAGCGGAGCCTCCCCGGCCAGAAGCAGTCGGGGCGAGGCGTGCGCGCAGCCCGGCTTCCGCGGGCCCTCCCGGGGCGTCCCCGCAGAGCGAGCGGCGCGCTGCCGGCGCCTCTCCCCGGTCCCCCGCGAGCTCGGCCGGGAAGCCCCAGCGCAGCGCCGCCCGCTCCTTCCGTCTGCGCGGCCTTCTCGACTCGGAGCCGCCGCGGGAGACGCGCCCCCCGCGCGCGGGGCTTCCCCGCCCGTCTCACCCCGGGGGCGGGCTGCGCCTCCCCCGGTCCGTCCGCCAGCCAAGCGGGCAGAGGCGGCGGCGCGGCGAGACTGGGCGCGCTCCTGCTCGGCCCGGGCCGCCCCGCGGGCGCCGCAGGAGGAGACCTCTGCCCCACTGGGCGTGAAAGGGGCCGAGCCCGGCAGGGCGCCAGCCCCTCGGACCCCGCGCCATGGCCGGACCGTCTGACGCACTTGGCGGCCTGCTCCCTCGCCTCGGGCCCCTCCAGCGCCGCCCGGCCCCGCTGCGGCGGTTGTCGAAGGATCCTGGAGGGGGGAGCGTGGGCGTCCACCCCCGCCTCGTGCGGAGCCGGGAGCCCCTGCGCCCCACTGGGGACCAGCCCGGCCACGGCAGCGCGGCGCCCGGGTAGAGTGTCGGGCAAAGGGTGCGCCTGCGTGCTGCGGGCTCCCGCCGGGCGGGACCGGACCGGACCGGACCGGACAGGGGTCAGCCGCGCTGTTGGTGCAGCCCGGGCGGAGGCCTCTTGGCCAGGCAGGGTCTGGGTGGCGTTGCTGTTTCTGGGCTTTCTGGCACTGGAGCGCGGAGACTTTTCTGCTGTCCTTGCAGCAGCTTCTGGTGGGAGAAGGACAGTCTTGTGGCCAGTTGTGCACCAGGGTCATTTGGCACCCAGGCCCAGCAATTGTTGGCACCCTTGGCTGTGACAAAGTTAATCTGGGCTGCAAGTCCAGGCGGGAGCCCAGGTCTACCCACCCAGCAAACCTCAGCTACAGAGGCCCAAGTTCTACCTTCAGCCCAGTTCTGACGGTTGGTTGACCTTGATCTGGGCTCTGAAGTTAAGATAGTGCTCATGCTCGACCCCAGCACAAACGCTGCATTCGTCCCTGACTCAGTGACATACTGCCCCTGCATCTGGAGGTTCAATGTAGCTATCATGGTTAATAACCACTGTTAGACTATCATCCACCAATCGGTGTTTAGAATCCACTTTAAAAGTCATCTGGGCCAGTGTACAACACCCAACCTTCCCACTAATGGCATTTCTAGGGCTGGTGTCATCTGGTCATGATGTCAGCCGCATTAAATTTATTTGTTTTACTATAAAGCAGTGCAAGTTACCCAACCAATCAGTAACCAACAAAAAAAGTGGCCAACTTGATGACACTCACTCAACTGAACAGGAGTTCTAGTATTAGCTCTGATACATGGAAAAAGGAACTGACTCATACTAACATCTTCTTGGTTCCCTGCCGTCTCATAACACCTCATTAGCTCTCAAAACACTCAGACTCATTGGTCACTTGTAAGTTAAGGAAATCCACTTTTTGTGGCATAAGGCAGTTGTGTTTTTCTTTAATGGTGATTTGGCTATAGCTTTTGATAAAACACAGATATTTCAGTGCAGATATTTCATTGCATTCTGCTGTAAATCACACATCAAATGATATATAACATGATGGTATTATTCTTAAAAACCACAATTTTGATCACTAGTGATGTCACCTCCCCCAAGGATGTCACCTTACTAACACTTTATTGGTTCCATACTGTGTCATAATAGCATCTCATTAGCTCTTCGAGCAATCAGTCTCATTGATCCATTTTCTAAGGAAATGTACTTTTTGTTACATAAGACATTTGCATTTTTGTTTTCTGGGTTTTTTGGCCATAGCTTTTGACAGAATGAAGATATTTCTCATTGCATTCTGCTGTAAATTACGCATCAAATGGTAATTTGAAAACACCTTACTAACACCTTATTACAGTGGTTCTCAAACTGTTAGCTCTGGGACCCACTTTTTAGAATGACAATCTGTCTGGGACCCACCAGAAGTGATGTCTTGGCCGGACGTGACATCATTGAAGAAATTAAAATAAATATAAATAATTAAAGTAAAATAAAAATAATAAAATAAGGGGAAGCCAGTCCTGTTTCACCACATGAATTTTCTCTAGCCTGCCTGCAATCACAACCCCCTCCCCCCAAAAAAAATCAGTTAAGATTTTTAGCCCTACCCAGTGCCCAGTTCAATTTTTCTTCTATTTAAACCATTTCGCCATCAGGACACCCCTAGCATTATAAGTCTAAAAAAGAAAAAAAATTAACCTTACCAGCCGAAACCTCTGTTTTATTCCTTTTATTGGGGGGGGCTGCCTTTTGAAGCATTTGTTGGGCAGGGGTGCCCAAACCCCAGCCCTGGGGTCACTTGCGGCCCTGGAGGACTCCCAATCCAGCCTGCAGAGCCCCAGTCTCCAATGAGCTCTGGCCCTCCAGAGACTTGCTGGAGCCCATGCTGGCCCGACACAAATGCTTTGCCTGATGGCCAACTGTTTGACCTCTTGTATGAGCTGAGGGACAAGGGTTCCCTCCACTGCTTGCTGTTTCAGATCTGTGATGCAGCAGTGGCAGCAAAGGAAAGGCTGGCCTAGCTTTGTGCAAGGCCTTTTAGAGGCCATGGACTATTGCCAGATCTTCATTCATGAATGAATGAAGTTTTGCGGAGGTGTTTTCCCGAGTCCCTGAGGCAGTTCATGGCTGAACACAGTCACGTTCTGGCAACTCCTGCAACACTGCTGGAACCAACCATATTGGCCTCTGTCTTTCCATTGGACCATTTCAATGACGTGGAGAGGGGGGATTTGCTGCATGGGTAACAGTCTATCCTCCATATCTACCTTACCCAGGCTTCATGCACTGGAGAGCACACTCTGTTCCAGAACCACCATTCAGAGTGCGATACCACAGTCTTCCAAGACTGAAGGATGCCAACCACCATCCATTCATATAAGTTCCACCTCTAATGTATTCATTTATGTAAATTTATTCGAATTTGAAATGTAAATTAACTCCCACCCCAACACAGTGTCAGAGAAATGATGTGGCCTTCCTGCCAAGAAGTTTGGACACCCCTATTCTTGGGTGTATTTTGGGAGTTGCGTTTTATCGGATCAGGACCATTAGGATGTCATTGGATTCCTCTCAGCCTGCCCTTTCCGATGGACTATGGCAGTGGTTTTCAAACCCTCAGGGAGATTTTGAACTGCAGTAAGTCTTGGTGGGGGTGGGGGGGGAGTCACTAATGGGGCTGCAGGGACTGGGATGCATTCACCAGTTCCTCCACCTCCGCAAAACTGGCCTGATCCAGCTGAACTCTTCTTATGTTCTTATGAGGCAGTGAGTCTGGGGCAGGGGTTGGAGTGAGAGGCAGCCAGGCTGGGGGGGGGGGGTATTCCTTTCTCTCTTCCATGCTTGGAAGGCCTCCTAAAGCACTGGAGGGATCGGCCTGGAGGGATTCTGCAACTATCCCCCTTTGTGACGAAATTGTTTGTGTGCTGGGTCATTTGTGTGTGTGGGAGCTGCTGGGGACGATTGTTCTGAACCTGCACAGGCCCCAGAGAGCAACTGGGTTCTTCCAAGCTGAAGAGATGGGCACCAAGGGAGGGGTCAGTTAGCCAGAGAGCCGAGATGCCTCAAGATGCTTGGCTTGTACCTGACTAAAAAGGACCCTGCCTGGAATCAGCCACACCCCCCTCCCATTTGCAGGGGCTTTCCTCAGTGTGAGATGCAGGGAGCTTGGAGTCCCCCTGCCTATTTTAGGGAAGCCTCTTCTGGCACTGGTGCTCTCCCAGGCTATTGCAACCCTTATGTCAAGCAGAGCTCTGCATGGTGGGGTCTCTTGGGAGGCGCCCTGAACATTCCCTCCCTTGTGCTACTGGCCACTCAGAGCATGGCACCTCCCAGGAGTGCGGCTTCCAGGGCTGCCTCTGCAGCTGATGGAGTTGGGGAGGCCTGCATGAAACCCCAGGAGGGGCCCACAGGCCCAAAGGGGGTTTATCTGTGTATCTGTTTACGTGATTGGACCCCCGCGCTGAAACAGGAGTGAAACATGAAGTGCAGCCATAAAGAATGGGGGGGGGACACACAGATGTCGTGAAGGAGGAGAGCTCCCCCCCCCCACTGCTCTGGCTTGGGACCGCCTTCTCCGGAAGCGGCTGCTGTGCACAGATGTGCTCATTCTGCGTGAGAGCTGCTCTGGTGTCCTTGTCACTCAGGCTGCCCTGCCTGCCTGGGTCATTGTGCTGGCTCCTTCACGCCGCTGCCTGTAGTGGGGGGCTCTGGCTCTGGAGCCCTGCGTGCTGCGCGCATGTCCTGGGCCTGGCAGGTGGCAAAGCTACTAGCTTGGGCCAAGGCAAGGCATGTGGCACTTGGAGCCAACTTCGTGGGGCACCAATCCAGGCAGTAGAGGCGGCTGGACCGCTCCCCCCCCCCCAAACAGCCTGCCAGGCCCTGCTTGGAAGGCCAGGGGAGAGCCGGGCTGCCTCCAGCTGCGCACAGGGGGGGGCTCCCCTAGAAGTGCTGGCAGCCCGGGCTGCACCCCTCCTTGGTGAGCGAATCTGGGGCAGCCACAGAGCCCTTCACGTGGCTGTTCTGTGGAAGACGACACCAGCCTGCCTCGGAACACCCGCTGCGGGGGGCCACCGCTGGGAGGGGGGCGGACTCACCCGAGCGGCCGTCTGCGGGGGCGCCGCGTCCCTTCGCGTCCTGCTGCGGGGGGCCGCCCCCCTCTCGCCGCCCCGGGCCTCTCCTGAGCCCGGCTCCCGCCCGCAGCCCTCGGGGTGCAGCAGCAGGAGGCGAGCCGGGGCAGCGCGGCCCCCGGAGGACCTGCAGAGCCTGCGGCGCAGCTGCCGGCGCGACTTCCGGGCCCGGGTTGCCTTCCCGGGGGCGCCGCTCCTGGGGCTGCGGCAGGGCCCCCCAGGGCAGCCGCGGCGAGATGACCCGCGGCCCCGCTCGTCCCTGTTCCGGGCGCCTCCGGGCCCGGTTGCGACGGGGCGCCTGGCGTGGCGGAGCTGCTCCCGCGGGTGGTGGCTGGGTCCGTGCCCGGGCGAGGCCTCGGCGCCCCTGACTTGTACCCTGCGTGGGTGAAAGCAGCGGCTCTGGCAAGGGCGCAGCCCCATCGCGCGCCCGCAGCTCCTGGGGGGACTCTCCAGGCAGGCACTTCCCAGGACGCCTCCTCCAAGTGCTCTGAAAGGGTTCGCCCCGCACAGCCAGTCGGCAGAAGGTGCCAGGAGCCCTCTCTTTCTAGGCAGCCCAGACTGGCATCCAGCAGTGCCAGCTTTTCCCAGGCCCAGGAAGACAGTCAGTTTGCCAAGAAGGCCTGGCAGGTGTGCTGAGAGCCTCCGTTTGGGGCAGCAAGGAAGGGTCCCCTGCCAGGCCCCCTGCTGAAGCCAGCAGCCTCACTCTGGGAGAGGGCCGGACTGTGACGCCAGTCAGCAGGCAGGCAGGCTGGCCCTGTCAGTGAGGACTCTGCTGTCCTTGGGCTGGGCTCATTGGCAGGCAAGGATGTCAGCAAAGTTTCCTGCAGGGGGAGGGGAGTCAGGCGGGTGGTGTCAGCAGCAGCCTGACCTCTGTGTTCCCCAGCCTGACCTTGCACTGTGTTGCCCGCAGCTCTGACCACCCACCCAGAGCTGTGATGGAGCGGCTTCCTGGCGCCTGAGAGGTTTCTGAGCAAAAAAAAATTGGAGCAGTGGGGAGCTCTTCCCAAGGCTGTGAGCGGTGAGGGAAGGCTTGCTCCAGCAGTGCTGACTGCCCTCACTCTGCCTCAGGGGCCATCACCATTTCTATTGAGTTTGGGGAGTTGTGGCTGGAGGGGCCAGGTCCCCTCCACTGCCTGACAAGGCTTGACAGCTGGGGCCAAATTCCACCTCCATGGTTGCTGCTGGTCTTCAGTTTGCCCCTGAAAACCACTGGCCTGGGACTGTGAGGTGGGGTACCTTGGAGGCGTTACCAACTCCTGTCCCTGTCAGTGTTGACCAGGTGTAGGAGGCAGAAGGCACTGGGGTTCCCAGGGGGTGCCATGGAACTGCTGAGAGCCCTCGTGGCTGCACCCTGGGGTGGCTGCCCCCGCCCTCCCTGGTCTCTCTCTCACGTAGCTTCCCATGGTAGTTTTCTAGCAGTGTGAATTGGGGGGGGGGGATCTCTTTACAGCTCTTGAGAGAAGCCTCTCAGGGACCCAGGAATGCTCAGGGGTTGTCTGGGTCCAGGAGGAGAGGCACCACTGGAGAACAAGGCAAGAGGGTCCCTGGTGCCTTGGCTGACCTGCACAAGCCTCTTATAGGAGTTCTGGCCAAGGAGTTCTGGTCCCCCCCATGGCCCTCATTGGACCAACCTCCCCACAGAAGAAGCAGGGCAGCCTTGCAGTTGCTGTCGCTCAGCGACTGAGCAGCCCGGTTCTGAGTCCCTACTGGAGAGGGGCTGCTAGTCAGTAGCGGTTCATGCCCCTGACTCCCCTCCTGTCCCGTCCAGAAGCATCTTCTGCTTTTCCCTTGCAAAACTTCTGCTTTTCCCTTGCCACCCCAGACCTGCTTAAAAGGCCCTGTGCTTGGCTTTGCCGGAAACTCATTTGGCTTACTCTTTGTCCTTCCTGTTGCTTGTCCCGAAAGTCCAACTCCGAAATGCCCCCCTTCTCCCTCCCCACAGAGTCCAGCTTGAGGAGTTGTCCACTGTTTGCTGGGCAGCTGCTTTTGCTTGAGCCTCCCGACTTGTCTTGTGTGGTTTTGGTGGCCCTGCCCCTCCCATCTCTCACTCCTGAAGTGTCCGATCAAAGTGCAGGTTTGATTGCTGATGCTGCTGTGGCTGCCAGGAATGCAGATCTGGAGTGTTAGTTGGTGTGTGTCTGCTGGGGAGACAGCCCTGCCTGAACTGTGAGGCTCCACATGGCTTGACAGAGCATGACTTCCCTGGTTCAAAACTCACCTCGACCAGAACCTTGCTAGGTGACCTCAGGCCAACCATTTCCTCTGGGCCTCAGTCTTCCCAGTCTGCAGCATGGAGCTAATCATACTAGTCTTCTGGGGTGGCGGTGCATGCTCAGAGCACCTGCAAGGGTGAGATGGTGGGGCTTGCAGAGAGGACTGTCTTCCTCCTGCCAGGAGGATTCTGCATGGCTCTGGAAGAAGAAATTCCCCCCTCAGGTGGAGGGAAGGGTGCTCTGGAAAAGTGGGGCAGGCCTCAGAATAGTCTCCTGCCCGTCTCCTCTGCCCTGGCAGTGCAGGTGTCACATGTGTCAGGTGTGCGTTGTGTTTTTTGGTTGGCAAGTGTGGCTATCAAGGGCTTTGTGTAGGCTGCAAACATGTGCTCTACAAGCGCATGTTTGCAAACCAAAACAAGAGAAGACTGTGCGTCATTTTCTGGACCGTGCAAACTAATTGGAACTGAAATATTGAATGGGGGAAGAAAAACCAATGAAGTGAATTTGAGAGCTGACTCCTGAAGGCTATCTTGGATCTATTTTAAAAATCAGGCTACTTGGGAATATTTCAAGGCACCCCCCCCCGCCACAGGCAACAAAAACAATGGTGCCTTAATCTAGACTGGAGACATGGCGGGGGCGGGGGGCGGGAACACGTTTCCAAGCAGTGGTCAGTGGTTTGTGTGTATCGTGGACTCTTGCCACAAGAGTAGGCCTTGCCTTCCAGCAGCACCCAAGCTTCTCAATGGAGTAGTCTACCCGCATCCAGGTGCAGTCTACTTTTGCATAATAATAATAAATTGTATTGGCAACCTTCAGTCTCGAAAGACTATGGTATCGCACTCTGAAAGGTGGTTCTGGCACAGCGTCTAGTGTGGCTGAAAAGGCCAATCCGGGAGTGACAATCCCTTCCACACCCATTATAATAATAATAATAATAATACAGGTATTTCTATACCGCCTTTCTTGGTCCTCAGATTTCTCCTTAGACTTTATTCAAGGCGGTTTACATAGGCAGGCAATTTAAATCCCAGTAGGGATTTTTACAATTTGAAAGAAGGTTTCTATCTTTCAAGAAACCACAACATTCAAGATGTTTCTTTCATGATCTGGCCGCACATTCTGGCCTCCATCCTCCCACGCTCAGAGCAGATGGAATAGCTCGGCTCAGCTTGTCAGCTGCTTCAAGGTCGCACGGTGCCGGTGGCCTCGAACTGGCGACCTTCGGATGTTATCTTCAGGCAAATGGAGGCTCAATCCTCTAGACCAGACCTCCTGCCCAGATGTGGTGGGGGACACAAGCAGGGCAGGTGCATCTCCTCCATACATGTGGGCTGTGAGCTCTGCTGGGCTGTGGGATGCTGCGCTTGAGGGACCGGCCAGCAGGGCTCCTCTTTCAGCTTCTTCCTCAGTGGGCCTGCAAGTGTTTGTCTCCCTCGCTCACTGGAGGGATGGGCTGCTCGCTTGCTTGGGCACTTCGTTTTTCTTCCTCCTTTGTTCTGTGCCCCTTTTGAGGGAGTAGGAAAGCTGCAGACAATCTCTTCTGGCCTTCTGCCCCTCCCCCAAGGCTGGCCCTGTTTGTTTACCCTGTAATTGGAGCTCCCTATAGGGCCAGTTGGCTTCCAAGGTGTAAGGAGACACCCTTCTTGCCTCTCCCTTTGAAATGTCAGCTCCAGCAGAGCTGCTTCTAGGGCTGGGGGAGAAAAGGAGGGGTTGGAGGAGTGGCAGGCCTGAGCCTGGGGGGAGCGTTTGGTGGGGGGAGCGCTCTCCTTGCTCATAGAACTCCTCCCCCCTCAGGCTAGGGTCGAAACCTTGACTTGGTCACCCAGCACTCTGCTGGATTAGATCTCACTTGGTGTTGTCTGGCTGGGTTCTGTGGTTGGGATCCTGGAAAGGCAGGCCTTGAGGGGGGGAAGGTCCTGTCAGGGGCTGTGTGTGTGAGCACCCTGAACACAGCCCACCTTCTTCCCTCCCGCTTGCCCAGAGCTCTACAGCCAACCCTGCTTCACATTGGGCAGGTGGGGTGGGGGGTTCTTTTGGCAACTCAGAAGAGGATCTTGTTAGCAAGCTTCTGCCTGCCTTGGTCTCTTGCTTGGTCTTGGCAGCGTCTCTGGCTGTTTACTCGCAGAACTGGTCCTGTTGTGGAGCCCTCTGGGGGTGAGCTTGGACTTTCCACTCTTGGTACCAGCCAGCAAGACCTGCTGGGGTGGGGGCTTGAGGGAGGAGACAGCCAAGTGCAGGGAAGAGCCGTGGGAGATCTCCCCACCTGAGCCTCTAGAGAGTGTCTGCTGGGAACATGTGGTATAATGGTGTCTCTGTGAACTGTTGGCGGCTGGAGGATTGGCAGAGCTCTTGGGTTTTGAAGGTGCAGGCCTTGTGTGGTTTCAAGGAAGCCCAAGGAAGCAAATCCCAAGGGAGCGAGCCATGGACACACATCTGTGCTCTCCTTCTGTGACAGAAGCACTGGGAAGGTGGCTCGTCAAACACTTTGGTCTTTGCTTTGCGCTGGTTGATGGCCTTGCTGCGGGAAGTGGCCAGTTGATCTGTCCATTAGCAAAGTGGAAGTGCCCCAAGGCAGCCAGCTGTGTGGTTGTGAATGTGTGTGTGAGTGGGTGTAGTGGGAAGGGGGGCTGTGGCTGTTTCCCAAGTGATAGCCCTGGCTATGCCTGGTGGCTAGAGTTCTGATTGGCCATCCTAGAGTTGTGAGGTGAGGGATTCAAACTTGCTGAGGCCTTGGCAGCAAGGCAAGCCCCAGAGCTCTGTGTGGCAGAGTCGTAGCTAGGTCATTTGACACCCAGGGCCCATAAATTTTTGTCACCCCATATGATTTAACTATTAATTAATTGCTAATTTATTTAATTAATTCACTTTTTATACCACCTTTTCTCTAAGCAGCTCAGGGTGGTGTACATGGTTCCTCCCCTTATTTTGTCCTCACAACAGCCCTGTGAGGTAGGTGAGATAGAGATAGTAATAGTCATGACACAGAATGAATAATCATAATGGCCAAAAAATAAATGCAGTGAATATTTCTCCACAAGCAATGGATGAAATTCTGCATCAAATGGTATAGAACATGATGGTATTATTCCTAAAAGCCAGGATTTCCAGAATTTTGGTCACTAGCGTGTCACCCCCTCCCCCTCTGGATGTCTCATTGGCCTGTTTTGATGTCTTCATGGCTGGAAGTGACATCATCAAGCAAAATAAAATAATTATAATAATTAAATAATAATAATAATTAAATTAAAGAAAAACAGATAAATAAGGGGAAGCCAGCCCTGTTTCACCAAGTGAATTTTCTCTGTAGCCTGCCTGCAATAACATCCCCCCCCCACAAATAAATTAGTGAGATTTTCAGCCCTCCCCAGTGCCCACCTTACCAGCTCAAGCCTCTGGTTTATTCTTTGGGGGTCTGCCTTCTAGAGCATTTGTTGAGCTCCACTTTCATTAGATGGGGACCATGCAGCTAGCCTTGCATTCCCCTTTGCCTGACTTGACCAGGAGCCAAGGCACATTTGCTTACTCGTGAGTAAATGCGACCGTGTGGCTTACTTTCGCTTTCCATAGGGCTCAATACATTTGTCTGCTTGGAGGGAAGGACTTCCTTCTTGGGTGTTTTTTTGGGGGGTGCTTTCATTGGGTAGGAACCATTCTGGTGTCATTGGATTCCTCTCAGGCTGCCCTTTCCGATGAACTATGGCAAGTTCGCCTACTCACGAGTGAACGAGCGATATGACTCAGTTTCGGTTTCCATAGGGCTCAATGCATATTTTGGTTTCCGGTTTTCTGGTCATAACTTTTGATAGAAAGGAGTTATTTCAATGCGGTTTTTTGCACTGCATTCCGCTGGAAATTCCGCATCCAATGGCATATAGCATGACGAGGTTACTCCTAACCATCGTGATGCTGGTGATGTTGGGGCATTTATGGTGTTACACCCCCCCCAAGAGTGGTACCCGGGGCGGATTGCCCCCCCCCCCGCTAGCTATGCCACTACTGTGTGGGACAGCCTCCTTTTGTGACAGGGTCGTACCTGCGAAGGGTGCTACAGTCCTCTCCCACCGAGGTGGGCTGTGACCTTCCCTGCCCTTGACTGGTCTGAGCAAGGTGTCTGGGGCTGGATGGCCACTTGGCTGCCCCTTGGCCAACCCGTAGCCCCTTTGGTCCAGGGAGGTGCGCTGCTGGTTCTGTCGTTCTGCAACAGGCAGGAAACAGTAGGTCTGTGGGAGTGTAGGCCACTTCCTGTGTGTCTCGAGGTTTGAGAACTGATAGTGACCATGGCGGCAGCACCAGGCGTGGAGTGGTATCAGAGCAGGAAGCAGAGAGGGACAGCTGGCCTGACCGGTAGCCGGTAGCAGTGGCAGCCAAGCTGTGCTGACGCACCCAGAGGAGGGGGGCAGAGCCCCCTAAGTGCCCAGTGGACTTGGCTATCAGTGCAATTGGAGGAGGGTGGTTGATCAGTGGGGCTGGGGCTCCCCGCGCCCTGGGGCTCCCCGCGCCCAGGGCAACCCCCAGAATTCCAGAATTTTGGTTCTCCCAAAACGGTCTTGGGTGAGAGGGCCAGGAGGAGACTGCTTCCCAGGCCCCGGGGGTTTTGTTTGATGCCATTGGGCTTAGGGGAAGAGGCTGCTCTTGCCCTGGTGCCCTGGCAGGGGCCAGCTCGGGTGCTTTAGGAGCTGTCTGCAGAGAGGGGAGGGTGGGCAGGGGATGAATGGAGCAGGCGGGGTGGAGTGGAGCGGCAAGGCTGGCGGTTATGGGAAGGCAAGGGAGGGCCTCACAGCGACAATCCTCTGGGCGCCTGCTCTGGAATGTCGCTCAGCGAGGCCTTCCCAGCCTTCCTGTTTTTTGTTCCCGCTGCTTGCCAGTCCACCAGCCCTGGTGTTTGCAGAGGGGGGTAGACGCCTGTCTCTTGCAGTCTGCCCTGGGCTGCTTTTCTCCTGGGAGACTGAGCAGTGCAGGGAATGGTCCAGGCAAGGGGGGTTGCATAAGTGAGCGGGGCAGAGGGGAGACAACTGTGGGTGGGCTGACCTTGCTGCTTCCTTGTTATGAGGTGGTTCGGTGGCCTCAGAGTGTGGAGCTGCTTCCACTCAGGCTTGGGGGAGTCTCTGCCCTGGCGGGATGGATGCCTCCTCAATGTGCCACAGGCCTGCCTCTGGCCCTCCATGCGCTGCCTCTTGCTGCTGCTGAGACTCGGGGGAGTGGGGGCAGAGGAAGAGTGGCCCTGTCATTCTCCAGGTGGAGCTGGTGATGCTTGGACAGTATTGGCGTGACTGAGCTGAGCATGATGTGCCTGGCAGCTTGCAGTGCAGTGCCCCAGTCGGCTGGCCTGGAGGCGCTCAGGAACTCTGTCCTCCCTTTGGCCTTGCAGATGTCGACATACAAGCGGGCCACCCTGGATGAGGAAGAGCTGGTGGACTCCGTGGAAGGCGAGGTGTACCCCAATGGCACACAGGTAAGGATGTTTTCCCTTGCTCAGGGCTGTGGTGGGCACACATGAAATGGAGGAAGAGGGGCTACCTGCAGAAGGGCTCTGGGCAGGTGGAACAGGAAGATGGCCTGGTGCCCCAGAAGGGGTGTTAGAGGACTGGTACTTCGCTCTGGCCCCTCTCCAGAGACCACTGGCCACTGCGCTGCTTGGGCATGGGGTACTCTGAGGGGGATCTGTCCCACCACAAGGCTAAGGGGGCAGTGCTGCAGGGAGTCCCACCTGGCTGTTCTGGGGAGGCCCCGTCCATCTGGGACTCCACGAGAATTGACTGGGAGGAGGTGCCCCAGGGACTGGGGAGAGTGCCTGGTGCGCTGGGACCGAGTTTACTGCTTGCAGCCACCCCCTGACCCCTGATCCTGGCTCAGACTGGCCACATTGGTTGTTCTGTCTCCAGCTGCCCCCCTCCCATTTGCCTGGGTGAATAGATGGTGGCCAACGGAGGGGGCTGCTGCTTCCCATCCTACCAGACCCAGCCCTTGCTCCTGGGCTAGTGCTGTCCCATCAGCTCTGCCAGTGACGTAGCTGAGGAGGTGCAGGGGGTAGCAATTGCACCGGGCTACAGGCTTTAGGGGGGCAACAAGCTGAGCTTGACACTAGTGGCCAAAATTGTGAAAACATTGGTATGTACAAATAATACCATCATGTTATATATCATTGGAAAGGTAATTTAATGCTGAATGCAATGAAACAAACCACTTTGGAATATCTGTATTCTATCAGACATTATGGTCAATTACCCTGAAAGCTTTTTATTTATTTACTTAATAAATTAAATTTGATTTCGTTGTGGGGGGGGGGGCCTACAAAATCTTATTGAACCCCAGGCAGCAGATGTCTTAGCTATGCCAGTGTCCCATTTTTCACTTTTTTAGAAGTCTGGGTGTGGTGTCGTTTCTGGAAGTGATGTCACTTCCAGGGCATCATTTTGGGCACCAGGGCACCAGGCTACACTTTCACTAGGTCTGCCACTGGGCTCCGCTTGCAGGCAATTTCAGCTTCTCTCTCCCAGATGTGGAACTCTGCCTTGGCCGCAGTGGAGTTGACTTTGGGTCTTGTCGGCAGTGCTTGGGAGGCAGCCTGTCTTTCCCAGCCCTCCAGCTCCCCGAGGGTACTTTCTCTTCTGCAGCATATAATAGGTGGAGGGGATCTGAGCTGCTGCTGGTCCAGGGGTGCCCAGGTGCTGGCAGGGTTGGGGGAGGAGCAGTGCCTGCAGTGAGACCTCAGGAGTGAGCTGGGGGGGAGGGGGCTGGCCTTCCCCACCCACATTTGCACTGCTGCCAGAGAGTGCAGCAGCCCACGCGGTCCCGTTGGCTGACCCAACCAGTGAAAGGAGAGAGCTGTGGCTGTGGCTAACTTGGGGGCAACCTCAATCCTGGGAGGAGCTGCACAGAGCCAAGCCCCCCGCAGCCCCCCGCAGTCCCTCTCCCTGACTTGGTGCAGGCTTGATGCATACCTGGAAAGAATTGTCGCTGCTCCTGCTTTATTTTAAGGGGGTGGGAGCGGAAGGTCTGTTGCCAGTGACAGGATATCCTGGCAGGCAGAAGTGGTTGGGGGGAGACTTGGGAGGCCAGTGGTGGTTTTTGTGGCAGGCCCCCTCCTGCTGTGCAAGAAGGCCAGGCGTGCTTGTCTTCTCTGCCATCGTAGGTGGTGGATGCTGTGCAGTGGGGGTGGGGAGGTCAGCAGGGGCAGCAGAGACCCCTGGAGACCCCCTTCCTCCCAGCCCTGTGAAGGCCGATGGTGCAAGAGGACCATTGCCCTCAGCCCAGGCAGCCTGTGGCTGGCAGAGGCTCGCTATAACCCCCCCCTGCCCCTCCAGTCTGCCTCTCTCCTACCTGGCTGTGCTGTAGAGTCCTGGCTGGCCTGGGTTGTGGAACTCTTTTTGGGTCCTTGTGTGTTGCTCTAGCTGTCTGTACTGGGGCTTTGTCTGGGGGCTGAATCTCTCCCCTCCCCTTCCCTGCTTCCTGTCTCCCCATCCAGCACCCCCCCCCCGCTCCCTCACAGTCTCCGTCTCACACATACCCCCGCCCCCGGCTTTTCGACATCAGTGTGTGTGTGGATATGTGCCTTTTCGGCACAGAAATCCTTGAGTGCTTTGAGGACAGCTCCACACCCCCTCCTGGCCCTTGTGCTGTCCCTGGACGCCAGTCGCCTGGCTACCCTGCTACCTCTGCCCACACAATAGCATTCCTCGGACACCTTGGATGGTTGTGTGGGGGCCCTGTGTGAAGCTGATCCAGGCAGGACCACAGTGAGGGCGGTAGAGGATTCTTGGCAGGGAAGGCTTTGCTTGACTGACCAGAGAGAGGCCCCCTCCTGCGCCCCTCCAAGTGCAGGGGAAACTGGTGCCTGGGCCTTGGGAGGTGGGTTGCTCCTACCAGGAGTCCCTCTCCAGGAGGAAGGTGAATGGAGTAGAAGCTCCAGCAC
This sequence comes from Tiliqua scincoides, assembly GCF_035046505.1. Classification (NCBI taxonomy): domain Eukaryota; kingdom Metazoa; phylum Chordata; class Lepidosauria; order Squamata; family Scincidae; genus Tiliqua; species Tiliqua scincoides. Next base: position 2,401,414 of record NC_089829.1, read on the forward strand.
CCAAGGCACCGCTGAGGCCAAGTCCTTGCATACCAAGCACCGTCTCTGCCAGGCTGCCATCTGTTCCCTGATGCTCCCACTGCCCAGTGAGCTTCACTCCTCTCGTGGGAGGCAGGCAGAGCTGGTGGGCCCTCCATGGAGGCCCTGGGTGACTGGCTCCTCAGCCTTAGGCTGGGACTGTGTCCTTGGAAGCACTGGCCAGTTGGGCAGGCAGGTGCAGGAGCACTGGTGGGCCCTGGGAGTGCTGGCCTGCTTCAGAGTTGCTCTGGGGACCTGAAAGAGGAGGAGTGAGTGACCAGCCTGTCCTGGGAGGGGGCCCTGACAAATGGACCTGTGGCTTGTTCCAGCCCCTTGTGGTGGCCTGTTCTGCAGCATACGCTGGGCACTGTGGGCAGAAGGAGCTGTCTTAGGCAGCGGTCCTCTGCCCAGCCAGCCCTCCTTGTGGACTCCCCTGCTGTGTCCCTGCAAACTTCTGGGATTTTTCTTTGCTGCCACTGCAGTGATTCTACTGGAGAAATCTGCCCTGGCCTGTTGGGGCCGTCTTTGCCACCTGGCTCTCCCCTCCCTTGGAAAAGGGGCAGTTGCTCGGCTCTTGGTCCAGGAGCAAATGGGCAGACGTGGGCTGACCTGGAGCAAGACAGCTGCAGAACCAGGGTTGGGTCTGGCTTACTGCAGGCTTACTGCAAACCCGCCCCCCCTGCCCGAACCATCTGTAACCAAAACTCCTTGTGCTGAGACAAGTGCCCCCCCCCAGACCTGGCAGGACCAGTTGGAGCTTCAGTCTCACTGGACTCCTCCCATGGCCCCCTGATGGCACACCAAGTATCCTTGGGGTGAGTAGGCAATCAGTGCAGCCATTTCCATTCCCACGGCTGTCGTCCTGCTTCCTGGTCTTCCTGCAGACAAGGCAGCTTCTGTTACACCTTGTTGATGGTGAGATGATCGTGTTGGCTGGGGAGGGACAGTGTTTGCAATGTTGTGAGCTCACTGGATGGATTAACACTGAGCAAGACATCTCTCCCCTGGCTGGCCGGCCAACCGCCTGTGTGCCTGCCTGTCCCTCGGCCACCTTCTCCTCTCCTTCCCTGGACCTGAACCCGGCTGGGGCTCTGGGACTGACCCCCCCCCTTTGAGCCTCGGGATGTTTTGGGCCAAGTACTGCCTGCAGTAGTCAGAGGGGATCTTGCGCTTCATGGCCACTTTGCTGCAGCACTGCTTCCTGATGGGGAGAACGTGGTCAGCCAGGCTCTTGTTCTGGGACCTCTCGGCTGCCCACAGTGGGGCATGGAAGTGACTCACACCCTTTCTCCTTGATAGGAAGGGGCCCTGTCCTAGGACTGCTGCTCCCCCCTCTAGTCCCAGGGCTCCCTATTCTGTTTTCTGGCATGTTGAGTCTCCTCCTCTTCAGTGGAAACTTGTGTCTTGTGGCATCCTGGCTCCTTTTCGGTCCTGCCGGCTCCCACTAGCTGCCTCTTGGCCTGGGGAGCAGCTGCTCAAGGGAGTCCTCGCTCCCTGCAGCCCCTGTCCTGTGTCTGAGGGCGCTGTGACCAGGAGGTGCTCCTCCTTCACCTCTCCCCCTCAGGACAGCAGCTGCGCTCACAGGAACCTTGTGGCTGGCGGAAGCACAACTGGGCACAGCCAGGCCAGGCTGGGTGCAGGCAGCCCCCTCTGGCCCTTCCTGGGAGCAGGTGGTCTGGCCATGCCCCCTGCCCCTTGGGGCTTCTACCTGGGGCTGCTCTTGGGTGGTGTGGAGATTACATGGGCTTCCCGCCAGGCTCTGGCCCTGGGTCAGGGTGCTGCTGGGGACCTGGACAGCCCTGTGCAGTTTGGGCCCCAGAGCAGGCCGCCAGCCGCCATGCAGACCTTCAGGAGAGATGCTGCTCCGTGTGTGGGGGCTGTGGGACTCCCCACTTCAGACCCTTCTTTGCTCTGGGAAGGCACTGGAGGCACAGCTGCCCCCTGGGTCTGCTGGTCTCTGGAGCCTCTAAACTTGCCGGATCTCCCTTCATTGCCAGCGGTTTTTAGGTTTTGGGTTGGCCACTGTGGAACAGTTTGGTGAGAGACAGAATAGAAATGACCAGACTGAAATCAGGGAGGCTGGAGGAGCCCCAGGAGGACAGTGTCCCAAGGCAGGAGCTGAGCTGGCAGCCCCAGCAGTTGGTCTGTCTGTGTGTCAGATTTCCATGTGTGTCTTTTGGGGAGACAACACGTGCAGGGGAACTTGCATGGGGTGGGCCAAGTGCCTCCTGGGGTCATTAGCCGGTCTGGTTTGAGAAGAACAGTTCCTTCCTGGCACCCCCTGCTGTGGCCTCCCCCTCCCATTGACAGTGCTCCGCAGCAGTGTCCTGTAGCTGCCTGTGTGTAGATAGTTCTTCCCTCCCAGTCCAGTGTGTTCCTAGGGAACAGAAGGAAGGCCCCTCTGGCTCTTGCCTCCCTGTGCAGAGCAGGGCTGGTTGTGTGGCTGCAGCTGTGCCTGCATGGGAGCGCTTCCATGCTGCTGCCGGCCAAGATCGGCCCCTCTGCGTGGCCGTGGTCCCCTCGGGAGAGGTGTCCCCTAGTCCTGTGACTCAGCCGTTCTTGGCAGCGGGACTGCATTTCGGGAAGTGGGATGCCTGGGCAGCGAGGGTCGAGTCCCGCTCCTAGCCCTTCCCATGCATTTCCTCTCATGGGCCTCTGTCCTCTGTGCTGGGAACAGGCAATAAAAACAGATTCCAGAGGCGGCACAGGAAGTGGTGGATGGAGCCCCCCTTTTCCTTTCCTTCTCTGCCTCCTGTATGTGTGCTTGGGGGGGGGGGGGGATTGTGCTGTGCTTACAGAGGCCGGCAGGGAAGCAGCGCTGGAAATGCTTGTTGAGGCAGCCTGCCCTCTCCTGGGGGCTCAGAGCAGTGCGCAGAGTATTTCCTGTCCCAAGGTGCTCACCTGCTCCTTCTGAATAAGCAGGTCTGGGACATAGATGCTTGTGTGCTTGGCAAGCCTTGTGTGCAGCTGCCGCGTCCCCTTGGGCAGCGCTGTTGGCGGTTGCTGTTCTCAGCATAGCACCTAACTGGGAGCCCCCTTCACCTGCCATCCCCGGTCTAGGCCCTTCCGTGGCTGCCTCACAGTCTGGCTGGGCAGATCTCTTGCTGCCTCACCCTCTTTTCTGTCATCCGCAGGTGAATTTCTGGGGCTCCAGGAGTGGTAAGACCTGGTGGGCGAGGCGGGCGCGAACCGAGAAGGGCCTCTTCCTGTTGGTGGCAATCCTGGCGACTGGGCTCTTGGCCTGCGGACTTGTCCTGCTCCTGCAGTTCCAAACCAGTGAGTGTCCCCCCCCCCCTGCAGCCCACCTGGCTAGCTGGCTGGGAAGTTGCCTTGCTCCAGTTCTGCTGGAGTTGTATTTGCAGAAGGCCCCTGACGCCAGGCTCCATGCGCAAGTTGAGCAGCTGGCAAGGGACCCAGTGTGCTTTGTGTGGCTGGCAACAGTGGCTCAGCCCAAGAAGAGCTTGGACAGTGGACCGTCCAGAGTCTTTCGCAGCCCTGCTGAAAATTGGAACTTTTTGCATGCAAAGCAGGGAGTTGGGGCCTGAGGGGACCCTCTGCCCCTGGACCGAACGCACTGGCTGGCAGCAGCTACTGCCTGCAGAGAGCATGCAGAGAGCCTCTCAGCCAGAGGCACTGCTGCTAGGAGTTTGTGTGTGCCAAGGGAGGGCCAATTTGGAGAGATGTGGCCTGCCCCCCAACTCCAACAGTTTTTCTTTTATGACTCTGCTTGGTCTCTCTGCCTCTCCTGTCAACCCATCTCGCCCCTTGGCGAATCTCCTGTCCTGCCTGTTACCACTTGCAGGCGCTAATGGTGGCCCTCTCGCTCCCTCCATAGGACCCTGCCTGACGGAGACCTGCATCTCAGTCGCCAGCTCCATCCTGAGTTCGCTGGACAGGACGGTGGACCCCTGTGAGGACTTCTTCGGTTTTGCCTGTGGTGGTTGGATCCAGGCCAACCCCGTCCCTGATGGCCACTCACGCTGGGGCACCTTCAACAAGCTCTGGGAGCACAACCAGGCCATCCTCAAGCACCTGCTGGGTGGGTGAGCGGGGGAGGGAGGGAGGGGAACCTCCTAATCCTCTGCCTGAAGCCCAAAGAGGGTGTGCTACTACTGATGGCCAGCCTGCAGTGAGGACAGGGCCACTTGCCAGGGCAGGGGATGCCCTGGGGGGAAGGCGACTCTCTCCTGTGGAAGTGGCTTGTAGATATTCGCCTGCCTCCCCCACTCCACCACTGTGGAGGGCAGCTGGGCAGTGGGGGGGCGGAGGCTTGGGGGGGCTCCCCCTTTCCCCCACTTGCACCGGGAGAGCACGAGAGTTTCCTGTGGATTTCTGTTCCTGTTGCTTGTGGCGGAGCACCTATCTTGGAGACTGATGGATTCCTCCTCTGGAGCTCTTTGGGGCTGCCTGGGTGGGGTGGCAGGACTTTGAGGGTAGTGCTGTGTCCTATGGTAGGCAGTTCCATCCATGCAGAGAAGTGCTGCTGACTCTCCAGGCTGGTTGCCACGCACTTGCAGAAAGCCCTGAGCCCTTGAATTCCCTTGGTGAACTGAGCTGCTGGGCAGGAAATAGACTTCAGGAAGAGACTGAAGCCGAAGGGATGGGGGTGGGGCAGAAGGGGCCGACTCAATTCTCTGGCTGGACTTCTTGCAGAGAATCAGACGGTTGGCGCAGCTAGCGAGGCGGAACGCAAAACCCAGCGCTACTACCAGGCATGCATGAACGAGAGCAAGATTGAGGAGCTGAGAGCCAAGCCCCTGCTGGACCGGATACAGCAGGCAAGAGCCTCCACAGGCAGGAGCAGGCTATCCCTCACTCTCGGCCTCTCCACTCTGAGGAAGGGCAAAGTGGGGCCTTCTCATGGGGAGAGGGCAGCAGACAGGCAGGCTGGCATGAGGGTGGGGCAGGCACCCAGCGGGCCCATGTCTCTCTTTGCCCCCCCCCCAGGTTCACTGCTCTGTCCTTTTTGGCAGGAAGAGGGATTGGAAGGGGGGTTTTCTGGATCCGGTGGTCCTGCATTGGTGGTAGCAGTGGGGAGTTTGCCTCCTGGGCAATGGATGGGGGATGACAGCGCCAAAGCAGCCATCTTCTGAAGATTTTTGGAGCCCTGTTTGGGCTTGCGCTCTGGTTGGCTGCCTGCGCACCCCTCTCACTCAGCACCAGAACCAGGGGACATCCACTAAAATTGAGTGTTGGGAGAGTTAGGACAGACAAAAGAAAATATCTTTCCTCAACGTGTAGTTGGTCTGTAGAACTCCTTGCCACTGGATGTGGTGATTGCATCTGGCCTAGATGCCTTTAAAAGGGGACTGGACAAATTTCTGGAGGAAAAGTACATCACAGGTTACAAGCCATGATGTGCATGTGCAACCTCCTGATTTTAGAAATGGGCTATGTCGGAATGCCAATGCAAGGGAGGGCACAAGGATGCAGGTCTCTTGTTCTCTGGTGTGCTCACTGGGGCATTTGGTGGGCCGCTGTGAGATGCAGGAAGCTGGACTAGATGGGCCTGTGGCCTGATCCAGTGGGGCTGTTCTTATGTTCTTAACTACAATTCCCAGGAAGCCTTGCAGGTCTCTTGTTATCTGGTGTGCTCACTGGGGCATTTGGTGGGCCGCTGTGAGATGCAGGAAGCTGGACTAGATGGGCCTGTGGCCTGATCCAGTGGGGCTGTTCTTATGTTCTTAACTACAATTCCCAGGAGGCCTTGCAGGTCTCTTGTTATCTGGTGTGCTCCCTGGGGCATTTGGTGGGCCGCTGTGAGATACAGGAAGCTGGGCTAGATGGGCCTGTGGCCTGATCCAGTGGGGCTGTTCTTATGTTCTTAACTACAATTCCCAGGAGGCCTTGCAGGTCTCTTGTTATCTGGTGTGCTCCCTGGGGCATTTGGTGGGCTGCTGTGAGATACCGGAAGCTGGACTAGATGGGCCTATGGCCTATCCAGCAGGGCTATTCTTATGGGTCTTCCTCCTTCTCCTCCCCCCCCCCCCCAGCTTGGTGGCTGGAACATCAGTGGCTCCTGGGAGGGGGGCGACTTCAATCAGACGCTTCTGGCACTGGTCGCCCACCAGCATGTTGCCCCCTTCTTCTCCGTCTACGTGAGCGCAGACTCAAAGAACTCCAACAGCAACGTCATCCAGGTGGGCACGGGAGTGCTGGCGGGTGTTTGGAGGGGGGAGTTTACCTGCTTCCCCCTGCTGTTTCTACCTGGGTGACTCCCTGGCAGAGCCCACAATGGTCAAGGGTGCTGGCAACGGACTGCAAGCCTGGCTGTTGGCAGAATGCCCATCTAGCTCAGCCCCTGACTTGCTGCAGCAGGAGACCCCCAGGTGCAGCCTGCCCTGTGCCACCCCCATCTGCCTACTCACACCTGTGCCATCTCTTCTAGATCGATCAGTCAGGGCTGGGACTGCCTTCCAGGGATTACTATCTGAACAAGACGCAGAATGAGAAGGTGACCCCCCCCCCAGTAGGATGTAATGTGCAGTTGTTCCAGGAGAACTGCTGCCTCAAAGGGTGACTGGGGAAGTGCATGGGCTGCAGTGGGAGCAGCTTGGGGGGCGGACCAGGGCTGCTTACCAGGCAGTGGGGGGTGGAAGCAGCTGCCGCCACACGGAAGGGTGCTGGGGGACGTGTGCTGGAGTGTCTTGCCCAGAGCTTGCCCGGACCTGGACCCAGCCTAGTCTGGCCAAGAGGGATGATCTGAGCCTACTGCCCCATTCCCCCTGGCCCCCTGGCCGCTGCCCTTGCTGACCCGCTGGTATCTCCACCCTCCCCTGGGGCTCCTCCGGCCTCCCCCTGAGCCTGTGGTCACAGCCCCGGCCCCACTCTCTGCCCCCAGTTTGTGGGCTGCCCACATACCTTTCTTCCTTCTCCCTGCCGCCTGCCCTGCCCATCGTTGGTGTCATTCGTGTTGGCCTGCTGCCACATCCCATCCTCGGGCATGTCCTCCTCAGGTGCTGACGGGGTACCTCGACTTCATGGTCCAGCTGGGGATGCTACTGGGGGGGCCGGATGAGGCCTCCACTCGGGCAAAGATGCAGCAGATCCTGGACTTTGAGATTGCCCTGGCCAACATTACCACCCCGCAGGAGCAGCGTCGGGACGAGGAGCTGATCTACCACAAGATGACCATCAGGGACCTCAAGGTGCGTGTGTGTGGGGGGTGACCAGGCCAGGCCTCCCTGGTTCTCCTCTCAAGCTCAGTGCCAAAGTTGCCTGGGAAGCGGCAGGAGCAGGGCGGCAGCTGCCGGCTCCGGGTGGCATGTTCTGTGGTGGCAGCATTGCAAGGGGTGCTGAGGACTGCTGCTTGGCACCTGGGGTGGTGGAAGTGCCCCAAGTCGGCTCTTGCCCAAGTGCTTGCTGTTCCCTGGGAACAGCAAGGACAGGCTTGTTTCTGGAGCCGCGATCATGAGATGTGTGTTTGGAGATGCTGCAGGAAGCATCTCCAAAGACTCGCTGTCCTTTGGGTCTGAATTGGGGGTGGAGGGGCAGAAATGGTGGCTGTGCTCGAGTCCTTCCTTTGTTGGCTGAAGGAGGGGAGGCGCAACTCCGTCAGCAAGGAATGGATCGGACCCCTTGCAGCTGCAGGTTGAATGTTTTCTGTGCCAAAGGCAGGTGTGGCTGTCTGGGTCTGACTTGCCACTGATCCTCTCAGGCTTGCTGAGAGGGGAGGAATTCGTGGGTTTGGGTCTCCGTGGAACGGAAGGTTTCATGCTGCCACTTTATATGTCAGCCTGAACGCAGGGAGGTGGGTGGAACCTCCTGCCACCTGTGGGTGTGGCTTCCAATGAGAAAGGCCTGGTGTGCCACCTGTTCTGCCCCTCTCCCACTGCTGCCCCATTGCAGCAGCGGACCCCCTTCCTGCTGTGGCAAGGGCTGACTGGGCTCCGGCCTGGGCCCTCTGTCCTCCTCCCCAGAGTTTGGCTTCAGCCGTGGACTGGCTGCCCCTCATCAGCGCCATCTTTGCCCCAGTGGAGATCAACGAGTCGGAGCCAGTGGTGGTCTACGCCCGGCAGTACCTCGAGCAAGTCTCCTCCCTCATCCTTAGCACGGACAGGCGGTGAGTGCCAGGGAAAGGGGCTGCTCTGCCCACCCACCTGTTCCAGGGGTCTTCTTCCTGGCTGGATCCCTGCTGGCAGGAGCTGGAGGCTTGGCAGGGAGGACCAAGGCCCCCACTAGGCACTCGTCGAACAGCCTTAAAAACCCAACTCCACCTCTGAACTTGGGAGCCAGTGACGTTAAGACCTGCCCACACGGGGGATGTTCTTGACAGGTACTTCCTGTGTAGGTGACGAGCATCACCCTGTCCCTGAGTCCTGCACTGGGTGCTAACATGAGGTGTCGGCTGCCCAACATGGCTGCTGGGCTGAGTTTGGGAGAGGCTAGCTCAGGGTGGGGTGGGGGCCCGTAGCATCCTTTTTCTGTGATTGGGTCTCCTCTGGGGAGACGTGGCCTGCTCCTTCTAAACTCCCTCGCCCCACATATCTGACTTCTAGTGCCCCCACTGGAATCTGTCCCACAGTACAGAAGGGGAGGGGCGACAACGTGCACACAGGTTTTTCCTTGAGAAGACCTGCGCAACCTCTCCCTCATGGGGTGCTGGTTCTACTTTGTGGGTGGCTCTTTCTCCCTTATCAGGCTCTTGCACGACTACATGATCATGACCCTGGTGAGGAAGACCTGCTCCCTGCTGGACCGGCGGTTCCAAGACGCAGAGGAGAAGTTCATGGAAATCATGTATGGGACAAAGAAGGTGAGGGGGGCTGGCTGGAGACCTGTAGCAGGGGCTGCTGCTTGGTGGCAAAGCAGGCTAGATCTGGCCTTGGAGACCCTTGCAGGGGATGGCAGCACCATCACCTCTCCCCCCCCCCCACCAGACTGCATCCTGCACAGGATTGGCATGTTGTGTCATCTGACATGCCATGTCCCTCTTCAGCCTCCCTCCCCCAAACCGGGAGCAGCTGAAGCCCCTGCAGCCCCCTGATCCCACTTGTGCTCTGGGTGGGGGTTTGCTGTGGATACTCCATTTTTGGCGTGGTCTGGTGTGGCAACCAAAGCTGTTCAACAAAGCAGCTTGCATGGCACAGGTGATGAAAAGCAGTTCCCTGCCCTGAGGTGCCTGAAGTCTGGAAAAGGAAGGGCAGGCAACCAGTGGCCACTGGAGAAGTGGCTATGTCTGGGCGCCACCAGAACTACCAGGCGCACCCAGTGTCCTCCTGTTGCTAGTGGCTGAACTCTATGTCAGGACATAGTGATGTGGGACATTCCCCAAATGTCAACATTTCAGCCCCCAGCTGAAAAAACCGCTAGCCGGGCATCTGTGAGATAAAGCCTGTGGCTGGGGCCTTGCAAGGGCACTGCTTGCACTGGCTCTCCAGGACAGTGTGGGCCAGGCAGATTCTTCAGATGCCAAGTAAGGTGGGTGCAGCTGAGCTGCCCAGAGGTGTAGAGCAGAGCACTGCTCTGGTCTCAGTGCAGTATTGCCTTTGCAGAGCTGCACGCCACGCTGGAAGTACTGCATCAGCGATACGGACGTCAACCTGGGCTTTGCGCTGGGCGCCATGTTTGTGAGGGCTACCTTTGCCGAGGACAGCAAGACCGTCGTAGGTGTCCTCACACCCCCCCCCTGCTCGCCCAGCACCTCGGTATAGTCTGCACACTGTTGCAGCAGGGCTGCCCCACCCTTTCCCCCAGCCCACCCTCTCGGCCAGGGCTTTGCTCTGCAGCATGCAGAGTGGCTGCCCAGACTCCTTTCCTTTCCTATGTGTTGCAGGCAGAGGAGATGATTACTGAAATAAAGATGGCTTTTGAGGAAAGCCTGAGGGGCCTGCGGTGGATGGATGAGGAGACGCGGAGGGCCGCCTGGGAGAAGGCGGACGCCATCTATGACATGATCGGCTACCCCAAGTTCATCACGGATGCCAAGGAGCTGGACAAGATCTTCAGTGATGTGAGTGGCTTAGCAACCTGGGAGGCAGGGGGGCCGTCTGCAGTCGGGCCAACAACTGGTCCCCCCCCACCTCACTGTGCTGGGCTTTGCTTTCTGGCAGTATGATCCCACATCGGACTTCTATGAGAACGTCATGCAGTTCTTCAACTTCTCTGCCCGAGTGGCTGCCGACCAGCTGCGAAAGCCCCCCAACCGGGACCAGTGAGTGGTGCCCCCACAGATGACCCGCTCCGCTCGGGTCTGGCACTCCTTTCCCAGAGTGGCAAGCAGGGCCCTGAAGGAAAAGGGCCTCCCTTGCTGGTGTGCAGCACCTGGGAGCTGGGAGGAGCTTTCCAGTGGGTGAAGGGGGGGCCCTCTCGTGAGGAACCCAGACCCACTTACTTCAGCCCCCTCTGCACAGGGCTGTCATCCCCAGCGCCTGTGGTCCAGCTGTGAGGCCTCTGCACAAAGTGCTTTCAGGAATCTGCATTGGACATGGCTGCCTGTTGCTTCTATTGAGTACCTCCCCCCCCCCCCAAAACCCTGGAGTTGGAGAGAAAACAGAAGACATGCCTTTCTTTGCCGTGTCTTCTGTGATCAACCCTTGCCATGTCCCCAGCCCCACGGACGGGTCTCTCTCTCTCTCTCCCTCTCTCTCTCCCTCGAGACTCTCTCGAGCAAAGTGCCTCAAAACCCTCTGCTGCCCCCAGTCCCTTTGTTCTTTCAAAGTCACCTCCAGCCTTTGGGTCCAGCCTCCAATGTGGACAGAACTGGGGCCAGATAAACTGCAAGTGGAGACTGGACCCAAAGGCTGGAGGCGACTTCGGGGGGGTGTCCGTGTCCTGGAGCAGTTCAGGGCTTCCCAAACACAGGAAGGTCATTTGGGCTGTGAACTTGGCAACATGGCAGCTTCCAGATTGTCAAATGGCCAGGGGGTTACTGGGCCCCAAAGGGCAGTGAGCAAGGGGGTGTTGGGTGCTGCCAGACAAGCGGAGGGGAAGCTTTCCCCTTCCTGGTCACCACCTGCCCTGCTCAGGTCTGTGTGGAAAAATGGGGCTGGGGGATGTGGGGAGGGGTCTGGGTGGAAGAAGCATTGGCATTGTCTCTCGTCTCCTTCCATCCCCACTGCAGGTGGAGCATGACTCCCCCCACAGTGAACGCCTACTACTCCCCCACCAAGAATGAGATTGTCTTCCCTGCTGGCATTCTGCAGGCCCCCTTCTACACCCACAGCTCCCCCAGGTATGAGCTGGCCCCATCCTGGCATCAGCCTTGTAAAGTTGGGCAAGGGAGGGGGCTCTGGCTTCTCTCCCCAATCCAGTTTTGCTGCCTTGGGAGGCTGGAGGGCCCATGGAGCTGGCTCAGCAGGGAGGTGGGAGGGGCAGCATGGCTAGCACTTCAGGGTACATGCCCTGGCAGTGCAGCCCTTTGCAGTCCTGCATTGTGGGGGCCCCCACATCCTGGCCCAGCCCCTGTGGGACCCAGTGGCCAGTAGCAGGGGCAGAGGGGCCTAGTCCCTCCTCCGACATCCTGGTCCCCTCTCCTTTCTGCAGGGCCCTCAACTTTGGTGGGATTGGCGTTGTGATGGGGCACGAGCTGACGCACGCATTTGACGACCAAGGTGGGGCTTTGCTGCCACTCCCTCCCTGCCCCCCTGCAGACACCTCTACTCTTGCTGTTGTCCTGGGGGGATGCTCAGAGAGTTCAGATCTGCTCCTCCTTAATGCCAGGTGCTGCCAGCCTCCCCAATGGGCAGTTCATCCCCTACAAAACCTGGGCTGCTTGGAGACATGGGGGGGGGGGTCTGGGGCCCTGCTTGACCGATTTTTAGCACCTGCCCTATCACTCCAGCCTGTGTTGGGGTTGCCTTTCTGCAAAGGACCAGGAGACATGTAAATGCCCATGCGTGGAAGGAGTGGTCCTGCACTTGCCCCTGAGCACCGTTGGGACGGTCCGTGAATGATACCAAGTTGCAGTGGCTGCATCTGGAGCTGCCCCATTCTGCAGGCAGTGGCCAGGACCCCAGGTGCAGCTTGGTGCTGCCCCAAGCGGTTGCCCTGCCCTGGGGGGCTGTGCTAGGGGGTGGCGGCTCCCAGGGTGGTTGTGGAAGGCAGGCTGGAGAGGGAGCTGCAGTTGGCTCCGGTGTGCTGAGATTCTCCGCTGCCTCCAAGTGAACCTGCTGCACAAGCCTCACCCTAGGGGTGTGTTGGCTCCAGAGCTCACGAACTGGATCCCTCCTGGGGGCCAGCCAATGTCATGGCTTCTGACTCTGCAGCTGGCAGGGAGGGGCCCTGGCTGGGTGGGCAGAGCCTGTGGCTGTGGGCAGGTCCTGTCTGGCACCTCTCATTACAGGCAGCAAGGCCTCTGGCTGCCAGTCAGAAGAGCACAATACAAGACAGTAGCAGGGCCCAGCCTGGACCCTTCTGCTCAGCAGTGGCTGCACACAGACTAGCTGCTGCTTCCAGGGTCTTGGGCAGAGAAGGGCCTCCCTCACTGGAGATGCTGCTGGGAATTGGAAAGGGGGGTTGGGACACCTGTCGCATGCAGTGTATGGGGGGCTCTTTTCACTGAGCAACAGCCTGCCCCCGATAGGTGATGGGAGGACTGCTTTCTCCTCCCCCGGAGAGTCTGTCATCCTAGGCAGGGGCCTCGGTGGGCTTTTGGGGTGCTTCTGATGACCTGGTCCAAGCCCTTCAGCACACGGGTGACATTCCCCCTCCAGGCCGAGAATATGACAAGGATGGCAACCTCCGGTCCTGGTGGAACAACGTGTCTGTGGAGGCCTTCAAGCAGCAGACAGAGTGCATGGTGGAACAGTACAGCAACTACATGGTCAATGGCGAGGCAGTCAGGGGGCGGCACACACTGGGCGAGAACATTGCTGACAATGGAGGGCTCAAGGCTGCCTACCGGGTGAGGCTCTGGAGGACTGGTGCCTACTCCCTGGTGGCCTCTGCGCCAGGCGAGAAATTTGACTCACACTCAGTACCACCCTCCCTGCCTGGAGTGAACATGAAGTCGGTTCTTTGTGGGAGGGTGGGGGCTGTAGCTCAGTCAGCGAAGCAGTCTGCAGCCACTCCAAGAGGCCTTGGGGGCATTCCCCGCTTGTGGTGGCATCTCCAGGCAGACTCCTTCTCTGCCTGCAGGCTTGGAGAGCGCATTGGGCTGTGTGTTGTGATGGCGGAGGATGCCGGCCATCCTGCAGTCAGACATGCCCCCTGACCCATGCCTATGCCCTCTCCCTTCCACAGGCCTATCAGAACTGGGTTCGGAAGAACGGGGCTGAGGAGACCCTGCCCGCGCTTAGCCTCACCAATTACCAGCTCTTCTTTGTGGGCTTTGCCCAGGTGGGTGCTGCGATGTCGCCGTGCTTCACGTGGTGGTGGTTCCCTTTACTTCCTGTTATGCTCTCTTTCTCCTGGTGGGTGTTCTTTCCTTGCTTCTTCCTAGCAGGATGTTTCAGAGATTCTTGGCCTGCTGCTGGACCTTCGTTGGCATCTCACTTCCCACTGAGGCTCAGGAGTGTGTTGGGTGAAGGGTTAGCTGGGCTCCCAGCAGGGAAGGGGGAAGGGTCAGGTCTGTGCCCCTCTCTTTGACTGAGAGTGGGGCAAGCTGAGGCTCCACCGTCTATGTATGATTTGATGGGGACCATCTAAGTCACTTGCTCGTTTAGTCTGCCTCTCTGTGCCTTATTCTCATGGGAGAATTCTCATGGGAGAATTCTCATGCAAAATTCTCTGAGCTACAGTGGGTACCTGAGATTCTGCAGCACCATCTGCTGGCAAGAGATATTGCTGCAAGGAGTAATTCAATTGCCCTTTTTACTTTTTCTCTTTCATGTGATTTGGTTATTCCCTTTTTAAAAATTTGGCTTTTTAAATAAGAAACTTTTGCATATTAGCCTGCCTTGTTTTGGGAGACAATGGATTCTTCCATCTCCTTGCTCTGCAGGTGCTACTGTGAGACTGATTTTAACAAAGACCCCTGTGGTTCAGTGTCGTTCTAGGAGAGGGGTTCTGCCCAGGGAGCCCCTCTGGCTAATGTGATCCTCCTGGACTGGTGCCAGCAGATTCAAACTACGAGGCTTTTCCCCACTCGGCTGCCTGTCCAAATGTAGGGGAAGGGAATGAGTGTGCCACACTAGGCGCTACTGCCCTAGATCATTGTGTGGTTACTGGTAGCCCCTCTCTGGACCTTGAGACCGTCATTGCCTGTCGGCCCCTTTTTTGAGTTTCTCATTTGTGTTTAAGCAGGGGGGAGGGGTGCAAGGAGGAGCACCAGTAGCAACAAAGCCTTTTGCACCCAGTATAAAGAGGCAGTGACTCAAAGCCAGAAAAAATCCCAAGTCGTGTTCACAAGAGTCTGAAGACTCCTGTGGCAGAAAGTTCCATTGTCTCTGGGCACCTGCAGAACCAGCCCTACCTCATTTGCAGTTGTGGCCTATGTTCTCTGAGTGATTGGCAGATCTGAATGGGAAGGACAGTTGTGCAACAGGAGGCTACTCCCACCTCGCCTGGCCTGGGCTGGGGATTGAACTGCCACGTTCTTACCGAGGAGGGAAAGGGGGCTCCTGCTTGCTGCCCACTTGCTGTGTTCTGCTGTTTCAGGTCTGGTGCTCTGTACGGACCCCGGAAAGCTCCCATGAAGGACTTGTCACTGACCCGCACAGCCCGTCCCGCTTCCGCGTCATTGGCACTGTCTCCAATTCAAGGGAGTTTGCAGAGCATTTTGGGTGCCGGCCCGGCTCCCCAATGAACCCGCTGCAGAAGTGCGAGGTCTGGTGATGACCTGCCCATGGAGCAAGCAGAATGGGGGAACTGTTGGGGGAGATAAACGCAGCTGCCTCTGGTGTGCTGGGGCCTCCCTCCCTGGAGAAGGAAGCCATGAACCCTGGGACCCTTTGCCTTTCTGAGGGAGTGTCTTTCTGCTCAGCACACTGCCCCCCTCCCCACAGGGAAAGGCTCTCCAACCACTGCCCCAAAGCCCACTGCCCTGCGCACATCCCGGAATTGCTTGTGAACTGCCGGGGGTTGGGGGTGTCGTGCTTTCTTCTCTCTTACTTTTACCTAGACACACACCTACCTGGTGAATATGCACTGACTGTCTCTGACATAGAGACTTTTCCTTTCAGCAGGAAAAAAAACTCTTATGTTGCACAGGCTGTGAGGTTGACAGAACTTTCAAAGGGAGAACCACCCCACACACACACACACACACACACAAACACCCAGAGCCCACAAGTGAAAAGCTGCTATGGTCACCCACAGAGCTGTAGGCACTAAAAGCATGTTGCAAGATACTTTGGGGAAAACAATTTTTTAATCTTGTGGGAAAGCCTATTGCAATGCAAGTGTTTATCTGTGAGCAAAGGGAGCGCATATTTATTCCTCTTGAGTGCATAGCTATGGTGAGGGAGAGAGGGAGCACCTGTGGCCTGCCCTCTTGTCTTGTTGGCTGGGCAACAGAGCCAGGCTTCCCCCGCGGAAAGGTGGTGCTTGCAGAAGCCTGTGCTTTCTGCCTCTCCAGCGAGCTCTCCTGGGTCCCTGCCACTCTGCCCAGCCCTCATGGTGGAAACGAGCTATACCTGGAAGGCCTGGACTTTGGCCTCCTTCCACCTCAGGGCAGGGAGCTCCCAAGGTTGCCATGACTCTGCATATCCTCACTGCCCCCGGTTTCTCCAGGTGCTCAGCCTTGGCATCTGGTGGTGCCCACAGTCAGCACCTAGAGAGATGAACCACCACATAGAACATGCCATGGACATGAAGGCCCCCCCCCGCCACTCCCTGAGGGTCCAGCTACATAGCACATGCGACTCCCCCCCTGGAGCAAAGTCCTTTGCAGCATCACCCGGGCCTGGAAGAACATCCCCCCCGTCCTCTGTGGCCCTCACACTGGGCTCTGCCACATACCTTCTGGCCCTCTGGGAACTCCTCTGTCCAGCTCTGCCTCAGAGGTTTTGCCCACCCCTTGGTGCAAAATGCTGCAGTGGTCCTGCTGGAGTCGTATTGTTGTGGGCCTCCAATGTGTGGGTTTGGGCCTGGCACATTGGAATGGG
The DNA here is from genome assembly GCF_035046505.1 of Tiliqua scincoides. NCBI lineage: Eukaryota > Metazoa > Chordata > Lepidosauria > Squamata > Scincidae > Tiliqua > Tiliqua scincoides. Next base: position 2,417,418 of record NC_089829.1, read on the forward strand.
CCAAAAATCAGGGATATCCCAAGAATGACTTTATGCCACTGGCCTTCCTGCCTGCAGCCAAATTCTTGCAGGAGTGACTCACCTCTTGCCTTGTCAGCACACTTGGCTGCTGTGGGGCAGCTGAACTGACACAGACTGAAGGTGGCAGAGGTGGAGGCAGATTGCAGGGTCTGAATACACCACATGCCTGCCGTGCTCTCAGACTATCAGAAGGAGGCTGTCGCTTGGAATCTGCTTTGGAAACTGGAGGGGGAAGCAGCCATCACGCTCCTTCCTGGACCTGCAAACATTCTCAAAGAAGGGGTTGCCTGCTATTCCTTGGGCTCTTTTTCCAGCTGTCGCATGGCATACCCAGGCCAGGGTGTGCTGTAAATCCTTGCTGAGTTTGGCTCGGACCCCTGTGCTTTGGGGGGCAGTGGTGGCCATGACAGCACGTGAACCAGGCAAGATGCAGGAGGAGGGCAGGCCTGGGACACCCTCCCTCCTGGCAAGAACCCAGAGGCCTCCAAGCCAACAACAGAGCCCAGCCTGCTATCCGGCAACCAGCAGCTCCCCTTGCCTCCTGCAGGCCTGTCTCCCTCTCAGGGCTTGTGCTGGGATCTTGTAGGTCTGCCCTCTTTGCCTGGCAGGCCTCCTGCATGGAGGGTGAGGGAGATGGAACCCCCCACCAGCACCCTGTCTCCTGTGGTAGTGCTTTGCTCATCCTGTGTGGCCTCTCGGATTGGCATCTGGGGTGCATCAGCAAGAGTGGCCTAGCTTCTGGGTGCCTGAGCTCAGTAGCCCATATAGAGCAGGTGGGGTTTGGCCATGCTCCCTCCCCTCTTAGTCTCTAGGCAGCCTCAGAGGGGGCAAGGGACTATATTGGCATGGGGTGATGCTGGAGTCCTGCAGAAACAACCAAGAGTGTGAGACCTGGTTCCCTGTTCTCATGAGTGAGAACCTTTCCAGTGCCTTAATCCTGAGACAGGCCCTGACCTTGGGGCAGGGGCTTTCTGTGTCATGTGTGACTGCTGATTTGGGCCAAAAGGGATCTCTAAAAAATAGATGGTGACCAAAATCCAAGTGGGAGCAAAGGAGGAGGGTATGGGTTGTGGGCAGGGGTTGTGACCCTAGTGGCTCCCCTTTACTTTCCTCACCTGTGGAGCTCACTTCCTGTTGCCTTCCTGAACCCCCTTGCCAGAGGGTCGCTCCTGGCAAGAGCAGGACCTCCGGACAGCTTGCCTTTTCCTTGTTTTCTCAAGCATCAGTCCCTTGTCATGTATTTTGTTCTCCAGGGCTGTTGTGTGGGGAAGGGGTTTTCCCCACAAGCAGCCAGGCCCTGACTGCAGCGCCAGAGGTAGGCTATGTGTCAGTGCAACTGAGGCCTTCCCCTCCTCACTTGCAGGCCTGCCATACTCCCCCACCATGTGTGTGTGCGCGCAAGTGAGTTTGGTTTTGCTATTGCCTTCCTTCTGCACAATTGTTTCCAGCAGTGCAACTGGATGGAGAAGGGCATGCGCTGATCATTTCAAGATGTTTTAAGAGGACCTAGGCATTTTGCAGGGAAGGGGGGGGGTTGAACATCTAGCCTCCCTGTCTTGACTAGGAACTGCCTCCCCTGGCACAAGGGGGGAAGGCAGATGGGGGGGGTCCTTATCGCTGGGTCTTGCATTGGTGTAGGAGGGAGCCATGCCAGTCTGTGTTGTTCCTTTTTGTCACTTCTTGTTTGGACGTTCTTGTACTTTGGAATAAAGAGCTTTTATTAAGTTTTACCAGCTGAGTATGCTTTCTGGCGTTGGGGCAATCCTATCCCCCCTCCTCACTACTCCTCCACCTAGTTTCTGGGGGGCTCCTCCATCTCCCCCACTGCTTGCAGCTATGGAACTCCTGGGCCTGGTTTTGTGGGCTTTGCTTGCCTGGAAACTGGGTGGAGGCAGAATTGGAGGGCTGAGTCCCTGCTGCTGACATCCTGCTCCAGTTGAGCCCTGCTGTCTCATGGACCAAGGCTTTGCTCTTCTGATTCATTTAGTCTTCCCTGATCCACATGGCCAGGTAGGGTTGCCAGCTCTGCAGCTGTCCTTTGTGCCTCTGCCTTCAGCAGTGGGCATGGCCATAAGAACCCTGCTGGGTCAGGCCAAAGTTCCTTGCTCCTCTTTTATGCAAGTCAGACTGCTGCCAGCTGGGTGGGGAGAAGAGGCTGGAGTGGGGCCCCTTCTGGGAGCTGAAAGAAGTTGGCACCCTGAGGTCTGCTCCCCTCCCAGAAGCCAAGGCTCTGGGCATAGTGTGGGTGGCCCTGGCCACCTGTGAAAACGGGACCCTGCATTGTGGACAGTCTGGAACACCACGAGCAAGAGGGCGTGGGGGAGGGGAGAGCTGGCGGGAGAGTTTGGGGGAGGGACTGCAGTCCTGGGAGGGGTGGGGGCGAAAGGGTCGTGCTGGAGGGGCTGCGGGGCCCTTTCTGAAGCAGCCCCGTCCTCTGCGCCGCCAGCAAACAGCCTGCCTCGCCACGCCCCGCGCGTGCAATGTAGACTATGCGGCCCAGGGCCGGGAAACGGTGCCTCTGAGCGCATGCAGAGTGCTGCATTCACCCAGGTTTCAGCCCACTCCTGAGGGCGCAGCGGCTTCCACGGAAACGCTTCTCGCTGCGCGGGCGGCCGGCCGGCCGGCCGGCGAGGGTCTCTTCCCTGCAGCACCGCCGGCTTCTGCTCTGGCCGAGGCCGGCCGCAGACTCGGCTCCGGCCGCTACAGGGTCGACGGGGAGCGCCCGAAGAGAAGCAGCCGGCGCCCCGGCCCGCCTGCCCGCAGGCCCCGCTCCCGCTCCGCGCCGGGGGCCCCGCAGCGCCGGCTCCCTCGCGCCGCCCCTCCCCGCCCGGTTCCGGCCGCAGCCCGCGGTCCCTCGGGGCAGCCTCTTCGGAGTGCGGCGGGCGCGGGCGGAACGCTGCCCAGCTGGGCCGCGGAGACTCCAGGGCGGCCCCGGCCCGAGGGCGCCGCCGGCCCTTCCCGGCGTGCACGGGCGGCCTCCGCTACTGCCCGGCGGCTCCTCCGGCAGCCGAGCGCCTCCGAAGCGGGCCGAGCGCGGCCGAAGGGCGGGCGCGCGCTGCGCGTCGTGCGTGCTGCGTGCGCGTCGCCGCCGAGTGCCGAGGCGTCCGCAGCGCCATGTTGGCCGCTCGGCCCCGTCCGTGAGCAGCATCCGCCGGCATCGCCCGCCCGAGAGCCGCCCGCGCCCGCGGAGCCGCCCCGCCCGCTCCAGCAGCGCCGAGCCCCGCCGGCGGCGGAGGCCTCATGAGCCGCGCCCGGGCCTGAGCCGCGCCGCGGCCGGCTGAGGAGCGGCGGAGGCCGGCAGGCAGGCAGGCCGGAGGAGGCGGGCGCGGCGTTGTCACGGAGACCGGCCGGGGGTGCTGGCCCTCCTGCGGGCTGCCCCCGCCGCCGCCGCCGCCGGCCTGGTGGTGGCTCCGCTTGGCCATGAGCCTCCCGCAGAAGGCGGCCCTCAAGCCCGGCGCGGCGGCGGCGGCGGCCAGCAGCAGCACCACCCCGGCGGCGGCGGCGGCCCCTCCTTCGACCGCGGGCGGCGGCGTGGCTGGAGCCGGAGGGCCGCCGCCCGCAGCCGCCGCTCCGCTTCCTCCGCCGCCGCCCGCCGGGCCGCCCCCTCCCGCCGCCGCCCCTGCCCCGCCGCCGGCCACGGTGGCCTCGGCCCCCGCCGGAGCGCCTCCGCCGCCCCCCGCCCCTCACCCGGCCGGCATCAGGGCTCTCCAGCCGCCGCCCCAGCAGTATCCTTTGGCTTTCTCCGCAGGGGCGGGTTGCGGACCGGGTGCCTTCCGCAGGGCGAGCCGCGGGAAGGCCGGCGCCCTCCAGGCACCGGGGAGGGAGCGCCGGAGGTGGGCGCGGGCCCCAGAGCCAGCGCTGAGCAGAGGGGCTGCTGGCGCCCCCCTCCAGGTAGCAGCGCGCGGGGCCACGGCAGGAAAGGGGCCTGTGGAGCAGCGCAGCCCCAGTCCAGCGTGGCCCGTGTTCCTTGGGAAGCCTGCGCCTTTCGGCGGAGAGGAGCCCAGCCTGTGGCGCTGGAGTGCGTGGCCCCAGCCCGTCCCCGCCAGCACTGGTGTGGGTGTTGTGCGCCAGAGTTGCCAGAGTTGTTCTGCTTCACCTTTGTGAGGCTGGGGCGGCGCCACCGCTGGGACCTCCCTGCCCCTTCCAAATGGTGCAGCGAACTTCTCTCCCAAGTGTTGTGTCCCACTGCGCTCCTGCAGGAAGTCCTCTGCGCCTGCTTAGTGGGACATGCTTCCTTCCAGGCAGCCAGGTCCAGGCTTGGCCTGCAGGTCTCGGAACACCTTGGGACACCAGCACGTGGCTCCTCTGGGCACTAGGTTGCAGTTTCCCACCAGGTACTGGGGGTGGGCAGGGAGGCCCTCTGAAAGGCCAAAAACACACTACTTTGCATGAAATGCGCCTGCATGGTGGGAAGTAAACCTTGCAGGGATCCAGCACCATCTGATGCTGAGAGGGGAACCCTGTGGCCTTGGCTTCCATGTGGGTGGCTATTTTGTGGTTGCTGGGGTTCCAGCAAAGAGGCATCTGTCAAAGCCTGGGCGGGGGGAGAGATTGTGCTGCAAACTCCAAAACCTTTTGCTGGCAGTGCGCATCTCACTCTTTGAGCTGGTGCCTGCCAGTGGCAACTGGAGGTGCTGGTGTTGCTTTGTTGGCAAACCCTCTCTGGTGAGGACAAATGGTGGCAGCTGTGAAGTGTTGGCACAGGGCTTGCTTCTGTTTTACAGCTCTTTGAGGCTGATTGAAGGGAGCACCCCAGACCCTGCTGGTGGGGTTGACTGAACTTCTGTGACAGGAGAGATCCGACAAAGTGACCTTTTATTTGGATTTGGGGAATGGGTGAGACATACCTGTGGTTCTGATCGAAGCTCCCTGGCATTCCTGTTGAGTATGGGGACTTCTGAAAAAGGGGCTCATTGGTGGGCCTCACTTACGCCCCTTAAGAGGTGCTTCAGTATGAGTGTGTTTTGCTGAGGGCTGCCTGCCTAGTGTGTTTGAAGTCTGCGTCGGCGTGATTCCTCCCAGCTCTGCTGGGTTCTCTGCCTCTGCTTTTTGCTGAAACAAACCTCCTTTCTATCCTACCAGTTGAATGGCTTTTCTGCTTTCCTCACCTTAGGCATGCCAAGATGCCAGACCTACACTGAGCTTCTAATCAGCCTGAAGTGTGCCTTTTCACAGTGAGCGCTGGCTTAGTGTGTCTTGGAAAGCTGGCCTACACACCACATGTGGACGCTGCTGAGTCTCTCAGCTCCTGACTGCTGTGGCAAAGGAAAGGGGCCTGGGGGGGGGTCAGTCTTATCCAACTTTTCAACACTGATGCAACCACAGTGTAGCCCCAAGGGAAGGAAACAAATTTTCTCTTATCTTAGGAAGGCCTCTGGGACTGCCCTCCCACTGCAGGATGTAGTGCATGCTTCTTTGGCATGGCTGCATCAGTGCTGGAAAGTTGGATGGGATTTGGGCCCTGGCTTTCTCTCATCGGCTCTCCTGGGAGGACCTCGGAGTGCCTTGTGTGGCAGAGCCGAACAAGAGATGCAGAAAAAGAGAGCTGCTGAAGCCTTTGCGGGCCAACTCTGGTTCTGTGCCTTGCATGTCACTTTCACTTGCAGTTCATACTGAACTTGGGCTTGTTTCCTCTTCTGGCTGCGTCTCATTAACTTTTGCTTCCTTGCAGTTTTGCTGTGTGTCTCTAGGGGACAATCTAGTATAGCAGACCTGAAGGATGGCCCCCCAAATGCACTTGCCAGATTTGCCTTGGGGCATCAGGGTGCAAATCTTTTGCACTTGTTCCCTAGTTAGCTGCAAACTTGGTTCTGCAGGGTTGTGTATTCCCCCCCCCCCCGAAATCTGGAGGAAATTGTGCAGTTTGGGTTTTGGCTCCATGTGCATTGATGGCAAAGACTCTTGAAGAGCCTTAGAGGGTTGTGTAGACTATGTAAAGGAAGGGGAAATGAAAGAGAAACTTGCTATGGGGGTGGGGGGTAAGAGAGCGCTTGCAAACGAGGCAGGCACGCCTTGGAAATGGGTCCATGAAGAGAATGTGCGTTTGTCCTCCATTGCAAGTTGGTGACTGGCTGGCTTTGTGCCGGCTCTGGGACCTGGTTGGTACCTCCTTGAGAAATTTAGCTTTGACTGCAGAGGGCATGCATGGGTTGTACTCAAAACGTCGCATGCCATGCCATGCCATGCACACCAAGTTGTGTTGCTCAGCCCTCCCCTGCCTGGCATGACCGTGATGTTTCGTCACCTGCTAAGAGTCCAAGCAGGAGGAATGATATCGTTGGTGCAGGGCTATGCATGCCAGTTAACCCCCTTTTAGTGTGGTGCTCTCCCTCCCAGGGGCTCGAAGGGGTACACATGCTGCCCTCTTACTTCTTACTGCCATGGCACCATGTGAGGCAGATGAGACCAATAGGTGGAAATGGGCTCTGCGTTTTCCTCCATCTGTGTTCTTCTGACTACAGGAGTGGCACTGACACCAGAAAAGTGACGATTGCATGAGCTTTGTAGACAACGCTGCCTTTTACCAATACCTGCAGTTTGTGAGCATCAGAATCTCCCTCGCCAGCACCATCCTCACTCTCACGTGTACCAGCATCCAGTGGTAAGATGGCCTTATTCCAGTGTAAAGGAGAAGGTTCACCCTGGTGTGTTGAGTTGTGTTCCGAACTGTGATGTGATGTGAGAGGAACCGTTCTGGACATGGAAGAAGTGCGAGTTCCACTGCCTGGCGGCTTGCACTGGCTATGGTGGTGGTCCTGATGAAGGTGATGCACTACTCCTGTGGTTTGGACTTGTCTCCCTTGCAGACCAGCGTGTTGGTTAGATCTTCTCCTTTGCTGAGCCCTGTTGTGCAGCCTTCCTTGCTCTGCTTTAATTTGTGTTGAAGTTTTGCACTACAGAACCAGGTCATTGGCTTCTTCCCTGCCTCAGCAAATCGTGTGCTGGAAAGGACCAAGCATTGGTTTCTTTGTTAGAGCTTGAATAGTGGGGTCACGTCTGCTGGTGATGCCTTCTCCTTCCGTTCCTTCTTGGCAGCGCAAGGCTGACTTTTTCCCCTGGTCCCTCAAATCCCCTTGAAATTGTCACTGGGACAGCCAACTCAGTGTCTGCAGAATGGGAGCTGGTGGAAGAGATGAGAACTTCTTTAGGTGTTTCCGCAGGCCACTGTTGGGGGTCCCAGTTTTTAATCCTTTGAGCAGTGTTTTATCCTGGCTTTCGACTTCTGCCTCCTACAGCTTCAGAGTTTCTCTCACACCTAGAGGCCGAGTGTTGGCTGCAGCTCTAGTTTGTCAGGTCAAGCATCACACCAAGCCATCTTTAAAGTTTCTGAGGTGCCATTTGGTTGGAATTGAGCATGACAGTGTCTTGGTGGTGCTGTTACTTTGTGGTCTTTAAAATAGACCGTTCTCCCCCCTCCCGGTTCCCTCAGTAGTCACCTTTCAGGTTTTTATGCCCAAAGGTGATGCCTGGACATTTCTGGACTTCCACTGTTCCAGCAGGAGTGTTCCCGGCTTAGCATCTGGGGAGCTGATGTGTGTTTCTTCTTCCTTGCTTGGACTAAACACCTGTATGAGTGCATAGGGTGGCAATCTGAATGATGGTGGGTCAGGTTCCTCTGGGAGGGGTGTGTCGCTGTGTGTCTAGTGGGGTTGATGCTTTGGGGGATTTGATGGCTGCAAGGTATTGGCCCAGTATGTTGGCTGCCATCTCTGCTGCTTGTCTGAGATCCAGTGTGTTTCCACTTGCCTTTGGTGATCAAGGTGAGATCCCACACAGAATGGGGGTCCTGCTGTCCTTGTGAAATCCCTTGGGCTTCCAGTTGTGCCAGCTTGGGGTGGCTGTGCTTGAAAAGCACTTGCTGCTTGTGGAACAGTGTGTGAGGACCAGACATGTAGTCTCATGTAAGGAATTTGTTCCTGCCAGGCAGACCACCTAGCTTCTTAGCCCAGCAGAGATTCTCTTGGCCTTGGAGTCCTTGGCAGTCTGTAGTCTTTGGTGGTGGTTTGGGATTGTTGGCATCTGTTTTCACCACATTGCCTTGTGATCTTTCTGGGAGGTTGTGAGCCTTCTCTCTTTACCATGCCAACATGGTCGTGCCTGGCATGGATGTAGGCTGGACTGCCTTCCTAATCAGAGTTCTTTAGTGCGTACTTTATGTCCCTCTTCCAGGGACAGTTCTAGTTTGGGAAGCCAGGAAACATCCACCAGAGAAATTCCTTCTAACAAGGGAGGGTGTTTGTGGGGACTCAGGGCCCAATCCTATCCAACTTTTCAGTGTTGGTGTAGCGATACTGCAGCACCAAGATGAGGAAACAAAAGTTCCCTTACTTTGAGGAGGCTTCCTTGAGTGCCCCAGCATCAAAGAATGCCGTGTGTGCCCTGCTTGCACTGCTGCGTCAGTACTCGAAAGTTGGATAGGGTTCGGCTCTCAGTTCAGCTTGCTTTTGTGCTGGGAAGAAGGATGCCTTGGGCCTCCCTTGATTCCTCACCTTTACCATTGGTGCCCCTGTACATCATTGTGCTGTGACCGATTGCCTCTTGGAGCACGCTTGCCAGCTCCTTCTGCATCCTCGCTGGGGCAAGTGGTCACCCCCCTGCGTACTCTCATGAACCTGTTCCAGGCCTCTGCATGCTCCTTGGGGATTGTCTTTGGCCTAATTGAAGGCCCCAGTTCAAGTAGTTGAATTGCCTTTGTTTCTTTGCTGTGCATCAAAAGTGAGAGAAGACTGCACCTGTTTCGGTGGCACCACCCTCGTCCCTTCTCTTACCTTCACCCTTGCTTGGGGTGGGCTCTTTTTGGTTTACCTGTGGTGGTGGCAAGCCTTGCCTTGGGACATTCTGGGTCCTTCTCTGGTCAGTGAGTGGGACCTGTTGCCCTCCCACTGTCTGTTTTGGGGATTTTGTGCCCAGCAGGTGTGTCCCCCTTTGGATGCCGCTGTGTTTGCCCAGGTGAGAGCAAAATGCTGCTGGCAGTTGTCCTGTGTGGCCAACACGTATCTGAGGAAAATATCTGCTGTTGTCAGCTTTCCGAACACTCACACTGTCCCATGTTTTGATGCTGCATGTTTCTTCTGGATTCCTGAAGCGCTTGTGTGTGCCTGACCTGGAAGAGTTTCCTGGGTCTTTTTGGCTGCCTTGCATGGGAAAGGGGGAACCCCTGCAGGCTGCACCACTAAGAGTTGCACACCTGAGTCTGTCGTCAGCTGCAGCGTTGCTAACTTGCCTCCTCATGGGCACAGATCTTTGTGTGCTTGCATATGCTTTTCAGGATTTGTATTAACCACTCCTTGGGGTAGAATTAGCAGAGCAAGGTGGTGGCGGTCAGGAAGGCCTTTCCTACAGTGCTAGTCGGGTGTGTTGTGGACCCAGCCAAGAGAATGTTCAGACAGGCTGCTGAGCTGCGCAGCTGCTCTCTCCGCTTTGTGGGGAGGGTGTAACATGGCATAGGAGAGGCCTGGAAGCTGGCTGGGCCCAAAGAGACTCCGTGTTGGGTCCAACTGCCCCATAACTGGGCAGTTGTCTCAAGTCATTCACAGCGTTGCTGATCATGCAGAGCTATAGTTAATAATAATAATAGGTATTTATATACCACCTTTATTGGTCTTTATTCAAGACTTTATTCAAGGCGGTTTACATAGGCAGACTTTATTAAATCCCTATTAAATAGGGATTTTTACAATTTCAAAGAAGGTTCTTTCTTTCAAGAACGACTACATTCAAGGTGTTTCATTCTGATCTGGCTTCACATTCTGGCCTCCATCCTCCCACGCTCAGAGCAGATGGAATTGCTCGGCTTCAGCTTGTCAGCTGCTCCAAGGTCGCACGGTGCCAGTGGCCTCGAACCGGCGACTTGTGGATGTTATCTTCAGGCTGGGGAAATACTTGGACACAGGCTGTGTTGATGTAGCAGCAGTGTAATGAGGTTGGATTCGACTGTCATAGTCCCAGCCTGAAGGACACAGCCAGGATGCTCACCTGTTCCTTGGAAACTTCCACTGGTGCACCTCCCCTTGGGACTTCTGGCAGTGTTGTCCTTTGTAGCCCTGCGGTGATTTGCGCTGGACCTGACTGAAAGGTAGTGCTGGTGTTGTGTCAGTGGAACTTTACCTCCACTGGGAGGCCTTGTGACGGCGGCTTGATCACCTGAAAGGGTTTCCCAAACTATTTAGACACCTCTGTGACTGTGGCGGCCATATGCCAGTCTTGGCTGTCAGCTCCACTCCCTGGGCCACCCTCTGTATAAGAAGAGCTCCTCTGGATGAGACCATAGGCCCATCTAGTCCATCTTCCTGTGTCTCACAGCGGCCCACCAAATGCCTCAGGGAGCCACAAGACAACGAGAGACCTGCATCCTGCTGCCCTCCCTTACGTCTGGCATTCTGAGGTAGCCCACTTCTAAAATCAAGAGGGCATTACACGTTACGTGACATGACATGACATTACACATCATGGATTGTAACTTGGTAATGGACTTTACTTCCAGAAATTTGTCTGATCCCTTTTAAAGGCATCTGGGTTAGATGCCATCACCACATCCTGTGGCAAAGCGTTCCACAAATCACCGCAGACACGAGCCCATGTCAATCTCACAGTTAAGTCGAGGGCAGGTTTGAGATAAAAATCATGGAATGTTCTGTGACCTTTGAATAAGTTGGTGAACTTTGAGGGGTGTCTGTAGTTTTGTCTGTAGAAAAAACTAGTAGTTTTGTCTGATTTTACCTGAGGCCAGATCCTGAAAAATAACCTACCATTAATTGTTACCTAAGAGCTGTACAGTCTCCAATTTATTGAAAATATAGTAAAAGATCATAAGATACTTTTTCATTCTTTAACTTTTTAAATTTTGATCTCCCCAACATTTTTGTATACAGTATCAGAGTCAGCGCACTGTAAACAACATACCAGTAGAACAGTGGGTCTCAACCAGGGGTACATGTACCCCCAGGGGCACTCCACAGAACCTTTAGGGGTATTTCAAAAGAATAATGGCAGAAAAGGGCAGGTAGTGCTCCAGAATGCCTTGCAGGACCAGCAAGGCAGGAAGGGAGGTAGCTAGTTGGCTGTGAAAGCCCCACCAATAGCTAGTTTTTGGTCATTAATTCATGTATGAATCAGTGATTAAAAACCAGCACAGTAAAAAAGCTGAAACATAATATGGAAAGTGAGCAATCACCGAGAATTTCTCAGGATACTTCTGGTGCAAAACAGTGCAAAGGCAGAGTCTTCAGTTTTTCAGACAAAAAGAAAATACTGTGATGAATACATGAACTATGGGTTTTCATATAGAGAAGATGGCTTATATTATTCAAATTAATTACAAACATTTTGCTAATAGGAGTACTATTTATGCAATGGGCTGCCAATGGGTATGCAAGTGAAAAAAGGTTGGGAACCATTTCAAGAGAATTAATCAAATTCTTCTTTAAGATGCTGGTGTGTTAAGTCAGAGGCTCTACATATAACATACAACTTATAACACATAACTGGGTGCGTGCAGTTCAGTTCACAGCAGAGAGACAAGCAACAAGGAATCACTGTGAACAAGAGCAGGTGCGCAAAGTTAACAACCCTATTTACTCAGAAGTAGACCATTGCTTTTCATAGGTGTTATTCTTATGTAATGGTGCATTGAAATGGAGCCTGGGACTTTGTTTCAAATGGAACCGAAGGTTACATCCTGGTGTTTAAAAAAGCAGACCTCTGTGAAGTATTTGCAGAGGCTGCAGCAGCATTTGCAAAATGGAACAAGGCTTGCTTGATTTAAAACAGGAGTGCCTAAACCCAGGTTGCAGGGGCCACTTGTGTCCCTCGGGGACTCCCAAACAGGCCTGTGGGGAGCCCCCAGTCTCCAATGAGCCTCTGGCCCTCTGGAGTCTTGCTGGGGTCCATGCTGGCCCGACGCAACTGCTCTCAGCATTAGGGTAACTGTCCATTCTCTTAATAATAATAATAATAATATACAGTATTTATATACCGCCTTTCTTGGTCTTTATTCAAGACTTTATTCAAGGCGGTTTACACAGGCAGGCTTATTAAATCCACGCAGGGATTTTTACAAATTGAAAGAAGGTTCTCTCTTTCAAGAACCACCACATTCGAGCTGTTACACTCCGATCTGGTTTAACATTCTGGCCTCCATCCTCCCACGCTACGAGCAGATGGAACAGCTCAGCTGCAGCTTGCCAGCTGCTTCCAGGTCGCACGGTGCCGGTGGCCTCGAACTGGCGACCTTGTGGATGTTAATCTTCAGGCAAATGGAGGCTCTACCCTCTAGACCAGACCTCCTGCCCTTGCGTGATATGTGAGTTGAGGGCTCCCTCCACTGCTTGCTGTTTCATGTCTGATGCAGCAGCAAAGGAAAGGCCAACCTTGCTTTGTGCAAGGCCTTTTAACGGTGTTGAACTATTGTAAGACCTTCGTTCATTCATATAAGTTCCATCTCTAATATATTCATTTATGCAAACTTATGTAAATTTATTGAAATTTTAAATGTAAATTAATTCTTTTTTCCTGGCCCCCACCACAATGTCAGAGACAATGTGGCCCTCCTGCCAAAAAGTTTGGACATCTCTGGAAGCCTTTAGCAGGAGAATAAAAGGTTAACTTTGTCTAGAGCTTTGCCCTGAAGGAGTTGCCTTGAAGATTAACAGCTGTCTGTCTCTGCATTGCTTCTGCAGCTTTGCTTGCAGAAGTTGCTTGAAAAGCCCTGACACCTGAGCTACTTTGGAGATAAGGTGAGAGGATGATACAAGCTTGATTTACTGGCAAAAATTTCTCACCCTATAGACGAATTTTCTGTTGTCTGTCCTAACTCTCTCCAACACTTAACTTTAGTGAATGTCCTCTGGTTCTGGTGTTATGTGAGAGGGAAAAGAGCATCTCTCTATCCACTCTATCTATCCTCTGCATAATTTTGTATGTCTCAATCATGTCTCAGGTGCCTTTTTTTTCTAGACTGAAAAGCCCCAAATGCTGTAGCCTTTCTTTGTAAGGAAGGTGCCCCAGCCCAGTAATCTTTTTGGTCACTCTCTTTTGCACCTTTTCCATTTCCACTATATCCTTTTTGAGATGTGATGACAAGAATTGGACACAGTACTTCAGGTGTGGCCTTACCATTGATTTGTACAATGGTGTTATAATATGAGCCATTGTAGTCTCTTATCTTTTCTAATGATCCCAAGCATAGAATTGACCTTCTTCGCCACTGCCGCACATTGGGTTGACACTTGCATCGAGCTGTCCACCAGCACCCCAAGATCTCCTAATCTGTCACAGACAGCTCAGAACCCATTAGCCTATATGTAAAGTTTTGATTTTTTGCCCCAATGTGCATGGCTTTACACTTACTTACATTGAAACGTATCTGCCATTTTGCTGCCCATTCTTCCAGTTTGGAGAGATCATTCTGGAGTTCCTCACAATCTTTTCTGGTCTTCACTACTTGAAAAATGTTTGGTATCATCTGCAAACTTAAACACCTCACTGCTCACCCCTGTCTCCAGGTCAGTTATGAAGAGGTTGAAGAGCACCGGTCCCAGGACAGATCCTTGGGGCACTCCATTTTTCACCTCTCCATTGTGAAAATTGTCCATTGACACCCACTCTCTGTTTCCTGGTCTTCAACCAGTTCCTAATCCAGGAGAGGACCTGCCCTCTAATTCCTTGACTGGAGTTTCCTCAGCAGCCTTTGGTGAGGGACTACATCAGTGGCCTTGCATGAAATGGGAGGCACAGTTTGTCTCTCCTGTGCCTCCCATTTCATGCTCCGATGGTCTCTTCTGCCATTGCATGGAATTCATTCAGCAGCTTGGGGAGCCAGGCTACAGTGCACCCAGGTGTTCATGTTGCTTGACTGCGGGATATCCCTGGAGTAGGTGCCTGGGCAGTCAGCTCTGTCCCCAGCACTGTGATGTGCCTCGCCTTGCAGAGCCTGAGGCTGCTGGGCTGCTGCACATCTGGAAAGCCTCCAAAGCCGTCAGTCTTAATTGCCCATATGGTTTGTGGCCTGAGCTGGAGCCCCTGGAGAGCCGCGGGATATATGCCACTGTCAGTGCCGTGAAAACGCTTTGTGGGAGGATAGGCGGTGCTTCCTGGGTCTCCTGGCCATTTAGGCTAGGTGCCTGCATGTCCCTGAGGTCCTGGCCTGTGCTGCTACACCTGAAGTGGCTCATTGCCTAGTGGTGCTAGTGCATGGCCAGGCCTGTTGAGTTGCTCGTGAGTGCAGGAAGTTGCCCGCCATGGAGTTGGCTTCTAGGAACGATTGTCCACACCAACTCTCTGAACTTTGGGGGAATGTGGCCCAGAGAGTGAGGTGGGGGGGCACTCTGTCCCTGAGCTTTGGCCTCTCCCCAGAATGGGAGGAGGAGAGTCCTGGAGCAGAAAACAAGGCGAGGCCACAAAGATGGTGTGGCATTTCAAGCAGGGCCTCTCCTGATCTTGCTCTTTAATGCCCCTTGCAGGATGCGACATCTGGCATGTGCGCTCTGGTGCCACTTTTCTGAACAGGCAAGGCCTATGTGTCTGGCTGCCGAGAAGACCCTGCAGGGCTCCTGCAAAAGCCCTCTTCTGCCTTGCTGCTTGGCAGCAGAGATGTCTCTGAGGAGCCGGCCCTATGGGTCTCCCTCCCTCCTTCTTGCTGCTCCCTGCTCAACCATTCAAAAGGCTGGCATTGACCACTGAGACAAAGAGCCCTTTCAGGACCAGGGCTTTTGTTCACACGCTCTGCTTCTCTGCTCTGCTCCCTGTCCCGATTGTTAAAGCTTCCAGTGGTGCTTAGGAAACGAAAGCAACTTCCTGAATGTGTTTAGAAGGAACACTTATGGTCAAAGGAGGGGGTGAACATTCCGTTCCACTTGTTACGTGGTTTTGGAGAGGAAAGAGTCCGTCTCAATGGAGTTTTGCAATTGGTCTCTCCAGAATTTGATTCTCTTGTGGTCACCTGGTTGTTTGCAGAACCTGAGTCACAGTGGCTGGGGCGCTGGTGCCTGCTAGTTGTCTTAGCTCTGTGATGGTGGCGAAGCCTGACTCGATTTTGGGCTTGATCCTCATCAGAAGGTTCTGCCTGACCTTTCCTGGAACAAAGGTCCAAGCAGTGGCACAGCCTAACTGAGGCTGATGTGCGTGTTGCAGTCCTGGAATGGTACAGTCTCTTCTCACTGCAACTACCATTTAGGTGATTAGACTGCCCTGGGGGTTTCAGTCATCCCACCAACAAGAAGCCATGTATGGCATCGTCCCTATGAGGCTGATCTCCAATGATCTGCTCTTCTCCTTGGGCAAAACTGTATGGGGTGGGTGTTGAGCTGTGCAGGGGCAAAGGCCCACCCCCCCCCCCCGCTCCATCATGATGGGCCTGGTGACGAAGTGGCCCAGACTGCCAAGTAGGCTTGTATTGGCAGTGTCCTGAAGAGCAGTGTCTCTTCTGAAGAGGGTGTCTCTTCAGTGTCCTGAAGAGCAGTTGCTGTAAGGGGAAGGGCCCACTCCTTTAGTCCTAACTGGGTCAGGTGGGGGGGGGGCTGGATGTCCAGCTGCACCTTCGGTGGTGTGTGTCTGAAGCTATCCAGGGCAAGCCAGAGTGGGCCTTCTGGAGCCTGCAGCTGCTTTTCCCAGGTGCCAGCGGTGACGTCTGCTGGGGAGAGCAGTGGGGGCCAGGGGCCTGCTACGGGGTGTCCCGGCGAGGGTTCTGCCCTGCTGTTCTCTGGGGAGCCTCTTTCCTTGCAGCCCCAATGCTGGCCTGCCTGGGCTTGGGACAGAGTGACCCATTGTCTACTCTGCTACAATGGCCTGTGTGTCCCGGACTGGGAAGCACGTGGTGCTGCTGGAGCTCTACTGCTTGATCTCAACAGCAGGAGCGGGCAGTGACTTGAAGCCCCCTGAAGCAACAGCCAGCAAGAGCTTCCTGCTCACTGGCCTGGGCTTCTAGCCCCGTGCACTGGAGCTGTTGTGACCAGCAGCAGCCGTGTACAGGCCCCCCAGGTTCTGCTTCCCAGGTCTCTGATTCGCAAGAGTTCAGGGATGCGGTGGCACTTGGGCGGTTCCTTCTTGCTCTCCTGTCCTGTGTTCACTGGGTTGATCCTGAACGAGCACAGCGTTTTGTTCTTCTGAAAGGAGGTTATTGACCACATTCTTAGAGAAGAGCAGGGGCTTTGAAGCCCCTGGGATTCGTCTCTTGAGTTCCAGTGGGGGCACCTGGCTGGCCTTTATGGCCATTAGCATATGATGCTTATGCATATTAATTGTATAACACAAATTAATTGCAATGCATCTTAATGGCTGTTATGGCCATAAGCAGGAGCATCGCTAGCAAGATTTGGGTCATGGTTCAGCAGGGCTCTTTTAAAATCGGCTCAGGCAGGTTGGCTGCAAGAGGGACTGGACTGTCAGAAGCGGCCTCATCCTGAGCAGGACCATTGGTCAGACGCTGCCAGCAGCAGCGTTTCTCCCAGGCTTCAGGCTGAGAAGGGCCCAGTCCTGCCCTGCCTGGCAGTGCTGCTGGGGATCAGGCCTTCTGCTTGCCAAGCAGGGGCAGCTGTGCCCCTGGGCTGTGACCTCCATATGCATCACTGAGGGTCTTGCCAGGGCACAGGTGGACCAAGCAGGGTGCTGGGCCAAGCAACTTGGAGAAGGTTCCTTGGCTGTTCCCCGCACTCCTGCTTCCAGAAATCCCAAAAACCCACAGGACCACTGCCGTTTTGCATGCCGAGCTGATTTTTTGAAGAGGAGTGTGTCATTGCTCATGCAGTGTGCTGGGCTCGTTGAGTGAAGTGTGCGGCAGTGGCCTCCCCCTCACCTTGGAATAGCCCAGTTACTGCCCGAGGTGAAATGCGGGGACCCTGGTCTAGCACCCCGCTGCAGCCAGTGGGGCTCGAGGCCTGGGTGCCAGTGGCCATGTGCTGGAAGGATCTTCCAGGTTGAGCATCAGACCCTTGGGAGCCAGGAGATGGGCACACTCCTTGTCAGCAAGGGGCTTCTTGAGGCTGCTGGATTCTGAGCAGACCACCCAGGCAGCGAGACATTCCTGCAGTGAGGGCTGCCAGCTTTGGGTAGCAACAGGACCAGACCTCTGAGTCCCAGCACTGCTTAGTTGGCCTCCTGCAAGCTGAGTTCATTTGCACCTTGGCCACACTTGCCTCTTCAGCCTTGCTTCCGAGCCAGGCATTCCTGGGAAAGGCGTGTCTTCCACAGGGGGCTGCAGAGTCAGAGAGCTGCCTCCTGTGCAGTGTCTGTGATTGCAGAACCAAGAGGATGGCGTAGCCAGCCCATGTCCTGGGCCTTCCCGCACTGTCTGGAAGCAGGTTCCGGCCAGGCTCCTTCTGCACCTCGTGTGTCTGTCTGTACACTTGTCTTCACACATGGGCTGCCCTGGGAAAGCCTTTTCAGGCCTGCCTGTGGCTCCACCCTGCCTTCCTCCAGCTTTCTCTGGTTGGCTGTGAGCCTCCGCCTGACTCATTCATTCTCTTCCCAGTTTCCCTCCAGTAATATGCCTGGAACCTCAGCTGGGAATGTGCCCACCCCATATCTCTGTGTGGAAGTGTGTTGGTTCAGACTGGCGGAGGCCACTTGAGACCACTTGTCGCCTGCTGTTTGGGACAAATCCTTGTGGGAGACCTGGAGGTCCCGTCCATCAAGGGAAAGGTCTCTTTCCCTGCCCACTTGGCTCAGGCTGGCTTGTCTTATGGACAAATAAGCTTTGACTGGGCTCAGAGATTGCTCCAAGGTCCTGGAGAGTGGAGGGCACTGGGCTGTCTGGCGAGTTGTTCCTGCAGAGCTGGAGCAGCAGCAGCCTGGGCTTGCTGGAGGAAGTCACTCGTTGGCGCTGCCAGTTTCCAGACTTGTTGACAAACAGCCCGCGTGGAGTATCACGTTTCCATGTTTCCCAATCCAGGGGCACATGTTTTGTGCCGTCACTGTCCTGCTTTTGGGATGTGACACATCACGTGGTGGGCTCCTTATTTTTCAGATGGGTTGCTGTTTGTCAGCTCAGATGTCTCTTTGACTCTCGGAGAGCAGATAGTCGTGCGTTGACAAGGGGTAGAGTTGAGAGATTACACGGGAAAATGAGCCTTGCGTTGCTGGTGGTGACTGTGTGTTGAGCTTGGAGTTCTTCCTCTCCATTTCCTTCAAGTGCTGGGTTGGTCAGCATTTGCCACCCAAGTTGTCTTGGAAACAACAGGTGCTTGGTGAGTTTGCTGGTGCTTCACGAGTAGTCGCTCTGGTGTCCTTGGGTGTAGACTGCAGGCCCAGAACTTGCAGGGTTAACTTGCTGGTCCTGTTCCGGGAGGGGGGGCAGGCTCAGGGGTGGTGCTTTCCGCTACGTTGGCTGGGAGGTGTTCCCTGCTGCGCTTTTCCCTCCTTGGCAATGTGGTTTTAGTGTCAGCTGTGCCCTGTGCATCCTGTGCTTGCTGCCTGCATATGTGGACCACGGGGCCTCCCAAGTCTGATCAGAACCAGGGAGGAAGGTACTGGCTGGCTGTCCTCTGAAGGGGCAGTGGCCAGGGCTAAGGGATGCTGCAGTGGACTCAGTGGACTCTCCTGGAAGGCTGGCTGGTGCATGCTGCTGGGGTGATCAAGCGGGGCAGACTTTGGCTTGCCCCCAAAAGCCATGGGGCAGACTCGGCTCAGGTGGACATGCAGAGATGCCCAAGGGAAGGTGCTGGTCCCCTGCCAGGTAAGAGGGGGGTCATGATGGAGCTGTGTGATGATGTTGCTGGTGCCCTGCTTCTGGGCTGGGGATCGTTCTCGGTACCTGCTGGGGTAGGGGGAGATGCTGCAAGGTTTTGCAGTGGCCTCATATTTGATGGTTGTGGCACCAAGGAAGACAGACAGCTACTACTTATGCCAGCAGTTCTCATCCTTGGATCCTTTGGGGCATTTCCTTGTGGCTGGGCAGCTGACTGATTCCAGAGGAAGAGTTTCCACTCCACTGTGCTAGTCTGTGCATGTGTATTTGTCTGCCAGCTTCTTTCAACTGGTTGAGTGGGCTCTGGTGGGTGGAAGCCTGTGCCCCAAGAAGGAGTGGCCTTTTTGTGGGGCCGCCTTCTCTGGGGCTCTGGTTCCTGGAGGTGCCTGGACTGCTCAGTTTTTGTCCCTGTGTTTTCCTTACTCGGCTGTTGGAGTGCAGAGGCTACCAGTTGCAGTGTGAGAATGTGTCTGCTGTTTTCCTGCTTGTGGTTCAGTAGTGAGTGAGTCTGGACATGCCCAGAGGCTGCTTAACTGTGCAGAGTGCACGGTGGGCAAACCGGCATTTGGTGCTGTGCAAAGGAATTGGACTCTGCTGCTGTGCGGTCTCCTCTCCCACACTGCGTCTCCAGCTTTTGTGCCATACTGGAGAAGGAGCCACCCGGTCCAGGGAGTTTTCCTCCTGCCTCAGGCCCTCTCCGGGCAACTTATCTGGCGGTGACCTGGTGTGTTGAATAGAGGTATGCCACTGTGAATCACTCTGGACTGTTCCAGAAGGCCACACACAGCTGTTTGAAGGAGTGCTCTTGGGTGGCTGGCAACATTTGGGGGAGACCATTGTGCACCCCCCCCCCACTTTGAGATTAATGTCCTGTCAAGATCCTGGGCCCTGCTTCTGGAAAAATGGTGCACCTCCTTGTTGAGGAACACGTGGCTACACCCAGAAGCTTGAACCCTTCAGATTATGGGGGAGAAAGAGGGAGGAAGGGAGGTGCTGGCCAGGGCTCCGAATTTCAGGCACCCTGTTTGTGGGAGTGCCTTGACCTGTTGCTGCCACTGGCCTAGTGCCTGTGTGGAGGACTGGCAGTCTGGTCATTGGAGGGGGCCAGTGGAGCGGGCTTTCCTGGAAGTGGCCGGAGGGTCCACCTGTTGCGTTCTTGTTCCAGGGTCTTCCTGTGGGGGAGGGGGGTAAGAGTGCCACTCACAGAAGGTGCTGCAGGTAACACTGTCTTTCTGCACTGGCCAGGCCACCACTAGAGGAGATGCTGGAGCTGGCTAGCTGCTTTCCTTGGAGATGGGGGGGGGGGCATGTGGTGTTCCCTTGGAGGTGCAGGTCGGTCATCACTCTTCTGGGTGGGAATACCCGTTAGGTAGTGAAGGCTTGCTTTCTCCTCCTCAGGAGCTGGCTGGGCCGTTGCACCTCCTAGCAGGGGGAATGGCTTTGTCACCTGTGAGTGCCTTTTGGTAGCGTGTGGGAGTGGAGGACAGGCTTTTACCAGAAACGGGGGGCCTGTTTCCAAGCTGCCAGTGACATCCTTCCCTTCAGCATACTGTTTTTCCTTGACTTGCTGCTCTGTAGAATCCCCCGGGGACCTATGCAGCAGCCCCTGGAGGATCGGATCTTCACCCCAACGGTCTCGGCTGTGTACAGTGCTGTAAGTATCTGCCGGCACTCCTGCCCAGTCTGCTGGACTCTGTGTTGGCTCAATGGCGTCCAGGAGCACAGGATGCCTTCTGCAACTGAGCAGGCAGGCTTTCTGTGGGCGTTTCTAGACCCTTGTGGGCTGACAGGGAGAGTTGCTGCTCCCAAGAGGGAAGAGAGCAGTGGCCTTCTGGTACAGCAGTGTGAGGGAATCGGATGCGTCGGTTTAAAACCCCTTTTCCCTTCACAGTTTCCTCAGCAGGGGATGCTCTTGCTAAAGAAGATGGCCTTGTTCGGGCGTCTCCCGCACTCTAAGGAGGAAGAGGCCTGCTTCTGAGGGCCTGCTAGCAAAAGGGGCCAGCTGCCATGCGTGTTGGGTGCCATGTTTTGCTGCTGCAGGGAGAGAGGCCTGTTCCTCAAGCAGCAGAGCACAGGGTCCCTTTCTGCATGTCTGGGAGGGGCGTGTTGCTTTTCTGCATTCATAGTGGATCCCTGGTGGGCTCTTGGGAATTTCACACCCACAAATACTTGACTCAGATATTCCCCCAATGAAGCAAACCCTCCAGAAAAGAGATTAGGGAGGATTAGCTGCTCCAGCAGCCAATCACTGTTTAGACAGGAGATCTGGGTCAGGAAGTCAGTCCACTTGTCTGTGCTGTGTGGTGGCCCCTGCAGCTGTGGCTCCCTCTTTCTCAAATGCATGCATCAGCTTTCTCCCCGCTGTAGCTTGCATCCTTGGATATTGCTCCCCAGGCCACATTGGGTTAGTTTGAATCAAGGCATTTTACATTACCAAGAAAAAGGTGGATTGAGCATCCCTGTGGAGCATAACTTTTGAAAGGTTTGAACTACTGGTCCCGGTGCACAGAGAAGGATGTTAAGCAGAGCCTCACTTGGCTCACTTCTTGGGGATGGGACAGTCTTGCCAAGCACAGTGACACTTGCTTCCTAGTAGACATGCATTCAGGATCATTCTGTCCCTATTGAGAACTTCCCTGAAACAAGGGCTGGTTCTGGCCAAACTGTAGAAAGTCAGAGCCCACCAGCCAGACTGGAATTCTAAGAATACCAAAGGGGAGAGCCAAACGTTTTGCAGGGGCCTGGGAGGGGGAAGGGCTTGGGATGGGGACATCTCATGGTTCGTGGAGGTGATTTGCTGGCCTCTGCTGGGTTTCAGGAGGAAGCCCCCGTGACAGTGGTAAGATGTTGCTCCCATGCCAAGAGGGCTTCCTGCTTGGTGGCAAGTCTTTGCCGGATGGTTGTGTGTTTCCTCTTTCATTCATTGTGCTTGGTAGATTAATATGTAGCTTTAATTAATGCAGCTTTAAGCCTAGGCTATAACTTGAAGTTTAAATTTTAGAGTTCTTTAATATAGCTGAAACATAAAGGTAAATAGAAGGATCCAGATTCCATTCAATTTTCCAGCACTGAGGCAGCAATGCCGAGGGGTCATCCACTGCATCTTGCAGTGGAGAGGCAGTCACAGAGGCCGCCTCAAGATAAGGGAATGTTTATTCCCTTACCTCAGGGCTGCGCTGTGGTTACATCAGTGCAGGAAAATTGGTTAGGATTGGGCCCAAAGGATGCAGTTGCTCTTAGGGTGCTCTCCTTTGACAGGCAGGCAGGCGTGGTAGCGGGTGGGATGGGGTGCTGTGGGAGACAGGGCTTGTCTATTGGGGAACATTGCTGCCTCTTCTTCTGTCAGGAACCAGTTGCAGTAGGCAAGGAGGGGTGTCCTGAGGAGCAGGCGTTCTTCCAGTCCTCTGCATGCATTCTTGGTGGTTGCAATCACCACACCAGCACCTGTCCCAGGATTCACTGAGTCCTGGATGTTTTGCTCTCCCGGCAAAAAGGACTTGCTGTTTATCGAGTGCTGGATGTGCTGGGTCTGCCGGTCTCAGCCTGCTGCGGGTGTGCATGCCTTGAGCCACCTAGCGGCATAGACTCTTGCGGTCCATCTGTTGCAAAAGGGAGAGGTGGGGTGGCAGAATAACCCCAAGTGGCCTCTGGAAAGCACTGTGCTGGACACTCAGCAGGCTGTGCAGCAGGATATCCAGGCTGATGTGACTGCCCAGAGCATTCCTATGCACAGATCAGCTTGCAAGATAAGTGGCGACATGGTGGAACGGTAAGCGCCGCTTTTTCTGACCTCTGAATCAAGCCCTTGGGATGAAGTTTAATGAGTCCTGTTTTAAATTGATCTTCTCTTTAAACCTCAACTTTGGAATAGCCTTGAGTGCTCCATCACCCCACCCTCAGAGTGCTGCTTTTGAGGAGAGCTGCTTCCGTGGTGCACCCTGCGATGGAGCCCTCTCCTCCAGAGAAGGTGGCCAGGCTGGCTGCCTTCCACCATGGAGGTGTCTGGGGACCAGGGCTCTTTTCTGCCTGCCTTTAAAGTTCCTTTTGGGCCCACCAAGTGGATTTAGCTTTAAAGTTAGCCTGTTGGTCTTTTGACAGCGCTGGGTCAACTCTTACAACAGGGTTTTACAGCGTGTGCCGTTTTTGTAAGTCATGTGGCGCCCTCTCATGACAGGAGAGGAGTGGGTAGTGGACAGCTCCCAGGGATCTGAAGTGGGTACGTGAGGTGTGAGTGCGTGCCGAAGGCTGAGGCCCTTGAGGATCACCCCAGCTAAGGACTGTGCAGCAGCATGTCCTGGTGCAGCTCCCCCCCCCCCAGGAGCATGCCCATGACCCATGAGCTCCATAAGTTGCTTGGGCCAGAGCACACACCTACTAGGATGCTCCTAACCAGTGACTGGCAGAAGAGCCAGTCCTCCTTCAGGAGCAGTGCAGCGCCTCCCCTTCTCCCAGAAGCAGCCTTTCTGACCTCTCCCCTCCCTCACCCCGACTGTTTGTCTCCTCACAGGTTGCCAGGCAGCCAGGCCCTCCTGCTCCTTCCCCGTATTCTGCACATGACATAAGCAAGGGGCACCCAGCCCTTGCCGCAACGCCACCAGGACACGCATCTTCCCCCGGACTCACTCAGGTAAGGTGGGGTGCCTTCCACCCATTTCTCCGTTCTTGCCCTGGGTTCTCTGGTTGGGACTGAGAGGCCTTTCTAAAGGGTGGGGGGGCGGCGGGAGGAGCAGTGCAGTGTCAGGCTTACTCTGGAGCACTGGCTGCCATCCTCTGTGCTGCTGTTCCTGATGGGTCAGGGCTCTGCTGCTGCTCCCTCTGCTGCTGGGGGGGCATCACTCTCACTGGGAGTCAAGTCATGTTCTGCCAGGATTCCTGGCAGCTGCAGTCAGCAAAGTGCCCTGTTACAGGAGGGAGAGGAATAGTCATCTAAGTGAACAAGGTGCTTTGCATTGAGCAGTGGGGGTCCACCAATGGCAGAATGTCTGTGCCTGATGTTTCCAAGTGAGGAGGGCCGAACGGATCGCAAGTTGGGACCTGGTGGGGTGGTGCTCTGCACGCAGGGAGTCTCGTGGAGCCTTAAGAGGAGAGGCAACCTCCAGGCAGAGTGTGGAGGGCCTTGACAAAGTGGGCAACTGGGGAGGCAGGGGTTCTGGCTTGAGGTCTGGGTACTCTTGATCTCCAGGCTCTCGAGTGTGACATTAGACCTGGTTCCTTGTGGGGGGAAAGTAGTGTTGCTCTTGACCTGCAGGGAAGGGAGAGTCCCACAGAGCCTGCCCCCCCCCCCAGCTTGGGACAGGGGTAACTCTTCTGTGGGAGTTCTTATGGGTTCAGTGGCAGTGGCCTGCTGCAATCCCTCTTTTTGCTGCTCATGGCCAGATCACTTGCTTCTCAAAGGCGTTGTGTCTTCCTGTGCATGGTAAGGCCCCCAACCCACTGCATCCCTGAACCCCCCTGTCCTTCCAGCTGTCCCTGGGGCTCCAGGAGGAGTGGCGAGAGGAAGCCCCCAATTACCTGCAGAGAGAGGAGCCCTTCCCCATCTTGAGCACTTGGCACTCCTCATCATTGGACTCGTCCCACCTGAACTTGCAGGTGGTCCAGGGTGTCAAGTCAGCTGTTGCTAGTTCCCCAGGCCTTGGCAAGAGGCTTTGGGCTGCTCCTGGGTGCAGGGCTCTTTCAGAATGGCCCAGGTGCTCAGCTTCTCCCTTCAGGGGTCGGGAAGCCCCCTCCCCCACTCAGCTGGGAGTGGTCTAGTGCAGCTGCTGTTGGCCAGGCAGTCCCGGAGGGCAACCACCTCTGTTGCTGCCGCAGGCTCCGTCTTCCTTTCTTCCAGACTGCAGGGCATCTCCCCCATAGGCAAGGCCCTTGCTCTTGCTTGTCAAGTGACACCAGCAATCCTGCCCAGGCAGGGCAGAGTTCCAAGCAAAGCGTGTTGGTCATAGGAAAGCTTCCCAGTCACGTATCTCTGACAAGGGACAGCTCCCCACACTGCCCCACTTCTTCAGGGCTTCCTGGAGCGACAGTTTCTGAGAAGAGCTGGTGGTGCTGATGGACTTGCACAGGGGGCTCTTCCATCCCTGTGACTGTAGTGGGGCTGTCAAAAGAGCGCACTGCTTGACTCCTGTGGGGTGGTGGTTGTGTTGAGGCTCTGGGCTTCAAGGCAGCAGACCTTCCCTACTGCAGTCATAGGGCAAGCAGAGTTCTGCTGTACTTGGGCGTGCCCAAGAGCATCTTGGAAGAAGCAGGAGGGAGATCCCACTTCTCCCTTTCACTTGGGATGCTGAACCCAAAGGACAAGGGCTAGGCAATGTCTCTGGAATATGGTTGTGTCTGCGGGGTTGGGGGAGGAGGGAGGCTATCGCTCAATCTTATAAAGAGGGCTAAGGGGTTGGTGGGAGGGAAGGAGTGAGTAGAGCTTTTGCATAGGCACGTGCTAGCCCCTGTCTCTCCCCCAACCATCTTCCCCCACCCCTATCGCTCTTTCTTTCTTACTCTGCCACTCTCTTTCACTCTCGCTCCAGCAGCCAGGAGGGAGGAGGGACAGAAGCTTTCCACCCCACCCAAGAGCCAGCAGTCTTTTTGAAGATCCAAGGGAACTGGTGCAAAGGATTCTGGGATGTGGGATGGTGAGTCACAAGAGGAAAAAGCTTAAGTGATGCCCTGCCAGAAAAGCCTGGCGCTTTCCCCCCCCCCCCATGTCTCTGTCTTTATCTCTGTCTCTTTTCTCTGAAGGGTGGAGGTCCTATGGGAGGGTCATAACATAGCACTGCTTTCATGGATAGAACATGAAAATACCTTGAGAACTGGAGGTGTGTGAAGGTTGGCCTGCAGGCCCCTCTCTGTGTCCTCTGGGCAGTCCTGTTACGTCTCATGCAGGAGTCAGCCTGGGAAGTGAGAGTTGTGGCCTTGGGCATTTGAAGGGCCTGGTTGGACCCTGGCTTCCTGCCCTGACCTCTGCTTGCTGATCTGGATAGCAGGGCTTTATTTCCCCCTTCCTGTTACTTCTCTAGGGCAGTTCTCCGAGGGGGGGAAGGGTGTGCCAGGAAAGGGCACCCCCTGTGCATATTTGATTTTGGCAGGGCTGTGAGTTGCCAAGGGAATCCCTAGCTGTGTGTTGGGAGCGGTTGTCTTCTCGAGTTGGACATTTTTATTTAGAGTGAGTGGTTTGCTCCAGCAGGTTCTGTAGCTGGCGCGTTCTAGCCTGGAGCAAACCTGTGCAGCAAGCCAGGATGAGGCCCTTTCCCAGTCCACCTGGGTGGGGGAGAATTCTGGCTGCTTGCAGTTCTTCATCTTCAGCAGCCAAGGCCAACTGCAGCCCACCCAGAGTGGTGCCTCGGGCTTTGCACTGCTGGTCTCCGCAGCGTAGAGGCACTCAGGGAGGCTCAGTGGTGGTGGTTTTGTGCAGTGGCATGGCCTCTGGTGCCATGGGCCTTGGCGGGGTCTCCCCATTGACCGCAGCAGGGCCCTTGGCTCTTCTGAGGTAGGTGCCTGCTGTGGAATCACCTGGACCACCTTTGGAAGGTAAGCTGCGGGCAGGTGGGGTCCTGCTTTGGCAGCGGTTGGCTGTGTGTCCAGAGTGGCAGGAGGGTGCTTCTCCCTCCCTCCTTGGAGGCTGGGGCCATGGGAGCAAGGTGCTGATCTTGGGCTGCAAGTCTAGTGGAGCCTTGGGCTGCCTGAGCAGCCTTGAAGGAAGTCTTTAGTGTGTTTCCATGAACCAGGGTGGCAGTTGTTGTGCCGGTGGGGGGGGGGGTGCACAGTTGTCCTGCAGGAAGGCCTGAGCCGGGGGGGGGGGGAGTTCTGTTGGCAGAAAGGGGAAGTCGAGGGCACTGCTGGTGCATCCACCTTCAGCACTGCTTCTGGTCCCACATCCTTCCTGCACAGGGCTTTCAGGACCGCCTTTTGCCGAGTTATGACCAGGGCTTTGTGCCCTGCGCTGGGTCTGTTGTGCTGGGTTGGTGGCTTGACTTTCCCTGCTGTCAGCTGCAGAGTGTGAACTGTATAATGCCCCTGGGTGTGCCTCCTTGACCTGTGCTGCAGTGCCCGTTCATGCTGCCAAGGCAGAAGTGTCAGTTCTGTTGTTCCGAGTAGAAAACAAAAGAGCAGTGTGTAACTCGGCGTTTTCTAGGGTCATGTAACATGGACAAGTGTGTCCTTGCGTATTTATTCCCAGCACAATTGACCCAGGGTGGTGGGGGGAAGGGGATATCATGCTGTGCAGCAAACCTGGGGGAGGCCAGTGAGGCTAAGTTGGAGCTGAGGAGGACACAGATGCTGTCTTTCTGGCAGTCAGCAGAGCAGAGGGGCTCTTGAGGGTGTCCTGCCAGGAAGATGCCCTGGGCACTTCCAGCATGTCAGGGGTCCTTCACTGCTCCTCCACTTGTATGCAGGGGGTGGGGGTGGCAGAGGAAGGTTGGGGAAGGTGCCTGGCAGCCCAGCCCCTGGTTCTGTGCAAGTTCGTGGTTGCTTTCTGCTTTGGCTGGAGGCGGTGAGGGTGGGGAGCAAGACCACTGCTGGTGTTCCTATGGAGTGCGCGTAGTGGGGGGGGGCAAGACCCACTTGCTCAGTTGCTCATCAGTCCCTGTGGAAGAGCAACTGAGCAAGTGGGTCTTACCCCCCCCCGCCCCCACTATGCACACTCTTCTCCCTGATTTTTGGAGCGACGTGACAAAAAGCTTGTCATTAATACCTGGCAGGCAAAGGCCTGAAATGCAGAGCAGAATCCCCCGAATGAGTCCTTACTCTTCTGACAGATAAGCTGGTTACAGTTCTTCTGTGCGTCCATTTTACTGTGCAAGAACAGCAGTCGAGACTGTTTTCCTGCTCAGTGGGCTTGACTAGAGGAAAGTCTAGCCCTGCACGCCAAAGGCACAGGCACGGCTGAGGGGCGTTCCTTGGGTCTGCTTCTGGCAGCAGCATCCTTGGGTCCTGGGTGGCCACTGTGGCTCTTTCCAGAGACTTTGGTGCGTGGCCCGTGTGAGGCACATGGTGGCTTCTCTGTTGGGTTTTCCGGCCTGTCTTGTAAAGTGGGCCACTGCAGGCAGGTGATTCTAACACGGACTTGGAACAGTGTCCTGTTGCTTTTCTGCATGAGCTGGACCAACTGTTGGGGAGAAGGGCTGGGGGGAGGGTGGTGCTTAGCCAGCAGAGGAAGCAGCTATTGGCATGTGAGGAGGAGGAGGTGGAGGAGAATCCCCTTGTTCTAGCAGGGAAGCAGGGCTTGGCGGGGCTCCAGGGCATGTGGTCTCTGTCATAGTCTGCTGGAGAGCCCCCTCCCCAGAAACCCCTGGCTGGTTACGCTGGGCAACTGGTTGTACCTGCGTGGCTGGCAGCACTGCATGGTAGAGAATGTAGAGACTCTGTAGCAGCAATGATACGTCAAGGGTGCCTGGTGCCTTGAAGAGGGAGGCCTGAGAGGATTCCGCTCCCTTTTCAGTCTGAGGGAGAAGGAGGAGGTCACACCCAGCCCCTCAGATTGCACCACTTAAGAGGAGCCTTCCTCATCTCTGGGTCTGTGGTGTTTCTTCACTGCCAGAAGACCTGGGAGTTGTGGCTAGGGGGGTTATTGCTTGCTAAGGTCCTACCATTGCTCATGAGCACCTTAACCCTGTATTCTCTCTCTCTCTCTCTGTGGCAGGCCCCTTATCCCTCCGGACAGAATGCTGCACCGACCACGCTGGTGTACCCGCAGGCCTCACAGACGATGAGCACACAGCCGCAGCCACGCTCTCCGGTAAGGGGCCCTTCTTCGCCCAGGCCTCCTGGTGGAGCCTTGGCTTCCCTGAGAAGAAGGTGGCTGAGCGGATGACCTCCTCTCCTGCTAGGTGGTGCAGCCGGTGCTGCCCACAGGCTCTCTCTGTCTCCCGAACCTTTTGGAAAAATGCTGGTGCAGAGCCACGGAGCAGTCTGGGAAACCCTGGCCCGTCGCTGCATGCATGTCCTCCGGAAGCCTGCCAAGCCAACTCTGGGGTCTCCTCCGGCCATACATGCCATTCTGCAGGCGAGAGGCAGGCTCCCTCTTTGACGGAATGAACACTTGGGTGTTGTGTCTTGGGTTCTGCAAGTGCTGGGGGGCGGTGGCGACGGTGGTCTATGCTGAAGGGACCAGTGGAACGGTTGGCTCCAAGCGTTCCATCTCCTCCGCTCTTGCCGCAGGCCGTGCCACATCGCGCTTTGCGAGGCCGTCCCCTGCCCGAACCTGGCTACTTCTCTGTCATGTGGATCCAGACCGTGGTTGCCTCTTAAGTGGGAGTGATGAAGTGGTACCTTCCAAGAATGTATTCTGGCGGTAGACGCATGCGTCCCCCTGCCCCCAACTGTGTATTGACCATGGGGATACTCTTCTGGGCTGGGGGGGTGGCGGCAGGGGCCTTGGTTCCTACAGTCGTTGAGGTCTGTGCCCAGAGATCCCATCAGACCCAGCCACATGCTCTGATGGTGGGGTTAGCTAGCAAAGGGTCTCCAGCCAGCTCCCTTGGGTTGCCTCCGTGCCGAGAGCAGGAGGAAGCCCCTGGGCTGGAGTGAGGGGCCGGCCTGGCTCGGGAGCCGCATCTCTAAACCGGTTTTCTCGACAGCCCAGCAGAGCAGTGCCAGGACATTGCCCAGAGCCCTGGAAGCGGAGGAAGGTTTTGGAACAGAGTCCGGCTTACAGGTCCCTGGCGGGAAGAGGCTGGATAAAATGCTGCATTGTAAGCAAGATAACAAACTGTACTCCCTCCTTGCGGGCAGCTGAGCCTGCAGCACTGTCTCAGTCCCGTTGCCCCTTCTGGTTTCCATTTGCATTTTTTGGTTTTTGCTGTGTGTTTTCTGTTTTCTTATAACCACATCGTTGACCGATTTACAGAAAATCACTATCTTGGTTGCGTTCTGTGACCAAGCAGCTGGGGGAGGGTGAGGCACGATTGCAAAAGGAAGTGGGAGCACTTTAGATCACCAGAATGATTGGGTGCCCCATGATTTTTTCCCCCAACCCTGGCTTGAGGGCTTGCATTTAATTGGATTAAGTGTGTGAGAGGATATTAACAAAACCCACCAAATGACATACCCCTCCAAGCATCAGGGGTTTGATTTGTAACATACTGGAGCTCTCTGCATGTCATCAGGCATTTTTCTGTGGTCATGAACAATTTTTTTACCCTTGTTCTCCTTCCATCTGTGTGGTCTTTGCCATCTGTCTCATTTTGTGACCATTGCCATCCCCTCACTAAGAACTCCTCACATGACCTTTTGTTCCCTGCCCCAAATCCAGAACCACACAATGTCAGCTGGCCTAGCATTTTGTTCTGGATTTGGCTTCATTGTTTATCCCTCCTCTCCCCTTGTAATGCTGAAAGGAGGCTTGGTGGAGCGGGTGCTGAGGGAAATGGCTGACCATGGCACGAGATCCCAGCTGATGACCCAGAGCTGAGCCTGCGCGCTCTGGTCGAGGGGTGGCTTAGTTACACCCTTCTGATCCTGCTTTCAGGGACTGCTGGCAATGGCCAGAGCCCCTTTACAATCCAACTGGATTCCCAGGCACACGTTTGGGGGCTTTTGTGTAGTGGGATGCAGGCCACAACTGTTGCATGCCCATTCCAACTGGGGAAGAATACTTTTCCTTTCTTCCAACTTCTCAAGCAGCCTGGCCGACTTCATGAGCTGCTGGAGGTGGTGGGGAAAGGAGAGCTGGCAGCTGTTCCCAGGTCATAAGAACATCAGAAGAGCCTCTCTGGGTTAGGCCCGGGATTCATTCTGTCCAGCTTCCCATATCTCACAGTGGCCCACCATATTCCTCAGGGAGCACTCAAAAAGTCAAGAGACCTGTTGCCACACCCTTGCTCCTGGAATTCAGAGATAGGCTAAAACCCAGAGGTTGCATACAGTCCTCGTGGCTTTTAACCTGTGATGGACTTTTCCTCCATCAATCTGTCCAATTCCTTTTAAAGGCATTCAGGGCAGGTACCATTACAATGCCCTATGGCAAGGAGTTCCACAGATTAATGACATGCTGCATGAAGAAATACAGGTTGAATCTGATTATATGCAGAGGTTTCGCTTTCCAAACCCTTGCTGATTAAAAAAGTTCACATGTAGTTAAACCAGAAATCCATTCTAAAAATGTCTCTTTAAATGTTTTTCAACAAGAAATAAGTGCAGGGGGGGGAGCTTCCCTTACCTTGTGCAGCAAGCTGGTGGGCAGTCTCTGGACACTCCAGGAAGCTATTTCCAGATCATGCCATTCACCCTCCATTGCAGAAGCTACCCCCAGTGAAGGAGTTGCCTGGCATCTTACAGCACAGCCACCTGCTGGTCTTATGTACACACGCACAAGGCTGTGCTTTCCTAAAGCCCCTTTCCCTCTTACCGCCGCCACCAGCACTCTGCATCTCTCACGTGATCTGCCCCCTTCTCACAAGCTGGTCTAGGCTCAGAGGAAAGTTTCAAAAGACATCCCCGCAGCACTTTTGTGAAGCAACTGGCTGAGATCTCCAGTCCCCTCAGCTGGTTGCTTGCTTTTGGGCTTGCTCATGTCCTCTTAAAAACATTGAAACAAGGGGGAAAAGTTTTGGCTTCTGCTTCCTCGTGTGTTGGGGGTCAAGGGAAGCTTTGCAGCTGGTTAGCTTCATCTTGTGGGTGGAGAGGAACCAGAACCAGGCGAAGCCCCCTTGTTTCAATGCTCTTAAGTGAGCCCGCAAGCAAGCAACTGAGGGGACTGGAGATCCCAGCCAGTCACTTCACAGAAGCGCTGCTGGGGTGTCTCTTTAAACTTTCCTCTGAACCTAGACAGGCTTGTGAGGAGGGGGTGGACTCCATGAGAGGTGGCAACAGCAGAGGGGGAAAGGGGACTGCAGGGCTTCAGGAAAGCACAACCTCATGTGAGTTAGTGAGATCAGCAGGAACCATGGTGGTTATACTGTGAAGTGCCGGGAAGCTCCTTCGCTGGGGTAGCTTCCACAATGGAGAGTAAATAGCACGATCTGGAAATAGAGAGTGTCCACCAGCTTGTCATACAAATTAAGGGAAGCTGCCCCCCCCCAACGCGCACACACTTACATCTTGTTGAAAAACATTTAAAGGGATGTATTTAGCAGCTCAACATGAATGACCACCCGTGTTGAGTCAAATCGAGGGATGCAAAATCAACTGATAATGAGGCTCAACCTGTATTTCCTTTTCTTTTCTAACTCTGCCATCATTCAGTTTTAATGGATGTCCCCTGATTCCGGTGTGTTGTGTGACAGGGAAAATAACTTCCCTTTATCCATCCCCTGCATAACTGTGTGTGTCTCAGTCATGTCCTCCTCTCAGGCACCTTCTTTTTAGATCAGTGGTTCTCAACCCTTTTAGTACCGGGACCCATTTTTTAAAATGACAATCTGTCAGGACCCACCAGAAGTGATGTCTTTCACCTGAAAGTGATGTCATGGCCAGAAGTGATATCACTCAGTCGGAAAATTTTTAATATCCCCCAGATGACAAAATCAAAGTAAATTAAAAGTTTACAATAAGTATAAGTTTAACCGTTTATTTAAAATAAAGAATAATCCTCCTAAGCAGTTGCTGATCTGTTTTTAAAAACTTCCCCAAACACTGCAGTCTTATCCACACTTACCCAGGTGTAGGCCCCCTGGAGTGACATTGTTCAGAGCATTGATATAGTGGCCTGTTAAAAGTACAGATCTGTAACCTTTTCCCAAACGCTGTAGGGTAGCATCAAGTCTCATATGAAAATTAAAATACACATTGAAATGAATGGGGACCCACCTGAAATTGGCTTGCTTACCCACCTAATGGGTCCCAACCCACAATTTGAGAAACACTGCTCTAGACTGAAGAGCCCCAAATGTTGTTGCTTTTGCTCGTAAGGGAGGTGCCCCAGTCCACTCAGCGTTTTGGTCTATATCTTTTCTAGTTCCATTATATCCATTTTGAGATATGGTGACAGGAACTGGGCATGATATTCCAAACGTGGCCTTACCATCGATTTGTACAATGGCATTTTGATATTGGCCACTTTACTCTCAATCCCGAGCATGGAATTCAGCTTCTTCACAGCTGCCACACACTGGGTTGATATTTTCATCAGCTGTCCACCAGCACCCTGAGATCTTTCCCAACTCAACCCAAGAGTGTATATGTGAAATTTTGATTTCTTACCCTAACGGGCGTCACTTCTCACTTACTTACATTGAAATGCATCTGCCATTTTGCCACCCATTCCGCAGTTTGTAGAGCTCTTTGCAATCCCTTCTGGACTTCACCACCTGGAAAACATTGTCACCTGCAAACCTGGCCACCTCACTGCTTATTCCTGACCCCAGGCAGTGGCACAGCTAATGATCATGTAGCCCAATGCAAGCTCAAAATGATGTCCCAACCAGAAGTCATGTCATACCCAAGCTTTTTTAAAAAGTGAAAATCAGGGGAAAACCTGCCTCCTTCTCCCTGAAGCCCACCACCCACTTGCTCTGCTGCCTCCCCCCAGCCAGTGGTATAGCTAAGGCATCTATCTGCTACCTGGGGTCAAAGAAGATTTTGTAGCGCCCCCCCCCCCCACAAAATCAAATTTAATTAAATAAATGTGCGCCTTTTTGGTTAGTGATGGCCTTACCAATCCTAACCTTACCAGGATGGCTGCAATCCTAACCACACTTTCCTGAGAGTAAGCCCCATTGAACAAAATAGAACTTCTGAGTAGATCTGGTTAGGATTGTGCCCTGTACTGGGGTGAAGAGAGGGACAGTTATACTCCCCCTGTTAAATATAAGAGGAGCACCACTTGAAAAAGTGCCTCTTTACACAGTTAGCAGGGGTAACTATAATATGATACACAGAAATGAGAGCTGACTCATATTAACACCTTACTGGTTTCCTGCTGTATCATAATAACATCTCATTGACTGTTCGAACAATCAGTCTCATAGGTCAGTTTTGAGTTAAAGAAATCCATTTCTTGTTTCATAAGGCAGTTGTGTTTTCATTTTCTGGTTAATTGGCCAAAACGTTTGACAGAATACTGATGTTCCAGTGAGGTTTGTTTCATTGCATTCTGCATTAAATTCCCTTTCCAGTGATATATAACATGATGGTATTTGTACATACCAATTTTTATCACAATTTTGGCCACTACGTAGTATCAAGCTCAGCTTGTTCCCCCCCCCCTAAAAATTGTTGCCTGGTGCAGCTACCCCTGCACCCCCTTAGCTATGCCACTGTCTCCAGGTGATTTTTGGAAAAGTTGAAAAGCGCTAGTCCCAGGACCAATCCTTGGGGTGCACCGCTTTTCACCTCCCTCCATTGTGAAAATTGTCCATTGAAACCTACTCCCGTTTCCTGATCTTTCTGATCTTCAGGAGGATTAGGATCTTCCTGTTCCTAATCCATGAGAGGACCTGTCTTTTTATTCCTTGATTGTGGAATTTTATCAGCAGCCTTTGGTGAGGAATGTTTCAAAACCCCTCTGAAAGTCCAGATACATTCCAGATTTCACCCCAAATCTGTGGCACATGTGACCCCTGGCAACTGCATAAAAAGGTCTGGGAGCAAAATGGCTCTTTTGGGCAGGGTTGGGGGAGGTACATACAACATAACTGTAAAAGAAAAAAGGAACTTATTTTTAGTCTAAGCCAGCAAGGGCCTACAGTTTGTTCTGTTGCTTACAGTAAGTACCCTGTCAACAGGAATTATGCCACCACTTGCCAATGGTAACAATTGCAAAAGAGACGAGGAAACTCATTTACAAATGCTGATCTTTCTCTAGTTTTCATGTATAACTTCTCATGACTCCAATTCACCTAAGATGCATCACCTCTGCCTTCAATTTCCCATCTGTTAGAGAGGAGGCATTTTCTGGGGCCTGTGCTGGGGCAGGGACTGGGTCGAGGACACAGTTTGGCCTGATACCCCCTTCTTTTGCTCACTGAGGCACTTTTCTGGGTTTTCTCCCTTCTCCAAGGGTGTCCTCGAGTGAAAAGGTGGTATGTCCTTCCAGTGCCGCCATTTACTGGAGAATGCAGCTGGCTGGAAGGGTTGGTAGCATTGCACATGGGGAGGGGGCGTGGGGACAGGAGCGGCGTGCAATTCTTTGGGAAACCTTTGCTGGTGGCAGCAGTGGCCTTGGCCTGGCACTCTGCATGTTGGTGGAGAAGCAGCTGGACCTCTGACAGTGTGGGGCTGTCAGAGCTCTGACTGGGCTCTGACTGGTGTGGGGCTGTGCTTTGCTGTGGTGGTCGGTGTGCTGGAGAGACTGTGTGGTACTTCAAGGTGGTTCCTGTGGCGCTAAAGGCAGGTGTCAGAGTGAACAAGGCTGCCTTATTGGTGGTAGGGGTTTTGGTGACAGCTCAGTGCGCTTTCCTGGAACATCTTGCACCTGGTTCTGTCCTGGGCACTGAAGCAACCTGGCATTGAAACGGGAATCCCTGTTCCTTCCCTCCCCCCCCCCCCAGTGCTCAGCCACTTTGAATGTCCTCATTTTGGTTCTGACCCCCCAGCAGGCTAATGGCAGAGCCCTATGTGTGTGCTGAGGGCTACCCTTCACCCTTTGGGCACAGCGTGCTGCCACCTGGGGCCTCCTCTGCCCAGCATTCCCCCTCTTGGTATTACAAAGAGCCAATCCAGCTGCAGCAGATCTTCAGGCACATGTGACTAGTGTGCAGGGCCTTTCCGGCATTTGATGCCACTGACGGCCACCACCCCTGGTGGCATCGTTATCTTGTGGGGATCGCGGCATCTGTCTGTCACTGTCCTGTAGCAAAGCTTTGACTGTGTAGTGTGGTGTTTTTTCCTTGTGGGTTTATTTTGCATACAGTGTGACATGGTTGCCTTTTGTTGTGGTCTTTCTGACTCTCTGTGCCTTTCCTTTTGTGTTTTGTTTCTCCCGCATCTCCTCAGTTTGCAGCAGGGCCACGACCTGCCCATCACCAGGTACAGTACCCGCCTCGCCCCTTTCTTATCTCTCTGCTGCTCCTTGTTTGGGGGGCATGGGAGGTTGGCTGCCCTCTACTAATGCTCGCCCTTCCTCTGCTCCTGATTCGGGTTACCCCCTAGTAAAGGCACTGGGTCCTCGTCCTGTTGCATTGATTAACAGCCCCAATAATTGCACTTGGTGCTTTGACTGTGCCTGCCACAGGGCTCGCAGGCTGCCCACCAGTGGTCTTGAGGAGAGACCTGGTCCAACAATCTACCACTCCTGGGCAACT
This sequence comes from Tiliqua scincoides, assembly GCF_035046505.1. Taxonomy (NCBI): domain Eukaryota; kingdom Metazoa; phylum Chordata; class Lepidosauria; order Squamata; family Scincidae; genus Tiliqua; species Tiliqua scincoides. The sequence continues at coordinate 2,453,289 of NC_089829.1, forward strand.
GGGAAAACAGGTGGAGCCCTTAGGCTGCCCCATGGCAAGCAGCCCTTGTGACGGCATAGCACCATTGGACTCTCGAATTAGGTCCAGCTGGCCTGGCCTGTGCTTTGGGCTGAGGAGAAGCGAGTCTTTCTGAATGAGTGCAGGGCAGAGACACATCCGAGGCGTTAACATGAGAACCGCTAACTGCAGAGAGGACCTTGGATGGCAGGAAACTCTCCAGCCCAGCCCCTCTCACAGAGGCAGGGCAGCTGCTAGAAGTGGTACTTCCTGCAAGCTTGATTCCCATCTCGATCCAGGCAACGTGGCCCTTTGTGATGAAGCAGCTCCCGAAGATTGCAGGGCCCCAGTTCCCACAGTGTGATCTGATGGAGCTGGTGACTAAATGAGTGGGGTGCGCATGACCTGGATGAGACTGTTGCTAAAAGGCACCTGTGGGTCTGAGGCCAGGGTGGCATAGTCTGTGGCCAACTTGGAGCACCAGGCATGTCTCGGGGTGGTTGGGTGGCACGGGGATGTGTGCCTACCATGCCTGTGCTCACAGGGATGGTGTAGGTAGTGGTGGTGTACTTGCCTCTTCAGGTCTCCTGTGGTCAGGGAAGGGCCACTGGGATTCCTGGAGCCATGGCTGCTGGAGAACAGGAGGGGAATCGGTGTCCTGGCTGCAGGGAGGGTGTTGGGTGTCCTGCTGGGGTCCAGGAGAGGAAGCCTTCAGGTGGGGTGTCTCTAGCCATGTGCTTGGTCTTGGGTGGAGTGGTGGTTTGCCCAGCAGGCGCGGGCAGCAAGTGCCTAGCAGTCGATGCCTGCTTCAGTCCTGAAACTGGAGCAACAGAAGGCTGGGGCTGGAAAAGGCCAAACCGAGGAGGCTGCCATGGGGAACCCCCTGCTTCTCGGAAGTCCTCCTGAAAGCGTGACTGTAGCAAAGGCTGTTAGTCCCAAAGGTGGGACACCCATCTCCTGAGACCCAGAAGGTTGAAATAGTGGCAATGGGGCCTGTTCTCAGAAAGCAGGGAAGCAAACTATGACCTTGGTGTGACCAGGCAGCTGCGGGAGCATCCGGGGGAGTGGCAAGGTGAGAACTGGGGGCCTGTCAGTTCCTTCTTGAGAGCTGTGGTCCAGCAGACTCCTAACCCTGGGCCCTTGGAGAAGCACGACTTGTGCCCAGTTGCTACAAGGACATGCTGCCTGCCTACTGCCTTTCAGGATTGCAACACAGATACTCTTTTCTTTGGGGGGAAGGCTGGCTCTTTCCTCCAAGGGCAGCCAAGATCTCTGGCCATGAACAGTGGAGGCTGCCTCACCCTTCGGTTTTCCAGATCCAGTTAGCAGAAGGGTTGGCATGTGGCTGTGTGACGTGAAGCTGTTAGAAGCAGCTGTGAGCTTGGGGAGGAACAGTGAACATGGGCAAGAAAGGGGGGACAGATGCTTTACCTCGCAGGAATGAGAGTTCCTGGGACCAGTTCACGTCAGTTCTTCTGGGTGGGAGGGCTTTGATTCCCACAGAAGCAGTGGGTCACTTTTCTGCCCAAGACTGCGCCTTGCCTGAATTCCAACTGAAGAGTTGCGGTGGGTTCTGTGTAGCCATTGGAACAAGGAGAACTCAGCCTGCCTGGGTGTTCTGGTGGGGGCTGGAGCACAACCTTCTGCAGCGGGATAGCTCCCCCCTAGGAAGACAGGCTCAAGGGACCCCTTCACCGGGAGAGTGGTCTCCCCTGCCCTCCCAGACTAGCCTGTTCCCTGGCAGAGACTGCCCATTTGCTGAAAGGGAAATACCGGCTTCCCTAAGTCTCTGTGGCAGGCAGGGGCCCAGCAGGGCACAGGCAGGCAGGCTGGGCTGCACAGTGGCCTGGCTTCAGCTGCTGGCTGCCGTTCTTGGCCTGTCAGGGCAGGTGCAGGAGAGCCACCAAGGGCTTTGCTCCCAGAGGGTCCTGCAGTGGGAGCTGCCCGTGCCCCTGACCTTGAAGGCTCCACGATGATGTTGATGGGTGTTCCTCCACCGCACAATCCCAGGGTGTCCTTTTATTCCAAGGACTTCTGCTGCACTGGTTTGGGCAGCCTTTCCTCTTGCCCAGGCGTTTGGGATGCGCACAGGGCTTATCACTACATGCCACACTTGCTTTCCCCAGGGTATCCCTGGGAGCAGAGCTTTGGGATCCGCCTGCCTGCTGACTGTTGCCCAGCGGAGATGCGTTCTGCATCTCTGAACAGGGGGACCCAGTGGAGGTGGTTGAGGGGAGGCCTTTCACTGCCAGGCTCTGTCCACCACATCAGCCAGAGGTGCCTGGCTTGACACTTGCTGGCAGCGCTCCCCTCCTTCCCCTCTGTGGTGCTTCTCAGTCTCTGGGCTGCTTGATGGTCTGAGCATTATGGGAGCGAGCCCTGCGAGATCAATGGCTGCTTGGTATCAAGAGGGGAAAGGGGCGGGGGCAGTGTGGCATGCTCCTTGTGCTTCTCTTCAGCCGCCAGCACAGCTACTGATACCCCAGAGGTAGTGGTGGCTGCTGCCGCTGCTGCCACCCATGGCAGCCCAAATCTGTGCAGTTCCTTCCCCCGCATGCCCTTTCTCTGCAGGCAGGCCTCTGGCCCCAGTCCTCTGCAAGCATCCCATAGTGCTGAGATGGGAGCCTGGCTTCCTTCCACTTGTGGAGAATGGGAGGGCAATGGTGGTGCTGACACAGCCTTGTGGGGGGTAGGGAGGGCAGATGAATGAGTGCCAAGGCCTTTCCATACAGTGGTTTTTGTGGACCTTGTGGCTGCCACTGGGGCTGCTCTAGCTGGGGGAGAGGACACTTTGGATGGTGCATGCTGGATCTGCTGGCTGTCTGGCCAGCTGGGGAGAGGTGTCGGGGCAACTGGAAAGGTAGAGCGTAGCAGGGAGGGTTTCCAGGTGCATGCTGGGCCCCACTCCCTCCCCTCCTTGACCTGTCAGCTGTTCCATCGGCTTTCTTTCTGTTTTCCGCTGCTTTCTTGCTTCGTGTTGAAGGGAGGATTCAGACCTATCCAGGTAACTTCATGACTTGTTCTGCATGACTTCACTGAGTCTTGATCCCGTGTCCATGGGGATGTTTTTTGTGTCCAGCCCGGCCCTTCTGCACATTGAGCGTCGAGATGGAGGCCTTCAGGGCTGGGGGGGCCTCACCATGCTGCACAGGATGGGCGAGTGCGGCCTTCTTGTGGTGGGGGGGAGAGAATTCAAGCCCAAAGAGGCAGCCCAGAAGTGCTCCAAGGAGGCAGGAGGGAGAGGCAGGTGGCCCAGGCCGGCCGCTGCTTCTGAATTCCCAGGCAGCTGCTATGTCGTCTCAGCAATCCCTTCACAGAAGCTGCCTTCCGTGCACACTGACAAGGCCCCTTTCCTCACTTCTGGGGCAGGACTCTGGGGACAGGCAGGCTTGGGTGTTCCTTGGCGCTCTGGAGAACTGCTGTGGGCTGCATGGCACAGCCTTCTGGGGCTAGAGGGAACCGCTGCCAGGCAACGTTGAGAACACTGAACTCCTTGCTTCCTCCCCCCCCCCAGTTTTTTCAGAGGCCCCAAATACAGCCTCCTAGAGCTACAATCCAGAACAGCAACCCTTCCGTCCGCCCTGGGGCACAAGCGCCCACAGCCGTCTATCAGACCAATCAGCACATCATGATGGTGAATCACCTTCCAATGCCGTACCCGATGCCTCAGGGCCCCCAGTACTGCATCCCGCAGGTAAGCACTGCCCAGTGAAAGCGGGGGCAGGGCAGGAGAGGGTGCTAGAGCTGCAGTTGCCCAAAGCTAGCCGTCCTAGGGCTGCTTCCAGAGCAGTTGGGGCCACTTCCCAAATGCCACTGATGGGGAGCTCCAGCCGATCCGAGCTCCCTTCCCCTCTCCAAGCCTCGTCCTGGCTGGGAGGAGTTCCAGTCATTCAATGCAAAGAGGTTGCAAAATCCGTTTCCAGTGGCTGCTGTCAGTGCCCTGCCCCCCCAGCTGTGTGGAGAGCCATTTTCCAAACGGGGGGAGCAGCCCCCTGTGCATCTGCTTGAGAAGGGTGCTCCCTGCCGACCCAGTGAGCAGCAATGCTCTGGGCTCATTGTGCTGTTTTCTCCGCAGTATCGTCACAGTGGCCCTCCTTACGTGGGCCCCCCGCAACAGTATCCGGTTCAGCCACCAGGGCCTGGCCCATTTTATCCAGGACCAGGGCCTGGAGAGTTCCCCAATGCTTACGGTAAGGAGAGGGGGCAGAGAGCGATGCCCCTCTTGGCACCAGAGCAGAACATAGCAAGCTGCAAGGAAAGGGGGCAGGGAGCCAGGGCAATTGTCTCTGCTGGAGGCAGCCCCTTGACTGTCCTGTCCTGTTGGGAGGCACAGCACCTGTGGGCTTGTGGGGAATTCTTTGGAGGGCCCCCCCCCGTGTGCTTCGGGGTGAAAGTCTCCAGCTGTTCAAGCTGCCCTGTAGTTTGAAGCAGCCCTGCACCGGCTGCCTTGCCCCGTGGTGCATTTCAGCCCAGGGTGGGTTCTTTCTGTATGGCTCTGCAGGCCTCTGGGTGAGGGACCTTCCTCTTCTCTCTGCTTGGCAGGCCCAGTGGCCCAGGCATTGGGGTTCCTTCTCCCCTAACAGGGCACAGTATCTGTCTGCCAGGTGTGGGTCTGTGACTTCTCCACCCTGCATCACTGTCCCATCTCCTCCAGCTGGAGAGGGATTCCCACAGAAGAGGGGCAGCATCTTCAGTGGGGCATGCTGACTGGACTCCCCTGGTGCTGAGTGTTATGTCCCTCTTTCCTCCTCTGCAGGAGCACCTTTCTATCCAAGTCAGCCAGTGTATCAGTCTGCACCCATCATAGTGCCTACGCAGCAACAGCAGCCACTCCCACCAGCCAAGCGCGAAAAGAAAACGGTAAGAGAGCTGGGGGCAGAGGCTGGAGACCCAGCAGGTCTCCCTGCCAGGCGGCTGCTTTCTGGGCCCCACAGTTGTTGTGTCCTGAACTTGAGGGGACTGTGTGTTCCATGGTTAGAGTGCAGCAGCTGGTGAGAATGCTGGTGGTCCCCCTTGCTAAGTCTTGTGGGAACAGGGTGCTCTTTGAGGACTTGAGCTACGGGGTGAGCTGCCTCTTGATCACCCCCTGCCAGGGTCTGAAGTGGGCACTGGGGGCAGCATGGCCAGACCAGGCACGGCATGTTGGCCCTTTGAGAAACAATCTGAGCAGAGTGACTTCAGGGACTTGGTTCCTCTCTCCCTCCAGATCCGTATCCGGGATCCAAACCAAGGGGGCAAAGATATAACAGAAGAAATAATGTCTGGTGGAGGGAGCCGGAACCCCACACCCCCCACCATCAGGCCCACGTCCACACCCACCCCTCCCCAGGTAACTGTGTGGAGAGGCTTGCTGGTGTATCTCCTGCTCTCCACCTTTGTTCTCTGTGTGCTTGTTGGCTGTGAGGCGGATGGAAAAGCTTGCTGCCCAAGAGGAGCTGGCCTTTGCGGGCACACTCCAATGGCTGTACTCCCCCCCCCCCCCCGCAGTCATGCTGCGGAAGGGGCATTCTGGCTTGGGGAGGACATTTTCCAGTCTTCTTCCTGTGCCTCCAGTAGAAGGCTGCTATGAGGCGCACCCAGAGGGAAGGGTGGTTGTGGGTGGTTTCAGCATCCCCCATGGGTCTCTCCTGTTCACCAGCCAGCAGGCGTGTAGGTAGCTGGAGAGTGGGCCACCTCTTCAGCTGGCCACACTCTGTCTCTCCAGGTGTGAATGGCGTTCTTTGTGAGCAGGGGAACTTGGCTTCTTTCCTCAAGGTTAGAGGGTTGGAAGGGATCCTGCCCCAGACTCTTGAAGCGGCTTGTGGTCCTTAGAGAGTGGCTACAGTGAGGGCCGGTCCACGCTCCTTCGCTGCTGCTTATAATGATGGCTTTTCTTTGCCCACCTCCTCACTCCCCATGTGCTTCTGGCCCCTCACTTTTGTTCCTCTTTCCCTCTGCATCTTCTGTTCCTCTCCGACCTGACTCTATCCCTGGATTCCATGTTTGTGTGTCTGCAGGCTCACTGCCATCCTTCTTTGTCCTTCCAGTCCCAGCAGCAGCTATCCAGCCAGGCCCCAGAGCACAGTCCTGTTCCAGGCGGGACAGTGGAGAGCGCTTCTCCTGCCAGCAGTAGCAGCAGCACCCCTGTCAGTGCAGCAAGTGACCTGAAGCCAGGTTGGTTTGCAGATCTCTTGCCCCTCCCCAAGGGGGTGGCCCTCAGGAGCAGAGAGCAGCACTTTCTCTGTTGCCAAGCCCAGTGCCAAGGCAAAGCTGCTAGCTTCGAAGAGTGCCCTTTCCCGTTCTCTGCCATCAAACATTAGCAGTGGCGAGCAGTCCAAGGCTCCCATCAGAGCCCTTTCTGAAGAGCACTCCTTGGAATGGAGGCTGTTTGGAGTGGGAGCCACTGCCACAGGTTGAGGGGGTGTGGTGGCTCTTTGCTGCCTGTCTGACTCAGAGGCCACTGCCCACTCCGGTGGCTGTGGGATAGTGGTCCCAGAGTGAAGGGGCATATGGTGGCAGCTGTGGAGGCTTGTTGCCAGGCTTTTAAATCTGCAGCGGGGTGGTGACCTGGCACTCCAGTGCTTGCCTGCTGGTCAGAGGGAGGGAGTCTGTGGCAAAGGCAAGCAGGGGTGGGTGTGATCCTTGCCCCTCCCCCACTGCCCAGACACGCTGCAAGCAAGTCAAATGCCGCAAACTAGGAGGACAAGGTAGAAGCCAGCAGGAGAAAGAGGAGCAGGAAAGTGTCAGCAGCTTGGCTGACTGGTGGCCTCCAGAGAGGAAAAAAGCCGAGGGGGAACAGCATGTGGCCTTACTTGGTGGTGGTACAAAGTTGGCCCTCTCCCAGCGACACCTCAGTGCCTGGTGAGCGGGATGACACAGGGAGCACTACTGGATATGCCAGGAAATATAAGGGGCAAGGCAGTGCTCCAGAAAGGTTGTTGGCAAATTGAGCCCTTGATGGCAAATCGAGCCAGGCGGTAAGAGGCTCCTTCAAGGAAAGGGGGGGGTGGTCCCTGGGCAGGTGAGGCAATCCTCACAGCGGCTGAGCAAAGGTCTGTGTGGGGGGGCATTCTTACTCACTTATTGAATTGGGTTTGCATCCCAGTTTGCACTGTGGTGGTCTACATCTGCACCCACAGGCGCAAACACTGTGTGTAAGGTTTCTGACTTCACAGACTTTTGGTCCTCACTGCTGGCATGCAGTCAGATCAGGCTTCTTGATCCTCAGCCAGCCTAGGAGCAGCACGTGTTTGCCTCGAGACAACCGTGGACAAGTGGGGCTGTGGCCTCCAGCCTCCCTGCACATATTGTTGGCAACTTGGAGCCCAGCAGCGATGGGACAAGTGGCCGTGGCCAGGGCAGTCTCTGTGCCTACCCAGCGGTGCAGGCCCCCCTGATTTTCCACAGCTGCGTTTGGAAGCCTGTGGTCATGAGCAGTGGTCATGAGCAGATGCCAGGCTAGCCTTGCGTCCTCCCCAAGAGGCTCAGGGGAGAAGTTTTACTGAGAAAAGGAGGGACGGACTGGTGCTGCTTCTGTTGTCTCCAAGGACTTGTGTGGAAGAAGAAGCAGGCGGATGGCCTGGAGCGGGTGCATGGGGGAAGCGGTGTGCTTCATCCAGTCTGAGCCGCCAAACAAGCCTCTTAACTCTCTCTTTTTCCATTTCTTCAGAAGAGAAGCCCAGAGCAGATCCAGTATTAATATCTCCTTCGCCTGCTCTCAAACCGGAGTCTACTGGAGAGAGAAAAGACCAACTCGATCTGGTAGCCGAGACCCTGCTCTCCGCCGAGGCCACCCCAGAGCTTCCCCTTGCTGCTGCGTTGCCCTCCCCAGTTGCAGTGGTTGCTGCTGCTCTTCCTCCTGGCAAAATGACATTTGCAACAGGCTCTGAGGATGGATGCACACTGGTGCCCGTGGCCCAGGAGGCTGCCCCACTTCCCAGCACCGCACCCTGCATGGAAGTGCTCGCCTGCCCCACTACGGATCTGACCAGTGTAGATGCCTGCAGCGAGCCCCCTAGACTAGTCTCAGTCGGGCTGCAGGCGACTGTTGGCATTAATCGGAAGAGTGAACTGAACGGAGTTGGTGACAGGGGAGCTGAGCCTGATGGTGTCGTTGAAGAAGTCGACCAAGAGGAGGGGCCTCTGCTGGCCGAAGAGTTGGAGAGCCTTGAGAGCTCGGAGGCAGAAGTGGCAGCCGCACCTCCTTCAGTTGCCACCGTTCCTGCTGCTGTGCTGCCGCCAGCGCCTCCCAGCCCTCCACATTCTCTTGCTGCTGCCGCTGCTACCACTCCCAGTCCGCCCCCGCCCCCTCCTCTCTCACTGCCTGGCGCCCCCCCTGCTTTTCAGGGGGATTTGGAAGAAGAGGAGGCCACAAGAACAGCCCTCGACAAAGACGCCCAAGAAGTGCTTGAGGGAGAAGAGGGGGAGGTGGATGGGCAGCCACAGGAGAGCACCGAGTCTCAGGGCTTGAACTCGAGGGCAGACCCCGGACCAGGTGAGCACTCCTGCCCATAAGGGTGGTGCAGGTTCTGCTCTTCCTGGAACAAGGGATCCAGGAGAGCTGTTGGGAGTGGGGTGGTTGCGGTTGGGAAGTAAAGGTGCTCTCAAGTAACCTGGTTCTTGCCTGCCACCTAGTGTAGCTTGGGAAGGAGGGGGGGGGTCCCAGCACAAAGTTCATTTAGGAAATGTCCACACTGTAAAAATGAGGTGAAGATGAATCTTGCCCGGACCTCCATTCTTCCAGTCCAGAGTGCCTGCTCAGGCAGTGCTTCAAATGCCAAGCTCCCACACTGGCAGCCAGCGTCCACTTACTTCGCCGTTCATGAAAGAGTGGCCAGAAGCTAAGGGGTTGCTGGGCCGAGAAGCAGAATTCTGTGGGAGGCACCTGTGGCTCTTGCTGCCCCATGAGCATTCAGCACCCAGGCAGGAGTCCTGTGACAGTTGCAGCTGTCTGTGGCTGGGAGAGGCTTGAGAGAGGCTGGCACCTGGTGGCTGCTTTGATGAAGGCCTCCCTCCCCTTGGTGGCTTGTGGAAACTGGAGGCTTTTGTGAGTAGGAGGGCTGTGTGTGCTGCTGCAGGACAGGCCTCATCATTTCCCTAGTGGGACAGGGGAGCCAGAGGTCGAGCGGCTCGAGGTTGAGTGTTGGGTGGAGTGTCAGGGCTCAGTGGCTGGCACCCAGAGGCCCTGGTGCACCAATGACCCTCCCTTGCTTCCTCTCTGCATTCTTTTGGGGTGCCTGCGGCATTAGAGCTGCATGTTGCTCAGTGGGCACCGTTTGCTTCAGCTGAACTAGATACAGCCCCTGCCACATCAGGCCTGTGAGACCTGCATTCTCAAAAGGGACTCTGAAGAGGGATGGGAGGACCAGGGGAGGGTCAGAGGTCTCCCCAGAGGGTGGTTCCCTTCCTCCGTTCCAGATCTGAGATTCTGTGTGTTTCAGGGAGACTTAGCAGGCCTTTAGGGCCTGCTCGCCAAGGCATCCAGGAATGGCAGCTGAGTACTTTGTGCTGAGAGAGCAACAGCAGTCACTGCTTAAGGCATGAAAAGCTTTTAAGTGTGAAAAGCTTGGTAGTGTCCCACTGCCACCAGCCCAGGTGTTTTAGAATTTCCCAGAAATTCTGGGAATTTCTGGGCAGACCCCTCTTTAGAGAATCATGAAATTCTTTAGGATCTTTATAAGGTTGCCCTTATAATCATGCTTACAGACACAAGTTGTCACTGATTCTCTGAATGAGGCAGAATAAAGCAAATAGAAGTTTAATACAATTTAAAAACTGAACAGAAAAGCAAGGCAACAGACTTGGAATTAGCACAACCAAACGGGCAGAACAAAACTATTTTTGCAAGTTAAAAACACAAAACATAAAGCCACCAAATGGTTGCACAATATAAAACACTTCAAACTCTATAAAACAACATGTACAATACAACAGTTACCAAAGGTTGTAGAATGATTGGCAAGAGAAAAGCCTAAAATTAAATTCCTGTGTCCCTGACTCACCATCAGAACCACCCTCTCCTCTTTCTCTCTGGCTTCCTGAGGATTTGTCCTCCAGTTGGGAACCATCTTATCTTCTAATTGAGTAACACGAATCCTCTACCTTTCGCTTCCCATTTAAAGGAACGTGCAGGGACTTCCCAGAAAGGAGAAGGAAAGGAAAACAAAGTCCCTAAAAGCCATACACCCCCAGGACACAAAGAGGAACTAATACACAACTTCACCACAAGGATAATTGCCGAGCCCTTCTGGGCCACCGTGCCCAGCTGGTGGGCCATTGGGGGGGGGTGTTGGGAGTAAGACGAGCCTGGCAGGTTGGAGGTCAGGTGGGATGTGAGAACCAGCAGAGCTGCCCTGGATGGGCCAGTCAGTCCAGAGAATCTGTAGGTCCTTCTAAGAGCGACAGGCTCACAAGGACAGGTTGAGCAGCGGCGACGGGATCTGCAACTGGGGTGCTCCCCCCCCCGGGTCATAGGTGCAGCACCCGCAGGCTTTCCCTCAATGCTGCCTCTTCTTTGGTTCCCAGGCAGACCTGTTCTCCCACTTCCTGAGTGGGAGAACACTTGATGTGGCGCCTTGCAGTATACTGATGCCTGAGCAATGGTGCTGGCCTATAGATTGGCATTGCCCTGAGTGCCAGGTGGACCTGGATATGAGGTGCTTCAGCATGCAGTCCCTTCTGTGGCCCCTTGACCAAGCAGGTCGTGAGAGCCAGCAGAAACTCCTCAGGGAGGAGGGCTTCATGCTCAGCCAGGTGTGGATGCTGAAGAGTGACCCTCCTTCCAGGGCCGAGAGCCTCTCCATCGCTGCAGCCTGAGCATGGGGGGGGGGGGGAGGTAGCTGTGCTGCAGTGCCCTTGTGGTCTGGGTGTGGCTGTCCAGAGGGTCTCTGCTCAAGGTTTCTGCTCAAGAGACCTCCAAGTTCTTGGTTGCTGGACCTGCCCCCCCCAAACAGCAGTTGTTGGAGTTGCACCCCCATGCCCATAACCTCAGCAAGGAGCTTGGCTCATTTTTGCAGCCTCAGCAGTCAGAAACAAAACTGCGCTCTAAAGGAGAGCCTGCCAGTCCTGAAGCCCTTCTCTGAGACAGAGACATAGAACTGTCTAGGTTGGCTGCTCTCTGGACAGGAAGGAGGTGTCCACAGAGACTGCATACTCTCCCTGTGTCCCAGCCTTCAGCCCTGGTCTGATTGTCTTCCAGTTCCCTTGCCCTTGGTGAGGAAAAGCAGGCAGGCATGTAGGTGAGTTTGTCCTGGCTTCCTCCAGGATTGGAGAATGCTTTGACTCTTGAGAGCCAGTGTCAAAGGTTTTTTCCTTCTGCTTCTCTGTGACTTTCTTTCGACTCTGAGAGAGAGAGATGGACACCTGGGGCTGTTTGCATTTGTGAGCTGGTAGTTACGAGATGGGAGACGAGAACAGGACGCAGGACCTCAGAGAATAAACTTTTGGGAGTTTTGTTCTGTGTGCTCCCCCTGCCACATCTGTGTATCGTCTTCTGCCATGCAGGAGGCAGCAGGGTCACCCCAACACTAGGTCACTTTCTCTGGAGTGCAGGGAGACATTTTGGAAGGGCAGCAGCGCTAGTTCTCATTCTAGTGGAGTCTTCTCCAGTACTTCCCCTACTGGTGGGGGGCCAGGCTGCCCATCTGAGAGGGGCCCTTGCCCGACTGTGGTCACATACATTCTCTCCGCCCTCTGTAGTCCTTTTAAGCTTGAGCAGTGGTGCCACTGCTCAAGACTTTCCTGTTCCCAGCACTGGGTGGATTCAACCGGTAACTCACAAAACTTGCTTTGTAGCCCAAACATCTGCACTTGCACCAAAGACGTGGAAGATACCAAAAGAGTGGAGCCCAGCCACCGAAGAGGGGGCGGAGGCTGAGCTGGAGGTAAGTAACACTGGGACTGCACGGTTTGGCCCCCAGAGCCCCTTGGCCAGTTCCCTCATGGTGGTTTCCCTCACCCTTCCCTTGCGGGGACAGCTTAGTGGAAGGGTACAATGTTGTCACCCAGTGTTCTGCTGGGGCTTTTAGTCAGTTCTGGCTGGGTGGAGTTGGTTAAAAAGTGAACCAGTCTTCTGAAACAGAGTTGGATCATTTGCAGGGAGTGGAGGTATGTTGAACTGGGGACTGCATGTTCCCTCGTGACTCCTTAACTCCACTGAGTTCTCCCTGACCCCCCCCCCCAGCCCTAACTTTCTGGCGTTTGTTCCAGATATGGTGGGCCTGCTGGGTGTTTGGGGTAGGGGAGTGGGGGCTCTTAGCGTAGCATAGTGTTCGCTGCTGTGTGGAAAGGGGTGTCATGTGTTGCTTCAGGCAAAAGGCAGCCCGGAAGCATATGATCGAAGCCAAGAGTGCGTTGTTGGACACAGGCTGCAGTGCTGAAGAGGGGGTGCCTGGCACTTGACAGAGAGAATGCAAATTCTGGTTTGGTCTCTCCTCCAGCTGAAAGCAACAGAAGAAGAACTTGGAAGTGACAGAATGCTTGAAGCTGAACCAGAGGCCGTATGTGTCAGCCTGTGCCCCGGGAGGGACTCACCCTCCGACCTCAAAATAACCAGAGTAACAGAAGAAAACGGAGAACAGGAAGGGGAGCCCATCCGTAATGGGGCCGAGAGCGTCTCAGAGGGCGAAGCAGGCGATGGGAGTTCAGTTTGCACGGAAAGCTCCAGTGAAGCCGCCACGTGCCAGTACAAGCTGCGTAGGTCTTCTCTTGGGCTGCTGCTGTTGGCCACCTGGGCCAAGCCTTTCGAAGACGGGAGGTTGCATGCTGGGGGTTGAAGGGAAGCTGGGGGTTGAGGCTCTGCTGCTGAAAAGGCTAACCACAGGGAGAGCCTTTTCAGCTGAGGAGCTCCTGAACCCCCAGGGCACATGGGCAGCTGCCTCCAGCGTGTCAAGGTTTTCTTCCTGCCCTTGTTTCTCAGGATGCTGCACTGACCAGAGGTGGGGGGGGGGCTGCAATTCCACAGACTGTGAGCAAACCTGTACTTTGTGCAGAGGAGGGCCTGGCTCTCCTTCCAGAGTGCCCCTGGCTGGGTGGACATTTGCTCCTCTCCAGCTCTCTTCTCTGCATCCAGTGCAGAAAAGCTACCATTGCTTAGCCAGAGTTGGCCTTAGGAGCTGCAAGGCCCAATTGGAAACACCGTTGCAGGGCCCCCCTCTAATTTTGTAGGGACCTTCTACTAATTTTTTTAGCTCTTAGCTTGATTGGAGCCACAACAAGAAAAAATCTGTTACTTCTGTGCAAGTGGTGAGGACTCTTGTACTTTTAGTGATGGTGCAGAATAGGTGCCTGAGATATAACGAGGGATGAGGGAGCGCACACCCATCCCGCATCATTCCTCAAATCTCACCCATTGCTGCTCTGTCCACAGCAGCCTGCTCCGGAGCAAAATGGGGGAGAGAATGGTACTGGGAGCTGCAAGGGCGGGGAAAGAGCGAGGCATGATGTTGCTGCTTGCATGGCATCAATTTTGAACCAATTAGAAGCAGCAGTGGGTGAAAAGGCAGTGCGGGGGCCCCCATCATGCACAGGGTCCAATTGGGCAAAATCTTCCCAATTACCTAAAAGGTGGCCTTGTATTCAGCAGTGGCCACCCTGGAGCCTCTTGATTCTGTGTTGTGCTCTAGTAGTCCTCGTGGCTCCAGGTGTTGTCTCCCTGGAAGAGCACTTTTCTCACTTGTGGTTTCATTCCTGGCATCAGCGTCATGCAAGACTGATGCACCTCACTCTGCTGAGCCCACCTGGCTTTCTGTCCATGTGCTGGTCTGTCTCCAATGCCTGATCTTGTTGAAACAATTGCCTCCAGCTCGCTGGGAAGCGACTCTTGTGTCTTCCAAGCTATAGGGTGTGTTCAGATAAACCACACACTGTGCAGATGACACTGTGTTTCACCATCTGTTGTTGGCACTCTGGCTTGTGGAACACAGCAGACACGATGTCTCCCTAAATGTGATGAGAGTGGGTGGGTGCATTTGTTCCTAGTGGTGAGATAAACGGGGGATTCCATGTGGGGGAAGCCAGATTCTACAGGAAGTGTGTGAAGGCAGGTGCCAGGGTGTGAGGGGAAGCGCAGCATGGCCAGTGGCCCAGTCCTGAGGCTACCAATGTCATTACAGAGCAGTGGAAGCCCCTGGACTCTGAAGGGAAGAAGCAGTATGACCGGGAGTTCTTGCTGGACTTCCAGTTCATGCCCGCCTGCATCCAGAAGCCGGAGGGACTGCCCCCCATCAGTGATGTGGTCCTTGACAAGGTCAGGAGCCAAACTCTACACCAGGGAGAGGGCAGAAGTTGGGTGGGGTGGGTGGGGTTGCTGGAAAGTTGGGCATGGTCTTGCTCCATGGAGGAAGTGAAGAGGAGGTGCTGTGGATCCTGGGCTTGGTTACAACCAGGGGACAAGAGGTGGGGCTGGCAGGCAGCAGGTATGACGACAAGGAGGAGAAGACTGGTGTGACTCCCCCCATAGTTTCTTCCGGCTGCACACTTCAATGGCAGGGAGCCCCCAGGACTGCTGGTACTCACACTTCCTCCCTCTCTGGCAGCCTTCTCTGTCATCTCCCAGGCAGGTTGTGCCAGCTGTGTGTTCTTCTTGGCGTTGGCAGCTGTTCTTGAAACTCCTCAAAAGTGTTGCCCAGACTGGCTGCAGCGTGACTGTCCGGAGCCTTTGTGTTTTTCTGTCCATACAGATTAATCAGCCAAAACTGCCTCTTCGAGCTTTGGACCCCCGCATATTGGCACGGGGTCCAGACTTCACTCCAGCATTTGCTGATTTTGGAAGACAGCTCTCCAGTGGACGGGGCACCTCTGTGAGTGTGAGTTGCTCCCAGGCTTTCAGTGTTCACAACGGCCTTTTGCCTCCCTTTAGACAAGCCAAAGTCTGCAGCGAGCAACATCCTCAGGCACAGCTCCTCAGCAGTCAAGCGGGGGGGGGGCGGTCTTCTTGTTCTGCCTGTCCTCTGCCAGGCACTATGCCTTCACTGCTGTCGCTGCCCTTTGGTTGGCGTCTGGGTCCCTTCACCTCTGTTCATGTCCATCCCCTTTACATTCTCCTGTCTTCCTGTCTACAAATCCTCCCTTCTTTTCCCTGGCTCTGGTTGGCTGAAAAATGGTGACTTCACTTCCCTAGGAGCCAGTGGGCTGCTTTCTGTGGGAGGCCTGCTGGCCTGGGTCATCCAGCCTGGCAGCCTGCAGATCCCACTGCATGGAGTGGGTTCCCTTGAGTCCCTCCTGCCTGTGACTGGTGGGTAGGAGGGGATTCCTCCTGGGAAGCAGGGAGTGGAGTGGTGGCGTGTGCTGCTGGGCCTGAGGAAGAGAGCCATTCTCTTCGGGGGGGGGGGGGGGTCTGGGGTGGAGTTTGGAGTCCAGAGCTGCATTTCCTTCCAAGGCCACAGCACCATCCTGTCAGGGTGCAGGGCAGTCCTGGCTCCTCCATGGCTGTTATTGACGGTGCCTGCTTGGGAATGGAGAGGGGCAAGCACAGCCTGCTGGCAACATCACCTTTTTCCCTCTTCCTTTCTGCAGGCTTGCAAAATGCAACCCGCAGCCGGACTACAGTCCCTCACTCGGTGTGGCCCCCCAGCCTGCCCTCTGCTGGTCTCAACTCACCCGTCAGTGAGGAATCTGCCGCTAGGGGTAAGCCATCCTGCCCCCTCCCCCACATCTTTGAACCTCTTTTCATGAATACTTCTCTGCCGTCCGCCACCTGGAGCACGGAACTACCACAGGGAGGGCACTGGCCTTGCGCAGTATTCCCCCACCCCACCCCCAGGATGTCTCTGGTGCTGGGTTGGACACCGCCCACAGAGGGCACATTCGGACTTTGGCCTGACTGGAGCTACCCAGGTCTGCTCTGGCCATCTAGTGTTGCCCAGGTCAGCCTCACTTTGGTTTTGGTTTGGAGCTGTCAGTGCACTGTATGCACTTGCGCCCCAAACAGCGGCAGCATCTTCATTTTGTGTTTCTGAAAGCAGCTGCACTTTCCCGTCTTTGCCTTGGCATCCAGCACTGCTCCTCACTTGAGAAATGCCTTTCATTTTTTTAAAAAAGGGTGTCAGGTGAGGTGAACCACCAAAAGCCACAGAGCCTGGGTTCTGTGCCAGGTCGCTGTGCACTGGCCACAGAGCCTGGGTTCTGTGCCAGGTCGCTGTGCACTGGTCAGCCAGCTCCCTGGGTCCTTCACCATTTCACCACACCTCTTGCGTCAGCCGGTCTTTCTGTTCCTTGCAGTCTGGTCCTGGAGAGAGGCCTCCTTCCTCGGCTCACAGCAGCTGCTTTCCTCCCAAGGCATGGTGGCCCTGGCGCTGGGGTTTATTTTCTATTGGGGAGGACTGCCAGGAAGGGAGTGCTGCCATCAGAGGGCCCGTCTGATGACAGAACTGGTAGTGAGCTGCCGCAGAGGCACGCCTGACTTGGGAGATTCCTGGGTCCAGCTACAGGAGGTTGAGGGTCTTTGCCTCTGGTGCAGGGAACCAGGACAGGAAGGTCTTTTGGGGGTGGCCATGGAAGACTGTATTGGTCGGACAGGAGTGAGGAACCAGTGTTGAGGT
Source organism: Tiliqua scincoides (assembly GCF_035046505.1). Classification (NCBI taxonomy): domain Eukaryota; kingdom Metazoa; phylum Chordata; class Lepidosauria; order Squamata; family Scincidae; genus Tiliqua; species Tiliqua scincoides. The sequence continues at coordinate 2,469,803 of NC_089829.1, forward strand.
GGTGCCTTTGCTCTTTGGTACTGTGTGGGGATACAATGTCCCAGCGCCTGCGTCTCCAGTGCCCTTCTGTAGCAGAGCAGGCACCTCTCTGCTCGAGGGAGGAGACAGCCTGGAGTGCCCAAGTTGTCAGGCTCTGCTGTCTTCAGGGCATCCCTTGATGGGTGAAGGGAGGGAGCTGCAAAAGCAGGATGCTTAGCTAAAGCTTCCCATGGGTGGGTGGGGTCGGGCTTATGGAGAGGTACCTGCTGCTGCCCTCTGTAGCTGAAGGGGGAACAGGATTCCCCCAGAGCAAGTGCTGCAGTGCCAGGTCTTCTTGGCAGCAGTGCGGGGAGGGGCGATTGAGTGCTCAGGTATCGAGAGCCACTTGGCTTCTCTGTCCTACATGTCACAAAGCTGCAGCAGGGCAGCCTAATGGAAGCACTGTGTGGCTCCAGCCAGTATCTTGAGCCAAGTGCCCCATCACTGGGCATCAGAGTGTGGCTTGACACCGGAGGACAGTGTGCACAAAGCAGTCTGGCCGGGGAACTGGATGCTGTTCTTGGCACCAAAGACAGCCACTTGCTGTTTGGAACAGGGCTGCTGTCAGGACCTAAGTCCTTGGGTGTCTCCTCTCTGACTTGGCTTTTGGGACAGAACTTGGCTGTGGGTGTCTCTTCTTTCTCACTGGAAAAGTGAAGTGAAGAGCTCCGGTGCAGTTTGCTTTTCTGAAAGGGGCAGGACCAGGGAGATTACAGGACCCCAAAAATGACCTCCCAAAAAGCACCTAGTCCACAGAGCAAGAGGAGCTTTTTGCAAGCTAGAAGAGTGAGATGTGAATGCACTCCCCCAGGCCTCCTGTGCCTTGGCACTGTCCTGGCAACGGGCCTTGAGTGGTTGGTCGCAGCCAGGCTTGGCCCAAAGAGCCCCAAGGTCTGTGTGGGGTGTGATTGTGGCGGGGGGGGGAGACAGGCTGCTTCACCCACACCTTTGTGCCCTGCTGGAGCGTGTGACAGTGCAGCAAACTTGCATTTCCAGGGGGGGTAATGTTTGGGGGGTGGGTTTTTGTTGTAGCTCTTGAACGTTGGGCCGCGGAGATCTCAGCCAGGTCAGAGGCGGGAGCCACGGAAGATCATCACCGTTTGCGTCAAAGAGGATGTCCACTTGAAGAAAGCCGAGAATGCCTGGAAGCCAAGCCTGAAGCGTGAGACGCAAGCTGAGGACCCTGAGAGCATCAAGACTCAGGTGAGGCAAGGCACAGCTGGGGGGTTCTCACCTGGATGCCAGTTAGGTTCACAGTTGAAGAGGCCAGCCGTTGCTGTCTGTCAGATTGCATCAAAGAGACCAGACAACCTACTACCTCTTGGCCAAGCGTCTTTCCTGCACTGTTTTCCTTGGGTAGCTCTGCCTTTGCTGTGGAGGGGGGAGAAGTGTCTCCACTAAGCCCTCCCGTGCCTTAGATCTTCTTGTGCTCCGCAGCACCACAGCGCAAAGGGTCCTCCTTGAGTTTTTGCTGTCTTAGAACTTTGCCATCTGCTACTTTCCCTGCTCGCCTCTCCCCTTCCATCCTGGAACTGCAGCCACTTGTCCAAGCTGCCCATCGCTGTTCGGGGGTCCTCTGGTGTTTGTGGCAGACCCCTGTCTGCAGCCTTGCTGCACTAACATGCTCTGGATGCCAGGAGAAGCCGTCTTGGGTCTCTTTTGTTTCACTTCCCAAGGATCTGGTCCCCTCTTGCCTTATCTTGGCCTTTCCTCTGCCTCAGGAGCTGTTCCGCAAGGTTCGGAGCATCTTGAACAAGCTGACACCGCAGATGTTCAATCAGCTGATGAAGCAAGTGACTGATCTGACTGTTGACACGGAAGAGAGATTGAAAGGTGTCATCGACCTGGTGTTTGAGAAGGCCATCGACGAGCCGAGCTTCTCAGTGGCCTATGCTAACATGTGCAGGTGTCTTGTCACGGTAAGGATGACGTGGGGGGCGGTCAGAGAAATGTACTGACCAATTTAGTGTGCCTGTATGCACGTGTGTCCCTCTCAGCCAAACGGTTCCCAGAGCAGCAGGAGCAAGGAGCAAGAAGTGGCTCTCGCTGATTTCAGGAGACACTAGCAACAGCCCCAGGGTGGGGAGAGAGGACTTGGCTGTGATGACTTGAGACCCTTGTTCTTTGCCTGCAAGCAGGGAGGGTCCCTGCTTGCAGCAGGTCACAAGGAGGGGAGCTTGGAGGAGGCTGCCTTGCACCAGAGTGTGGCTGGTCTGTAGCAGTGGTTCACCTTCTCCTCCCCCCCATGCGGCTTTACCATGTCTTGGCCACAGCTCAAAGTGCCCATGGCAGACAAACCCGGCAGCACGGTCAACTTCCGGAAGCTGCTGCTGAATCGCTGCCAGAAGGAGTTCGAGAAGGACAAAGCAGATGACGATGTCTTTGAGAAGAAGCAGAAGGAGCTGGAAGCGGCAGTGATGGTGAGCCTCCAGGAGCACTTCTGCAGAGAGGGAGGCACTGGTGGACTGGCTGCTCTGGGCAGGAAGGCAGCAGGCTGAGGTGGCAGGCTTGTGGCTTGGAGAGTCTTCTCACATGCCTGATTCCCAGTCACCTCCCTGTCCTGTCCTGCAGCCTGAGGAGAGGACTCGGCTTCATGATGAGCTGGAGGAGGCCAAGGACAAGGCCCGGCGGCGGTCAATTGGAAACATCAAGTTCATCGGGGAGCTCTTCAAGCTGAAGATGCTGACAGAAGCCATCATGCATGACTGCGTGGTGAAGCTCTTGAAGAACCACGATGAGGAGTCCTTGGAGTGCCTCTGCCGCCTGCTGACCACCATTGGCAAAGACCTGGACTTTGAGAAAGCCAAGGTAAGAACCTCTTGGACGTGCCCAGGAGGTGGCTGTCAAAGCCCCCTTGCAAAAGGAGCTGGAGTGTGTGCAGGTTGAACTGAGCTGGTGAGGGCTGATTGGGAGAAGGGCTGGAGCTATGTTGGCTCCATAGTTCAGGGTCCATGGGAAAAGTGGGTGCTGGGCTGAGAGGAGCCAGGACAGGACTGAAGAGATGATCAGTGTTGCACTGCCCTCTTGGAAGTGCAGTGGGTGTGGCTTTGGTCAGCCTGTGTCAAAAAGGGCCAGCAGGTAAGGCCGTCTATGAGTTTGGGGCCCCTTCCCTGCCAGAAAAGGTGAAGAAGCATTCAGAGCAGAGAGCACAGATGGCCTAGAGATGCATAGCATTGGGAGACAGGGAGCATAGAGAGAAGCGTTTCCCCCTGCATAAGACTTAGAATTCACGGGCGTCCATTAACCCCGACTGCTGCACAGTGCAGTATCAGTGTGTGGAACTCTCAGCCACAGGTTGGGTATTGATATCCTGAAAAGTAGGTGAGGCCACTTCAAGGAGGGCTAGGTCAGTGGCTTCCAGCCCTGGTGGCTGTGCAGAGCCTCCCAGCTTCCGAGGGACCTGCTTTTGCATACACACTGCTGGGCAGATGAGTAGCAGGAGGGGGCTGTGGCACCAGCAGGAAGGAGGCTTCTGTGCCAGCTGGGCCCCTGCTTGGTGTAAGCCAGCAGCCTAGGCTCCTGCTGGGTGGTGTCTGGGCTGCATGTCGGCTACCGCTGAGAGCTGCTGTGTGTTCTAGCCTCGAATGGACCAGTACTTCCATCAGATGGAGAAGATTGTGAAAGAGAGAAAAACCTCCTCTAGAATCCGGTTTATGCTTCAGGATGTCATAGACCTCAGGCAGGTATGTGCCTGGCAGGGGAGCTGCCGCCACAATAGTGAGTGCTGAATCTACCCAGGCTGCAGAGCCTGGCTGTTCTCAGGCTTGGTTTGAGACTCGAGGCGCTTTCCTCCTGTCCGATGGGTGGATGGCTGCAAAAGGGTTGTCCTGAGTTTTGCAGCTGACGTGGGTTACGTTCCAGGGATGGAATTACAAGCAGCTGCTCTCAGTACTGCCCTTGGAGTGCCTTTCCACAGCCCATGTCTGGGCTGCACTTTCAGTGGCTGCTTCACAGCACCCCCAAAGGAGATGGGAGGAATTTCCATCAGCGCTGACTGCTGTGGGATGCCCCCTTCAGGCCCTGCTTTCTCGTCTTCCGTAGTGCAACTGGGTCTCGCGGAGGGCGGATCAGGGGCCCAAGACGATTGAGCAGATCCACAAGGAAGCAAAGATTGAAGAGCAGGAGGAGCAGCGGAAAGTACAGCAACTGATGACCAAAGAGAAGAGGAGGCCTGGTGCGTCCCTGGAGCTTCAAGTGTGGGGCCTTCCGCCAGGCTGCCTGCTATGCACACAAGCCGGGGGGGGCGGGTTCTGCCCAGGGTTCTGGGTGACTCTGGAGGAAACTGGCAGCGCCACCCTCTGGGCCTGGGTGCTGAAGCACACTTCTCTGTATTGCTCATTGAGGGCTAGGAGCTGGAGAGTAGCCTCATCTGGGGTGATGTTTGCAGGCAGGGAGTGTAGGTTGCTGCGCGTGGGGGGCAGCAGTGCATGTGCTGCAAAGAAGCCTCCTAAAGATTCTGCCCCAGGTGGCTGCAGGGGGGGGGGGAGGACATTGAGGAGGGTACTCAAAGGCAGCTCTGCTTTTTAGCTGCCAGCAGCAGAATGAGGAGAGGCACCTTCTTTCTTCTGCAGGCATCCAGAGGGTGGAGGAGGGTGGCTGGAACACTGTGCAGGGGGCCAAGAATAGTCGCGTGCTGGACCCCACCAAGTTCCTTAAGATCACCAAGGTACGTGTTGAGGAAGTGGAGTGCCTGGTGGAGGGCTGAGGGGAGACTGGTTCTCACTTCTCCCAGCACTTGACCCCTGGGTGCTTGCTCCAACCAGAGGGGCCTCCCATCATGGAGAACCAGAACCAAGAGAGGGGAGAAAAGACAGTGCCCTCCTCCCCCCGGCTGGCCTGATTTGAACCCTGTCTGTTGCAGCCCATGATAGATGAGAAGATCCAGCTTGTGCCTAAAGCCCAGTTGGGCAGCTGGGGGAAAGGCAGCAGTGGCGGGGCCAAGGCCAGCGAGATTGGTGAGTGGAGGGCTCCTGGCACATGCTTGGGGGCATTTCTGGGGCGTGGAATATGCAGCTGCTGCCAGGCACTTCTGGTCCTCCAGAGTGCTCCCCCCTGGACTGGGTGAGCACTATGCTTTTTCTCCATCCTACATCAGTAACAGTTCTTCACCCAGGTCCAAGTCCATGACCTGCCAGCACTTGTTCAGATTAGCATTGTTTTCCTCCCGCTACTGCTGCTCTGCAGCCCACTCAAGCTGCTTGCTCCCTCCCTTCCCCCCCCCCCCCAGCTGCTCAACCATCCCCCTGGCTTCTGGGATTTCACCAGACAGTACTGGACATGCTCTGCAGCCTTAAAGACTAGGAACAGCTGCTTTGAAAAGTCACCCAGGTTCCTAGGCTGGGTTCAGTACTGGCCTGGGGTGGTTGAACATGCCCCGTCCTACTTGTAGCATCCCTTACTTCAGGAGAACTTGGCCTGCCTCTCTCTCTCTCTCTCTCTCTCTCTCTCTCTCTCTCTCTCTCTCTCTCTCTCTCTCTCTGTGGCTCCCCACCTCTCAGTCAGGCCCCCCATTAACACCTGTCTTTGTCACCAGCCATCTCCAAAAAACCACTGGCTCGCAACAGGCTTCCAGGGGCCTAGAGATTGGGGTGTTTTCCCCTGCCGCCCACTAGGAGGCAGCAGCTTCCTTTGAAGGAAGACCTGGGCAGGGCACAGGGGGCTCCAGCAGTTCACAGGCAGCTTAGAGATGGCCATTACTCTCCCCCACATCCTCTTGCAGATTCCTTACGACCAAGTGCCACTAGTTTGAACCGGTTCTCTGCACTGCAGCCTCCTGTGCTGTCCGTGTCTGCCTCAGCCACATCCTCCGAGCTGGACTCTCGCAGGGCCTTAACTAGGTAAGTGTCAGGCAGTCCAACTTGGCTTCTTTTGTCCTTGCGCCTTCTCTCTTTCTCTCTCCTTGAGGTGTTCAGTACCTTCAGAGGGGCGAGGCTGAATATAAGGATCCCCTGTGCATGTAATGTTAATGTGCTTCATGAAAACAGACAGGGAATTAATAACCTTTCAGATAAGCTGCTTCTTTCCTGTCTAACACTTGCTGCCTGAGCTTGGCTTGCCATCTCTGGAATTCCTGAGGCGAGTGAGCTGGTTTGAGTGGTGACCGGGTAAGAGATCTGCCCATGAAATGTCTTTCCATCCATAGTCGTGGGAGCACTGGCAGAGAGAAGAATGACAAGCCACTGCCCTCCTCAGCCTCCCGCCCCAACACCTTCCTGCGGGCCAGCGTTGGCAGCAAAGAGCTTCTTTTGGACAACCAAGCGCAAGAGGAGCAGCGGAGGGAGATGCTGGAGACAGTGAAGCAGCTCACGGGCGGCCTGGAGAGCGACCGGCCCAGCACAGAGATGGAGAGGAGCAAAGTCAAGGACATGGGTGAGCCACCTTGCCGGTCACCAGCAAGAGCCCCTCCCCAGCCAACTGGGGTCCACATGACTTGGGATAGGTCTGTTGGGTGTGCTGAATGGCCGCTCCATGGAGCTTGTGCACCTTGGGCACATCTATCCCTTTTGAGTTCATCACTGATCAGATGTCCTTGATGAACCAGCCACAGGATGAGTGCTGTCACCTCTGGCCTGAAGGACAGGGTGTGTGGGGTGCAGCCAGTGTTTGGGGAAGGACCATTTTAGAGTTAAAATTCAGCCTCCTGCCATTCCTTGTAAACTAAGGCCCAGGAACTTAGAATTTTTGGTAAGGAAGCCAGGTGGAGTTCTGTTTTTCACAAAGTTAAATCAGAAGGAGGATGAATGCATCCCAACAACTACTGGTTTTACTTGAGCTAATGGCACAGTCCACCCCAGCTGTCCTCCTGGCTTGGTGGGGTGCTCAGGTCAGTGAGAGAGAGCTTCCTTGGTCTCAGCTCTGGGTTTTTCTTTCCTTCCATTGCCTGAACAGTCAAACCTGAAATCTCCACATTGCCTATCCAAGAAAAGCCCACGTTGTCAGGAGAGGAAATGGAGAGAAAGTGCAAATCGATCATTGATGAGTTCTTGCACATTAATGATTACAAGGTATGGAGGACAGCAGCCCCTCAGAAGGGGCCCAAGCAGAAACCCAGCATGGGTTACTCTCCCTGGTAGGGGTGGGGGTCACATAGTGCAAGTTAGTGGGATGCACAGCACATCAGAATGCCAATACCCACAATCTCCCCCTCCTGGTTTTGTCTAAACAGGAAGCAATGCAGTGTGTGGAAGAGTTGAGCGTGCTGCGCGTGCTGCCCCTCTTTGTGCAGGTCGGAGTAGAATCCACCCTCGAGAGGAGCCAGATCACCAGAGATCACATGGGTCATTTGCTGTATCAGCTGGTGCAGTCAGAGAAGCTAAGCAAGCAGGACTTCTTCAAGGGGTTGGTAGTGTCTGGCCAGGGGAAGAGAGCAAGAACATTTCTTGTTGTGGGCATTCTCAGCAGAATCTGAAGACCTGGGGCTGCCTGCAGAAATGATCAGGGGCTTCCCTGAGAAGACATGGGAGTAACAAGCTGGTTTCTTCCTTAGATTTGTGGACACCTTGGAGCTAGCAGATGACATGGCTATCGATATCCCGCACATTTGGTTGTACTTGGCTGAGCTGGTGACGCCCATGTTAAAAGAAGGAGGAATCTCTATGAGAGAACTTCTGACGTAAGCACTTTGCTTTTCTCTAGGGGAGCCTGAGCTGGCTGTGGGTGAGCCACAGCTTATGTGTCAGCCATGGCGGAACAAAACTGCTTCGGAAACTGGCAACCCATGACATCCCCTATGTGCCTACCTGTGTCCACTGAGGAGGCTCTGTTGCACCTGTGCCACTAAAGGGGTTGAGCCACCGGGCCCCCTTGGTTGCTCTGATTCTGGCTGATTCCAGAGATAAGTGGATTGGGGGGGGGGGTTTCCATAGCAGAGAAGTGCAGTGTTCCTTTGCAGCAGCTGCTGCCATTTTGTTTCTCTCCTGTTGCAGAGAATTCAGCAAACCCTTGCTTCCTGTGGGAAGAGCCGGCATCTTGCTTTCTGAAATACTGCACCTTCTATGCAAACAAATGGTAGGTAGGACAGGCCCCACTTGCAGATCTGCAGGAGCAGAGAACGGCGTTTGGGGTATGTGGGAAGTTGGCAGCGGAAGAGTGCAAGCTGCTTGCCAGGGTGCCCAAGGCTGCTTCCCCAGGGTCGACTCTGGAAGACCCCTGGAGCCTGGGTGAGCTCCCAGCTGCTGCTTGGACAGAGGCCAGAGATCTTTCCATAGCCAGTGGCAGGCTGGTTGGGGCTAGTACATAGGATTCTGGAGCCCTCCTGAGAGAGAAATGGGGATGACTCAAGGCTGCTGGGCCCCCTTGGTTGCTCTGACTCTGGCTGATTCCAGAGATAAGCAGATGGGGGGTGATCACTGCAGCACTTGTGGGCTCGAGCACTTGCCCTTCGCTTGTCACAGCTGCATGAATTGCTTTGTGTGCTAGAGCCATAAGAAAGTGGCAGCCTTATGGAGGGAGGCTGGCCTCAGCTGGAAGGACTTCTTGCCTGAAGGGGAGGATGTCCATGCTTTCCTTGTGGAGCAGGTGCGTTGAGTTGGGCCGAGAGCCGGTGTGGTCATTTTGGCCTCTCTGAGGATGCAACAGGTGGTCTCGGACTGCCAGGGTGTTGGAGAGGGTGTGTGGTGCCTCCCAGCCAGACTGGGGGGGGGGGAGCAGTGATGGCCCCTCTCTGCTCACATCAGGGCATTACAGAGTGGCGGCTTTCTGAGAAGGGCCAGTGTGGGTGGCTGCGAAATTTGGCTGGCCAGTCTTTCTTCTAAGCTGCTGCTGCTCCAACTCTTGTCATGCTGCAGAAGTTGGACTTCACTGAGACAGACAGCTTTGGTTCTTCAGAAGCACTTTCCAAGAAAGCCCTCTCTGCTGAAGAGCTGAACAAGCAGCTGGAGAAACTCGTGACAGAGGACAAGGCGAATGATGAGCAGATCTTTGACTGGGTAGAGGTACACACCCTATTGCCACTGTTATTTTAGCAGCTAGGGCTGCAGTGGGATCCAGCCGCTTTGTGAGCAGCTCTCTCCACTCCTGGTGCATTCTGAGTACACAAGAACAGCTCCACTGGATCAGGCCATAGGCCCATCTAGTCCAGCTTCCTGTATCTCACAGCGGCCCACCAAATTCCCCAGGGAGCACACCTGATAACAAGAGACCTGCAAGGCCTCCTGGGAATTGTAGTTTAAGAACATAAGAACAGCCCCACTGGATCAGGCCATAGGCCCATCTAGTCCAGCTTCCTGTATCTCACAGCGGCCCACCAAATGCCCCAGGGAGCACACCAGATAACAAGAGACCTGCAAGGCCTCCTGGGAATTGTAGTTTAAGAACATAAGAACAGCCCCACTGGATCAGGCCATAGGCCCATCTAGTCCAGCTTCCTGTATCTCACAGCGGCCCACCAAATGCCTCGGGGAACACACCAGACAACAAGAGATCTGCATCCTGGTTCCCTCCCTGCATCTGGCATTCTGACGTAGCCCATTTCTAGAATCAGGAGGTTGCACATGCGCATCATGGCTTGTAACCCGTATTGGCTTTTTCCTCCAGAAATTTGTCCAATCCCCTTTTAAAGGCATCTAGGCCAGATGCCATCACCACATCCTGTGGCAAGGAGTTCTGCCAGCCACGCGAACCCCCTCCTTATGCTGGGCTGTGCTCAGCAAAGTTCAGATGAGCCCTTGGGGGTGGTCTCTAGCTCAAGGGCATCAGGAGGGCATCTTGCAGGAGCAGGCACCAGTGTGGTGCAGAGGGGCTGGATTGCAAGGTGGGAGGGGCCTCTTGCCCTGTCTGTCCTGTGCCCAGTTGGGGCCAATCTTGAATGAAAGCCATCTTAAGGTGTGAGCTTGACCAGAGGACTCCTGCAGCAGTGGGCTCTCTGGAAGGGGTGTGGCTGTACTTTTTAACATCTGTTCTCGATTTCAGGCAAACCTAGATGAAGGCCAGATGAGTTCACCTACATTCCTTAGAGCTTTAATGACAGCAGTTTGTAAAGCAGCCATTATAGGTGAGTGACAACTGGGAAATCTGCACCAAGCACAAGGCACTTGACCCTGAGACGAGAGTGGCCACAACAGGGTAGGCGGGGCAACCTTCTGTCCCAACCTTCTGTCGGATTTCACCTCTCGATGCATGGATGGTGTGTGTGTGTGTGTGTGTGTGTGTGTGTGTGTGTGTGTGTGTGTGTGTGTGTGTGTGTGTGTGTGTGTGTGTGTGTGTGTGTGTGTGTGTGTGTGTGTGTGTTAGTCTTGTTTCCTGAGCCTGAAACCTCCTGGGTGCAATTGGTTGGTTCATAGTCAGCACCATCTTTGCTGAGTTTTCTTCTGTGCAGACTTGCTGATGTGTTTGATGCTTCCCCTCTTTTCAGCGGACAGTTCTACCTTGCGAGTTGATACTGCTGTTATTAAGCAGAGAGTGCCGATCTTATTGAAGTACCTGGACTCGGACACAGAGAAGGAGCTACAAGCACTTTACGCATTACAAGCATCCATAGTAAAACTTGATCAGCCTCCCAGTAAGTGTGTGGTGCATGTGCTGGGGGCAGGGCAGAGGGAGAGTTGCCTTGTCGTTCTATAAGCACATCTGGCTGTACCAGGGCAGTGTGGCCAGGGTGGTTGTCCCCATTTCAGTCTGTCATGTTTCCTCCTCAGTCATATGAGACCCAAGATAGTGGAGGCATAGGAAGCTGCCTCTTGGTGACCAAGTTGGACTCTTGGCTCAGTACTGCCAGCACAGACCAGTAGCAGCTCTCCCAGGTTTCCCGTGCAGGGGTCTCTTCCCAGCCCTTCAGGGAGAATGCTGCCAGGGGTGAGCCTGTGGCCTTCTGCATGATGAGTGAAGGCCTCTCTCGCTGATGCAGAGGACATGGCCATCTTTTCAGCAGCTTGGATGGCGATGTAGAGGAGGTGCTCATCATATTTGCATATGACCTCTGGATTGGTTACTAATAATACCTGGAAGGCAGGGACCAAAAGACTGTCTTGGCAGGTTGAAAACTGAGCCATGCAAACAGAATGAACTTCAGCAGGGATGAATGTAAAGCTCTGCATTTGGGTAGGGAAGACCAGAAGAACCAAGATGACACTGGGGGCACCTGCCTGGGCGGTAGTGTGTGTGAGGTGTGTGAGCAGATCACAAGTTAAACATGAGCAGGGGGTATGATGCGACAACAGCAAAGGAGACAAATGTGATTCTAGGCAACATCAGTGGAGGTCTAGTTGAGAGAAGGGCTGGTCCTGCTGTCCTCTGCTTTAGTCAGGTCCCAGCAGAAATGTTGTATCATGTTTTGGGAGCTGCAGTTTAAGAGGGACATTGATAAACTGGGGGAGGGTCCAAAAGAGGGCAGTAGAGATGTACAGGGGCTGATGGAGGTGGGCATCTTCATCTGGAGAAGAGATGGCAGAGGGACGACATGGCGAGTGCAAGTATCTGAGGGGCTGGCAGGCGGGAGATGGGACAGGTTTGTTCTTACCTCAGCGAAGCCAGGCGACAAGAACAATCTGCCTCGGGGGGGGGCAATCGACTCCCCAGGGTTGAAGGCCTTGAAGCAGAGCCTGAATGTTGTCGTCAGTTGTGGTTGGCCTGTGTTGATTGGCAGGGGCTTGGACTCAGGGACCTTATCAATCCCTTCTAGTCCCACAACTCCCTAGAGGTCTCCTTCAGTTCTTTAGACCAGTGGTTCTCAAACTTTTAGCACTGGGACCCACTTTTTAGAATGAGAATCTGTCAGGACCGATAGCAGTAATGTCATGACCAGAAGTGACATCATCAAGCAAGAACATTTTTAACAATCCTAGGCTGCAATCCCACCCATATTTACCCAGGAGTAAGTCCCATTTACTATCGTTAAAACCATATATGCAGTAGCCTCTTAAAAGTACAGATTTGTAACATTTCCCCAAATGCAGTCACATACCATGGTAGCATCAAGTCTAATATATTCGAAAGAAAATATTGAAAGGAAGGGGGACCCACCTAGTGGGTCCCGATGCACAGTTTAAGAAACTCTGCTTTAGACCATTTGGCTCTTGGTTTTTCTTTGGAAGCGTCTTCTAGTGTTAGGGGTCTGGATTGTTGCCTGCCTGACCAAAGGCAGAGTGTCCTACAGGTTGGGGCACCAGCAAATACGGAAAAGGGCTGCCACTTGGAAGAGCCTCCGGAGAGAGCTGCCTTGGCTAGAGCTCCACTGCTTTGAGAAACATGCAAAGTTGGGCACCATACAAAAGGAGTGAGTACCGAGTGCAGGTGCGCGGCCAGCCATCCCTGCAGTGTTGCTCAGCTTTCCAGCCTCTGCCTGCTACTGAAAGAGTGTTGTTATCCCTTTCTCTGCCCCCCCTTCCTCACACAGATTTGTTACGGATGTTTTTTGATTGCCTATATGATGAGGAGGTGATATCAGAGGACGCCTTTTACAAATGGGAAAGCAGCAAAGACCCAGCAGAGCAGAACGGGAAAGGCGTAGCACTCAAGTCAGTCACAGCGTTCTTCACCTGGCTACGAGAAGCTGAAGAGGAGTCGGAGGATAATTAAGACTGAATACAAAAAAGCAAAAACAATTTAAGTATTTTTTTAAAAAAAGTTTCACGTCTTCGCCAATCACAGTGCAGCAAGGCCAATTCTCGCGCAGAACCCGCCTCCTCCCACACGTGCACGAGTGGGAGAGGAGGAAATGGAGACCCACGCACAGGCGATCATGGAGGACAAGAGGGACTCGCGCATTCAGTTCCCTTCAATCCCGAGGGCAGGAGCACTACACCAAAATACAGCTATTATTTATAGAAAATACTTTGTTTTAATCCTTTTTCCTTTTTTAAACAAGGACTCATACTTTAAAAAGAAACAAATCCATTTAGAAAAAAGTGAGAACTTTAATTTATTATTTTAAGGACTGCTGCAAGCGTCAGTGTAATTTTTAAATTTGCAGTTTCTGTAACAAATTGTATAATAGGCAGCAGCAGCAAAAAGCAGAGAAATAAATTCCCCTCTCCTTCAGATCCACCTCGGTTTTCTTTCAAAAGCATGGTGGCTGTGTCATAAATGCTCCAGGAAGGGCTGGCTGAGGGGGGTGATGGTCTCCAGATCTTTCTGCCTGCCTCTCAGCTTGCATCCAACATTGAAAAAGAAGTTGTTGCCTTGGAGCTGAAGGAAGCACATTTGAGAAAATGGCTATGGACCAGATTGCTTGGAGAACAAGGTGTTCATCCCATGCAGACAAGTGCTACCTTGGAAGGAAGAGGAAGTGATACTTGGGATACTTTTCAGAACCTTTAGAGCAACTTTAAGGCTTGTAAATACATAGAACAAATATTTAAAACAGAAAGAAATGGACTCCGTACTATTTCTTTTCACTTTCAAAATATAAAGAACAAAATAAAGACAAACCCTGCAAGTTTAAAAGAACAGGAAGTGGCTCCTCTTTTGACAGCAACTGAATGTACCGACTGCCCCCTTCCCCTCTGAGCAGCAGCCACAGCCTGAGAGGGGGAAGGGCAGGCAGAGTGATAGGGGAACGAGGGGGGCTGCAGGTTGGGAGAGTCCTTGTTGCAGATGGAATGTTATGTGCGTCCATTCTGCCTCGGTTTGGCCAGGGAGCTATAAAGGTGCAGCTCTCCACATTGTACTCTGCTGAAGGGGGGAGAGACGCCTCCTCATCATTCTGCCCCCTTCCAGGAACTCCAGCCCCCTGTTCCTCACCTGTTCTCTTCAAGGAAAAAGGAATGTGCGACAGTGAACAAAAGCAAAGCAGAACGAAAGCAAAGTGTTGGCCTGGTGGGGAACATCACTGCCTGGGCCTCGCCAGACACCATGACCAAGCACCTCTATGGGGTGAAGGTGCTGCTGCTCCTCAAGGCCCCATCCTCCACTGCCCCACACCTGACTGCGTGCCATCGCTTTGGACGGCCAAAGATAGCCACCACTCCTGGGAGACAGAGCTCCGGGAAACTCAGCTGCTCACTGTGTCCTCCAAAACAAGTGACTGACACTGTGACTCCTGCCCAACTGCCTCACTTGTTAAGGGAGTGGGTTGTATTTGCCAGATACAGTTTGAATGGAAAAAGGTATAGCCTGAGTGTAGCTGAGGGTGGAGTGGGGGGGGGGGCAGGACGGACTTGGGAGTGCTGCTCTCTCCTAATACTGTGAATATGACAGCACCCTGGCAGTGTCCTGATCGGCAAGCAGTCTCACTCTTTCTCTGTAACTTGGTGCTTGCCCCCCATATGGAAATTATACCCATTTTTAATACGTAAACTATCAATGGCTTCTGTGTGCCTTTGCGAGAGGCTTCTGTGCAGAGAGTACAGGCTGGATTAGCCTCAAGCCTCTGTGAGTGGTTTGAGGGGCAAGAGCTTTTTTGCATGGGATGCACATAGACTGCCTGGTTTGGGTTGCTCCTTAGGACCATACCCTTTCAGCCAGGCTAGTTTTGAGGATAGTTCTGTGGGAGCCTGCACTTGTCTTGGTGAGCATTCTTATGGTAGTGGTGCTGCAACCTGACTCCCCCCCCCCCCCAGTCATTTAACCTGTGACTGGTTGCAGGGGGCCCAAAATAAAGCAGGGAGCCTCTTTTGACATGACTTGGACATGCCTGCCCCTGGGTGGCCCACCATTGGCTCTCAATCCTACAGCAGTACTGTTTGAACACAGCTTCCTGGGCTTTTCCCATCAGAGGCAGGGGTTAGCCAGCTTTAAGAAAAAGGTCCCCTCCCCATTTGCCACACCAGAAAAGGGAGGGGTGAGTCAGAAACACTTCAGCCAGGAGGTTGTGTCGAATTGTAACAGCTTGCTAAAAGGCAGCAGCAGTGTTCACATCTTTTAGGAGATGTAAGATATTTCTTCTGCCATCATAACTTGAATGTTTGCCAACAAAAATGTCACAGGACAGGTTGAGCATCCCAAATCCGAAACAGTTTGAGCACCAACCTGACACAGCAAGAAAAGCTTCCTTGGTCGTGAGCACTGAGGTGGATTGATCTGCCTTTGTAGAACATGCCACATCCCCAGGCAGGCAGGCAGGGAGAGAGAAAAGGCTGCACTTCCAAAAAAAAACCCAATGCCCCAATAAGTAACAAAAGGTAGCTCCAGCATGCTTGATGAAATTCTAGAAACTAAATCACACCCACCTGTCTCATTATGAATCTCAACCCACTGGTGCCAAACTGAGAAGCAAGCAACATTTTCTACATTTCCCATCCTGCACAGTCCTGAGCTTGGACTTCACCCAAGTCTGGCAAAAGCCTGGGGAAACAACCACCACCCCCACAGCAATGTCCTCGTGGTGTGACTGGACTCTGTAACCAGCATCTTTGCCAAAAGTCCCAGTGCTTCTCCTGTCACTGTTCTAGCCTCAATGCCTCTAAAGCACCAGCACTGTTGTATATGTTGTATATACTTGTCCAGTATAACAGTATATACTTGTATATACTGTTCCAAAATCTGAAGCACTTCTGGTCCCAAGCATATCGCATATGGGATTCTCAAACCTGTGTGTGCCTTATTATGGTTGGTTAATGTTATCCTGAAAATGACCAGGTCATTTCTGATTGTGCAGCAGCAAATTGTGGTCATCTCAAAGGCATTGGTATGTAGTCATGTGCATGATACTGCTTCTTGCTGTATTTCTACACAGACAATATACTAGAAATAAGTGGGTTGGGGTTTGTACTGCAAATGATATCTGTCAAAATGGGCATATCTAACACTACTTTTAAGCATGATGTTATGCTCTGAGGTGGGCTCAGGTAATGGACTGTGCTTCCATTGGTCAGGGTGGGGGCAGTTGTTCCTTATGGGAAGCCCCCTCCCCTTTGACTGACAGGCAGGGTTGCTCAGCAAGGATGACCCCAAGGAAGTAGGCACACCCGTCCTGACAGTGGCAGGGAGCTGAGCCTTGCCATGAAGTGTCTGTTCTGCTTTAGAAATTCCTCTGCGTGCAGAAGCCATCAATGCAGTTCTTGTTCTAAAGTGGCAGGATCCCGATTGTGGCAAGGGTCTCTAGAAATGTAGGATTGTGAAAGGTCTCTATAGACCCTTCAGCAAGGCATCTCCATAAGTACTTTCTTTGCAGAAGGCTTGCATCTCTGCCTTGAGGGTGCTCATAAAGCCACCTGTTGACTTGGCCTGCTAGGAGCCAGTCTCTTTCCCTGCCCATATGATGCCTTCTTTAGGTCTCAGTCCTGGGGAGGGAGGGAGATAAGCAATGCTTCCTCCATGCTGAAGCAATGCTCTCTCCCACCCCCTGCAGAGATGTGAGCTGGCCAGGTCCAAGTCTTGGGCACAGGGGAGCTTTTGCTGCTTGGTCAACCATGAGGCCTGATGGTCTTGCAAGCAATATCTTGGCCATTTCAGGGGCTCCTGCTGCCTTCTACCTTAAACCTGCAGTGTGAGTGGAGAAGGGTGGTTGGGTAGTACTACAGCAGTGTCAATTTCCAAGCAGACCCACCCCAAGGATATCTCTAGTAGAACCACAGAAAATTAGGGGTGGGTGCCCTAGGGGACCTGCTCTTCAGTCAGTGACCAGAAGGCTGCCAGGGCCAGCTCTGCAGTCTCTTGCTCAGTGTCTCTGTACCAGCCAGAGCAGGCCATGGAGGTTTTGTCAAAGGTTTTTCCACGCCTGCTTAGCCGAAGGAGTCCCACTGAATTCCTGGGCTCGCTCCCGGGCAAGCGCAGGACTGCAGGCTGAGGCCGCGGTCTGGCAGCACAAAGCGGGCCGGAGTCCACAGCGCAGCCACCCGCGGAGCCCGGCAGTGCTGGAATTGACGGGCAGGCGCCGCGCCGGACGGGGCCTCGCTGCCTGCCCGGCTGTCCCGGCGCGACGGCCTGTTGCAGACGGACGCGCTCCTGCTCCTGCAGCGGCCCTGGAGGCCCGGAGCGACCTCCGCCTCCCGAGCTGACCGGGCTCCGCGCTCGGATCGGCGCCGCCCGCCCGCGCTCCTGCTGCGGGGCCTCTGCCGGCCCCCCGCACTGGAGCGGCAGTCGGAGCCGGGCCTGGGAGCGGCTCGGAGGAGCTTCCGGGGGCCGCCAGGCAGGCACCCCTTCTGGGGTCGGGACCGCGCGGCCTGGCGAGGTCGGAGCCGGAGCCTCGCGCCAGCTGGCCCCGCGCTCCGAGCGCCTCGGCCGCACCTGCGCACTCGCGCCGCAGGCTCTTCCGCAGCGCCGCGTTCGGCCAGCGAGAGACGGGCCTAGAGCGTTGAGGCTCGCGGGCGGAGCATGCGCGTGGCCGCAGCGTCCATTGGCCGCGCGTCGGAGCGAGGGCGGGCCTGAGGCCCGGGTTCGAAAGATGCTCGCACCGCCCATTGGCCCGCGCCGCCGCGGCCCCGCCCCTTCCTCCGGTGCCGCCGCCGCCATTGTTCGAGGCCGCTCCGCCGCCGTCGCTGCTGCTGCGTGTCTTGCGCGCCGCCGACGGGCCGCCCTGAGCCGGTGAGCGAAGACTCCGCGGGCGGCGCCCCGCTCCGCTCAGGCCGCCGGGGCCCGTCATGGCCGCTGCAGCTCCCGGGGCGAGCCCGGCCGGTCCCGCAGGCCCTGCCGCGCAGTCAGGCCGCCGCCGCTCTCCTGCAGGCCGGCGGGCCTCGTGAGCGTCGCGCTCCGTTGGGCGGGTCCGGGGAGGGCCCCGCTGCCTCCGCTCTGCGCCTGGGGGCGCGGCGATCGAGCCTCGGCGAGGCAGGTCCCGCCGGTCCGCCCTCTCTGGAAGGGCCTCTGCCCGGGCCAGAGGCGGGGCGGGCGGGGACCGGGCTGCCCTCCCCAGGGCCCGCTTGCCTTCGGCGACAGAGAGGGGCGCGCCCGGCGCCGTTCTCAGGGCTTGGGGAGCCTGCAGACTCTTCCTGCGGCGGGGCGGCCCGGGGTCTTCGCCGTGCCGCCCGTCGAGCGCTCTCTTCTGGGGACGGGCGCCTGCCTGCTGTCCCGCTCCGTGCTGCGGGGAGCTGGCAGGGGCGTCGACCCGCCCCGTTCCTGTCGCTGGGGCCGCGGCCTCCTCGCAAGTGCTGCTGGCTGCGCACCGACCAAAGTGGGGTCTTCCAGCTCCGGTGCTGGCGGGCGGCCTGGGCAGGGAGGATCCCCCCTGCTGTTGGCAGGTCCCCAGACCCCTCGCTGGTCTTGCCCGCATGCCAGAGAAGCATCCTGGAGGCTTGCGCAGCGATTCTGGGGGCCTCTGCTGTTCCCACCGAGGCGGGTCTGCTGCTGCTGGGGAAGCCCCTCCCTGCCTCCCTCCCACAGAAAACAGTCCAGCCCCCCACGCCCTGCTGAGGCTGGCAGCATGTGTGGAATGCAAGTGTTTCCCACCGTGGCAGGCCTGCCTCCGCAGCAACCTCCGCCTGGTGGTTCACCCACGAAGGGGACGCAGATGAGTTTGGTGTCAGGTGCGGCAGAGCTGCCTGTGCTCTGGGCAGCTGAACTCTCCCCTCATCTCCTTTGGGCCTCGCCTGCCCCAGCCAGAGGCAGTCATCACCTTCGGCATCCAGAGGTTGGTGGGGGCTCTTCCTCTGCTTGAGCAGGGAGGGAAATGGAATGCAGGCCGAAGGCTGCTAACCCCCCACCCCTCTTCGGAAGGCTTGTCCGCAAAGACAAGCTTGAGCAAGGGGTCAGTGGCAGAGGAGAGCGTGCAGGGTGGCGAGTGGGAGGACTCCATTTCAAAGATGGTTGTAGGCAGCTCTCGAGGGCACGGCTGACGTAGTCTGGGCTTGAGAGCTGCGCTAAGACCCAAGAGGGCCAGGGAGGAAGCACTGGGCCTCTCACATGGCATTATAACTCAGGGCTGAGGCTGGTGAGCCATGAAGACCCCCAGGCATGTGGCAGAGGGGGGTTGCTGTCCCCAGCCTGCACAGGCATTGCCTGCGGACCTGGTTCTGCAGCAGGCACTGTTGGGACACTTTGCCTGGGGCTTCTGCCAGGCCAGTGGGGGTCAGTCCACTTCCCCATGCTGCCAGGCAGGTACACCCCCTCAAGCCTGTGGCTTTCTGGCTCTCTCCTGGGTCCTGGGCAAACTGTTGCTGCTCTTTTGGCCTAGCTCTGCAGCATGATTGAGGAGTGGGAGGAGTGACAGTTGTCCTTTGTTTGTGTTCTTGTCTTGTTCTCCTCGTTGCTCTTCTTCACCACAGTCTCTTCTGCATTCTTCAGGTTGTCTCCTCTGTTAGGAAGGTCTTCTCCCCCTTGAGGGTAGCACCTGGGGCTCCAAAGTGCTGCCCTCACGCTGGGGCTAGACAGTTATTTAAATGGCAGCCGAAGTGTCTGAAGCGGATCTCACTCCCTGTAAGGCGCCACCTCTCTTAGCGGGCGCTCCCCTGGACACGCTGAGTGAGGTAGGGGCCGACCCTTCTGCACCTTCGCCCGTGGACTGGCCCTGGCGAGGCCTGCTCTGCTGCTGCCGCTCCCCCGCTTATAGGACTCTTGGTGGGGGCTGCACCAGCGCCTCCACCCCCATCCCTAGGTGCACTCCCCCCTACTTCCTCGCTGGGTCTGAACTGAAGCACTCTTCTCCTTGTCTCTTGGGAAGTTGCCACTTCTGCTGCCTCCTTCTCTTCCTCGTGTGTCTGGACACAGTTGCTACTCCCTGTTGCTTTGGATGGGCTGGTTTTGAGAAGGCACCCAAGGTTGCCCACCAGATGCCTCCTTCCAATTTCCCTGGCCTAGAAACCACCACTCCTGCCTCCTGGGCTCTTGGCCTGACGCTCTTCTCCGCTTCCCTTCCAGACAGTTGGTGACGGCGCCATGCCGATCCGAAGGGTTGTGAATGCCTCTGCACGGGAAACTCCTCCCAAAAGCAAACCTGCAGAAGGTGAGGAGGCCCAGCCAGGTAAAGTTCCTGCAGACAACTTGGTCCGTGTGAGCCTCAGTGTGTGCGGGACTTGCATGTCAGCACAACTCTGGGTGCAGGGTGGCAGCTTGTGGCAGGCTCTTGCCACGGAACTGGTGGAGCTCAGGGGAGCTGGCTGCTAGGCCTCCAGGCTTTGGTGCGGAGGACTGAACTGCTCTGGCTTTCTCTGTTTGTGTCTGTTGGCTCTGCTGTTGTAGCTCCAGTTTGCCCCCCAACATTACAAAGTGGTTTTCCAACTGGTTCGTGCACTTCGATGCAGGAGCCTTTTGTGTAGAAGACCACTCTTCTGTGGTCTTTTCCTGTGGTAACTGCTCAATGACATTTCTGTTGAATGGGGTCTGCAAATAGCAGTGATGTGCAATGATCCTGTCCAGGGAAGGCAGGGACTCGGCTAGCAGTGAGAGGGGGAAAGCACTCACCACAGCTGCCCAGGGAGGTCTCAGGCCAAGGCGCAGAGCTGCTTGGCAGGTATGTCTGCATCCCTGCCCCCACCCAGAGCTCCCCTTCCATCCTCCCCTGTTCAGTCTGACATCCCAGGGCTCTGCTTTTCCCTCCAAAAAGCACCACCAACTGCACAGACAAGAATACCTGCAGCTTTCCGCCTCCACTTGAAAACAACTCCCTAGGCTTTGTGGCAGCAGGGTTCCCCCAAACCTGGGCCCCATGGCCTGGGCGTCCCTGCCACCACTGACCCTCCCCCTTTGCTGGGAAATTGGGGCTCCCTGGAGACAGCAAGAACAGAGGGGAGCCCTTACCATCTCTGCAAAAATCTCCTAGCTGCCAGGGGGGGGTGTTTTCTAATGGAACCTCTCGTCTCTTCCGTGTGTGTGTTTTTGTCTGGTTCTGAGAAGAAGCTTCTCTGAACAGGTTTTTGGGTTCCTGTTTTGGATTAGTTTAATTCCTGCTCAGAAGTGAGAGGTACGTGAGTTGCAGAACCACAGACATGGACCAGGCAGGCTGGAAGCAGGCAGAGATCGAAGTTCAAGGGAGGACGAGGATGGGGAGACAAGCTGCTCTGTCTGAGAAGTGGGTTCTGAGGCAGGAATTGTCCTTGGGGCTTGACTAAGCCGGGCCGGCAGCCCAGAGAACACTCCCGAGTCCCAGACTGCAGCACAGGGGAGAAGATCCTGGGGCAGGGGGAAGACTTACAGCCTGACCCTGCTGGTGTGCAATGGTTTGTTGGTTGAATTGGGAGGCGCCTGAGTGAAAGCACAAGTGTGCAAGCAGAGGGCAGACTCACCTGGGACAGCAGGCCTGGTGGCTTTCCTAGCCTGCTCTGCTCGGGGCAGGCCCCACTCCACCTGTTCTCAGCTTGACCTTGTAATTGAGGGAAGTTCTGAAGCACCAGAGCAGATCAGCAAGTGGGTTGTGCTGGCGACTGCAGATCCCCACTAGACGTGCCAGGCGCTGGGGCTGGCGCCGGATGTCCTGCCTGCTTCTGAACAGAACACCCTGGCAGGGTGCAGTGGGGGTGGGCCATGGGTCCTGCTGTGGGGCTGACCCAGCCTGGGGTGCTGCCAGCGGCACCTGTGCAGTGTCACCACCTGTCGCCCCTATGCCGCTCCCTGCAGCCAGGCTTCTCCTGCCCTTCCTCCCCTCCTCCCTGCCCAGATCCAGATGTAAGTTCCGAGGAGTCAGCCTCCACCGTTGAGGAGCAGGAGAACGAGACCCCGCCAGCCACCTCCAGTGAGGCGGAGCCCCCAAAGGAGTCTGAGGCTGGGGACAAGAGTGTGGAGAAGCCTACTGAGGAAGCCAAAAAGGAGTAAGGAATGCAATCTCCTAGGTGCCTGGATGGGGCTCTTGGAGGGGTTGGAGGAAGGGGGCGTCGTCCAGAGCTGCTTCCCGAAAGGATCTGTAAGGGAGGGCAGGTGAAGCCGGTGCTTCTGCAAAAGACTTCTTCCCCCAGGCTGCTCCAGCTTGCTGCTCTGGTGAACTGGAGTTTGGCTGAAGGGGAGGGTGTTGGGCAGGCTGGTCCTCAATCCCACCGCACTATCCATTGCCACAGTCCCAATTGTGTAGCCAGGTGTTGTTCCTGACAAATGTCTGATGCAGCAGGACCCCCCCAAGAGTTGGCCCCACCCAGCGCGTGGAGGCAGCAGCAGGAGCTCCGTTGTGGTTCTGCACCCCTGAGCCGCCTGGCAACCTCCCCACCTGATGCTCTTGTCTCGTGCTGTGCGCAGGGAAAAGGACCCAGGGAAGGAGAAGGAGAAGAAGGTCCGGAGGACCATCCCTGCCTGGGCAACCCTCTCGGCCAGCCAGCTCGCCAGGGCCCAGAAGCAGACACAGATGGCAGCCTCCTCTCGCCCTAAGATGGATGCCATTCTGATTGAGGCCATCAAGGCAAGTGGCTGGCAGGCAGGCAGGCAGGCAGCCTCGTGGGCAGGCAGGGCTGTCTGCTGATGGTCTGCTCCCTTTCAGGCCTGCTACCAGAAGGGGGGGGCGTCGGTCGTGGCCATCCGCAAGTACATCATTGGCAAGTATGCGTCTCTGGAGCTGCAGAGGAGGGGCTATCTCCTGAAGCAGGCCCTGAAGCGGGAGCTGGAGCGGGGTGCCATCCGGCAGGTGAGCAGTGCCTCTGGAGACACCTGGCAAAGGTGTCCTGCTAAGCCACAGGAGCTGCTGGGGGGGGGGGCATTGCATCTGGCTTAAAGCATTAGCCCGCTCTTGAGGCTGATGGTGTTCAGGTTTCGGGGGCACACTGTGTCAGCCTGCAGGTGTTGCTGGCGGGGGGTGGGGGAATCAGGATTGGTGCCTCTTCAGGCTCGAGTCGGCTAAGAGACTGGCTCTGTAGGGCTCCACCCTGCTTTTTCTGGATCAGATTAGGTTAGGCTTCCAGATTTGGAGGGGCTTTCTAAAAGGCGTCAGTGAGTTCTTTAGGTGTGGGTTTCTCCATGTCACAGAAGATTAAGGCAGCTCTGCCCTTGAAGCTGCAGATCTGGCTGAGAATGGCTGGTGGCTGCCCCCTCCCTGGGCCCCCTTGCGCATCACCTGCTTTTCCAGAGTCTTCCTGATGCTCGACACCGACCCTTCCTTTCCATCTACCATACTAGGTGAAAGGGAAAGGAGCCTCTGGCAGCTTTGTGGTTGTCCCAAACTCGGGGAAAGCCGCTCCAAAATCCAGAGACCGGAAGGTAAGGCCAGCAGGCTAGGCAGGAGTAACCCCTCCACAGGACCCTCCTCTCACCAAGGGCTTTTGCTCTTCTTGCAGGCGTGTGGAGGAGGGCAAATGTGCTGCAGGGCAGTCACAAGGGTGCCCCCCCCCCGTGGAGCCAACAAGCCTTGTGGCATGGCCCAGGGCACTCTCCCTAGGCAAAAGCAGCACCTCCCCCTGCCCTGAAGACACTTCCACCACCCAATGGCCCAGGCGCTGGTGCACTCCAGCTTATACCATGTAGGGAGGCTGCCTCCTATCCCTCGTGGGCTGATTTCCCACCTGCCTAGGTAGTCCCTGCAGCTGCCCTCGCCCTGTGGATGCTGAGGGTAGTGGGAAGATCCATCCACAGCATGCCTGGGAGAGAGAGTGTATGCCTGGGAAAGGGCCTTGCCGTGCCCCCATCCCAAGCGCTGTTCCACCTCTGTTGCCCTCCATTCCTCTGCCTGTGGATGGGCTGCCCAGTGGGCTCCTGGCCTCCTTCCAAGGGGTTCCACACTGTCTTTCAGAGGAGTGCTTTGGCCTCCGGCCCAGAGCAGCAGGTGAAGCTAGAAGATGTCCTCCCACTGGCCTTCACCCGCCTCTGCGAGCCTAAGGAGGCCTCCTACAGCCTGATCAAGAAATACGTCTCACAGTACTACCCCAAACTGAAGGTGGACGTCAGGTAGGTGGCTGGAGGCAGTCCAGGCAGATCAGCAGCCCCCTTCTGGGGGGGGGGGAAGCATCGCCTTGGCTGCCCTCCCTCCCCTTGCCTTGGCAGCCAGCTAGGGGTGCAAGGCCGGCTTTGTGTCCCCTGGCCCAAGACAATTTTCTCCGTAGTGTTCTGAGCACATGCAAAACGGCCTGTGCTTGCCCCCAGCATGCAGCTGGGGCTGAAGGGGGGACGTGTGTGGATTTTGGCCTCCTTGACCAGGACCACCCACCATGCCCTCAAACGCCAAGCCACTTGGCTTGTTCCACCCTCTCTTTGGGCTTCCGCACTAGTGCATCTCCCTCTGTTTTACCCCCCAGCAAAGAATGATGCATCTCTGTTCCTTGTGAGCATCACAAGATCACGGGAGCATCATGGGTGGTCTCTGGGGGCCTTTTTCACGGCTAAATCCAGCTCTGCTCCCTTGCGGGCCCTGGACAAGCAAGTCTGTTCTGCCCCCATAAGATGACAGGATCTCCTTCTCCATGCTAGGGAGAGCCATTTGTGTGAACTCTGGAGCCCTAGTCCAGATTCCCTAGAGATCTCTTTGGGTCAGGTCTCCATCCTTCCCTTGCCCCATAGCAGGTGGGCCTCTGCTGCTCCCCACAGCTCTGCCAGTGGTTGTGCCCAGGGCGGGCTTGACGCACCTGCTCCTTCCTGCAGACCCCAGTTGCTGAAAAATGCCCTGCAGCGAGCTGTGGAGAAGGGCCAGCTGGAGCAGATCACAGGCAAAGGAGCCTCTGGGACCTTTCAGGTGGGGAGTAAGGCACCCTGTGCACACCTCGCTCCTGCTTTTTCAGAGCAGAGGATTCGAGTACCAGGGGAGGGACCTTTCTTCCTTCTCTTTATCTGACGCCCCCTGTTTGCTTTCCCCAAAACAGCTGAAGAAATCTGGAGAGAAGCCCCTGCTGGGTGGGAGCCTGATGGATGACGCTATTCTGTCAGCCATTGCCGCCATGAATGAGCCCAAGACCTGCTCTACCACTGCTCTGAAGAAATACGTCCTGGAGAAGCACCCGGGGACAAACTCCAGCCTCCAGGGTAGGTTGCGTCCTCGCCTGTTCCCACACAGGCAGGCACGCAGAAGCAGTGTCCTTGCTAGCCATGCTGCTTCCTTGCACAGTTTGGACTGGCACTGGTTGTAGTGATGGCCACTGGCTCGGCTGGGGCCTGAGATGCATGCAGGGAAGAGCCCTTCAGGGACTGCTGGTTGTGGTGGCAAAATGCTGCTGACTTCGTGGTCCGCCTCTGAGCATCAGTGTGCAGGAGTGGCTGTGGAATTCTTGGGAGCATGGCTACTAGGCAGGATGGATCTTCCTTGGTTTGCCTTGGCAGCAGCCAGGGTTTTCCACTGCTCTTACTAAAAGAGAGGGGCTGGCGTTCTCCATGTTCCTTAGCAATCTGTCCCTGGGAGAAGGAGCAGGGACTTCCTGGAGTTGCCTGTTGGTTACCTTGGGGAAGAGATGCGGAGGGGGTGGCAAAGGTGTAGGGGTGCTGGCCTCAGGAAGTCCTCCTGAGCCCATCTGGCTCAGGGCTATATGTGGAAGAGAGTTCTGAGTGGAACCAGCAAAATGCCCTGGTGGAGCTCTCCCTGTCTTCCCCTCCCCCCAGTAGTTTTTTGTCCTGGTAGTTTTTGCTTGGGCTTCCCAGCCATTGATTTTATCTTGCCAGACAAATCTCATCTCCTTTTTTGATCCAATTACTAGCTTACTGGACTGTGGGAATGCAGTAGATGTAATATATCTTGACTTCAGTAAAGCATTTGATACGGTCCCACATGACATCCTAATCAGCAG
The DNA here is from genome assembly GCF_035046505.1 of Tiliqua scincoides. NCBI lineage: Eukaryota > Metazoa > Chordata > Lepidosauria > Squamata > Scincidae > Tiliqua > Tiliqua scincoides. Next base: position 2,495,248 of record NC_089829.1, read on the forward strand.
GTTGGTAAAATATGGGTTCAACGATACAATCGTTGGATGGATTTGCAACGGGTTGGATGGCTGTACACAGAGGGTGTTTGTCAGTGGCTCCGCATCAACCTGGAGGGAAGTTTTGAGTGGGGTACCTCAGGGCTCTGTCTTGGGCCTGGTTCTTTTTAATATCTTCATCAATGACTTGGATGAGGGGATACAAGGGAGCCTCATCAAATTTGCTGATGACATAAACTGGGAGGAGTAGCAAACACACTAGAAGACAGCGGAAGCCTTCAGGAAGACCTGACAAAATGGAATACAGGGCTGAAATGAATAAGATGAAGTTCAACAGGGATAAATGCAAAGTTCTGCGCCTGGGCAAAAACAACCAAAGACACAAGTACAGACTGGGAGATACCTGGCTTGGGAGCACTATATGTGAGGGGGACAATGTTTGGCATAATGAGAGCATTCAGGGACAAAGGAGCTAATAAGCAGCCTATCCTGGGGCATTCCATGTATAAATGCTTTTATGCAAATGCCCGGTCTCCAAGCAAAGATGGGAGAACTGGAATGTCTGGTGACAAGAGAAAACATTGACACAGTGGACATAAGGAAAACCTGGTGTAATGTGGAGAATCAGTGGGATACCGCAGTCCCGGGCTATGAACTCTACAGGAGGGACAGGGAAGGGCGTGTTGGGGGTGGGGTGGCCATTTATGTTAAGGAAGGGTAGAATTCAGCAAAGTAGAGATTGAAGGTGGGTCTGACTCCACCATAGAATCTCTGTGGGTTAAATTACCAGGCCTGAAGAGTGATGTAATACTGGGGGCGTACTATCGTCCTCCAGACCAGAAACCAGAAGGGAACTTGAAATGAGGAAACAGATCAGGGAGGTGACGAGGGACAGGGTTGTAATCATGGGGGACTTCAATTATCCTCATATTGACTGGGTCAACTTGTGTTCTGGTCACAAAAAGGAGACCAGCTAAATGACAGTGCCTTAGAGCAGCTAGTCATGGAACCCACCAGAGGACAGGTGACTCTGGATTTAATATTGTGCGATACTCAGGACCTGGTTAGAGACGTCAGTGTTACTGAGCCATTGGGGAACAGTGATCATGCTGTGAACCGTTTCGACATGCACGTCGGGGGAAGAATACCGCGCAAATGTCTCACAAAAACCCTTGACTTCCGACGAGCGGACTTCCCTCAAATGAGGAGGCTGGTTAGAAGGAGGTTGAAAGGGAAGGTAAAAAGAGTCCAATCTCTCCAGAGAGCATGGAGGTTGCTCAAATCAACAGTAATAGAGGCCCAGCAGAAGTGTATACTGCAAAGGAAGAAGGGCTCGACTAAGTCCAGGAGGGTGCTAACCAGCCATGTCAGAGGCCGTAAAGGGCAAGGAAGCTTCCTTCCGTAAATGGAAGTCTTGCCCTAATGAGGAGAATAAAAAAGAAGGTGATACGGGAGGCTAAGAGAGACTATGAGGAACACATGGCCAGCAGCATTAAGGGGAATAATAAAATCTTGTTCAAATATGTTAGAAGCAGGAAACCCGCCAGAGAAGCGGTTGGCCCTCTGGATGGTGAGGGTGGGAAAGGGGAAATAAAAGGAGACTTAGAGATGGCAGAGAAATTGAATGAGTTCTTTGCATCTGTCTTCATTGCAGAAGACCTCGGGCAGATACCGCTGCCCGAACGGCCCCTCCTGACCGAGGAGTTAAGTCAGATAGAGGTTAAAAGAGAAGATGTTTCAGACCTCATTGATAAATTAAAGATCAATAAGTCACCGGGCCCTGATGGCATCCACCCAAGAGTTATTGAAGAATGAAGTTGCTGATCTCTTGACTAAAATATGCAACTTGTCCCTCAAAACGGCCACAGTGCCAGAGGATTGGAGGATAGCAAATGTCACGCCTATTTTTAAAAAGGGAAAGGGCGGGACCCGAGAAACTATAGGCCTAACATCTATACCGGGTAAGATGGTGGAATGCCTCATCAAAGATAGAATCTCAAAACACACAGACGAACCAGCCTTGCTGAGGGAGAATCAGCCTGGCTTCTGTAAGGGTACGTCTTACCTCATGAACCTTTTAGAATTCTTTGAAAAGGTCAGCAGGCATGTGGATGCGGGAGAACCCATGGCCATTATATATCTGGACTTTCAGAAGGCGTTTGACACAGTCCCTCACCCAAGGCTACTGAAAAAATTCCACAGTCAGGGAATTAGAGGGCAGGTCCTCTCCTGGATTGAGACCTGGTTGAAGGCCAGGAAACAGAAAGTGGGTGTCAATGGGCAATTTTCACAATGGAAAGAAGTGAAAAGCACTGTGCCCCAAGGATCTGTCTTGGGCCTGGTGCTCTTCAACCTCTTCATAAATGACCTGGAGACAGGGTTGAGCAGTGAGGTGGCCAAATTTGCCGACGACACCAAACTTTTTTGAGTGGTGAAGACCAGAAGTGATTGTGAGGAGCTCCAGAAAGATCTTTCCAAACTGGCAGAATGGGCAGCAAAATGGCAGATGCATTTTGTTTCAGTGTAAGTAAGTGTAAAGTCATGCACATTGGGGCAAAAAATCAAAACTTCACATGTAGGCTAATGGGTTCTGAGCTGTCTGTGACAGATCAGGAGAGAGATCTTGGGGTGGTGGTGGACAAGTCGTTGAAAGTGTCAACCCAATGTGCGGCGGCAGTGAAGAAGGCCAATTCTATGCTTGGGATCATTAGGAAGGGTATTGAGAACAAAATGGCTAATATTGTAATGACGTACAAATCAATGGCAAGGCCACACCTGGAGTATTGTGTCCATTTATGGTTGCCGCATCTCAAAGAGGATATAGTGGAAATGGAAAGGGTGCAAAAAAGGGCAACTAAGATTTTTCCAGGCCTCTGGAATGTGGTGTCCACTTCTGGTCACTCCACCTCAAGGAGGAGGGATATTGCAGACCTGGAACAGGTGCAGGAGCAGGCAAGGCACCAGGCAGCCAAGATGGGTTGGAGACCTAGAGTTCCTTCCTGATGAGGAAAGGCGACAATGTTTGGGGTTCTTAAGCCAGGGCATCATTGAGACTTGCAAGATGATGTGTTAAGTAGAGAAATGTGTCTTCCCCAAGCATGGCATGGGGACCAGGAAAGGGGGTGCCCAGTGAAGCTGACGGCATGGCAGTGAGATGGCCATTCACTTGGAGGGACACCCAGCTGGAGGTCTGTCCCTGGCTGGCAGACAGGAGGGCCACTGTCACCAGGTTCCAAGGCAGCCTGCCCACTGAGTGCTGGGGAGCTATGGGTGGGAAGCATTCCTGACTGCCTCCTGGAGGCAGCTGGGGGGAATGCTAGACGTAACAAATCCTGGGACCTGATTTCGCAGCCAGCCAGCCACTCCTTTGGTTCTTGTGGGTAGGGCTGAATTACAGGGATGCTGAGACCACCTCCCCTCATCTCCCCCCCAGTCCATCTGCTGAAAAGGACCCTGCAGAAATGCGAGCGGAACGGCTGGATGGAGCAGATCTCCGGGAAGGGCTTCAGTGGCACTTTCCAGCTGTGCTTCCCGTACTACCCCAGGTAATGGACGTCTTGGAGATCCCCAGGCCAGGAACTGCCTGGCTGCTGTGAGGGGCCTGTCAGACTCTTCCAGTGCCTGAACTGCAGGGGTGCTCGGAGGGGACTTGGGGCCAGGCCTTTTCAGTCCAGAATCTGAGGAGTAGGAAGGAGGGGCTCCAGATCCTGCAAAGTGTATGTGGTCTGAGTGGCTACACCCCCACGCTATGGGGCACTGTCTTGTTTTAACTCCCACACGCCTTATTTCTGACCTCCTGTCAGCCCAGGCATTCTGTTCCCAGAGAAGCAGAAGGGGGAAGATTCAGAGTCCTCTGAGGAAGAGGAGTCATCATCTGAGGAAGAGGAGGAGTCTGAGGAAGAGCCCCCTCCCAAGAAAAGGTATTGTGACCAGTGGCCCTGTGCTGGGAAGATGACACCTTCTTTGGAGTGGGAGCCAGACCAGGTGGTCCTTGGGCCCCTTTCCTGACTGGTTTTCAAGGGATGGGGCAGGACCCTCTTCGGCAAGGCTGAGGGGAAAGATATGTCCTGCAATTTGTTCCGTGGCCAGCACAGGCTCGCCAAGTGGCAGCAGCACTGGTGCCCACCTCACTCGCCATGAGATGGTTCTGAAACAGGTGGGAGGAGTGTTGCCCTCTTGGCATTGCTGGTCTTGAGCTCTTTTGCTCCTGTCAGCAGGACGCAGAAGCAGCCCCCTCCGAAAGTCCAGAGCCGGGCCAGCACAGTGCAACGGCGAGAGGCCAAGCCCCGCAAGGCCACCCCTGTGGTGCATCGTGGGAAAGCCAAGCCCCCTCTCAAAGTCAAAGCCCCCACCAAGAAAGCCAAGCCAGCACCCCCTCAGGCTGCCATCAGGATCCCCCCTGGCAGCAGCCCCGCCCCCAAGAAGCCCACCAGCGCCAGGAAGGAGGTGAAGCCCTCAGCCACCAGGAAGAGCAAGCCTACCATGAGGAAGTCCCTGCGGGCGAAGAAGTAAGGCCACTACTCCCCTGAGTGGCAGCACCTCTGTACCCCTGTGCTTTTCTTCTTCGAGGTCCACACATATTTTGTATCTTAGTCCTTGAGCTGCAGCTGTTCTCTCCCTCTTCCCTCCCCCTCACCGGTAGCAGCAGGGGGGAAACCAGGACATCCAAGTGATGCTCCACATCTAGGCATTTTGGTCTCTTCCCTGTGCCTTCTCGCTCACGCTCATGTGCTCGCCCCTCCAGCCACCTCCTTTTCTCGCCCCAGACCAATCACCAGTAAACATAAGACACTACTCAAGAAACAAGGCAGCATCGGGTCCTTGGTGCAGGGTGCAGCTTGGCTGTGGAGTTTTGGATTTGAAAACTGGTTGCGAAGAAGATGGTTATATTTTTAGAAATTAACAGCTTTCGCAGAAGGTGGAGGCGGCAGTTCAAAAGGCCTTTTTTGTCCTACCCCAGAGTGCTGCCTGTGGTCCTTGCCAACCAGCAGGTTGGTTACCCCATCCTGCTCTCCCCCAGGTATTGGGGGGGTCAGGGTCTGCCTTGTGGGATGGGGGCCCTGCTGCTGCCTTCCTAGCTAGCGTGTTCTGCTGTCATAGCTTAGTTCCCCCTCGTGGTCTCTGTCCCCTCAAGACTGGGCTTGCGCAACTGTCACCTTGAATCCAACTCTAGCAAGATGGAAGAGCCTGAGGTTTTGTCAGTTATCTGCCCCCTACCCTGTTTTTTTTTTAAGAGGAAAGAGCAGAGAATGAACACAGAGCCACGAAGTGAGGAAAATATAACAGCAACTCTGAGCCTGCTGGTGTGTGTGTGGTTTTTGTACCTGGAGGGCCTGGCCCAGAGTGAGCATCCCTTGTGCTGCTGGCTGAGCCCTGCTTGGGCACTTGGAGCCTGCTGGTGGTTGGGGCACCCTCCTGGAGAACGGGGTCAGCAGGGGACTCCCCCAGGCCTAGTTCATAGTGGGGCCCTCTAAAGAGTAGGTTTCATCATCCATTCTGTCTCTGAGAATAGGCAGGTCCAGGTGAGGGAGGCTTCAGAAGTCAGCAGCACAACTGGGCTGGTTCAGGATCCCTCAGCTGCTGCTGAGCACCTGAAGAGGAGCAAGGACTGGCAGCTGCTGCACAGTTGAAATGAGTACTGCTCTGAAGGATGGCTTGCAAAGACGGGTGGGACAGAAGCCCCCAGACATCAGCTGGGGGACTCTGGACCTCTGAGATGATTCCTAGATGGTGTCCGGCCTGCCAGACCTGAGCATGCACCCCTATGGTCCTCTGGAGCGAGGCTGGCCCCTGCTCAGTTTCCTGGGCACCTGGCAGCTTGGAAACAGCAGAAGGGGGGTCCCAGCTGCAGAACCAGCCCTCCAGGAAGGCTTGAGCCTGCTTGACCAGTGGGGAAGGCAAGGAATGGGGGGGCTCCTATCTCCCCCTGTCACAAAGCCACTGCTGTGTGAAATGACAAGCACACCCCGTCCGCAGGATTGGGCCCCCTGGGAAGGGGCTGTTGGGCCGCTGGGCAGATGCAGGAACTGCAAAAGGGTGGGGTGTGGCTGGATTTGAGTCATGTGGGCAGGTTCGGTGGGAACAAGGAAAAAGCTTGTGGGGAGGACGAACTGGAGCTGGCGGGCGAAGGGGGCCGCTGCCAGGGCTCTTGCCAGGTGTGCCTGGAAGGGCCACCTCCTCCACTGGAGCTCTCTGACCACGCATAGCGCAGCTGACGCTCGCGCCCCTGCTGCTTCCGAGGAGACCTCCAGCTCCACGCTGTTCCCATCTCGGGCTGGGCCCGTTCCCACTGCAGACAGGATGACCTGCAGCTGCCGCCAGAAACGGGGCGGGGAATGCCCGGAGCGCTCGGACGAGCCCGGCCTTCCCTGGCTGCCAAGCGCGGGCTCACCTCTTCGGCCACAGAGGAGACGCCAGCCCGGCCTCGCGTGGTCGCCCTCCCACCCCTTCGCCTTCCGCGGCTGCCCGGTGCCGAGGAGCCAGCTGGGCTCGCAGTCCTTGGAGTCGGGCTCGGCCCAGATCTGGGACGCCCCGTCCTTTCCCCGCCCGCCTCCGCAGCGGCGCTTGGGGGCGGGTGCGCGCAGAGGGCGCAGGGTCAGGCCTCCCCGCTCGGGGCGCTACGTGGGCGGAAGGGGCTCTGGCATCCCCCAGGGGTACCGGCTTAGCGGAGGCCCCTCCGCCGCGGACGGGCTGGGCAGTTCCCGGTGAGCAGCACGAGGCTCTGCTCCAGCCAGGGCAACGCGCAAGGGCTGCCCCACGGCCTAGGAGAAGGGGGTGAAGGGCCCAGGGTCAGAAAGGGGCCCAGAAAGTTCCTGGGACCGGACACTTTCCTCTCTCACCTGAACGCGCTGCCCGCGCAGGATGCGGGGGCACAACCAGGGCAAGCAGTGGCAACTGCGCTGCAAGCCACACACGCGGCCCAGGAAAGCATCCGTGACCCTCCTGGACGCAGAGTCCCACGGGGAGGAGCTGGTCTGCTGCAGTTGCTCTTCGGCTTGTTGCTGGACAGCCCCGGAGGAGCGCAGAGGAGCTCAGGGCAACGCTGTGGGGCTGCCGCTGCCGCAGAAGTTCATTGTGGTGCATTCTAGGAGGAGCCCCAAGACCCAGAGGCACGTTTCCTGCAGTGATTTTCTATACTGCAAAGTTTTTAAAGAGACTTAGGTTTACCATACTAGCTGCCAATGCCACGTGGTGGGGTAGACCCGGCTCCGAAGACTATTCTGGCTGCCAGCACCCTTCCCCTGCCCTCTTTTGTCGTCGCCCCCCCGTTCTACCTGCCCCCACTGCCCCTTCCCCCTTTGGGAAGGGGCCCAAAATAAACGTTGTACCCCCCGATAAACTCCTCTCAGAGGCCCGGCCCTGCCCCCTTCGGAGGCCCCTCTGAACGCGGCGCTAGGGAGACGCGGGCAGGAGCGCGAGGGCGTCTGCAGGCGGTCCGCTCCGGGTTCCCGGCAGGAAGAAGCGGCCGACCCTGCGGCGCCCTTCGCCCCCGGACTCCGGGAACGGCGCGGAAAGCCCCTCCTGCCGGAGCCGCCTAAGGCCACTCGCGGGCTGACACCGGGCGCGGGGACGGAGCGCTCCTCCTTCCACGGCGACCCGCCAGGAAGCCCGCAGGCGGTTCGCGGCCACAGCGGCCTTCGCCGGAGCGCCACCGGCAGCAACCCCGCAGCTGGACGTTGCTCCGGGGAGCGGCTGCTGCCGACAGACCCCCCCCCGTGCGTCCAGGCCCCGAAGCCAGGCTGGACAAGGGGGCGCTTGTACCCAGGAGCCAAAGGGGATGCTGGCCCGGGTGCAGAAGGCCCTGCTGGAGAGGCCCGCCGCAGACGCCCGTGGCTGGAGCCGCGACGCGGCGGCTGGGTCGGGGAGGCTCGGACGGGCTCTCGCCTCCTGGCTCCACGGACGCCGACGGGCAGACCCGGGCCCTGTCTGCGGAGCCAGCTCGGCCCCGCCCCTTCTGCTCGCCCGGCACCAGCCCCCGCTCGGCTTCATCCTCCCCTTTGCAAAGGGGCCCGGAAGAAACTTCACCCCCCTCAGAGGCCTCTGCAGCGCTGCTCGTGGAAGGGCAGCGGGGCGGAGAGTCAGGGAGGCGCCGAGCGCTTCTCCGCTCCTCCCGCAGATGGGGCGGGGCCGCGCAGGGCTCGGGGGCGGCGGCGGCACCTGCGGCTGCAGTGCGGCTCACCGTTGGGCGCTCGGGCCGGGCGGACGAGCTGGGCTAGCAGCGCGCTGAGCGGGGCATCCTGCGCCGGGTGCCGCCGCCCAGGTAAGGGGGGTGCGCTGTGCTACGCCACCTGAGGAGGCGGCGGCGGAGGGAGCCGGGGGCGCAGGTTGCCCGGCACAGGCAGGAGCCGGGCCCGGCAGCGCCTCCGCGCCTGCCAAGCGCCCCTCCGCCTTGGCCCCTTTCTCCCGCCCCGCCTGTCCAGCCCCGGCCTTGCCTGGCCGCGCCCGGCGATGCTCCCGGCTGGGTGCCAAAGGACCCCCGCCGAAGGCCGACGCTGCCGGTGCCCGCCTGCAGGGATGGAAGGCGAGGGATGGCAGGACTCTGCCGGGGCGGCGGGGGGCTGCCCGCGCCCCGCCCCCCCCCCACGGCCCCGCCAGGCGCGCAGCCAGGACTCGAACTCGGCTCTCCCCGCTCCCGCCTCTGGGAGGACCCGGACTCGGCGCCCCCACCCGACCGGCTCTCCCCTCCAGGACCGGAGGGCGGTGGCCGCCGGCGCCGCTCACTGCCCGTCTCCCCTCCCACCGTTTGCAGGCGAGGGGCCGCGGGCGCCATGAAGAAGCAGCCGTCCGGGAACGGGCGGGCCCCGGAGCCGGCGAGGGGCAGGGTCGTGGGCAGGCTGGCGGAGGTGAGTTGGCGCCCGCCGGGTGGGGCGCCGCAGTGGCAGTGCTGGGCCTGGGGCGGAATCGTCTCCTCCTGCGCGTTCAAATGGCCCAAGAGGTTCCTTCCGCAGCCAGGCGCTTGTCATCCCCCCCCCCCCCGTGGGCCCGCATGGGGGCCTCGCCCGAAAGGGGGCTCCTGGCTGTGGCACTTCGCGGGCCTTGATTCCAATGGAAATGCCAGAAACCCAGAGGGTGGGCCTGCCAGCATTTCCGGAGATGGAGGCTCAGGGCCCAGGCCTCGCCAGCCGCAGCGCAGGCCCAGGCAAGGCAGCAACTGTTCGAAGCAGTGCACACCCCACAGGCACTGGCAAACTGGACGGACTGGGCTGGAAGCAGCAGCCCAGCAGGAACCTTCCTCTGGCTCTGCTCTTTGGATGGAGCACAGGCTGCTTTCCACAGGCAGCCACAGTGACAAGCGCAGCAGGCTGCCACCTCATTGCCCAGGCAACTGCTCTCCCACCAGCAGCTTGTCCACCATACATCAAGGTAGGCAGAGGGCAGGAGAGTTCTAAGGCTGAAGGGGGACAAGAGAGTGGGAGAGGGTTTCCTTGCTCCTCCTTCCACCAAGGAGAAACCAAGGCAGCTTTGGGGCTGTGGGCTCATTTCTCCATCCTCCTCTGCAAACAGTACTTGGGTTCCTTCAGAATTGAAGATGTGGAGCTTCAGCAGAAGGTTCAAATGATTGACAAGCGGCTTCAGGGCCTGAAGGTGAGTCAGGGGCTCCTGTGGTTCAGAAGGCGGACTTCTCTTGCTTCAAGCACTGACACGGGCCCCAGCCTGAGCAGCCATCCCTGACATGTATCCTCTGACAGCCATGTGGCCCTGGTGGGTAAACATGGCATTTTCTGCTATGGCACTGGTGTCAGAAGGCAGGAAGCCTCTCAGGTGTGGGGGGGGGGCTTCAGAGCCAATCTGCAGGATAGTTCTGTTTTGCTTCTGGGCACCCCCAGCTTCCAGGCCCTGCTGTTTCTCCGCATCTTTCCCTCCCTCCCTGTTATTCTCAGACACAGGACTGCCCCAGGAGGCAAACCGTTGTCCTGAAGTTCTGCCTGCAAGGTCTGAAGATGTACAGCACAGAGGGGGAGGTAAGCAGGGCCATGACCTGCTGCTGCTGTGTGTGACTGTTTGCATGTCAAACACCACTTTCTGTCACAATGTGGCCCTTCCTTGGGAGGGAGTCCCATGGAGTAAGGCTGATGGAATCAGCATGCACAAGATTGCATTGCTGGAAGCCCTGCCAAGGAGAGTTAATGGCTTTTTCTGGCTTTCTGCCTGGCCTATCTCGCAGGGAGGGCTATTGTCAGACAGGCAGGTAGGGGTGTGTACAAGGCTGGGATGAGGCCAGCCCGCTGGCAGCAGGTGAAGGAGCAAGTGGTGCCCTGGCCCTTCTGCTGCCCCACTGTGTGCTTCTCTCCGACAGGCCCTTCTCATGGCCCATGCTCTGAAGCGCATCCTCTACAGCACCTGGAGGCCTATGGACTGCCAGTTTGCCTTTGTGGCCCGCAACCCGCACAGCCCTTCCAGCAGGCTCTTCTGTCATGTGTTTGTAGGCAGCCAGCCGAGCGAGGTAGCAGGGGCAGTGGGACTCTGGTGGGGTGTCATGGGGGCAGCGGTGCTCCCCGCTTGGGTCACCTCCAAGCCAGCGCCCAAGTTTGCGAGTCAAGAGCAGTTCCAGCTTTCCACTTGTCTTCCTGGGTTTTCCTACCAAATGAATAGCGGTAGGATGAAGCGGTTCCCCACAGGACCAGAGCTGTGGGTCTCCCAGGCCAGTGCTGTCTGCAGTGGTAGGCAGGGAGTGACTCTACCCTACTCCAGGGGTCTTTCTCAGAGCCACCAGCAAGACGTGCTGCCAAGGATTGGCCCTGGGGCCAGCTGCCCACACAAGGACCCATGATGATTGCAGACTCCTTGCTCAGCACCTCTGAACACCAGTTGCTGAGGCACAGCAGTGAGAGGGAGGTGGAGGAAGGGGGTTGGGATAGGCTTCCCGGAGGCAGGGTGGAAACCCGGGGGGGGGGGGGGAGTCCTAGAGGCCCTCAGTTCTGTGACCAGTGGAAGAAAGGCCCTGTCCTGAGGAATGCTGCTCTCAATCATGGCCTGTGTGCAGAATTGGCCTAGGCGTCACTCTGCAAGGGAGCCTGGTGCTGATGCCTCCTTCATTTCCCACTTGCTAGGTCCAGGCCCTGCACTTGCTGCTCTGCCGCTCCTTCCAGCTTTGTTATCTCCTGATGCACCCTGAGAAGCAAGACTGGCCCCCAAGTGGCCCCACTCAAAGGGAGCCAGGAAAGCTGCTGGGATCCCTGCCAGAGAGCCAGCTGGTGTGGGAATCCCTCAACCCAGAGGACATTTCCCAGAACGTGAATGCGCTGGTGTCGTTCCGGAGGCTTCCGTGTCCTGCTGCCTTTGGTTCCTCCCTCAGTGTGGTGAGTTTCCTTTGCACAACTCACACAAGTAAACCAGTGGACAACATGTCACTGGACAACATGTCAGCCCATTAGCAGGGGTCTGCTCCAGGTTGCCATGTGCCAAAATCCCAGCAGATCAATATCCCAGAGGAAAAAAACTGTTAAGAGAGAGGACAGGGAGGCAAGGCACCAGGGATGCATTTTGCTGTTCATACAAATGAGTCAGACAAAGGAGCAAGTCTTAAAGGGATTGGCCCTTATGGTCAGCCAATCATGCTCATCACAAAGCTGATCAAGAAGACATTGAGTACAGGAACGGGACAAACCAAGAGCACAAGCAAGACTGACCCATGGAATATTCTAGAGATGAACTGTATCCGCTAGTATCCTCTAGTCAATTATTTGTTCTTTATACCCCACCTTTTTGCCTTTGAAGAGGCCCCCACAGTGCTAATCTGATCTCCAGCTTCAGAGCTCCCATACTGCAGACTGAGGGTGCAATCCTAACCCCTTATGTCAGTACTTTCCAGCAGTGGCATATGGGATGTGTGCTGCATCCTGCAGTTGGGTGTCACTCATGGAGGCCTCCTCAAAGTAAGGGAATGTTTGTTCCCTTACCTCAGAGCTGCATTGCCCTTAAGTCAGTGCTGGAAAGCGCTGACATAAGGGGTTAGGATTACGCCCTGAGTGTCTGAGTTCTGATTTGTGTCACTAGAGAGAGAGACTGGATCTGGAGGAAAGGAGCAGCTTAGCCACCTCTCACCCTGGAAACCCATTTTGCTCCCCAATTCTGGTGCGCAAGAAAGCCATACGCAGCAAGATCCTCCGCTCTGGAGCATATCGGGGTTGCACCTTTGAAACTGAGTTGCAGCAGTGTGTCGGAGAAATGTGTGAGTATTGGGGTAAGGTGAAGTATGTTGGTGGCCAAGGGTGCATGAAAGACAGAAAGGAGTTGAGTGTAGCCTGATGTTCTTCCTGTCACTACCATTGCAAGGTGAGTCTTAGTGGTCTATGCCATCGACTTAGGGTGCAATCCTAACCATCTTTCCAGCACTGGTATAGCTGTGCCAGTGGGGCATGTGCTGTATCCTGCAGTTGGGGGGCAGTCATGGAGGCCTCCTCAAGGTTAGGCAATGTCCATTCCCTTACATCAGAGTTATATTGCTGTTATGTCAGTGCTGGAAAGTTTGTTAGGATTGTGGCCTGACAGCCCAATCCTATGCATATCTACTCAGAAGTAAGTCCCATTACAGTCAATTACACTTTACTCCCAGGAAAGTGTGGATAGGATTGGGCTATTAGGCTGCAGTCCTATTCATACTTATCTGGGAGCAAGCCCCATTGACTATAATGGGACTTACTTCTGAGTAGACATGCATAGGATTGGGCTCTTAGCGCCCAATCCTATCCAACTTTTCAGCGCCAGTGCAGCCGCAATGCAACCTGGATGTAAGGGAACACATGTTCCCATACCTTGAGGAGACCTTTGTGACTTACTACTCCAACACAGGAAATAGTGCATACCCCAGCACCAGCACTGGAAAATTGGATACGATTGGGCCCTCAGTGATATATGTTGCACAGATGTAGCTATGGGGACATGTGTGTTGTAGAGGTGGGAGACAAATTGGGTCATCCTAAAGACATGCCAAGCCAAATTGCTTGCTGGCACGAACACCTCAACATAGGAAGCTGCCTGCACAGAGTCAGCCCCTTGGTCCACTTCGTCTGGGATCATCTAAACACTGACTGGCAGAGGAGCCTGATCTGGAAAGGCTACCAGGGCTTGAATCTGGGACCCTCCATATGCAAAATGGGCTCCATCTATGAGATCTTGTATTTGCACATTTTGGAATCCTCTGGGGACTGCTCTTTGCTTCTCCACCATTCAAATGGAGGCTGGTGCCCCTCCTCACTTGCTGTGCAGTTTTGATTCCACTGGCTCCCTTTGACAGAGACTTGTTTGTCTTCCCCATGCCTCTGTGTTCTTCTTGGCTGCAGTTGACACCAGCTGTGATGGCCAAGCCAGCAGAGGCAACTTGACAGAACATGACAGCAGCCTGATGGAGAACGTTTGGTCTTTTGCAGGCATCGACAGGTACATGGAAACCTCCTGTGCCTTTGTGCAGCGGGGAGGGGGGGGAGGAGGCCCTGAGCCGCAGTGGACCCTAGTGGGATGGGTGGGGGGACACTTCTGGCTGACAGCAAGACAATCAGTGCCTGTTTTGTTATTTACCAACTTACTGTTGGTAAATATTGTTCACTGCTGAATTATGTAATGGAATTCCACAAAAGTGGTGCGTGTGCTATGAGAGCAGGGAGTGAGCAGGCCTGGCTGGGTGTGGGGAAGGGCTTCCTGTTCCTTCCTGAAGTGGCTCTGGGGGCTTGCGCTTCCCATCTCCAGGGACGCTGGGGTGGCGCTGCTCAGAAGCGATGTGCTGGGAGCCTTCCTTCTCCGGGCAGAGCCAGAAGCCGTCAACCAGTGGCGGCTCACGGTGAGGACGCGGTGTGGAGTCGTCGGGTACCAGATCTACAGGAGCCAGCTGGGGAAGTTCTCTATTGAGGTGAGGCCTGAAGCTGCCCCTGTCCCTCCGGGTGGCCTCTCGCGACTGGGTGCCGGCAGGCGCGCAGTCCCTCAGAGCAGGGCCGGGCGGGGCCAGGAGACCCGGCAGGGAGGGCGCTGCGCTACCAGGCCAGAGCCGCAGGACGGGCCTCGAGGCCTTTCCAGGGCGCTCTCCCCGCCCGGGTTGGTCTCCTGGGGCCTCGAGGGCGGCAGGCCGACTGCTCTCTCCCTCTCCAGCACCTGCAGGCGCAGTTCCCCAGCATGGAGGCGCTGCTGGAGCGGCACTGCGGAGGCGCGCGCGGGCCCTTCTGCGCCCTGGCCGCGGGCCGGCGGAACCCCTGCTACGAGGCGGAGGACTGACTGCGCGGCTGCGCACGAGGAAGCGGCCGGGCGGAGGGAGCTGAGACGGCGGGGGGCGGGGGGGCCGCGCGCGTCGCGCCTGTACCGCGCCTCAATACAGCCTCTTCAGCCGCAGCGCCTCGTGTCTCTGGCTTGGCCTTCGGCGGTTCCGTCCGGGAGCGGCGCGGTCGTCCTGGCGACAGGGGGCGGGGCGGGGCGGGGCTGCCCTTCGGCCGGGGGCGCGGCGGTCCGTCAGAGCGAGCTGGCCGCCTCCGATTGGCCGTGCGGGCGGGGGCGGGGCGGGCTCCGAGTGGCGGGGCGGCTGCGCGAGAGCCTCGGCCGTGCTGCGAGAGATGGCGGCGGTGCTGCTGGCGGTGCTGGCCGCGCTGGGCCTGGCCGGGGCGGGGACGGGCGGGCGGCGCACGCTGGTGCTGCTGGAGAACGCGAACCTCCGCGACACGCACTCGCTCTTCATGCGCGGCCTGCAAGGTCAGGTCTGGGCGGGCAGTGCGGGCGACCTGCAGAGCGCCGGGCCCGCGGGCGGCTGTGCCCTGAGCTGCGGCCCTGCCGGGCGCGCGCTGCAGGCCCGACCTGGGCTCGCTCTCCGGAGCTGCCTCGGGTGCTCGGGCGGGAAGGCCCCGGGGCTGGACGCGGCGCAGCTCCGCGCAGAGCGTCTCCTGTGGGCTGGAGTGGCCGTGCGCTGGCCGGAGGCGGGCTCTACTCGCGCGCTGCGGGCCGGCGGCGGAGCTCTGCGTCCCGGAGAAGGGGAGCGGCTGGAGCAGCGGAGCCGGGAAGGCCGTCCAGGGCCTCCCGGCAGGGGCGCAGAAGAGCCCGCCTCGGGAGCAGCCCCGCTGACTGCCGAGGGAACCTGCCGGGCTGGGCTCTGAGGCGACGCGCTTCTGCTTCCCAGACAGGGGCTTCGACCTCACCTTCAGGACTGCCGACGACCCCGGCCTGTCGCTCATCAAGTACGGGGAGTTCCTGTACGACAACCTGATCGTGTTCGCCCCGTCCGTGGAGGGTGAGCCTTCCTGGGGGGCCGCTTCTGTGCTCGGCTCTTTTCTGCTGCTGCTTCTGGTCAGAATTAACGTGCTGAGTTGTCTCAGTTTGCGGAGAGGAAAAGGTTTCTGCTCCCAGGTGCAAGACAGTGTAGGTGGGAGGCGGCTTTTGCCACCTCTTATGGAAAAGTGAACGGACAGGAGTCAATGCGGGTATGTTCAGTCGTCAGACCCTGTCCGCTCCTTGTGACCCCCTGGACCACTCTCTCCCTAAGTTCCAGAGTTTGTCCAAATTCCTGCTCGTTGCTTCGGTGACGCTATCTAACCATCTCATACTCTGCCTTCTTTTGACTGGGATTTATCCCAGCATCAGGGTTTTTAATATGGCGCATAAATACAGTTTGGGGCTACTATTTTGCCAGAAGGTAGTTGAGGTACAGGCATCAAGGTTCCTTTTGGGCTCTTCACATGGAAATCATTTGAGTTGTATCGGAACTAAAAGGCAAAGCCCTTCACTTGCTTCTGTGCACAGCATCAGGTAATGACCCCCCCCCCCCCGCTCTGTTTCAGATTTCGGAGGCAACATCAACGTGGAGACTATTGCAGCTTTTATTGATGGAGGCGGAAGTGTCCTTGTGGCTGCCAGCTCGGATATTGGTGAGTGACAAATGTTTATCAAAGAGACGGAGAGCCACAGAGCTGCATGTCTATTGGCCACTTTGCTTGATGCTTGAGTACGAGTCTTAAAAGGAAGGCCTGTGTAGCCAAGTCCTCATTCAGCCCCAGCTGTCCTGGAACTTTGAGCATTTTTGTAACTAAATGGAAAAGAGAAGAGCCAGGCACCCTCAATAACTTTCTGAATGCGATTTGTGTATGTGTTCACTGCACATGAGCTGAATTTTGCTCAGCCACCTGTCAACCTGGGGCATGGATAGGCTAGGTGTTTGAGCCCCTTCTGTGCTGGGTGGTGGGTTCGCTGGGATGGTAAAGATCAGATGGCCCTGATCTTCAAAGAGATGCTTTGCATTCAGTTCTCCCCATGTAGATGGATAGAAATAGAAAGTGTCTGTTTGGGTTTCTTGGCACACTTTGAAGGGAATGTTCATGTTTCCTTTCCTGCTTCCACACACACAGCACCAGGAAGTGAAGCATTTCTAACAGATGAGATGCTGTGTGCATGTTCTTCGTTTGTTTTTTAAAATTAATATTTCCAATTTATTTCCTGCCAGGTAGAATGTGGCCCTGATTTCTTGATAGCTCCCCTTTCTCCTGAGCAAGTAATAAACTGCAATCTTGTTCTTCTCAGGTGACCCTCTTCGGGAACTGGGAAGTGAGTGTGGGATAGAGTTTGATGAAGAGAAGACAGCTGTCATTGACCACCACAACTACGATGTCTCTGATCTGGGCCAGGTAAAGGTCAGAGTGGTTCTGTGTGATGTGGGCTGTGGTGTGAGCCACTGCCCTGGGTGCTGTGACCCTTCCTTGTCATTGTGGCTTCCACTGCTCCAGTTTTCTTACAAAAGAAAGAACAGCTTGTGTGCATGACCCTGTAGTGTGGCCATTTGGAGCTTTGGACTTAAACCCACCTGCATACACAGTCACACATCTTCCTGGGTGATCTTGGGCCAGTCACTGCTTGTCTCACAAAGGGTTCTTTGGACTAAAAAACAGGTAGATGACCCTAAACTCAGAGGAAGGGTGGGTGGAGGCTGGGTAATAATGTAAGGTGTACGGTGGCTGGAGTGAATTGCTCAGAAAGGTGGAGTGGCTCATGTGGTTGGGGATGGGGTGTCATGGGCTACTTCTGCTCCTGAGGGCAGAGTGCTGGCCAAGAGAAGAGGAGACCAGGTGGACCAGCAAAGGGTTTTGCTGAGCCTGCTTGCTGGACATGTAACCTGCATACAGCTAACTGCAACCTCCTGTTAACACCTCCCTGCAGCACACCCTCATCGTTGCAGACTCTGAGAACCTCCTGAAGGCTCCAACTATTGTGGGGAAGAGGCTGCTGAACCCCATCCTCTTCAGAGGGGTTGGGTAAGTCTCCTGAAACCTCAGTCCAGACACTGGGAGGACTGCACAGGTTTTTTCACTTGCCTGTCATGCTTTTCACTTTACTCAAAAAATGAGGCTGGTTCATTCTGTGCTTATATGCTTTTAACAATGATAGTTAATTGGGCATACTCACGGTAAGTGTGGATAGAATTGCAGCCTAGGATTGTTAAAAATTTTCTTGCTTTATGATGTCACTTTTGGCCATGACTTCATTTCCAGTGGGTCCCGACAGATTGTCATTTTAAAAAATTAGTCCCAGTGCTAAAAAGTTTCAGAACCAGTGGCTTTAAAGGACTCCTTGAAGACAATTCCTTGGTTTTCCTTCCCTCATGCTCGCCCTCCTTGCCAGAAGCACCCTGTGCTTGCCCCTCCTCTGCTGTCATGTGTGATCCTATCTCTGCAGGATGGTGGCTGATCCTGACAACCCCCTGGTGCTGGACATCTTGACTGGCTCCTCCACCTCTTATTCCTTCTTTCCTGACAAACCCATCACACAGGTACGTGCTGGTTCTGAGTGTCTCTGCCTTTGTGCAAGGGACACTGGGCAGCAGCTGTCTTGCCTCCATTCAGGATGACCCGCACTGCATTTGACCTGTGTGGGTTGACTCTGGTTGCCTAACCCCTAGCCTCACTTATGCATGACTCAGCCTTGCCAACTGAATGTAGATTGTATTTTTGCAATTCTTCTACTCGCCCGTCATAGCAGCCTTGTGAGGAAAGGAGCATATGCCCATTGTGCTGAATGTATATGAAGACTGAGAGGGCAGTTGTTCTTCACTGTCTCGTATGGAGTCCACCGACCTCAGTACTGTCTGCTCAGACTGTACTGGTCTTCTAGGATTGGAGCTGGGTTTTTCCCCAATCCTACTGGTGTTTTGGCCAACATACAAAGCTTGAGCTTTGCCAGCAAGCTGCAGCTCAGTCCGTGACTCTGTTGCTGTCTTTCTCTAGTACCCTCATGCTGTTGGGAAAAACACACTCCTGATTGCTGGTCTCCAAGCCCGGAATAATGCCCGGGTGGTCTTCAGTGGCTCCCTGGACTTCTTCAGTGACGCGTTCTTCAATTCTGCAGTGCAGAAGGCTGCGCCTGGCTCTCAGAAGTACGTGGGGGATTCTGCTCTCTAGGCTGCTCCTTGCCTGGCCTGGGCTCACTGCTGTGGATGAATTCAGGCAGAGTATGCTTGCTGATTCGCCTCACTCATATCTCACGTGACTCCCCCAATATGAGGCATCTGGAACAGCTCATGACCCATTAATGTAATGGATGACTGAAAAAAGATTGGTGGTTTTCTGGCCTGGATGCCCCACATCAACACAGGAGAGTGGGATATGAGTTGTGTTAAAACACCAACTAAGAACCCAATCCTACCCAATTTTCCAGTGCAGTTGTGCTAGTGGGTTGTGCACTGCATTCTGTGGTGGAGAGGCAGTCATGGAGGCCTCCTCAAGGTATGGGAACATTTGTTTCCTTACCTCGGGGCTGCATTGCAGTTGCACTGGTGCTGGAAAGTTGGATAGGCACTAATGGAGCAGATAAATACAAAGCCAGGACAGTTGGAAGTTTGCCAGAATAAAAAGTCTTCTATCTGGTGTAAAATATTGTTGGGGAGGGGACAATCTGAATGTCCTGGGGCAGGTGGGACACAACTACAGAGGTTGTCTCCCACGTTTCTGCCAGTTGACGGTTGCTTTTTTAGTGCTGTGTGGGGGAGGGGGATCCTTGCTTGGTCCACAGTGCAGTTGCTGGTTTTTCTCTGGCATTGGATTTGAAGGTTGGTGCTGCCTGGGATGTTTCAGGTACCTGCAGACGGGGAACTATGAGCTGGCCATCGCCCTGTCCCGCTGGGTGTTCAAGGAGGAGGGCGTCCTGCGTGTTGGAGAGGTCTCGCATCACCGTGTTGGAGAGACAGCGCCACCTAGCGCCTACACGGTCACCGACCTTGTGGTGAGATTTGATGTGGCAAAGTTGCTCCAGTTGCTTTCGTATCTGCACCGGCCCTACCTGTCAACTGACTGATGGGTCTTGTTTTGCAGGAATACAGCATCGTCATTGAGAAGCTCTCGGAGGGGAAGTGGGTCCCTTTTGATGGTGACGACATCCAGCTTGAGTTTGTCCGCATAGATCCGTTTGTAAGAACTTTCCTCAAAAGGAATGGTGAGTCACCCTTTGTTTTCCCCCTTGTGAGCAGCTTCACAAAAAAGTCTGAAAAATGACTGGCCTGTGCAAATGTGCAAATGCACAAGCCCAGGCTCCTTGGTCACTCGGCATTGACCCACCAGGAGCAGCAGCGACCACCTGACTAGGTCTTCTGGTAGGGAGCCAGGGTTGGCTGTTCTATCTCAGGCAAGTGTGTCTTAGTGTAAGCCAGCCATGTGGGCTGACTTGGGCTGTGGTTACCCCTGCATTCAGGAGGAGAAATGCAGGTGGCATGAAAGAGGCGCCTGTTGACACACCTGAGCCACATCTCAAAAGGTCAGTCATTGAGGAATGGCTGCAAATACATGAGCCAACTCTGACTGGCCAGCTGGATGGTTTTCCTTCATTAGCTCAGCTGTGAAATGGTCACACAGCCCACAGGATTATGAACAACAGAGCTGTTGGCCAGAGAGCTTATTGAGTGGGGTGGGCAGACATTTTAGCCCAGAAGCCACATTGGGTTATGACTGCCAAAAAGTGAGCTGCCATCATTATTGTTTATTCTATTTATATACTGCTTTTCAACAATGAAGTTCACAAAACAGTTCACAGAGAAAACCAAATAACTGAATGGCTCCTTGTCCCAAACAGATTCACAATCTTAAAAAAATGCAGAAACACCCCCCCCCCCCAGCAAACAGCCACTAGAAAAAACACTGTTTTGGGATGAAGAGGGACAATTACTCTCCCCTGGCATGTACAAGAGGAGCAGCACTTAATGCCTCTTGCCCAGTTAGCAGGGGATAATCTAGACCCATTGTGACAGTTACTGTTATTGTGTTGATGCCATTTCTGTAGATATGGTAATCATTATCTGCTTTTTACAGTTTGGGAGAAGAAGAAACTAAGGGGCTTGGTTTTCCTAGCTTCTTTTAACTGCACTGCTTAGCAGGGCTTGCCTGTGTTCACTCTTCTGTATCGTCTTTCTGTGCACATCATAGCCCTCCCTTTGATATTGTGCTCAGGAGTGAGGCTGCTGGCTTGACCAGGCAACACCACTGTGTGTGTGTGAGCCGTGGACGGGGAACAGTCAGAAGGCTAGCTTAGAGGCTCTTCCAGGCAGATTGAGCATGACCCACCTCTGCCATAGAGCCTGCTGTGCTTCCCCTGAGGAGCCGGGTAGTCCCCCTGGACAGTTTGGGGCAACAGCTTCTGTAGATCTGTCAGACTTCTGCCAAGCCCCTCTTCTTCTCCCCTTCTTCTGGGCGTAACTCTCCCAAGTGTGTTTGGCTCCCAGGTGGCAAGTACAGTGTCCAGTTCAAACTGCCTGATGTCTATGGCGTGTTCCAGTTCAAAGTGGATTACAACCGGCTAGGCTACACGCACCTGTATTCCTCAACACAGGTGAGCAGCTGCAGCTTGGCTCTCAGCTCGCTGGGGAATAGGAAGAGCCGGGGATTTGGACCAAGGAACTGTTGGGCCTGTGTGTTCACTTGCATCTTGCTTTGGTACCTCTGCAGAGCAGCAAGCCATAAAAATGGAAAGGCTTGTCAAATTGATGCTGCAAATGCAAAGCCCTTCTCTGGCCCAGGAGTGGAACTAGTGCAGCCAGCGTGTTCAGGTGCCTGGTGTGCCTCTCTGTGGCTGTATTCCACCTCTGGGGCCTGTGCATGGACCCTCCTGTTCTGGTGTGTGGCATCACAGTGCTCATCAGGCACTCTGGTAGCATCAGGTGTCATTCCTGAAGTGCGGGGTGGAGCGTGGCTTGGAGCTGTGTAGGTGCACAGGGAGCTGTGTAGGTGCACAGGGAGCAGCCCCTGCATCCTGTTGCTCTTGTTTTTTTCCCCCTCCCCAGGTATCTGTGCGCCCCCTCCAACACACGCAGTATGAGCGCTTCATTCCCTCAGCATACCCGTACTACGCCAGTGCCTTCTCCATGATGGTGGGCCTCTTCCTGTTCAGCCTTGTGTTCCTGCACATGAAGGAGAAGGAGAAGGCAGACTGACCAGCTCCCCAGGAGGGGGTGGAAGAGGAGGAGACACCAAGAAGGGGGGTGGGGAGGGGAGGGGAGGGGGAGATGCCTCAGCGCAGGAGCACGTGCAGACCTTCCAGCGGACCTTCCTCTCCTTGTGCACAGTGGTTGTCATGAATAAAGAGCTGCTTCCTCCCTCCAGCGCTTGAGCAGGTCTTTTGTGGGGAAGAGACACTGGGTGGCCGCAGGGGGGGGCCGGGCCGGGCCAGGCCGGTGCGGGGGTCGGAAGGCTCGCGATGCGCTGGGAGTGAGCGCGGAGGGGGGCGGAGCGGGAGGGCAGCCGGGCGCTCGGCTTCCGCGGCCTCTGCCCACGGCGCGGAGGCGGAGCCGGGCTGCAGCCGGCGCCCCGGTCCCCGGAATGACGAGGCTCTGCGGTCGCCGGCGAAGTGACGGCGCGCCTCCTCCCGGGGAGTGCGCCGCCAGGCGGCGCTGCGGCGACCGGCCGAGGGAGCGCCTGGCGCGCACGCGCCTTTTGCGACCGGCCGCCGAGCGCGCACGCGCGCGGCGGCTGCTTGGCGGCGTCTGGCAGGCGGCGCGGCGCGGCGATGCTGCTGACGGTGTTCTGCCTGCGGCGGGACCGCTCCGAGCTGACCTTCTCGCTGCAGGTGGACGCCGACTTCGAGCTGCAGAACTTCCGCGCCCTCTGCGAGCTCGAGTCCGGCATCCCCGCCGCCGAGAGCCAGGTCAGGCCGCCGCCGCGGACTCCTCGGGCGGAGAGGCGGCGCCGCCGCGGCCTTCTCCGGAGCGCGGGCGGGCGGGAGACCGTCGCGAGGGGCCCGCGGTTTGGCGCCGGCCGGCGGGGAGGCAGCGCGGAGCCGCCCTCCCTCCACCCGGCGGGCGAGCCGCGGCTTCGGCCTCGCGGGGCCTCCGCGACTGGGCGGCTTCCCAGGGGGCCGGCAGGGCCCGGGCCGCTGAGCCTCCGGGCAGAAGGAGAACGGCGCGGCCGGGGCTGGGCCGCCCTCCCTGACGAGCGCAGGCCTCCCCTCGGTACTGGCGGCCTCTGCAACCGCCAGGCAGACCGGGTCGCTGGCTGCGCCTGGGGCTGAGCGACGCGCCCGTTCCTGGGCGGAGGCGGGGCCCGTCCTCGCCCCAGCTGACTGCCGAGGCACGTGGGCTTGGCTGGCCGGGGCAAAGTGCTCACGGCCGGCGGAGGCCTGCGAGGTGGGCACACTTCCAGCTCCAGCAGCCCATTATGCGGGAACCCTCGTCGCAGGGGCTGGCCTGACCTCTGGCACCGGCCTGCTGCCCAGGCCCTCCTTCCGACCGGCTCCCTGCAGTGGCGCTTCTGGGTTCTTTCCTGTTTTTGTCCGATGGGGCAGGTCACAGGCAGGAGGGGGGAGCGGCCAGTGCAGGCAGCCCGGGCTGGTCAGACACTCGCCTGGACCCTCCTCCAGGCCGGGAAGGCACAGGGGGTCTGTTTCAGGGGAGAGCCCCAGCTGGGTGCCAGCTGTGGAGGAGCAGGGTTCTGGTTTGTGCTTGTGGGAGCGTTGTGTTCTCCAGCGTGGTGCTGGCCTACTGGAGTGAGCTGTGGCTGTAATGAGAATGCTTGTCTTGCAGGAGGAGCCCTGATTTGGGACTCGGGGTGGGGTCAGTGCCTCCTGGCCCACATCTTGGGAGTTGCAAAACAGCTGGGCGTGTTCTGTATCTTTGTTTAAGGCTCTTCGAATTAATGCCTTATGTTTTCTCGCCTTCCAGATTGTCTATGCAGAGAGGCCTCTCACGGACAACCATCGGTCTCTAGCCTCATATGGATTAAAAGACGGGGACGTGGTGATCCTGCAGCAAGTGGACAATGTGGAGGCCCGTCCTCCAGCTCCACTTCCTGGTGAGCACCCCATGCTGCCCCATCTAGTTGCATGGCCAATAGGCGGGAGGCCAGATATGGTGGTCAAAGCACGTTGTTATTCTCCACCACTGTGGGCATTGGCCTGTTACCAGCATTGGCAAGAGCTGGGCACAAAGCTACTTTGTGTAAGGCTCTTAATGAATGAAGGTGGGGCTGCGCCTGCCCTACCACCTTAGGACTGCCAGCTGTGCCAGGTAGCCTGGCTCTCCTCTGGATCAGCCCACTCCTTTGCATAGATAGCTGTCATGCTGAGTCAGGAGGCTCCTGGGAGGGGTCAACAGTGGCTTCCAGCAGAAGATTCCCAGGACTGGACCCTAACAGCAAGGCAGGGACTCTACCACTACGCTTAGCCCTGGAGTGGTGGTCAGAGTTGCTGCCTGCCCTGCTGGCGTGCCAGCAGCAGCCTGCTAAAGCAGCTGAGTGAGAGCCACGGTGCTTCCTCAGACAAGATGGTATGTTTGCTGCCGGCTGCCACTTGTGGTTTGCCACGTTTAGATCTGGTCTCTAAAATGAAATGAGCCATTTTGCTCAGGTTGCGTGCACTTAAAAATCACAAGAACAATCTCCAGCATAATACAAACCAACCCTTAGTACTGCAGTGAACCTGCACCTGAGCGGGCAACACACTATCAGCCAGCTCGAAGCCCAGACCGTCTGGGGCACACCAGGCAAAACGAGAGGTTTGGATGGCCCTTGAAGAGTGGGCGGAGTCTGATTCAATTGGTGCTCCAGGGACATCTGGTTGGGATGGATGTTTTGGGCTCCTTCTGTGCTGGAAAGAGGAGGGCCGCCTTCTCCCCCCCATGCCTGTCCCTTGGGCGTTCATCCCTGTCTCGGGGTTGGGAGAATGGCTGCCCTCATGTGTTGCCCGCTCTGCAGCTGTGGCTTTGCATGGGGGGGGTGGCAGCCTCCCCTCCATGTCTCTCTCATATCCTGTTCCAGGCTTGCCCAGGATTGACTTCAGCAGCATTGCTGTGCCAGGGACGTCAGCCCAGCCCCAGCCATTGCCAGCAGCAACAGACTCCCACCATTCTCCTCCAGAGCTCCCCTCCTCCCCACAGGGCTTGGACAACCCAGCACTCTTGCGGGACATGTTGTTGGCCAACCCACATGAGCTCTCCCTGCTGAAGGAGCGCAACCCTCCCCTGGCGGAGGCTCTGCTCAGTGGAGACCTTGGTAAGCAGCTGGACCTCTCAGAGATCTCCAGTGTCCCTTTACCAGGCCCTGTGAAGAGAGGAGTCTAGTTGCGGATGTAGTGCCTATTGGAGAGCCCACGCTTTCCCTACAATGTAGGTCTCACTTTTGCCCAGCACTCGCCAGGGACCCTGGGCAGCTGGTCTTGGGCGCCTTGCCTCAGTGTTTCTACCTGCGTATGGGAAAAACACACACTTGCCTGCTTTGCAGGGGGACTGAGAGGATTTTAACAGGAGAAGTGTTAAATGGAGAAGTGGGGAATGATGCAGAAGCATTCATGGTTTTTATGTGTAATATTGTGTTCCCTTAGAGAAATTCACTCGAGTGCTGGTGGAGCAGCAGCAGGATCGGGCTCGCCGGGAGCAGGAGCGGATCCGTCTCTTTTCTGCTGACCCTTTTGACCTAGAGGCTCAGGCCAAGATCGAAGAAGATATCAGGTAGCAAGCTCCAGACTAGCTGTGGGGATGGGAAAGACCTTGAAAGTTGTTGTCAGGACACGGATACGCAGTGGGCCAGAGCTGGCTGATCTCTTGTTTCTGCTGCCACGGTGGTGTATGTTCCGTCAGCTTCTTGTTGGACCAGACTCTCTTTGTGAGTCTGGAAAACGTGGTAGCTGCTTTACCGATGCGTTTGTTTAGCTCCCTGGCCTCTGAGTGACCTGCTTGGAGGCAGGCTGTGCAGCATGGCCTTTCCCAGTTTGAAGAGACACTTGGCCAACAGTCTGAGGCAAAGAGGCAAAGAAGGAAGGCCCATAGCCAGGGAGACAGACCAGGGACAGACTGCACTTGCTCCCGGTGTGGAAGGGATTGTCGCTCCCGAATTGGCCTTTTCAGCCACACTAGACGCTGTGCCAGGACCACCTTTCAGAGCGCGATATCGTAGTCTTTCAAGACTGAAAGTTGCCAATACAAAAGGTGGTGTGGGGTTTCTGTTGTTGCCCCGAAACATGCATCAGTGTTCTGGAGAGCAGCTGATTGGGTCGGTTGTTTTTCTGAGAAGTCTCCACAGGTGAGGCAAGCGAGAAAGAAATGAGCTGCCCAAAATTCCTCCACACAGCCTAAGAAATGGAGGCTCTTGGTTCAGAGGGCGGGAGAGAGAGTGAGTGTACAGGCACAAGAAAGAGAGAGGGAGCAAGCACAACAAATTTGCTCCTGTTCCGTTTGGCCCAAATTAATCTGGATCAACTTAATGCAGCTCTTTCCAAGTCCTGTGCTGGTTTAGAGCAGGAGACTGGCTGCCGCCTGCCACCCAGTCAGTTTCGTGCTGGGGATTGCGTGTAGTGACCTTTTGGTGTTAATGTTGACTGCAGGCAACAGAACATTGAGGAGAACATGACAATCGCCATGGAGGAGGCTCCTGAGAGCTTTGGCCAGGTGGTGATGCTCTACATCAACTGCAAGGTCAATGGCCACCCTGTGAAGGCCTTTGTGGACTCAGGTGCGTCTCTTCCCTCTGCTGTGTTCTTATGCTCTTCTCCTGCAATATGCACTATGCAGGGTGGCCTGGGTCAAGTGGTGCCCCCAGGGGCCTCCCCGGGCCACAGCCATACCTGCCTTGCAGGAAGGAAGGCCATAGCTTCGCTCCCCTTTCTGGTTCCTCAGGGTCTCGTGTTGAGAGGCCCTGGGAAGGCAGCGACTTCAGTTTAATACTCTCACCCAGAGGGAAGTGCCCGAGGCTGCTTAGAATTAAAAAAGGAAACAATAATTGGTTTGAACAAAACTGTCCAGAGTTGGAAGACTGAGAGAGAAAAGCAGCAGCAGCAGTGCAACAGTCCCCAGAGCCCAACAAGGCAGAGCCTCAGAAGCCTTGGAGACCCCATGGGTCAGCAGCTGCGATTGCCCTGCTGGCGTAGTGGACATTCCTGGGCCACAGAAGAAGGGCACTGCGCAGACCTTAGAGACCTGCTGCTGCCACCACCCCCTCCCCCCCGAGCAAACCAGGCCAGGCGGATCAGGCATCTGGCCTGGTGGCTGCTCTACAGTTTGCGCCTGTCTCAGAGGAGTCTGAGCAGTCTGGTGTGTGAGAGCAGCCTTGTGTCTCTCCATGGAATTGGGAGCAAGAACAAGAGCCAGCCCTGTCCCCCCCGTCCCCCCGCCCAGAGGCCTCGACCTGCTCTTCAGCAGTGGCTGTATTGTCTGTTTGTCTGGCAGGTGCTCAGATGACCATCATGAGCCAGGCGTGCGCTGAGAGGTGCAACATTATGCGCCTGGTGGACCGGCGGTGGGCGGGCATTGCGAAGGGTGTGGGAACCCAGAAGATAATTGGTCGAGTGCACCTAGGTAAGCCAGGTCGGGCCGGGCCTTCTGCAGGCCAGTAGGGGCTTTCTGGGGCGCAGGCAGAGGTGACACTCAGTGGTGGTTCATTCTCCTCCCACTGCAGCTCAGGTCCAGATCGAAGGGGACTTCCTGCCCTGCTCGTTCTCCATCCTAGAGGAGCAGCCCATGGACATGCTTTTGGGGCTGGACATGCTGAAGAGGCACCAGGTGAGTGAGGCCTGGGCCTGTGTGGAAGTGTGGTGGGGGGCACAGCAGCCACTGGACATGCACAGAGTCCCAGACTTTGACCTTGGCAGTGCCATCCGCAGGCCTGGGAGGGTGGAGGAGATGCTGCACAGTCATTGTGGTCTGACTCGGGCAAGCAGAATGAAGTGCAGGGGCAGGGGCCTGCGGCAGAGTGCATTATTTGTGTGCGGGAGAGCCTCTTCCTGGGCAGCTGAGGTGGCAGAGAGCCTTTTTGGAGCCTGCTGCCAGGCTGGGGGACCTCTGGGACCTGGAGCCCCCTGTTCCTCTCCTGCATTAGAATGGGGGGCAGTCACTTCAGATTGCAAGCTCTCTCTTAAAGGGAGAGCAGAGCCCCAGACCTTCCCTGCACTGGAGGCGATGGCTTAGAACCTGAGCACGCTAGGCAGCCAGTTGCATCACATCCATGGGAGCACTGTGTCAAGAGCGTTTCTTGGCCTGCAGCGAGTAGCCTTGGGGTCTGTGGGAGGCTTGTGTGGCAGCTGTCATCCCATTTCTCCTAGTGCATCTTTCTTGTAGTATTTGACGTCCCCAGTGAGGCTGGAGTCGTTATCAGAAGGACTGTGATTGACAGGGCAGTAGGCTCTTTTTGGCTTCCCCAGCAGCACCATGTGGCGAGAGTCTCTCTGCGCTTGCCATTGAGCACCTGCTTTTCTACCCCAGTGCTCTATAGATCTCAAGAAGAACGTCTTGGTCATTGGCACCACTGGTTCTCAGACCACTTTCCTGCCAGAGGGGGAGCTGCCAGAGTGTGCAAGGCTAGCGTATGGGGCAGGGCGGGAGGACTTGCGACCAGAGGAGATCGCGGACCAAGAGCTGGCTGAAGCGCTGCAGAAGTCTGTGGAGGAAGCAGGTACTGTAGGGGCTGGGCTGGGCCGGGCAGCAGAAGAAGAGGAAAGTCTGCGAGGGAGTGCTGGGTGCATCACTCTCCCAAACTCTGTGCCGCAGTGCAATAGCATGCTGGATTCCTGACCTGCTTGCTGAGGTCACAGGAAAGGCTTGCCTTGGAGGTGCTGTAGCAGACGGGTGTAAATTAGGACCTCCCTGCTTCAACCTGACTTGGGTGTGGAGGGGTCTGGGACGGCTGTGGAGCCTACAGCAGTCTTGCTATGTGTGTTGCTGGGGGGGGGAGCAGCATGTGGCCACTGGGCCCCCTGCCTGCCAGCCAGCTGATGCTGTGGCCAGGTGCGCTGAGTCTCTGCTTGGAGCTCACCATGGGTCTTTTGAGCAGTCGCGACTTGTGGGTGTCCTGCCAGCCAGAAGTGTAACCTGGCAGTGACCCAGTGAGGTGGAACGGGCTGGAACACTGCAGCCATCCAGGGCCATCCGGTGGCCGTCACCATCTGCTCAACCAGGCCAGGCTCAGTTCTTGGTACCATGTTGACCATCACGCCCCACAGAGTTGGCTGGAACCTGTTCACCCTGGGGCTGTAATGCCCCAGTTCCAGGGGTCAGTCTGTGCGCGCAGGATTTTAATTCAGTCCAGCTTTGTCTTCGCATAGTCATAACAGAAACGTAAGATGCAGTCCGTAGAACAGAAGGTACAAGTTACAGTTGTGGCCATTTTAAAGCCATAGTAGCCCCAATTGACTTTTTCACCCACCTCCTTCCTTCGGAAGCCTCAGTTGCTGCTGAAAGTTTGCAAGAGAGCCGAGTCAGAAGGCAGGAAGACAGATGGAGCCACAGAAGGCGTGGACGGTCTTCAAGAGGCACTGCCCGCCACAGGGCCGTCTGTGTCCTCCAGTAGGTGCCTGGCAGCCTGTCCTGGGCCTTGCAGCTCGCTTCAAAGTAGAGAGGGAAGTGCCTCAGCGCGCTCTGTTTTGCTATTAAAGTTCCTTTCAAAGAGACCTGAGTCAGTCCTGAGCTTTATTGAGACCTTCCTGTCCTGTACCCCCCAACCCAAAGAGCTGCAGCCAGCCTGGCTGCTTTTTAGCTCAGGGCTTCCCTTGCAAGGTGTCAGATCTTTGCAGTTGTGTCCCACCATTGCAGTCCTCCCACCAAGTAGAGCTCCTCTGGGGAAAATACAGACATGGCAAGACCGCAAAAGATGGCAGCAGTCCAGAAGCCATATCAGGCCTGCCACCTTTTGGTTTGGCTGCCAAGCCCTGCAGGAGATTGAGCTCCTGCACAGAGTTAAATGGCAAGAGGTTGGGAGGGCAGAAATTTCTTCCATTCCGTTATCTGCACCCGCATCCTTCTGCTGTGAAAATGTGGGTGAGGACATGTGCATTTCAAGTTCCCCCCACTCTTGCATCCATTCGTAGGCAGTGTGAGGAACAGGTGAGCTCTGCTGGATCAGACCAGAGCGGCCCAGTGTCTGGCTTCCAGGCGTAGGGCGCCAGATTCTTTTGGATTGTGCATGTTGCCTTCCCCCCCTCACCTTGTTTCATTTCTTGAGGGGAATAGACTGGTGGATTGATCTTGGCTTGAAAGGTAGGAATCCCACCTGTGCTCTTGCCTCTGGTTCTGCCCAGCAGTCGGGGTCTCACACAGGAGTGCTGCAGAGGCTCCCACCTCCAGCCCTCCCAGATCTGGACTCTTGTTGCAGGTTTTTTGAGGTCTAGATTGCCAGGGATTGGCTTGCAGAAGAAGCTTGCAAGCAGCAGACACAGCAGCGTGCCTGAGCACATTCTGCCAGGTTGAGCCAGCCATCTTTTGGGTCTTCTAAGGAGAGGAGAAGTTTGTGGAAGGATAGAGAGAGTGAAGGAAGCTGGAAGAGCGGCCGGAAGCAGGAGAGGAGGCAGGCAGCTAGTCCTTGGTTTCCAGCTGGGCAGGTGGCCTTGGCCATGGCCTTGCCAAGGTTTTCTGGATAGAGACAGACTGACCAGGACAGGAGCGACTCTGCAGGCCTGAGCCTCTCCCCAAACCCAGGACCCACCTCTCACAGGTCCAGTACAGCCAGAGATTTCTGCCTCCTTCACTTGTGTGGAGCACAGCCAGCGACCTGAGAACATGAAGTCTGTGGTCAGAGAGCCGGGGGCTCCCTCTGGGCTTGACTGCGCTTCTGAGCATCAGGAAGTGTCCAGGGAGGCAGAGCTACCAGGCAGCTTAGCCGTAGGAGTCCTCCGCACCATCCGCAGGGCATCCAAGTGAATCTTGTAGACCAACACACGATGGGAGAGAGAGCCTCTCTGGGACAAGGAGTGCTGGGAGAGCGTTGCCTGGAAGAAAGCCCCAAGCAAGAGGGCACGGAGTCTTGCACAGAGAGGTCCTAGGAGGGGGCAGCGCAGAAATGACCCCCCCACAAGCCGCACGTGTGCAGTGTGCTAACCCCAGTTTGGTGTGTTTGTCTCCTAATTCGCACAGAGCGCCAGAAGCCTTGATGCATGTTGTGTGGGTTTGCTGCCGCTGGAGCGAGCCACAGACCAGGTACTACAAGTTCTTGGGGGGTTGGCTGACGGGTGCGTCTTGTGGTCCAGGTGGAGCAGTGAAGCACCTGCCCCTGAGCAGCAGGAAGGGAGCGCGCTCTCCTGTCAGAAGTGAAGTGTGGCCTCTTAGGGCTGGTGCAGGATGTGCGAGGGTTGGGATGCAGCACCTGCCTGGAGGATCTCAGCTAAGTAGCTGCAGGCAGCCAACCCCAGGGAGTGCCTTTGTGCAGTAGCAGGGCTGGCAGGCGGGCGACCTGGCCCTGTGGTGTGGTGTCATCATGTCCTGGATTCCTTGCTGTGGGCTCAGAAAGGCCAGTCAAAGCCTGCACCCCCACAGCCCCTGGTCTGACACCTTCACACCGCTCCTGCATGCAAGCACCTTGGCATGGTTGGTTTTGGCAGTACTAATTTATGTCAGCCCTGTCCTGGGGTGGATCTGTAAAGGGGTGGTGTCAGCACACAGGAATTGCCAATTTGAAAGGCATCTGTTGGTTCTCTTTGAGCTACTCTGTCTCTCTCGTGTGCTGAGGTAGAAGAGCTGCATGAGGTGAGGTGAAGGGGAGGCAACTAGGGGCCTGCTTGGGCAGTGTTAGCAAAAGGGCTCTTTCTCCCGAATGTGCCTGGAGAACAAGATGCAGTGACAGACCAAAGTGCTGGGGAAGTCTCCGTAGAGGGAACCTGTTGGTGGGCATTCTGCAAGGGGGCCTCTCAGTTCAAGAGGCAAGACACAAGAGGGGAATGAGGGCAGGATGGGAGGTTCCAACTGTGACAAGCTATGTCAAGACTGGGTTTAGATGCTTGTGGGGTGGAGGGGAGTGGCAAAGGGTGGCCACCAGTCTCTTTCAGCCGGGTGAGTTCTTGCTCACTTCCCTCTCCCTGTGGCCACCCTTAGGTGGGGGGCTGTCGCAGACAGAAGCTGTGCTGGCTGGTGGCTTGATGCCAATGCCCCTCTGCATGTCTAGCCCCGGGGGGGGGCACCAGGAGTGGGCCAGACACCGTGTGATGCTGCTTGGACCCAGCCCAGCTCTCATGCGGTGTCCTGCTTTCTCCTTCCCCTGCACAGAGAACCGTGATGAAGCAACTACCTCGCCAGAAAGGCCACCGCTGCCAACTTCCGGGAGACCAGCCTCTTTCCCCGACGAGATTGAGCTGAGGACCGGCCACCCTGCCAATCAGCTACTGGGCCGCTCTGCCTCTGCTCCTTCGCTTTGCTCCCAAGCGGGCAGTCAGGCTGAGCCTGTCAACAGCCAAGCTGCATGGTCTGTGGACTCGTCTCTTGAATGCCCGGAAGGGCCGCTGCTGTCACCGCCGGACATCTCTGATCATGCTGCCTGTGCCACTGTTGACACTCCCCTTGCAGAGGAGCCAGAAGCCGGGGCCTCTCCTGGCCCACACCCAGCCCTGCAGAGCACCCCTGACCAGCCTGCCACTTCTGGCAGCCAGGAGCAGTTGCCTGCAGGTGACGAAGCGCCTGGGTCTCCAGTGGAAGCAGCTGGGGGGATGTTCGGCACCTGGAGCCCCACAGAAGACCTGGGAGCAGCTTTTGCTTCAGAGTCCCTGGAACCGAGCCAAAGGAGTAGCCTCTGCTCGGGCCCCCAGACCTCTGATGGGTCTGCTCAGGACCCCTTCCCGGGTGACCCAAACAGCAAGCTCACTGGCCAGAGACAGCCGTGCCTCACGGAGGCTTCTCTGTCACATTCTGAGGGAGAGCAGCCCTTTGCATTCTCTGCTGAGGGAGGAAGTGCTGGGGAGGGTGAGGGAAGATGGGCAGGATCTGTCCCCTGTGCATGCCCCAGAGGTGAGGCCTTCATGGAGGTGGAGCTTGTGGAAGAGGAGACCCTGGTCGTGGCCGATCGGCAGGAGGCCGGCCTGCCCTTGGTCAGAGCTGTGGAGTTGGACTGTTCTCGGCAGGCCCCTGCATGGGCCGCTGATCTCCTTTCTGAGAATGACCCGACGCTGCCTGGGAGCTCAACCTTTGGGGCGACCAGTGCTGCCTCTTCTGCAGTCAGCCTCTCCGCTGCATCCTCGGAAGGCCAGCTGAGCAGCCTGGCAGAAGAGCTGTGCCCCTCCCTCACGTCTGCTTTGAAAGAGCTTCATTGGCTTCTGGTTGAGAGCTGCAGGGGGGACTCCCGGGAGGAGCACAGTTGCCAGCCAGCCGGTGCTCCTGAGGAACCAGCGGCAAGCCAGGCTGCTGCTGGAGAGGAGCGGGAGTGTCCTGAGGGGGAGCGCCTCTTTTCTGACTCGGGGGGTGGTGAGGCATCCCCAGGAATGTGTCTGCTGGAGAGCCTGGGCACGCAGGGGGTGCACCGGCTGGCTGCGATGTCTGGGCAGGAGGCTGTGGGCCTGGAAGAACCTTTGGCCTTGAGGGGTCCTGCTGTCCAGAGCCCTTCAGCAGCCTCCAGCCAGCTGGAAGTCAGCGAACTCCCTGAAATCTCCTCTCCGTGTTTGTTCTCCAGCCAAGGCCCAGGCTGTAGAGTGCTGGGGCAGAACCATCTGCTCTCTGCTGGCCCCCCACAGGCTGAGGATGCTTCTCAGAGTGCTGGCAGTTCAGCCGCAGCAGGACTCAGAATGCTGAGTGTCCAGGGGCCTCCACCTGAGTTGTCGCAGCCTCCACCTGGGCCTCTGGCTCTTGGGCCTGCAGCTTTCCCTGCTGAGGACATCGATCGGATTGCAGGCTCTGGCTTCACACCGGAGGAGGCGGGCGAGGCCTTGGCGCGCGCTGGTGGCAACGCAGACCTGGCCCTCCTCATTCTGCTGGCCAAGAACATTGTCGTTCCTAGATAAGCAGGGTCGCTCTCACCTGAAAGAGGTGCTCCTTCCTGCCCAGATGACAGAGCCCAGCTGTTGAGGATTGAGTGCAGACTGTTGATTTTCCGACAAAGCACCTTCTGTCTGTTTCCCTTATCAAATGTAGGCCTTTTAAACACAAAAAGAAAAAGCACCTGTTGGGATTGTATCCATACAGCAGCTTTTGATGATGATGATGATGTTGATGATTATTTCAGGCGATGTATGATGGAATAAAGAGAGTCTTTAATTATACTTGGCTTTATTCATATAAATACAGGGGTGGAAAAAAGCAGCTGCGGAGCAAGATCCCACTGGGAGCTCCTGTGCCTTGTCCCCCTTGAGGCTCCTTGGAGTGGCTCCTCGACACTGCGTTTTGGGCATAGTCTGTGTCGGCTGCAGCTGGGATTTGTGTCGGTGGTGCTCCTGGTGGGTGGGCGCTTGTGCCCGTGGATCACACTGCTTCCCTCTTTAGCCAGAAGAGCCATGTGTAGCACGCCTGCAGCTCCTCAGGGTGAGGGACAGAAGCCAGGGCTGTGCCTGCCTGGGAGCATCAAGCAGGTGCAGAGGGTCTTCCTCTGGCCACATCCCCTGCGCTCTCAGGGCCTGGGAGCCCCCAGATCCCAACCTTTGGAGTTTGCAGCAGAGTAGAGGTGCAGACTGAGCTTGGCAGCCCATCTTGTTCCCAGTCAGCCAGGTTAGCAATGTGGCAACTAGGAGCAGGAGCAGCCACTGCCTTTTAGGACCTGAACTCTCCCTAGGAGAGGGTGAGGCATTTCCAAACCCACACCTCTTCCCTTGGGCGTTTGCATGTGAAAAAAGTGTGTTTCACGCATGTGTTTGCTGAAGGTTGACTGGGGCAGGGCTGAAATTCTGGTGCTCCTGTATCTGCCTGGCCAACTCTGACAATATCCCTGTGTTCAGTGCTGCCATGGATGATTTCTTGCACCTGATGGATTTGTCTGCAATTTTTTCCTCCCAGAGAGGAAAGCCAGCCTGTGAGCCAGAGGTACAGCAGGCCTCCCATTGGGAAAGGGCCTGGATCAGCTGGGATCAGGTTTCTGCAGAAAGGGCTTGTGGGGGAGACCTTGGTTGGTCCTGTTTGCTTGGCTTGCTATGTCCACTGGTGGCTTGGTTCGACAGAACTTTGAACGGGCTGGTTTTGTGTACTTCAAAAGATGCAGGGTCAGTCTGGCCACTCTGCAGCATGGTTGCTTGGTCCGTGTCTCGATTCTTTTTGCACACTGCACTGAGATCCAACCCCACCTCCCAGAGGGGAACTTAGAGCATCAGAGTAGCAGCTGCTGGTGGAGCGTGGAGGAGCCAGGTATGGAGCATGCATCAAAGAGTGTTCGCCAGGGGACGAGGCTACTGGCGTGGTGGGGGCACAGCCTCTGGACCAGGTATGGCAACCTTACCTTGGGAGAATGGAAGGGAGATGTTCTTCAGGCAAAGGGAGGGCTTGGAGGGGCCTTCCCCTTCGAGAGAGAGCACCAGTCCTTTGGAGGTCCGTTGTCGGCAGTGGGGCGTTTCACTTTTCTGCCACCCTTCCTTCCCCTTCCGAGGGGCTCAGCTTGGCCCACCTGAATGGCTGCTGGTGCCTGTCCTTGCAGGGGACGTCCCTTTGTAGCCTCTGGGAGGGGGGTGTACAGATTAACCTGGGTCCCCTAAAGGGCAGGGGCCTCCTTGAACTCTTACTCTTCCAAAGATACCTTCCCACTCTCGCCCGAGTGTTTGCCTTATACCCAGCAGGAAGAACAGAGGACACCGGTGGGCTGAATAGAGAAGACCTGCTGGTCTCGCTGCCCCTGCAGTCGGTCTTCAGCAGCTCGAAGAGCGTCCCTGTTTCAGGCATGCAGAATCTTCGCATCGTTCCTCAGGACGTTTGGATTTGAGGCATGAATACAATCCGGAGTGTTTCTTCTGCAGGCAGTGACTGGCAGCCCCCGCAATGGTTTTCCTTGTGCGGTTGTTAATGCCAAACAAGGGG
Source organism: Tiliqua scincoides (assembly GCF_035046505.1). Taxonomy (NCBI): domain Eukaryota; kingdom Metazoa; phylum Chordata; class Lepidosauria; order Squamata; family Scincidae; genus Tiliqua; species Tiliqua scincoides. The sequence goes on from NC_089829.1 coordinate 2,530,343, forward strand.
AAATCAGTGGTGCCCTGACAATCAGCCTACCTGCCTCACTGATGGGTCCTCCTCCACTCCCTAGTGGCTTGTGCTACACATGGTTCCTGCTCCTGGCAAGCTTCTTGTCTGGGCAGTGGCCTTCTTGGAGCTGATGTGGAGAAAAGTATGAGGCGGGCATGGCCCAACCAGGAGGCCCACTGACTGTGGCCTGGCTCTCCAGTGCCTCTCCCAGGTCTTGGACCTGGAGATGCTGCCAGGGGGATCTGCTGGGCTCCCAAATACCTTCTGGGACAGATGCTGGGGGCAGAATCCAGATGGCTGGGCTACACAGCTACGCACACAGCTGCACCCCCTGCCCCGCTCTCTGCTTCTGCATCAATCTCCCTGCCTGGAGCAGCAACACTCTCAGAGCAAGGCTGGGGCCGCCTCCTGTCTCTCCCAGTCTGAAAAATTCCAACAAATCCCCAGAGCCTGTGATTGAAATGTGTACCTGAACTTTTGTGTTCAGACAGTGACCCCAGGGCTGAGTGTCTGGACTGGTGAAAAGCCGAGCAGGGTCTCTGTCGGAGGGCCGCATCTGCCTCTCTGTCATGGGTGGGCACCAGACCCCCCCCCCCCCAGCCCTCTTGCTGAAGTGCAGCGGCTCCTGAGGGTCAACCTGGAGTTTCACCTGTGAGCCATTCTGCGACTTTGGCTCTCTCCAGCAGGGGGCCCTCGGGCTGGTCCTGCTCAGAAGTTCAGCAGAGAACAGAACATTCACTGGCAGGGGCTTGCAGAGGGAGCGCCCCTCCTGGGGTTTTTTTTACCATCTCTATCCCACATAACTTCCTATGTGAAAATAAATGGGGGGAGGGGGCTGTGTGCTGGACCTTTGGCTCTTTCTCCATTCTTCCTATTGCGAATCATAGCCAGGTATGGAGGAACAGAGAGAGGCGCTATGAGGACATGCCTGAGCCCGAGAAACATGCGGGCGATTCCACATTGCTCTGCCATGTGCTGTTTGGACCAAACTGAGAGGGCGACGCTGGCCACTTTGGAAGTGGGCCCATTGGCAATATTGTGAGGGAGCCCTGCTGTCCCACCCCTCCCTGTGACCTGGCAAAGGGTTCTGGGCTTCACCTCTCAGGTGACAAAACGTCTCTCTTGCAGCACCAGCTTCTCTGGGGCAAGGAGTGCAACTTTCTTTGATTTGCTGCTCTCTCAGGGACCCATGAGCCCTGCTGCCTCAGCACCTGCCAGCCAACTGGAGCTGCTTCCAAAGTCACTTTTTACAGAAGTGTCTTAAGATGCCCACTGCATCAGGCCTGTCTGGGTAACATGATGCTTAAGGGTGAAGAGACTACTGGGTGTAGCATTCTGCTTTGATGACTTGCACCAGCTGCCTTTGGCCTGCGATTGGCTCAGTGGGCTGTGGGTCTTCACTGGGGCCCATGGGGTTTGGCGAGGAGCAGCAACACACCAGCTCCCAGTCACGAGGAAGCCCAGAGAGGAGTGCTTGGCGCTTTGTGGCTGATTTCAGGGTGCCTGGAGAGTATCCAGCATTTTCCAGAAGTCCCTTCACGGAGGACATTGGGGCAAAGCTGGTGATTTGGATCTTAAGCTGACGTATCCTTCTGCGGGCCTAAAAAAAGTGTCGTGTGTTGGTGAGCATGTTTGCCACCCTGAGTGGCAAATAGGATCAGTGCCCTACCCCCTTTGTTTCTCCCCATCCCCAGAGGCCTCTTTTCTTGGACTTTTCTTCACCCCATCTTTAGAAATTCCATCTGTTCTAGTCCATACAGTATATAATTTTAGAAAATGGGCACCCCATCACGACTCTGTTCCTGTCGGAGGTTAAAAGGAACTTAGAATGGTGGAATTGGGAGAGCCTGACAATGGGAGAGATGTTATCAGTGCTTCCCTGCCAAACACACACTTGGCAAAAGTCACCTTGAACGGTTGAAGAAGGAAGACCTGCAGGTCTGGGAAAGGGGTGGGGTGTGGGGTGTGTCTTTGCTCAGCGGCAGTCAAGCCAGGCTTCCTTTCTGCTTGAGAAACAAATGTTCCAGTTTGTGAGGAGAGGTTCTCTGCCTGTGGGGACTCCCAGTGGGGAAAATGACCACCTCCCAGTGGTTTGGATGCAAACCTGCATGACTACTCTCTGCCCACAGGGTTTGCGCAGAGAGACTGTGTTTGGAATCCAGCTTGGGAACCTAGTTAAGAGACACACCTGCACAGAACTTCTGGTTCTGCTGGACTGGGGTGTGTGTGTGTGTGTGTGTGTGTGTTCACTGCGTCCTGGGTGGAGAAAGCCAAGGGGCATTGTGGTTGGGTTGGGAACCTGCTTGGAGACAGTGTTTTTGGCCCTTAAAAATTTTCCTGGTTCTTAATGCATCCCCTTCTGCTGCCATTGTAAGTTCAAGCACAGTCTGCTGAAGTGCAGGCCTTTGAGCTCAGCATATTTTGCAAGAAAATTGTGGAAGGCCTCTCAGGAGTCCCCGGGCCACACAGGGTCTTTGTTGCTTCCATGTCCTTTGTCCCTTTCTGTGCTTCAGGATACTTGGTCGAGGTTATCTTTGCTGCTGCTACCCTGTGACCTGTAGCACAGGGGGGCACGGGGGGGGAGGAGGGTGATTCTTCTGTTCAGGTTTTGAGGTTTTCCTTCTTGCTTTAGTGGCCCACCATCCTTTGTTTCATCTTTCATCCATTTCAGAGTAGAATTTTAAGTGTAAACATATTTTAAAGCATAAATAATAATTATATATAATAATATAATATGTTATAATAATTATATAACAATATAATATGTTTAATATGCTTTACTAAAGAACCTTTTATTGTAACAACAGTCTGGTGAGTTTTCTTGAGCTGGAAAGAGGGGATGAGAGGCTGGAGGCCAGCTCCTGAGTCCAGGGTTGTGTCTAATGGGGGCCAGGGGGCCAATGTGCTGAGTTCGGCCAGCTCCGGGAGTGCCTTTTGCAGCAGCCTGAAGCTGCCCTGCTGCTGAGTCCAGACCGTTGGTTGCCTTGCCTTGGCTGTGACCGGTGGCAGCTATCTTGGCTTTTCTTTTTTTAAAACCTTTTAATTTCATTTATTTATAATAATGTTCCCGAATGAACACACACACGGTTCTTTGGATTTTTGGAGAGGCAAACAAACAGGCGACAGGAGAATTCAAAGGACTTCTAACGTTTTACTCGTTTGCAAATGGGGCCTTCCACAAACACACACACGTGGAGAGACCGTGAACAATTACAATGATGCTGGTTTTATAGGATAGACTAGGTAGGGGAGGGGGGACAAAAGAGCACACAAAGAGAGCAAAACACATCCATGGCAAGCATGGGAAAAATAACAGACCAACAGTCCCACAAACATTTGGCTTGGTTATCAGATCAACATCTTGATCCTCAGGATGTTCAGGAGGGCAATTCGATCCGCATCGGCAATTTGTTTACAGATATATCCATTACAAAGGATCTGGTACTCTATGCATCCCTTTTATTTGTTTATGGCTCTTATTTATGACTTTCTGTTTACCCTTGTGAGCATACCACAGTTAGCCTGTTCTCTAAGAGGGATTTTTAGATGCTGGCTTTTGGTCAGAGAAGAGCCTTATGGGTGAAGTGGGCATCTTGGGATATTTCTATATTGTGAGCTCAGCATATTGTTATCAATAATAAAAGAAAAAGGAAAAAAAAGACAGTAAAAAAGAAAAAAATAACTGCAGATACAAAAAAAATTCTAAATAAAATTTTATTTTATTTATCTAATAAAAAATTAGAATACTGCTAATGGTGTAGCGGGGTGAAGTTGAGTGCTCTAAATCAGTGTTTCTCAAACTATGGGTCAGGACCCACTAGGTGGGTCACGAGCCAATTTCAGCTGGGTTCCCATTCATTTCAATGTGTATTTTATTTTTAGCACATTAGACTAGATGTGCCATGGTATGTAGCTACATTTACATACATTTACATACCATGGTATGTAACTGCATTTTTTCAAATTGCTACTTTGAACAGGCTTGTACATGCTTTTAACCAGTATAGTCAATGGGGCTTACTCCCGGGTATGTGTGGAGAGGGTTGCAGCCTTTGGGATGTTTGGAGAATTACTTTTAAACAGATCAGCAATTGCTTGGGCAGGTTAGGAGGGTTCTTTATTTTAAATAAATTTTCAAATTTATATGTATTGGCAACCTTCAGTCTCGAAAGACTATGGTATCGCGCTCTGAAAGGTGGTTCTGGCACAGCGTCTAGTGTGGCTGAAAAGGCCAATCCGGGAGTGACAATCCCTTCCACACCGGGAGCAAGTGCAGTCTGTCCCTGGTCTGTCTCCCTGGCTATGGGCCTTCCTTCTTTGCCTCTTAGCCTCAGACTGTTGGCAAAGTGTCTCTTCAAACTGGGAAAGGCCATGCTGCACAGCCTGCCTCCAAGCGGGCCGCTCAGAGGCCAGGGTTTCCCACTTGTTGAGGTCCAGTCCTAAGGCCTTCAGATCCCTCTTGCAGATGTCCTTGTATCGCAGCTGTGGTCTACCTGTAGGGCGCTTTCCTTGCACGAGTTCTCCATAGAGGAGATCCTTTGGGATCCGGCCATCATCCATTCTCACGACATGACCAAGCCAACGCAGGCGTCTCTGTTTCAGCAGTGAATACATGCTAGGGATTCCAGCACGTTCCAGGACTGTGTTGTTTGGAACTTTGTCCTGCCAGGTGATGCCGAGAATGCCATGCCTTGCCCTTCATGTCCTTGTGGAAAGATCTGATGATGCTGAGGAGCCTGGGTGGACATCCAATCTTGGGGAGAATCTTGAAGAGGCCGTCTCTGCTGACCAGGTCGAAAGCCTTTGTGAGATCTATGAAGGCTATAAAGAGTGGCTGTCGTTGTTCCCTGCATTTCTCCTGCAGTTGTCTAAGGGAGAATACCATATCAGTGGTGGACCTGTTGGCTCGGAATCCACACTGCGATTCTGGATAGATTCTGGATATATAAATTTATATAGTAAATTTTTAATTGATTTAATTTGATTTTGTCATATGGGCATGTTAAAAATTTTCCTCCGTGATGGAAATTTTCACTTCTGGTCATGAGATCACTTCCGGGTAATGACATCACTTCTGATGGGTCCCAATAGATTACCCAATGCTTAAAAGTTTGAGAACCACTATTCTAAGTACTTATTGTTTATAAGTACATAAACTGGAGATACCTATTATATCTCCAACAGCCCCTCATATCTACTTGTTATAAATTTTCAATTTCACACTATTATTCCAGATTAATGTTCTCTGTTCCTTTCAATCTAATCTTCTTTTTAAAAATATTTTTATTTATTTAGAACAAAGCAAAAAAAATCAAAAAATAAAAGCACATTCTTAAATTACAGCAATAGTGAAGTCCCAAATTATAATTACTTATTTCTTATATTTCCAATTATTCTCTGACAGCCAATCTTAATTCCATTATTATCTTCCTTATCTGTCTATGTTAAATCTGCACAAAATATCTCTATCCCTTACCTGATCTTATTTACTTTCCCCTCTCATCTCAGAGCCCAATCCTGGGCTCTGTGCCGTGACTCCGTGCTGCTGCGGACTCCGTGACTCCGTGCCGTGACCGCGCCTCGCTGCCGGGCTCCTGCCCATGCTAGCCCAGCGATCTCATGGACCGCCAAGCCGCGGCACGGTAAGCAGGGGCGGGGAGGAGGAGTTCCGGGGAGGGGGGGCTAATTAATTCCACCCTTTTTATCAGTTAACTTCTTCTTAGTCCATTATTATATCCCTCGTAACCCTTCCCATTTACCCTATAGATGCTCTACTAATTTCTCTCTTCTTGGTGTACTGTGAGATGAGAAAAGATTGAAAAACATATCTGAAAAATTTTTAAGATCATAAACTCTCTAGAACTAAACAAATACACCTAATATCTACATTTTATATAATTCCAGATACATCTAACATAGGTCATAATATTCTTCCACTTAGTCTTCATTAGTCTTCCACTTAGTCTTCCCAGGCTCCTCAGCATCATCAGATCTTTCCACAAGGACATGAAGGGCACTGTTGTCTTCGATGGCTCCACATCAGACCCCTTTTACATTCGAAGTGGTGTGAAGCAGGGCTGTGTTCTTGCACCAACCTTGTTTGGGATTTTCTTCGCTGTCCTGCTGAAGCAGGCCTTTGGAACTGCAACAGAAGGCATCTATCTCCGGACCAGATCTGACGGAAAGCTCTTCAACCTCTCCAGACTGAGAGCAAAGTCCAAAGTCCAGCTGAAATGTCTGCGTGACTTCCTCTTTGCCGACGATGCAGCTGTCACTGCCCACTCTGCCAAAGATCTCCAGAAGCTCATGGATCGTTTTAGCAAGGCCTGCCAAGATTTTGGACTGACGATCAGCTTAAAGAAAACACAGGTCATGGTTCAGGATGTGGACTCACCTCCCAGCATTACAATCTCTGCGCGTGAACTGGAGGTTGTCCATGACTTTGTGTACCTTGGTTCAACTATCTCCGACACTCTTTCTCTCGATACCGAGCTAAACAAACGCATCGGTAAAGCAGCTACCACGTTTTCCAGACTCACAAAGAGAGTCTGGTCCAACAAGAAGCTGACGGAACATACCAAGATCCAGGTCTACAGAGCTTGCGTCCTGAGTACACTTCTGTACTGCAGCGAGTCATGGACTCTTCGCTCACAACAGGAGAGGAAACTGAGCGCTTTCCACATGCGCTGCCTCCGACGCATCCTCGGCATCACCTGGCAGGACAAAGTTCCAAACAACACAGTCCTGGAACGTGCTGGAATCCCTAGCATGTATGCACTTCTGAAACAGAGACGCCTGCGTTGGCTCAGTCATGTTGTGAGAATGGATGATGGCCGGATCCCAAAGGATCTCCTCTATGGAGAACTCGTGCAAGGAAAGCGCCCTACAGGTAGACCACAGCTGCGATACAAGGACATCTGCAAGAGGGATCTGAAGGCCTTAGGAATGGACCTCAACAAGTGGGAAACCCTGGCCTCTGAGCGGCCTGCTTGGAGGCAGGCTGTGCAGCATGGCCTTTCCCAGTTTCAAGAGGCACTTGGCCAACAGTCTGAGGCAAAGAGGCAAAGAAGGAAGGCCCATAGCCAGGGAGACAGACCAGGGACAGGCTGCACTTGCTCCTGGTGTGGAAGGGATTGTCACTCCCGGATTGGCCTTTTCAGCCACACTAGACGCTGTGCCAGAACCACCTTTCAGAGCGCGATAGACTTTCAGAGAGTCTTTCGAGACTGAAGGTTGCCAATATATAGTCTTCATTTCAAACCTCAGTGAAAATACATATATACTTTTATATTTCAAAGCTCACATTTTAAAAAAAAGTTTTTTCTATTCTTTTTTCTTTACATTTTTCTAATAATTTACTTATAGATTTGATTATTAATTCCACCCCTTTTACCAAATGATTTTTTCATATTCCCTTATTGTTTCCCACCCCAAATATTTCACCTATCCCCAATGCTTTAACCAACACCTTCCCATCCAAAATCCAATGGTACCTCTCCTCTTACCAGCTTGCCCCACTTTTTATTTGCTCTATATCTCTTGCTCGTACCCACTTCCCAATCTCCCCAAACCAACCTGTACAGGCACCAACAGTCCCTCTAATCTTTGAACTCTTCTGCCCCACCCCCTGTAAGCTGTGTCTCATTACTATAGTACTGCATGTCTTCTCCTTGTCCTTTACCCACAGGCGAAGTCCAGGATTTTCCTCCTCCATTCTCTCACAATCGTCCCATTGCTGGTCACCTTTTTCTTGCTTCATTTCTGTTCCTTGTACTTCCTCTGTTTCTTGGGTTTTCTTCTCCTGCTTTTCTTCTGACGATATTTCTGGATCTTTTCCCAACTCAACAGCGCTAATTTGAAGATTTGGGGGCAATCCTTCAATTTTTGCTTCTGTTTTTTTCTCAGATCTTTCTTCAAAGTTCACTAAGAGCTGTTCCAGAAGTTGTAAAGTGATACATGATTTTGTTAACTTTTGTTAACTTTAACTGAATATTATTCCTGCATTTTTTCTCTTGCACCACCAAATGTCACTTTTACAAGTCCACTGTTTTCATACTCAGAAATTTCCTACCAAGTGTTGTCTTGTAAAAACATTTAGGATTCCACATATGCCAGAAAAACTGCAATCCTTTTAAGTGCTTATTTTAGTCTTAAATAAATCCAAAATCCTTCTTTTTCCCCCCACCTACTGCATACCTTCAAACTCCTTATATATTTAATCAATTTCTTATCTTCTCTTAAAAAGAAAATACAGGTCCCACCTTGTTATACACAGATTTGACTCATCACAAATGCCCACTGCAAATGAGAAGGAATGTGCTGATCCCTGGAGAAAGGGAAAAACGGTCTGTTTAAAATCACAGTTTAAAAAAATTTCTTTTTTTACTGTCGTAGAGAGATAGGCATGCAAGTGATTACAGGTATAACCTAATTATCCATGAATTGTTCACCCATGGGGTCTTCCATGTTCATCTGTGTCCATCCACCCATGTTCATCCATGGGTCTTTCTATCTCAGTGTGATGAGAAGGGCCCTATAAATGAAAGGAAAACAGTTGTTTAACAATAGCCTGTTAATTAGAGAGAGGGCAGCCAGCTGACAATCCATCAATCATTCTCTCTCCAGGCTTCACTCCAAGGCAAGCAACCCCTCCCTTCCCCTTGAGCTCGTGAACAACAACAACAACAACAACAACAACAACAACAGGTATTTATATACCGCCTTTCTTGGTCTTTATTCAAGACTTTATTCAAGGCGGTTTACATAGGCAGACTTTATCTAAATCCCTATTTAAACAGGGATTTTTACAATTTCAAAGAAGGTTCTTTCTTTCAAGAACGACTACATTCAAGGTGTTTCATTCCGATCTGGCTTCACATTCTGGCCTCCATTCTCCCACGCTCAGAGCAGATGGAATTGCTCGGCTTCAGCTTGTCAGCTGCTCCAAGGTCGCACAGTGCCGGTGGCCTCGAACTGGTGACCTTGTGGATGTTATCTTCAGGCAGACGGAGGCTCTACCCTCTAGACCAGACCTCCTGCCCAGATAATCATTCATAATCAATGAAAGATAATGCTCTGGGTCAGGGGTGTCCAAACCTTTCGACAGTAGGGCCACATCATCTCTCCAACATTGTGTTGTGTTGTGGCCGGGGAAAAAAAAGAATTAATTTACATTTCAAATTTGAATAAATTTATATAAATGAATATATTAGAGACTAATGACTCTGTCTTACATCACAAAGGTCAACAAGGCTGTTTTTAAATCACCTGAGCAAAGGGACTTTGTTTTAAAAGGATTTGCTTTAATGTAATTTTTGACATTCATGTGCATTGTGGGAACGGAACCCTTGCAAATAATGAGACTCAACCTGTAGTCCCTTCTTTACAAACTCATTTCTTATTCCTCACTCTGTTGTTTAATTTGTCTCTGGTTGTCAGGTTCTCACCTCATAAAAGCTGTAAATCTGATCTTCGCAGGTTGTCCTACAAATGTAAAGTAAAATTCCAGGGAGGCTGGATCTTCCTGCCATCATGAAAGAGATGAGCTGGTGTTGATACCCCTTTTTCAACTAAAAACTGTGACAAAAACCAGCAGTACTTTGCTGCATGAAGTTGACACAGGAATTAAAAATGAAGATTGTGCGTTGCTGCCATGCTCCCTTTTAATTCCAGGAAGCATTCAACCTCTCCAGACTGAGAGCAAAGTCCAAAGTCCAGCTGAAATGTCTGCGTGACTTCCTCTTTGCCGACAATGCAGCTGTCACTACCCACTCTGCCAAAGATCTCCAGCAGCTCATGGATCATTTTAGCAAGGCCTGCCAAGATTTTGGACTGACGATCAGCCTTAAGAAAACACAGGTCATGGTTCAGGATGTGGACTCACCTCCCTGTATTACAATCTCTGCGCGTGAACTGGAGGTTGTCCATGACTTTGTGTACCTTGGATCAACGATCTCCGACACTCTTTCTCTCGATACCGAGCTAAACAAAACACTTCGGTAAAGCAGCTACCATGTTTTCCAGGCTCACAAAGAGAGTCTGGTCCAACAAGAAGCTGATGGAACATACCAAGATCCAGGTCTACAGAGCTTGCGTCCTGAGTACACTTCTGTACTGCAGCGAGTCATGGACTCTTCGCTCACAACAGGGGGAGGAAACTGAACGCTTTCCACATGCGCTGCCTCCGACACATCCTCGGCATCACCTGGCAGGACAAAGTTCCAAACAACACAGTCCTGGAACATGCTGGAATCCCTAGCATGTATGCACTTCTGAAACAGAGACGCCTGCGTTGGCTCGGTCATGTTGTGAGAACGGACGATGGCCGGATCCCAAAGGATCTCCTCTATGGAGAACTCGTGCAAGGAAAGCGCCCTACAGGTAGACCACAGCTGCGATACAAGGACATCTGCAAGAGGGATCTGAAGGCCTTAGGAGTGGACCTCAACAGGTGGGAAACCCTGGCCTCTGAGCAGCCCGCTTGGAGGCAGGCTGTGCAGCATGGCCTTTCCCAGTTTGAAGAGACACTTTGCCAACAGTCTGAGGCTAAGAGGCAAAGAAGGAAGGCCCCCAGCCACGGAGACAGACCAGGGACACACTACACTTGCTCCCAGGGTGGAAGGGATTGTCACTCCCGAATCGGCCTTTTCAGCCACACTAGACGCTGTGCCAGAACCACCATTCAGAGCGCGATACCAGAGTCTTTCGAGACTGAAGATTGCCAACATACCCTAACCCTGTACCACCAAGCACATATCACACCATGGGCACCCAGGGAGGGCGGTGTTTTTGAAGTCAGGCATCCGGCAGGGCTGCCCCATGAGTGCGTTGCTGTATGTGCAGGCATTGGATCCCCCTGCTGGTCCGATTTCAGCGGGACGCTCAGAGCTGGGGCATCGAACTGAACGGGGGGGGGGAAGGGGAGCCATGAAGGTCATCATCCTTGCAGATAACTTCTCCCTCCTGGTGTGGATGGCAGGGGAGCTGAAGGTGGTCAAGGAGCAGATCCTGGAGTATGAGGATGTGTCTGGGGCAGCGGTCAACCTGGAGAAGTTCAAGGGCTTCGTCCTCCAGCCCCAAATGAACTTGGTCCAGCTACAGTTCATGGCCTCACTGTGGGAAGTGGCGGAGGAGGAGGAGGAGCAGGTGGTAGTGGCATGGAGAATGTGCAGAGGAAGGAGGAGCATGTGAAAACCTTGGGGGTGCACAGCCGGGGGTGGGATTGCAGCTGGAGGGCCTGGGAGGAGAAAGTGGAGGCCAAGCTCTGGAAGCCTTAGTGCCTGAACGTGTACCAGAGGGTGTGGTATTTTAACACCTACTGCGTCCCAATGGTGATGGGCCTGATGGCCGTGTATCCACCACCCAAGCTTCTCCTGGAGGTGGCAGGGCGTTTCTTCGAGCTCCTTGGGGCACCAGGTTCTTCCCTCTGGCAAGACCCACTGCCTACAGGAAGGTGGGACAGGGCAGCCTCGGAGCGTGGCATCTTTCTGGCAGCCAACTGAGGGAGCGTCATCTGGTTGCAGCAGGAACAGGAGGAGGAGAAGGCGGGCGGCCCCCTGGCCAAGTCAGGTGGGTCAGTGTGTTGCGGGACATCCTGGAGGACACGGCTTGGGGGAGGTGGTGGTGGCCAGGAGAGGAGACAGGCTTCTGCCTCACACCGCTGGTGCTGAAGCTCGGCCTCCCAGACTACTGCCAGGAGAGAGCGGGCTGGATTCGGGAGTATGCAGCAAGTGCACAGCAGTGCAAAGTGCTGGGCATGGAGTAGAAGCTGCTGAAGTGGACCCTCTATAGCACTCTCCTGTAGGGGATCCTAGAGCAAGCAGCTGAAGAGGGCCTGGATCTCAGGGTACTTGCTGCAAGTTGGGGCAGCCAAGAGCACCGGCCGATCCCCTACAGCCTGCGGGAGCTGCATTGGTGGGCTTTCGACCAGGTGCTGCAGGTGGGCGTGATGACACCCTGGCTGGTGGCAGCGCAGAAGCGGTGTAAGCGGCCTGCGTGCGACTGGTTCCACCAGACAGAGATCGTCGAGCACTTTGTAAAAGCGTGTGCCCTGGCCCAGTGTCTGTGGAGGGGAGTCGCAGGGGACTTAGACTGGCTGAGCCTGGTGGACCAGGGCTGGTAGCCCCCCTAAAGGTAGAGCCTGCGTGGAGGGCTGGAGAGGGACGAAGGCCAGCATAGACCATCACACGGGCTGGGTGGCCTTTGCCGTGGTGGTGAGGCTGGAGGCTCTACATCCCCCTGGCACTGTCCATTCAGCGGGGGAAGGAGCTGCAGGGCAGGAAGCCTACCAACACGGCAGCGTGGGCAAACTTTATTGTGTTTGCAACCAGGCAAGCTACGAGAAGGGCAGGATGTCGTGGGAGAAATGGAAACGGAGGTGGGGCTGGCTATGAAGGTTGCTGCCAGAGGCACACTTGCCCATCACCTAATAACATCTTCCAAGTGCTGTAACAATCTGTAACAACACGTAAAGAACTGTCAAGTGCTGCCAACGTCCTGTAAATGTGTGATCAGTTGTGAATAGTTGTAAATATGTACGAGACCCTGGATGGACATTTGTGTTTGCCGTTGTAACTGGAGGGACTGTGTTGGGGGGAAGCGCAAACTGTTTGGGGGAATGTAAACTTTTAACCTAGTACTGTGTAACTGTAACCACGAAGCTTCTACCTGCATGAAGTAATGTGTGACCTGTACTGTCTAGCGGAGCACTGCCTTGTGTGTGTGTGTAACAGGCATCTCCAACCCACATGTGGTAGGATGGTGGTTTCAACCCAATAAAAATTCTATTTTCCTAACCTAAACAACATCTGTTAAGTGTTTCCTAACCTAAACATCTGTTTAACACGCTAAAGAACTGTAAATGTGTGTCTGTGTCAATAGTTGACAATAGCACTAAATATGTATGAGACCCTGGATGGACATTTGTGTTTGCCTTTGGAGCTGGCAGGGCTTGGTTGGAGGGGAGGGCAAACTGGGGGAATGTGAACTTTGTACTTTGCACTGTGTAACCTGCAACTGTAAACTTGTACCCGTATGATGTAATACATGCTGTGTACTGTGTAGCAGAGCTCTGCTTGTGTGTGTGTGTGTAACAGGCGTCTCCAACCCATGTGTTGTAGGATGGTGGTTTTAACCCAATAAAAAATTATTTTCCTAAAAGAAAATTTTTTCCTAACCATAGCCCTCTAACCCTTTCAGAGGATCCTGGGGGGTTTTCAGATGGTTTCTGGGGGTCTCAGGAAAGTTTTCAGGGGCTTTCCTGAGAGTTTTGACAGGTTTCTCAGGAATTTTCAGGGGGTTCTGGGTGTTTTCAGGTGGTTCCAAGAGGGTTTTCAATGGTGTTTTGGGCATTCCTGGGTGTTTTTCAGGTTGTTCCTGGATTTTTCTTTGGGTTTTCAGGGGTTTTCTGATGGTTTTGGAGGGTTTTCAAGGGGATCTTGGTGGGTTTTCTGGGGTTCCTGGTGTCTTTTCCAGAGGTCACCATCAGTTACTCAGCAGTTTCATGGGGTGTTTTCACTAGGTTTTAATGAAGTTTCTGAGGTGTTTTCAGAGGGTTCAGAGAATTCTTGTGTGATTCAAAATAGTATCTAGTGCAATGAAATACACTGGACCAGACTATTTATGGGAAATTTATAGTTGTTAAAATTTGGAAAATTCAGTCAGCATGGTTAAAAGATGGTCTTTCCGTAAGACCGTCTTCTACTGTCTTCTATTGCGCTTGCTATTCCTCTCAGCTTGGTGTCATCCGCAAATTTGATGAGGCCTCCTTGTAACCCTTCATCCAAGGATCTCATATATCTTTCCTGTGTCTCATTTCCCCCCCCCCCATGTTTTCCTTATTCCAATGGTTTTTCCTCCACAGTATCAGGATCATACTTAGAGCGGCTTCCTTGTCTTATGCCTTTTCTTTCTACAGACCCCCCTTCCACGCTTTTTTCTTACATTACAAAGCTTCATTTCTCCAGACTTCTTTGCTTCTTCTTTTTACATTATGAGGCTCTATTTGGTCCTCACTTAACTCTCCCTTGCCCCTTTATCTTTTCTTTCCCACTGAGCACTCTGTTATCCCTCCTTTTTCATCCTATCCTTGATTCAGATTGTCCATCTCTTAGCTCTCTTCTTTTCTTTCTTATATTAATTACCAGGCTGAATTGGGTCAAACATTGCTTTCTTTTACCCTTCTGTCATTATCACGGTCAGGCACATCCCACAGGCAATGCTAAGTAAGCAGCCAGACTTGCACTTCTGGAGGAAGTCCAGAACTCTCTCAAAAAACATTCCAGAATCACAAGGGGCAGAGGGGAACCATGACCACAAGGAGGCCCCGAGGGCTCCTCTCCCTTCACACCTGGCTGGGAAGAATCAAGCCCTGCTCTCAGGAGTGTCTGCTGCATTCAGGGTGGTTTCTGCCACAGCTGGGAAAAAAACCTCCTGCCTCAGACAAACTGTCTTCTCCTGGGTGAGGGTTGGAAGTATTCCCATTCATGGTGTGCAGGCAGCAAAGAGGAGGCATTCTCTCTCTTCCCTCTCCCCCCCCCCCAACATGAAACCAGCCCATGAAATTGGATTTCAGCTACTGGATTCAGGAGGGTCAACACAAGATCAATTTAATTTATTGCCGTATATACTTTACTTTAAGTAAAAAAAAAAAAAAAGCCTTAAACTTGACACTGAAAAGATGGGTTGACTTATACATGGGCAATATGGTAAATAAAGCTTCTGAGAGCAAGTGCATGCCTGAGGGCAGCAGGACTCGGGGTTGCAGGGGACACAGCCGTTTCACTTGTCCATAGTTGTTCTGAGGCAGCAACAGAAAGCAAACAAAAAAGAACCATTTTACCTTCTCCAAACAGGAAGAGAGGTGCAGGCGCTTACTGCAGCCCTTGTGAGGAATACAGCCCAGCACTTCCACACTTCCAGCCCCCATAAAGCTGACAACTCTCATAAGCGCTTTTATCTCCCTTAATGTTTGGAGGGAGATAAAATGGCTCTGTTTCCCTCCCTCTTGGTTTTCTGTTACTACCTCAGAACAATTACTGGTTAAGTTGTTTTACAAAGAATTTCACACCTCCCTAAGTTTTACCCTTGATTTATCCATCACAACAAATGATTTTTGGTTTAAAACGTGCCCTTGACTTCTCCATGAGACAGACAGCAGGCTCCAAACATAAGAACAGCCCCACTGGATCAAGCCATAGGCCCATCTAGTCCAGCTTCCTGTATCTCACAGCGGCCCACCAAATGCCCCAGGGAGCACACCAGATGACAAGAGACCTGCATCCTGGGAGGTTGCACATACACCTCATGGCTTGTAACCTTGTAATGGATTTTTCCTCCAGAAACTTGTCCAATCCCCTTATAAAGGCATCCGGGCCAGATGCCACCACCATATCCTGTGGCAAGGAGTTCTACAGACCAACCACACACCAAGCAAAGAAATATTTTCTTTTGTCTGTCCTAACTCTCCCAACACTCAATTTTAGTGGATGTCCCCTGGTTCTGGTGTTATGTGAGAGTATAAAGAGCATCTCTCTTTATCCTTCCTACTTTATCCTTCCCATGCATAATTTTGTATGTCTCAATCATGTCCCCCCTCAGGCGTCTCCTTTCTAGACTGAAGAGGCCCAAACGCCGTAGGCCTTTCCTCATAAGGAAGGTGCCCCAACCCAGTAATCATCTTAGTCACTCTCTTTTGCACCTTTTCCATTTCCACTATGTCTTTTTTGAGATGCGGCAACCAGAACTGGACACAATACTCCAGGTGTGGCCTTACCATCGATTTGTACAACAACATTATAATATTAGCCGTTTTGTTCTCTTCTAATGATCCCCAGCATAGAATTGGCCTTCTTTACTGCCGCCGCTTGGGTCGACACTTTCATCGACCTGTCCACCACCACCCCAAGATCTCTCTCCTGATCTGTCACAGACAGCTCAGAACCCATTAGCCTATATGTGAAGTTTTGATTTTTTGCCCCAATGTGCATGACCTTACACTTACTGACATTGAAGCGCATCTGCCACTTTGCTGCCCATTCTGCCAGTCTGGAGAGATCCTTCTGGAGCTCCTCACAATCACTTCTGGTCTTCACCACTCAGAAAAGTTTGGTGTCGTCTGCAAACTTGGCCAGCTCACTGCTCACCCTTGTCTCCAGGTCATTTATGAAGAGGTTGAAAAGCACCGGTCCCAGGACAGATCCTCGGGACACATCACTTTTCACCTCTCTCTATTGTTAAAATTGCCCATTGACACCCACTCTGTTTCCTGTTCTTCAACCACATCTCAATCCAGGAGAGGACCTGTCCTCTAATTCCCTGACTGTGGAGTTTTTTCAGTAGCCTTTGGTGAGGGACTGTGTCGAATGCCTTCTGAACGTCCAGATATACGATGTCCACGGATTCTCCCGCAAGCACATGCCTGTTGATCTTTTCAAATAATTCTAAGAGGTTCATGAGGCAAGACTTACCCTTACAGAAGCCAGGCTGATTCTCTCTCAGCAAGGCTTGTTCGTTATGTATTTTGAGAGTCTATCTTTGATGAGGCATTCCACCATCTTACCCAGTATAGATGTTAGGTTGACCGGCCTATAGTATCCGGGGTCCCCCCTCTTTCCCTTTTTAAAGATCAGTGTGACATTTGCTATCCTCCAAGGATTTGCTATCCTTGCTTGTCCTTTTGAGGGACAAGTTGCATATTTTAGTCAAAAGATCAGCAACTTCATTCTTCAGTTCCTTAATAACTCTTGGGTGGATGCCATCAGGGCCCGGTGACTTATTGATCTTTAATTTATCAATGAGGTCTGAAACATATTTAACCTCTATCTGACTTAATTCCTTGGTCAGGTATCTGCCCGAGGTCTTCTGCCATGAAGACAGATGCAAAGAACTCATTCAATTTCTCTGCCATCTCTAACTCTCCTTTTCTCCTAAGAGCGACTAAGGAGGGAGACCCTTTCCCTCCCTCACCATCCAGAGGGCCAACCGCTTCTCTGGCGGGTTTCCTGCTTCTAACATATTTGAAGAAGCTTTTACTATTCCCCTTAATGCTGCTGGCCATGTATCTCTTGGCCTCCCGTATCACCTTCTTACATTTCTTTTGCCACTGTTTATGTTCCTTTTTAGGGCAAGACTTCCATTTACGGAAGGAAGCTTCCTTGCCCTTTATGGCCTCTCTAACTTGGCTGGTTAGCCATGCGGGCACCCTCCTGGATTTAGTGGAGCCCTACTTTCTTTGTGGTATACACTTCCACTGGGCCTCCATTACTGTTGTTTTCAGCAGCCTCCATGTACTCTGGAGACTGGACTCTTTCTGCCTTCCCTTTCAACCTCCTTCTAACCAGCCTCCTTATTCAAGGGAAGTCTGCTCGTCGGAAGTCAAGGGTTTTTGTGAGAGTTTTGCCCGGTATTCTTCCCCCGATGTACATGTCGAAACGGATCGCAGCATGATCACTGTTCCCCAATGGCTCAGTAACACTGACATCTCTAACCAGGTCCTGAGTACCACACAATATTATATCCAGAGTCACCTGTCCATGGCTCCATTACTGTCATGGGCTCCATGACTAGCTGCTCTGTCATTTAGCCGGTCTCCTTTTCATGACCAGAACACAAATTGACCTAGTCTATATGAGGATAATTGAAGTCCCCCATGATTACAACCCTGTCCCTCCTTGTCACCTCCCTGATCCGTTTCCTCACTTTAAGGTCCCCTTCCACTTTCTGGTCTGGAGGATGATAGTCTGGAGGATGATGGTCTGGAGGCCCCCAGTATTACAGGCCTGGTAATTTAACCCACAGAGATTCTATGGTAGAGTCTGACAATCTCTACTTCAATCTCTACTTTGCTGGATTCTATCCCTCCTTCTTCTTTAAAGGGCCACCCCACCTCCAACACGCCCCTCCCTGTCGCTCCTGTAGAGGTTATAGCCCGGGATTGCGGTATCCCACTGATTCTCCGCATTCCACCAGGTTTCCGTTATGCCCACTATGTCAATGTTTTCCCTTGTTCTCCCATCTTTGGAAGAACATTCCAGTTCTCCCATCTTTGCTCGGAGACTTTGGGCATTTGCATAAAAGCATTTGTACATGGAATGCTTATTAGCTCCTTTGTCCCCGCATCTTCTCACTGTGCCAAATGGTCTATCGCCATGCTACCATTCCCAGTTTCTTCTCCTACTCTGCTTTTACCTTGTTATTCTCTAACCTCCCCACCCTCGTCCCATAGGGACGGCATGTGGGCCAGATCCAGCAGTTAGGAAAAGATGGCCCCGCCTGGTGCTTCCATTCTACAGAGTCTTCTCTTTGCAGTTGATTTTCACAGAAACTTGCACTGGGCAGCTGCTTCCACCCATAAATCGGGGCACAGGCCCTGCTGGGCCAATGAGCAGTGGAAGTGGCTACCTGGCCCAGTTTTCTATAGATTAGCTGGAAAGAGAAGATGCTGCTGCATGGAACAGACAGCACCACTCCATACAGGGATACCTTTTTCTAGACACAGCAGTCATGGTTTGGAGGCCACTGAGATCAGACAATATATACACAAGTATATATGGTGATTTGCAGTCATGAGAGGGGCCACTATTAAAAAGGGGACATGGCAAGTTCACAGAGACCCATCCTGGCTGTGTGAGTTTCAGGCCCAGAATGGCCTTCCCCAGCTCTGCCACTTGCCTGAGGTAGCTCTAGCCTCTGGGGTAGAGGGGTAGCTCTAGCCTCTGAACTCAGAACTCCCATCATGTGAGTCCAGTAAGATTTTTTTAAAAATTAGCCACCTTTGTAAGGTCACTGCAAAAAGCAGGATCTTGCTCAGCAGAGGGGAGCGTTTTTGTAAAGGGGATGGGAGTAGGGATTATTTGCTCACTTCAACTGATGTGCAACGGTAAGTGTGGACAAATGGGCCAGTACCACAGGCAAGTTAGCAGATGTCTGAAGATCTCACTCAGTTGGCATCGTTGGTTTTATATTTCTCTACTCCAGGAACAAAGCCGTTTAGGCTCAGAACCCATCTCTCTTCAACCAACCCAGGGGCCAGATTCCATCCCCCACCCGTGGCACCCTCCCCCTGGCAGAACTTCATTTGTTGTTGGCTGGTTGCAATCAAGGGGGTGAACAAGTTGCTTAGACTACAAGACAGAGAGCAGGGCTGCTCCAAGTCAACCAAGCCTGCTCCAAAGTCAGACTTCAGTGGTTCCCACATTTATTGACAAGAGACTCTCCAGCTTACATAGGATCAAGAATAGCAGCAATCAGACTAAAAGTAGAGCCAGAAGGAAACCAGACAGGCTGCATTCGTTGCTGAAAGGGGACCAAACCACCCACAGCACCTGGGGAATAGTACTGAAAAGTCCCCCACTTGACCCCCCCCACAGTTTAAATTCCAGGCCTGATGGCTTGATTACCTATCTTTCCCCTACTGCACAAAAATAAAGTGGGGCAGCAGCAACAATGCCAAATTAAAGGCCAAGGAGAAGGGCAGGATTGTCCTCTGGGGACAGGAGCACCAAAGGCAACCATAGCTGGAGGCCAAGTCTCCCCCCCCCCCGAACCCTCCTCCTTCCTAGCAAAACATCCCTCCCCTCCTGCTTTGGGCAGCTGCACAAAGTGCAGGTGCTTCATTTCTGATTACCCCATAGGTGCAATATAACCAAACTAAAAGGTGGTGGATTAAGTGAGAGAACAGAGAGTGCACCTGGCACTCAGGTCCCCCAGTCCCAATTCAGGCAGCCAGCCACCTGCAGCTCTGGATCCCAAGAGTCTGCTGGGAGTCTGGGAAATGGGCCTTCCCTGGCCAGTCTGGTCCTTAAAGAGCAGAAATGCATCCCTTCACCTCGTGTCACCAGCCTGGAAAATCCAAGCTTCACCTGCTGCATCCATCGACAGCCACTCAGTGAAGCCACTCACTTCCTCGTTCAGGATGCAGCCGCTGAGCAGGACTTGGAAGCATCTTCTTTGTGCAGATTTGAGGGCTGCTGGGAGAGTCTAGAAGAATACTCCTAAAATTTGTCGCCCCCACAAAAAACAGGAACAGAAATACCAGGACTACTCAGAGAGTTGCAGTTCCAGGTCTGCCCAGCAGTAGCATCCTCAGCATGGGTCTCTGGCTTGAAAAATGGTGGGCTTTGGGGCCCGGTCCGCCAAGGCAGGTCCCAGGCTCCCAAAGAGCCACTGAGAAGTTCCAGCTCCCCTCCCCAGCTCCATCCCTCCTGCCACCCTCTTGGCCACCGCACTCCCTTCCAACGCTCACCTGCTTCCTGCAGATGCCCAGCAGGACACCCACCCTTGCCAGGCACCAGAGCTCCCCAACCAGCGAGACAAGGACATTGACGATGTCCAGCCACCGGCCCACTGTCATCAGCAGGATCAGGAGCCCAGCCATCCTCACGACCACCGTCTGGTAGACCATCTGCTCAGAGGGATTTTGCCGCTGCTCCTCTGCCAGCCAACAGCCCAAGTAAAAGGAAAGTCAAGGGAGGTTCCCGCTGGCTGCTGACAAACAGCCCCCCCCCCCCGCACAGGGCTGCCCACGCCTTCTTTGCAAGCAAGGAATCCCCCAGTGGGACAGAACTCCTTCTGATCCTGAGCTCTTTTCCCTGCAATTCCTCCCTTTTTGACAAGGAATTCAGACACGGTCCTCCACGCTGCCCAGTCTGCAACCGCTTCTTGGGGTTTCTGCTAAAAAACATGCACTGCAGTGCCTTCCTGTCCCCGTGGAGAGACCCCTGAAGCTTTTAAACTAAGAGCTCCCCCTTTGCTGACTTCCTGCTCAGAGTCAACTGCCCTGATTGGTCAGCTGCTCTGCCCTCTCCTGGCTTCTCCCACCACTGCAACTAGCTACGTATGGGGAACTCAAGCCTCCCCTGCTCAGACCCACTTCCTTGGGCCAGTATGTCCTGTGCTCTACACTGCGTGTGCAAATATTCCTCGCGTGGCTGTAGAGTTAAGCCTGCCCCACGGCGCTAAACCTGCTGTGATGTCACCTCCTGTCCACAAACATTCCAACGACCTGCAAAAACGGCAGTTCTGGGGAGCAAAGGGAAAGGCCAAAGGTCTCACATGAGAACTGGGAGGAAGGGAGGAAAGGCTCACCCTGCATGTAGATGACCAGAAGCGTGTAGCAGATGGTAAGCGGGGTCCAGAAGCGGACAGCCTCAGAGGTGGTGAGGAAGTCCCGGTTGATGAGAGCCACAGCTGCCAAGTTGGCCACCAGGAAGGTGATTTTGAGGGCGTTGCACAGAAGTCTGGGGATGCCGCGCCAGGTGGTGAGCAGGAAGAGACACACTCCACAGTAGCGCTCCTTGCAGTGCAGCTCGTACATGGTGAAAACATGGTGGCCCAGGCGCCAAATGTAGTGAGTCAGGAGGGTGGCCAGGCCCACACTGAGCAGCAGGTTCCACGTGCGGTGGGGCGCCCCCTCCTGGAGGTGGCTGAGGCTGCACGAGATGCCACACCCCAGGGAATACTGGCAGAGCAGGCAGAGCTGGATGCTGTAAGCCCCCTGCAGGCAGAAAAGCAGACTGACACCTGGCCTGGCCTGACACCACTGGGCTGTGAGAGGGGCTTGCCTGCTTGTCTTCCTCAAGCACAGCAAGAGGAAGCCTGTTAGGGGCCTCAAAGCAAGGGAGGAGGAGGCCTCCCATCCCTGCAGTGGGTGCAGGCGGCCTGGAAGGGTCCTGCTCCAGTTATGGGTACATGGAGACATCCACCAGAAGTAGGCCCAGGAACCTCCACAGCCCCGCTCCCCCTCCCCTCTTTCATTTCAACACATCTCAGACTATGACTCTTTGTGTAGCCATCATCCTCAGCCGCCTGAAGGTCAGCTCCCTCAAAGTCTCTCCTGGGACTCCAGCTCCCTGCCTCCCTCGTGTCAATATGTGGATTGCACACCCCTCAGGTCAGGGACCTACACACAGGCTCCAATGCGCTCTTTTGAAGAGAGAGCCTAGTCACTTGGCTGCTTGAGGAGTGAAAAGGAAACACCTTTTCCCTTTTCCCACACCTTGTTGAGGGACAGAAGTGTGGAGACAGCCCGGAGGGAGAACTCCAGCACTACCAGGGCAGCCACACGGTACCCGACCACCGTGAAGATCCCCGTCAGCACAAAGAGATGCAGCTGGTCAAGGAAGGGCCACTGGCGCCGGACGGCCTCCTTCTCTGCCTGCCAGTCGGGATCACTGGAGAGGGGCCAGGAAAGGAGAAAAGAGATTAAGGCAAGGAGCAAGTACCCCAGAAAGAGCCACACCAGAAAGCTCGAAGGGAGCAGCTGCACAAACTGCACTTGGCCCACATCAGCCCACTTCCCCCAGACAGATTCTTCTGGACTCTGGTCAGGGGAGTCTAGTGCTCTGGCAAAGAACGAAAGGACAAAAAAACACAGAACTGCAGGATCTGCAAACACACACAGCACCAGCAGAGGAGCCTTTCCTTACCCCAGGCAGCACTCAGACACCAACCTAGGCAGCAATCACAGCAGCCAGGATTCTGGTGGCCACACGCCAAGGTGCAAATCACACCCCACATTCAAACACTGACATATCGACTCCTTCCTATTATTGACCTGAGTATCCTCCTGAGAGGTGAGCAAGTCACCTGACAACTGGTATCATTCAGACATGCATAAGTTCCGCCCATCTGCAAGTTACACCTTCTGCACCTCCCACCTAACCTGAGGGTGTGTGTGTGTGAGTTGAGGTTACTTAGTGGTGAGAGAAAAGGCACCTGTGTACATGCTCAGGGAAGCACTTGTGATCACTGCTGCTTCACCTGGTCATGTACTGGAAGCAGGTCCCCAGTGCTGTGGGTAGCTGTACACTGCCAGAGGCAGAGTGCCGATGTGACAGATCCCCCTGGGGGCAATCAGGGTGGTCAGGCTGCAGACAGGCCTAGTCCCTACCGCAGTGCTCCAGCTGTGGTGGGGGGGGGTATGGGAGAAGCATGGCCAGCTGGCTGCTGCATTCTTGGCCTTGAAGCGGACAGTCTGAAGGTTGGTTTCCCCAGGTTGCAAGGGTACGTGATTTGTTTTGATACTGGGGTGGGAAGGGGAGTGCTGAGGGGAGGAGAAGCATCAGGCTTTGCTGCTTGGGGGGGCACAGCACTGGTGGGTGTGTGAGTGAGGGTGGGTGCTTGCCTGGCAAGGAAGCCTCTTTATGGCAGCTGGCTAGCTGCCCCCCTGCGCCACTGCCTGTGGCGCCCTCTTCAGCTACGCCACTGCATGGGGCCCCCCAACTGGCCCCCACAGCTCCCAAGACCAGCCTGGCACCCAAAGCTGCTCCCAGTCAGAGATAAGCAGCTCCTTCAGCCCGGCTCCTCCGCTGGGGGGGCAGGCAGGTGCCCTGCGGGCCTGCTGCAGCGAGCGCCTCGGACCTCCCCCCAGGTCCGGGTGCGGGGGGGGGAGGCCGGCCGAGCCGGGTCCCGTCCCGCCCCGCGCTTGCGCCTGCAGGGGACCACCTGCCCGCGCGACGGGCGCCGCTGGTCGAGCCTCGGGCACGGTGCGAAGGTGGGGCGCCTGCAGGCGGGCGGCACGTGCTCCGGGGCACTCACCTCAGGCAGCGCACGTAGAGGAAGACCCTGGCGAGGCCGCAGAGGACGGAGACGGCGCAGGCGCCCACGAGCCCTGTGGGAGGCAGCGGGGGCAGTGGTCAGGCGGGGCGGGAAGGGTAGGGGCGGGAAGGGGCACGCGCGGGGCGGCGGGGCTCACCCTGCAAGGCGGCGTCCAGCAGGCCGGAGCCCCAGGCCAGGGGGAGGCCGCCGGGCAGCCAGGAGAGCGCCTCGGAGAGCATCGCGCAGGGCTCTGCCCACAGGCGCCGCAGGGACTTTGGTCTCGGCGGGGCGGGGCGCCGGACACGCCCCGCCTCGGGCTTCGCGCTGCTGCCCGGCTTGGAGACGTCGCAGGCGGAGGCCGGCCGGCCGGTCCTCGCTCTTCCGCTGCCCCTTCCTCTGGGGCGGCGCGGCACCGGGGCTCAGGCGAGGGACTCGGCGCGCCGCATGCCCGCCTCCGAACAGCCGGGCGGCCGGGAGAGCACGCGGGACGCCGTCGATGGAGCGCGCGGGCCGCGGGCCGCCGCCTTCCTCGGGCTCTCCCCGGCCTGCTGCGGGCGGGCGAGCGCTGCTTTCCCGGCGCACGTGGGGAAGCCCCCCCCCCCCGACGGAGGAGCCGCCAGCAGCGCGGAGGAGAAGCGGCGGGGCCCGGTCTGGGTGGAGGGTCTGGCTGGGAACGGCGCCGCTTCCTGGACCGGCCGAGCCCGCGCGCAGCCGGCGTCCCGGGCGACCTCGCGGAGCAGCGGGGCGCAGGGAATCGCCCTGGCTCTCCGCCCGGCCGGAGCCTGAGGAAGGAGCTCCGTCCAGTCCCGTCGCGGAGCCTCGTCCAGTGGCGGACCTCCGTTGGGGAGCAGCGCCCCCAAGCCTCCTCCGGAGCGGCCGGGCTGCCTGTCGCTCTGGGAGAGTTGAGGCAATGCTGCCCCCCGCCCAGCCTGCCCTTTGGCCGCTTTCCTGCTCCTCTTCTGCCCAGAGGCCCTTCCTTCTGCTGATGGGCAAGGAGGTGCAGCCGCGGCCCCCTTCCTATCGCGATGCTCCTCCCACCCCAAAGACCAAATGGGCCACCCTGGCCACCCACAGCCGGCTTCTTCCTACTCCCCACAGGCAGCCCAGAGCCAAGCAGTTGTGCTGTTGCTTTCCTTGTGCGCAGGCTGGTTGCCTCTTTGCAGGAGACATGCTGTTTCCCACCCCCACTGGCAGGTAAAAGGAGATTTTCCAGAGGCTGAAGCAGGGCTCAGTGCGGGGGGGGGGGGTCTGTTCGCTCCCCTTGTGTACCTGAGAAAGGAGAGGCCAGCGCTCAAGACTGTCCCTCTGAGTGACCAGCAGATAGGACAAGGAAACAACATACCCTGAGTTTTTTGGTAAACGTTCTCACCTTACAGGCAAGTATCTATGGTAGCCTTAAATGTGTGGCAGCCCCAGCACCTCTTTTCTGGGCACTGGAAACCCAGAGAGTGCCTCCTGCTCAGTAGCGTAACTGAGGGGGGCACAAGGCAGCACTCCAGAGCAATACTGCCCCTGCAGTTCTGCCCCCCCCTCACTGACACCACCAGTCTTGCCATGGTTGCTTGGAGCAATGCTGTCTGCTCTGGCAGTGGGCAGCATCACTCCGAGGCAGCAGTGCACAACCAGAAGCAATTGCAGCGAAGTTGTCACATCACCACAATTACTTCCAGGTGGGGGCAACAGCTGCAGATGTGCCCTGGTGGGGCATAGGGTGGAGCTATGCCACTACTGCTGGGGGCTGTTTGGGTGGGACTGGTTCCCTCATCCCAACCTGGGTGTCCTCAATGCCCTTGGCCCTGTGTCAGGGTTGGTATGGCTCAATGGAGGGCATTTTTCCCCTGGGTTGAAAACAGTTGCAGTGTTTGGAGGGGGGCTTAACTGTTTAATAAGCAAGCCTTCCAGTTCACTCTCACCATCCCTTCTGTCTGCAAAGGGGCCCCCTTCTGCCTCCAGCCATCTCAGCACACAAGTTCAGAAATAGATGATAATCAAATTCCCCTAATTCAAAGTGCTCATCCCTGTAAAAGTGCATGCTGGACGCTTGGGATGTATCTGGTGTCCTAGTTTATGCCATCTCGCTTCAGGGGCGGATCCAAGGGGGACCTTGTTTGCATGACCCCCCCCCCCAACTGTCTGCCAATAGGGAAGTGTGCCAACTGGGCTGGGGAGCAAAATCAGAGGAACATCCACTGGCTGGAATGGGAGCCTAGGTATACCCAGCTGCCAGATGGGAGTCCAGGTCTATCTACCTAGGCAAACCTTGACCACAGAGCCCAACTCTATGTGCCTGGTTGACCTGGGCTCTGGGGTTGGTATTGGTCATGACCCCCCCCCCCCAACACAAACCCTGAATCCACCACCCTGTCTAGCTTCCAGTGGTCTGTGATCAGGGGAAGTCCAACCAGCTGAATCCCTTGCTTCGGTTGCAAGCTGTGCTGGCTTGCCCCCTGCCCCACTTCTCTCCACCCTCTTCTCTCATGCGAGAGACCTCTGTACCTGCTTTTTTGGCTTGCATATTCCTTTTGCATAAAACAAAAAATTGTTTTATGCCCCCTTCCCCCCTGAAATGTAGTATAGAAATAAATGCCACCCCTGTCAGTGCAGCTAGCCTGGGCAACAAGGCTGATGTAGCATCTTTGCATAAGGCATCTAGCTCATGACATAGCTGAAAACTGAGCCCAGGACTTCACGCCCTTGTAAACTACTCTGTGGTGGTGGGGAGTGAAAGGAGTTCTCATTTCACAGCCCAGGCAGCCTGTGTACAAACAAGCTGGGAGTGGCCTTTTAGATTATCACACCCCAGAGCAGTGTTTCTCAACCAATAGTACGGGTACCACCAGTGGTACTTGAGGTGATGCCTGGTGGTGTCAGGGGAGGCCTGGAACCTGCCCCCTGGCAGTGAGAACAGCAACACAAGGCTCTGAAACATGCTTTCCGCACTGAGCCTCTTACTGGTGGTTGCTGCTGGGTCTCCCAACCCAGAAGTAATTTTCAGTGATGTCACTGTCAGTTACTTCTGGTGGTATTTCGAATAGGTGGACCATGTGAAGTGGTGCAGCAGAGGACAAACCTTGGGAAACACTGATCTAGAGAACAGAAGAAGCCCTTTAAAAGTTTGCTTGGAAAAGAAAGGACAAATGCTTAAAGTGCAGCCTATAAATACAACAATGTAGAAAAATATCTGGTTACAAGGAGCTGGGTGAGAGGCCAAGCTTCAGTTACAGCAGCTGTTGGAGAAATGTGTCCCTTCTGAGGGTGGGGAACAGGCTGGGACAACAGCTTTGCACTGAAGGAAGCTCCTCTTTCAGGGGAGGTGGAGCTCTGCTCTTGGCAGGTGGGTCGAGTGGTACCCATCAAAGGCCTGGGTTCATCAAGCTCAATACTCTGTTTCCAATAGTGGACAGCCAGCCAGATGTCTGGGAAGCCCATGAGCAGGACGCTGGATGCAACAGCCCCCCCAGTTGCTCCCCAGTCTAGATCATACACCTAAACAGCCACTGCTACACCTCCACCCCCAGTGTTCCCCCACTGGCTCTTAGCTCCAGCTCTTCAGCAGTGTGACATGCCTGTGCCCAGCCTGTATGGACTGAATGGAACATGAGTCCTGGTGGCGGTGCTGTGCCACACCAGCTCTCATTTTTCGAGGAGTGAGCTGCCCACACACCCCTCCTGCCCTTAGTGATGCCACGCACCCCTCCTGCCCTACACTGCAGGGTCTGCCTTGCTCTGGTAGCTCCTATCTCGCCTCCCACGTTCTCACTTCTCAGCTCTGCTTTATCTTCTCTTTCCCTTTCTCTGCAAAAAGACGTGCCCCTGTTGCAGTTCCTGTCTTTGTCGCCTCACCCCTTGAGGCTGCTTTAGAGCCCATCACCCCAGCATCTGGGCCTGGGGAACATGTGTGGCTGCTTCAGAGGCAGCCAACTGGCATGTCCCACCCCTGTTTCACATGCAGCGCCTGGTCTAGGAGCCCTCACCAGCAGGCATGTGCCAGGAACATCCACAAGACCCAGTGGAAGCTGCAGTTTCGCATCTGGCTCAGCCTTTAAAATCACCTGCTGCTGCTGCCTCTGCAGATGCAAGTGCTTCCGCTCATTTTAGGAGTGGGGCAAAGGGAGCAGGGAGGGAGACCAAAGTGGCCTTGGCCACATCCCCAAGAAGAGGCAAGCCCAGCCCGCAGTTCCCAGGACAGCTTGCTCAAGAGGATCCAGTCCAGGCAGAAAGCCCCACTCGGCACAAGCCTAACCAGGTCTACTCAGAAGTAAGTCCTAGTTTGTTGAATGGAGCTTACTCTCTTAAAGTGTGGCTAGGATTGCAGCCTCAGCCTCTAGAGCTGCAGGAGATCCAGGCTCCCAGCCAGTGCTGCCCCCTGCCCTCTCCGTTCCACCCAGGTTTCTGGTCCTCATCAATGAGGTGGCATGCACAGGAGAAAGAGGCCTTCCTCCATTGTCCCAGAGGGGCTCTTCAGGCTGCCTGGTGGCGATAGGTGAGCTTCCTCAGTTCGTCCCAGAAGAGGAGGCTGAGGATGGTGTGGGGACCCAGCCGGAGGTAAGCAGGCCCAAGCCCTTTGTACAGGGCCAGAATGCCCTCCTTGCCAGAGATCTGCACAAAGCAGTCGAAGAACCCACGATAGTGCTGACCCTGCAGGTAGGAGAGATCAGGACTGAGTGCCAAGCCTCCTGTGCAATCAAGGGAGGCTCACTCTTACCCTCCACCACTACCCCCAACCAGGCATGAGGAAGAGAGTCTTTGCCTGCTGCTCGTCCCCGTCCCGTGGCCACTGGGAGACCCAGTCTCCTTCCCAAATGCTGGGGACCCTCCGAGGCTGCCCATGGCCGTCTCTTACCATGCCCATTTCGTTCACTGGCTGGTTGTAGAGTCTGGTGCTCACCACGTCAAAGGGTGTCATGGCCACTGCCACTGCCACACTGCTGATCATTCCACCAGCAAAGGCCACTGTCCAGCTGTCGTCTCTGAACCACTGTGGGCAGGAGAGGTGGTGAGTCACAGGCACACCTGCCATCCTGCCTTTCCTTGAGTTTATAAGTGTCTCACCTGCCCACAGAAGCTACTGAGAAAGTGAGACAAATGAAACTGCAACATGCCAGTCAACCACTTTCAAGGCTAGGCAACTGGTGGTGAAGACAGAAACACTCTGCTAGCACCTGACTGATCAAATGCAAAATCGTTAAGGCTGTTGCTGGACTCTCCTAGTGGACGGACTCTTCCAGGCTGCCCCAGTTCTGCCACACTTCCTTGTGCAACGCAGCCTGCCAGATCTTCCTACACAACTCAGTACAGCACAACTCCAGCATTGGCAGTGCTTGCTTGTCTTGCTTCCTAAGGTCAGAATCCTTGAGCTCACCAGAATAGCTGCAGGAGAAGACTCAGAAAGACAGTACTGCCCCTCACTCCATTCTGTGTGTGCCCGGGAAGGCTGGAGGGCCTGTGGCTAAGGCATCAAAAAGAGAGGCAGGGATGGAACCTGCAGCCACAGGCTGGGCAGAGGCAGGTCTGCAACTCCATTGCCAGCATGCCTAAGCAGGTTCACGGAACCCCTGCCCTTCCTCCTCACCTTGTGCTTCTGGACCCACTCTTTGGCAGAGGCAAAAGTAGCCAACTGTACAGCTGAGCCCACCATGACACGAGGCACGGCTCCGTTCACTCCCCGCCACAGTCCCAGGAATCCTTGCTTCTTGTAAATGCTCTCAAAGGCGCTGGAGACACTCTGGGCAGCGGAGGAGAGAAAACACACAGGGGCACCATCAGTCTCTGGGAAGCTCCGGGACTGAAGAGACACTTCATGGACGTGGCAGAATGGCTGCCACCAGCACCCTGTCCAAGGGGGCTGCTTCCCCACCCCTTAATCTAGAGCAGTGTTCCTTAACCTGTGGGTTGTGACCCTGTCACCTGGACCCCGACCAGGTGGCCAGGAGTTCCCTGGGCACAGGGGTCTCCTTGGGAGTCAAGGCCTACTTGGGAGTAAGCCCCAAGTGTCAGCAGGACGGGGCCGTGCAGGACACTTACACGGGAGTAGGGACGGAACAGCTGGGAGCAGGAAGACACGTGGGCCAGAAGGGTGGGGTTAGGCAGACCTGAGGTAAGCCTCATAAGGGAGCTGGAAGGGGAAGAGAGAGGTTGCTCTTCTCTGGAGGGGTGGAAGGCCAGAGGGAAGCCAGTGGGAGAAGGCGACCCAGGCCAAAGGGAAAGGAGAAAGGCCTCCATAGGAAGGGGGCTACGGGCATCTCTGGAGAGAGGAGGCCTGGGCAGAGACCTCCCTGCCCCTGCGCCTGCCCAGACCCAGAGAGCATACCCTGGAGAAAGGTGGTTGTCAAGATGGACGCTCGATGCCAAACACAACCCAGGGGGACTCATCGAGAAGGGAGCAAACAGCAAGGTACCGTGGGCCCTCCCAAGGCCAGCCAGCCTGACCCCAGCCTGCTGGGGCAAAGCCCTCCAGAGCCCGGGCGCAGGGCTGAGGGACTCAGGCCGGGAGGCCAGGACTACAAGCTCCAAAGAACTGGAAGGCCCGGGGCCTGACACCAGTCAGCCTAGACTGAGGGGGGCCGTGAAGTAATGAGTCCCCATGAATGTAAAGAGGTTGACTCAATTAAACAGCTTGTGTAAAGCTGCCCTACCCGCGTCCCATGTGTTAATTCACCGCTGACCACCGCACCTAGGTAAGCCCCTCGCGCTCGGTACCAACCCCAGGGCAGGGGCCTCCTCCCGCCATGGACGTTACAGACCCCAATGGGGTTGCAAAGCGTCATTTGGTGGGTTGTGGCAGCCGTTCAAAGCCTGTGCAAGAGAAGGCTTTGGTCCAATCCAATCATGGTCCTGCCTTGTTGAAACAGTTCTTGATATCATCCTGCACAGCTGCTTCTTGCTGTGCTGCCTCGCGCCTCTTAAGGCTGACCCTGCTCAGGCTGCTACTTCACAGGGTTGTTATGGAAACACAAAAGGTAGGGAAGAAATGGGGCAGGGGTGGGCAGATCAGGATCCAGGAGGAAAATGGGATTGGTGGTGGCCCCCAGTCTACCTACCTAGATATCTGTTTTTTTGGGGTTGTGACCAAGACTACAGCTTTAGATTATGTTCTGTGTAGATTTAGTCTTGTCCCCCCCACCAGAGACGATGCAGTCTGGACAGAGTGACTCTCCAGGAGACCCCAGGCATCTTCCCCTTCATTGGGGAGCCAGCAACCAAAGCTTCCTGTAGGCACATGGCCTGCTCCTTTCCTGCTGCTGGGCCTCCGGTGAGGTGGGAGCTTCTCAGAATAGTTTGGACTCACTGTTTGGACATGCACTTGCCACCAGGAGGGCCAGGAGACAGCATGGACATGGTTGGCACTTGCTGTCACGCAACAGCATAGCCATGGCGCCACCACCCCGTCTTCCTGCCTGCTGCACCCACCCCAGGCTGTAGGAGGGAGGTGGGTCATTTTGTAGGCAGAGGAGCCATCCCTGGGACACCCTCAGGCAGGTGGGGGCAGTAGCGCAGATAGGTGTCTGTTTACCTGGGCCGTTTGTGGCGCCTCCCTGCTGGGATAGGAGCCAGCTGAGGGAGAGGCTCTGTGCCTGCGGGGTTGGCTGAGCAGACTTGCTGAGGCTGGCAGAGAGTGAGCCGCACAGAGGCGCAGCACAAACAACCCACGTCACCCAGGCTCCCAGCCCAGCAACACCCTGTCCTTGCTGCCCCTGTAGCTGCGTCAGTGTTGCAGAACGCTTCATGTGGTGGACAATCTGGTAGCGTGAACAGGTGGGAGCAGCCTGACCAGCAGGAAGGGGGGGGGGGCTGGAAACATGGGAACTGCTGCTGCTGCAGGGCCTGGGGAAGCCTCAGGAGGAATGGAAACAACTCCCATGCCAACACCACCCTCTCCCCCCCCCCCCGCCAAAGGGGCAGTGCAAGGACCTCCCACAGGCAGTTCCAGGGTAAACATCAGAACTAGCTGCCCTTACCAGAAATGCCACAAGCTGCTCAGAGGCCAGGCCAGGCCATGGGGTGCCTGCCTGCAAAGCCGCCATCTGCCAAGTTGACCCCTTGGGGCCTGGCTCTGATGGGGGGGGGCAGCTCTCCCAAATTCCAGGCAGAGAGCGCCTTTCCCTGCTCTCTCTGGAAGGGCTGTCAGGGGACCCCAGCAGGCCACCTGACACCTTTTGCACACTTCCCATGTGAATGTACCCACCAAGGTCGGTCTCTTTCAGAAGCTCTTTCCTGGCTGAGCCCTGAGGGTCCCTCCCCCCCCTCAAGTTTCTTCCAGCCTCTCCACACACATCAGCAACAGCCCACAGCAGGAGCATCCACACACATACACTTCCCCGTCCCACCTGGTGGTTGTGCTGGTGGCCTACTGCAATGGCGGCTACAGTCTGGGCTTGGAGGTGGGTCTTGACCTGCAAGGGACAAGTACATGAGTCACAGGGCAGCCAAGACCAAGGAGTGCTGTCTTCTTTCCCCGCTTGTTCCAGTTGTTCCCTCAAACCCACCTTTTGACAAGGGGAGAGGCACACTTTAACTGCTTCCTGGCCCACCCTCACTACTGGTCCTGACTGGAGACAGCCATGCAACACAACCCCCCACCGCTTCCATTCGGAGGTGGAGCTTGAGGGGAGAAGCTCCTTCAGCTTGTACTCCCTGCACCTGCCAGTCTTCTGCACCCCACCTCCCCTCGATGCCCACCCCACCCTCTTGCAAGTCTCAGCAGTTGTGGCTGTGTGGACGGAGGTGCCCAGGTTCTTCAACAGAAGGCAGAAGTGAACTCTGTGAACCCTGGAGCTCTCCTTTGCCCCCCCTTTGCTCTCCTGTCTTGGGTCCAGAGAGCAAAGTGGGGGGTCTGTTGGGCCTGAACTCTGAGCGATGCCAGCGCACATGCTGCTGTCAAGAGGTGAGCTTGGGGTGAGCGCCAGCAGGCAACCTCCAATCTGGAGCAGGGCTGGGGGTGCACGCTCTTCCTTCCCCACTGAAAGCCACACTCCCCAGCTATATGCCCCACAGTGGCTATTTTGCAGCAGCCTGGCATGTGTGTGTGATCAGCAGCAAAAAGGAATAAGGGGGAAAGGGTTAGCCACCTCCATGACTCATTTTTGTTAAGAGGCTGTGAGCCTCAATCAGACCACTTTGCCCCACACTGCCAGCAGGAGCTCTCCAGGGACTTCAGGCAAGCTCCCTCGTCCCCAGCCCTTCCTGGAGAGGATGGTGAGACTAGGGCTCTGCCACTGAGCTCCTGAGACCAGCTCACCTCTACTTTTCCTCTTGGCAAGTCTTGTCCCCCTAACTCTGGAGGTTAGTTGTTAACTCTGTTGCTAAGCTGTTGTTTGGGGCTGTGCAATTTGACCTGGGGGGTAGGGTTAGGGAGAGGTGGCAATTCTTAAATCTTGCAAGGATCCAGTGCCTGCCCCTACAACCCCAGTGCAGGATCCTGGGGTGCGGGGTAGCAGTGGTGGACTTGCTCTGATGAAAAGCACATCCACAAATGCTGACCTCGGGGCTGGGGCCTCTGTGCTGGTCTATGCTTCTGCTCTCCCTCCAGCCTAGGGCAGTGTGCCCAGCTGGCTGGCCCTGGCACTGCACAGCTTGGGTCCTCACTGGGCACAGTTGCGTTGTCATCTTGCAGTCTGTTTTTGCTGATCAGGGAAGGCAGGAGGAAGCCCTGGCTACTCCACCCCCAACTTAGAAGCTCAGCACCTTAGTCTCAGACAAGTTGACAGCGTGAGAACAGATTCTCACCAGGAGACCCCAGTCTGAACCCACAGTGCGCTCCCTGTGCTCACCCCTGCATTCCTGGCTTCCCATGGCCATTGTATTCCGTCTGAGCCAAGTCCTTAGGACAGTGACCTGGAATCTCCCGGAGCTGCCCCTAGGGTGCACAGAGCTGTGCCAAGGATAAGTGCAAGTCACTGATCAAGTTTCTAAGCGGGGATGTTGGAAGGAATGGCACCTCTGTAGAAGCCAGGGAGGATGATGCCACCTGGGAAGACTAGACCTCCACCCACCCCCACGCAGCTCTTCCCCCAGCCATAGCAGCCACATAGCATAGTGGGCGCTGTGAAGGGGAAGGCTGAGCTGCAGTCAGCCAGGATAATGCTGCTGCTCCACAGAATCACAGCAGCGGAGGTTGTTCCACGGTTCTTCTGTTGGGTTGGGTTGTCTGCAAGAAAGGCTGCCCCAGTTCTCGAGGAGTGCAAAGTGGCCATACCAGAAGGTCCCTGGCGACTCACCAGATACGCTGGACTGCCCACAAAGGCCCCCAGGGCCCCAGCCACCGCTCCAGCCACGATGGTCCCACCAGGCTTTTTGGTCAAGCCAACGTCCTCAGCATGGGAGTAGAAGCAGAAACGCACCCCATTCATCAGTCCCTGGTAGAGCAGTCCAGCTGTCAACCCCTTCTGCAGCCCCCGGAGTCCGTCGGCCTTGCTGACTGCCAGCATGGCTTGCAGCACCCCACGGTAGTGGCGGGGGTACGTGCCCTGGGAGCAGAGTTCCCCCTGCAGTTGCAAGCGTGTCTTCACCACCTCCAGTGGGTTAGTGAATACGCAGGCCATGCAGCACGCGGTGGCACCCAGGACAAAATCCACAGGTGGCGAGACAGAGACCACAGCGGCAGGGCTGTGGGGGGGCTCCATTACTAGACCCCCTGGGCAGGAGCCTGGCAGAGATGCAGAAGGTCCGCTACCAGCCAAGTGAGTGAGAGGCCCAGCAACCACCTGCCCCAGCAGAGGGGGCCACGAAGACTCACAGCCTGCGAGCCCCGGTGGGCAGCAATCGACTGGCAGCCTGGGGGCTCTGCTGTACCTGCTCTGGGCCCCTCTGCGGCTTCCTCCCTGCAGCCAGGACAGCACAACCCTTTCTCACCCCAGGGCCCAGCTTGCTCCCTGCCATCCCAGATGCCTTGGCCCCTCCTCTCTGCTCCAGCTCTCCCCCCTCTTCTCAGCTAGAGCTCTGCCTCTGGAGAGAGGAGGGTTG
Source organism: Tiliqua scincoides (assembly GCF_035046505.1). Classification (NCBI taxonomy): domain Eukaryota; kingdom Metazoa; phylum Chordata; class Lepidosauria; order Squamata; family Scincidae; genus Tiliqua; species Tiliqua scincoides. The sequence goes on from NC_089829.1 coordinate 2,564,843, forward strand.
AGCCTGCCTTTTTATTTGCTGTCAGTGGCAGGGAGGGGGCTGGGCACGGGAGCAGGCAGCCGGATGTAGGGGAAAGTTCACTCCAGGCAGGCAGGCAATGCACACCTCCCGCCTACTCCCTCCCCCCTTGTGTGTACACTTGACCCAGCCCTTCCCAAGTCTTTGTACTATTGTTTTTGCTTTTATAACAGCAGGGACCCCCCCCCCCAACACACACACAGCTGTTCCAGCCTGCCTAGAACCCTAACCTGGCAAAGGCCATTTTGCAGGACCAATTTTGCCCCTCACCCCTGCACACATGCATTTCACAGCAAGGCACAGGTGCCAGGCCCCAGCAGGTAAAATCCCCCATGTGCCTAGGGGGACCAAGTCCTGGCTGTACTGCTGCAATTGTGGCAGGAACGCTCCCGGCCTGCCCTCTGCCCAGCCTGGCCAGGCACACGCAGGGCCTCTGCGGTCCGGCACGCTGGCCCTCTGCAGCTTAGGGGCACCTTCTGGGTGCATGTCCACATGGGGGCGGGGCTCCTCCTTGGCCTAAAAAAAGCAGCTTGGGTCACTGGTGAATTGCTGGCTCTGTCCAGAGCCTGAAATAACACCATGCCTGAGGATATGTTGCAAGGGCCAGGCTGGACTTGCTCAAGCTCTCTAGGCGCAGAAGGCAGGCCCTGGTCTATCCCCCACTGCCCTGGCCTGGCCTGGCCTGGCCGGAAAACTGGTGCCAATCCCACTTACCCCACACTCCCAGGGCCCTGCTTCGTCCATGGCAAGTCTCAGCGCTGTGCCGCTGCTGGTTCTTGGAAAGTCAGGCCTTGTTCCAGTGGCAGGGGGGCTGGGGCAGTCACAGAGCCGTACGGGGAGAAGTGCCTTGGCCCTCCCTCCACCAACGCCTAAGAGGCTCTGTTCTCAGCCCTGCTCCCAGAGGTGCCGAGGTGCCTCCCTCACTCCCCAGCTCTACTTGGGCACTGGTTTTACAAACTGTGCCATGGTGGTGTTAGCGCTGCAGGCTCCACCCCTCACAACATGTGGCAAAGCCATTGATGAGCTCCACACATCAGCAAGGAAGGAAGCAGGTTAGGAGAGAGGCTGAGTCAGCAGGGTTCAGGCCCTGCTGTCTCCACTGCAGAGACACGTACCCAGGAGACAGTCCCACCAGGCCTGTTTCTGCTAAGAGGCTCCGTGGAGGCCCCTTTGACCAGCACCACTTACCGCAGTGCACTGAGCCAACTGCTGCCAACACCAGCACACCACAGGTTCTCCCTGTAAAGGGGCAGGGCCGCCCTGGGTCCCTTTTAGCCGCCCTGGGTCCCTTTTTTGGGAGAAGGGCGGGATAAAAATAAAGTTTTATTATTATTATTATTGTGCAGGCAATGAGCATGCTGTGAGACAGCCAGCGAGACTGAGGCACTACTGAGTCACCAAGGAGCATTTATTACAGATTGGGCTGGAGATCTATACAAGTACAATCTGTCCCAGAGGGCCCCCCACCATGTTAACAGGTATAATACATGAGCAAGTCTCTAACTTGTTAAGAGAACCAACTTAAAAGATACCAAGCCAAGCAATATGCAACCCCCACCCCAACTCCACAGAGGGGGCATCCCTGGCACAGTCCCACCATGTGGCACCACCACCCCTGTCTGCCCCCTCCCCCCAGCATGGCCACTGAGAAGTCAGCCTGAAGGACCGGGACTCAGCTGGTTCCTTCTGCAAAATGGGCATGTGGAGAATGGGTGCCAACAGAATCCACACAAACTCTGGGAAGCCCCAGTGGCTGGAAGAGGAATTTGCCTCTCCCATCTCAGCCCACAAATGGTCATTTGGTAGCTCGGTTTGGAACTGGGCACAAGGTTCAGCCAATATAGGAATCCCTCCCCCTGGCCACACCACCCTCTGCAGACCCCACCCTGACTCTTGACCCCCACCCTGGTCAGCCAGTGTCTCCAACTGGAACTGCAGTGCTCTCCCTGAGCCCTGGCCTGCCTGTCCCAGAGTCAGGGCAGAGGCCCCCTCACTCAGTCACAAGGGTCAGGGAGGGAGGGAGGGAGGATGGACTATGGAGAGTTGCTGAAGGTGGCAAGGCCACCCACACCCCACAGCAGGGCACAGCAGTGCAACAGCTTCCCTCCTCAGGAGCAATGCTCACACAGCACATGGTACTGACGGCCCGTCTCAGCACATTCTCAGAACCACCAACCAGTTGGCACTCTGGCAAGCAGGAGACCCTGTGCCCTCTGCACCCAGTCCAGTCTTCCCCAGTAGCAGAGGACGGGGCAGCTGCCAGCTGGGAGGTGGCACACCCCACCTCTCCTCCTGCTGACAGTCTTGTACCTGAAACTCCTGCCAAGGTGGCAAAGCAGGAGACATACCTCAGTGCCCCCTTGGGGGGAGCTGCTCAAGGCAGGCAGGGCCCCTCCTAGCTGGGGCGCCTAGCACCCTCTCCTTTCCAGCGATGGGCCAAGTGACAAGAAGCTTTGAGCAGCAGCAGCAGCAGCCAGACCTCCAACTCTCAAGCCCCAATGATGTCAGCAGCAGCTCAGTCCCCCACCCCCACTTAGCCTGCACACTGCTTGGGCAGCCACAGGGAAGCGCCTCCTTCCAGAAGCCAGACTCCCCAGCTGCCTGCTGCTTGTCAGAAGGCAAGACAAAGCAAGCCCCCACAGCCCTCCCCTGTACAAGTCCTGTCTCTGCCTGGCCGGCAGGCTAACACCAAGGGTCCCGGGACGCTCGGCCACGGCACAGGCTGTCACTGCGCTGCCACGTGCTGTGGATCAGGCTCAGGGCATCCTCGCATTTCTTCCGGATGGAGCTGTCCTCAACTGCCTTGTGCAGAAGCTTGACCTGTAAGCACAAAGGGGGTGGGCGCTGTGGTCTGCAGATTGGTGGCTGGAGCCCCTCCAAACAGAGACCTGCACTCCTGCTAGGCACAGCAGCAGAACACATTACCTGGTAGGTGCTCTCCCAGACAGCGGCCAAGGCTGCAAGGAAGCGGTCTAGTTCTGCAGTGCAGCTGAAGTAAAGCACCCAGGGGGGCAGGAACTGCTCACGGTCCTGACTGAACTCCTATACACAGAGAGAGGGGAAGGGAGGCATGTGCAGCAGCCACTCCCTGAGGGGGTCTGGGAGTGCTCCAGCGACCACCCAGACATTCCTTCTGGCCACTCACCAGGATGCAGTACTCCCGGCCAGCCTCTGTGGAGACAGATGCCACTTCAGCCAGTGTGGCGGAGGCCAGTGAGCGGAAGAAGCTGGTCTGGCAGTCCTCATGGCAGGTGAAGACCTTCTGAGCTGTCACCACCAGACAGCACGGGATGCAGGGAGCAGGAGCCACACCCTGGGGGATGACCTGGAGGCAGAAGGAAGGCAGGGAGTCTGCAGCATGGCTCCAGAGGACAAGCTCCAGTGGGGGTGTGCGTGGAAAGAGAGCCTAAGAGCACCCCACTGGTTCGGGAACCCATTGCTCCTCCGGTTCTCCTCATAGGGACTCCAGGCAGATCGCCAAGTACAGCCCAAGTCCCACAGGCACCCCCTTAGCCTGCCCGGCCCACACTCACCCCTTTGGAGACGGCCTGACACAAGTACTGCATCCAGTCGGCCATCTCCTCCTCATTGTCGGCACTCAGCTCCAGGGAAGGGCGGTCGCTCAGGATCACCTGGAAGGAGTGGGGCCGGTCTGTCGTGTTCGCCCGCCGGCATCCACCACACTGCTCCCCACTGCAAGGATCAGGCAGAAGTGTCAGCAGGAGGGAGGGCGGGGAGTCTGGCCACAAGGCTCGGGGGGGGCACTCACCCCATGTTCACAGAGAGCAGAGGCGTCACATCTGTGCGGTCCGGGTACTGATACAGGATACCGTTGCTGCCAGGAGAGAAGACAGACATAGAGAACAGTCACACTCCTTGCTCCCTCCACCCTGCACTGCACTCGCATCCCTGCTGGAAAGCAAGAGAGGTGGGGGTACAGGCCAAACCCCAGCCAGGGCTGCTATCCTGTCCCGACCCAGGACACTGAGTGGGTGCTTCAGCCGTGTAACAGAGCAGCCCTCCACTGTGGCTGCAATGGTGCTGCTGGGATCCTGCCGGCACCTGGTCTTGCCCCCAGCCCCCCCCCTTTGAGGGTGGCCCTGGCTCTCACCTGAGCACTACAAAGCAGGGCTTCCAGTGCTCCTTTCCCAGGTAGTAGGTCCCTGCCTTGTAGCTCAGCATGCCTTCCTTGGTGACGCCGTTCTCAGTCAACATGCAGTGAGCAGGGGTGGCCACTGCTGCCTCTTCCATGGGGTCTTCCCAGTGAACAAGGCCATAGAATTGGACGACCACCTCTGAGGTCTGCAACAGACCCAGCCCACCCCAACCACCTTCAGGTGTTAAACCGCCTTCAACCTGGCAGCCAGACAGCCAAGAGGCAGGTGTGAGTCTGTAGCCTATGATTTTAGTCCTCTAAGTTGGTAGTGCCAGAAGGGCCTGTGCTTCTGCAAACGGGGGGGGGGGGGGGAGTGTGCTTTCATGTTGGGCAGAGGGGACAGAGGACTGCCCAGAACTGACCTGGGGGACTTCCCACACTGCCTCGACTTTGGGCTCTGCTTCCTGGGGTCAGCAGGGGCCTTGTGTCCGCATGGGTGGGCAGCTGTGCATCCAAGTCTGAGCAGTTCTGCCCTTCCCAGAGCAGACCCCTCCCTTTGGGGGACCCGGAATGGGAACACAAGTAGTACCAGGCTGCTGCCTGCCTTCAGGCCCACCAGCAAGCAGCTATCAGGGACTGCAAGCACCATCCATGTCTGTGTTCTCTTCCATGACAGGAGGCGAGCTTGGGGGAGGGACACGATGGGGTGCTTGGCTGAGTACAGGGGCTTTGAAGACCAAAGCTGGGCCACCTAATGGCTCCTGCTATCTTTCCCTGGTGCCCAGGGTGGGCCACAGGGCCCCCTCACCTCTCGCTTGGACTCCTGAGCCACAAACTTGGCCAGGGCGAGCCTCTCCATGGTGGCATCGGTCAGGATGCTGGGGTATGGGGGCTCACGGCACCCTTGAATCATGGCAGACTTCAGAGAGACTAGGAAAAACCTGAGGCAGGCAGAAGAAGGGGGTCAGGCAGGTGTCTGGGGAAGAGTGTGGCAGCTCCCCTGGAAGGCTGTGTCTGCAGCCAGGAGGGGAGAGAAAAAATCGCCCGGCCCTTAGCTGTGAGAGTAGTCAGTCAAGAAGCCCCAAACCCAGGCCCAGAAAGGATCTCCTCTTCCCTTTCTCCTGTGCCAGGAAGACACAGCTGGGCACTGGAAGTTCAAAGCTGTCCCAGAAGCAAGTGAACGGGCCTCTGAGAAGTAGCACGAGGCCACTTCCCCCTTCACTCGGTGCATCCAGTCAGCAGAGAAGCCCACCAGGGAGAGGCATAGGGAGCCTGCTCACTCACCTGGTCAGGGTGGCATCGGCCGTGTCCAGAAGGAACTGCTTCCTGCGATTGGTGCAGACCAGGGTCACTGTCTGCTGGTCCAGACCCACCTGCCCAGGAAGCAGAGCATTCTGGGTGAGAAGTGGCCAGCCCCTGGGCTCCCCCCCCCCAAGGGAGCCCTCTGCCTTTGAGAGGCTGCAGGACAGAGAGGAGAGGCACAGCCTCTTCCCTTGGCTGGAGGCCAAGAGATGTACAGGCCTGCTGAGGTGATTGCAGCCTGGGTGGCTCAGAGAGCGAGGCTGCACTTGGCCTGCCAGTCTCCATCATACCCTGGAAGAACCGTGAATAAGCACCCCAACGTGTCTGGGAAGGGTGGTCCTGGTCCTTGAATGCCCATCACCTTCAGTCATGCACACATAAACCACACAGTAGCCTCCAGCACCCCCAGCCACTTGCTCACCGAGACATAGTCCAGCTCGTTGTAGGAAACTGCCTCCTCCACCATGTATGGCTTCTCAGCAGCTCCTGACCAAAAAGGAAGGGAGGGTGTCAGCCAACACACAGAGGTGGGGAGAAAGCAACACACACACCCCACCTCCCACAATTACAGCTGCCAGAGAAACTGACCTGGGGGAAATTCCCTCCCACAAGACACGGATCATTTAGAGGCCCAAGTCCACCTATTCGATCATTCCCGTCTAGGGAATGTTTAAAATGGGAACCTCTCCACTCCCCCCCCCCCAATCTGGTTGTGGCCTGGAAGAAGGTGAGGCAAACCCCAACATTTGCATGGTAAGGAGGAGGTCTTTCTTCTGCCAGCAGCCTCCTCAGAGGCTGCCCTTGGAGAAAACCTCTCTCTCCAGCCCAATTCTGCCAGATCCCTGAAAGGGGGCCTTGGCCAGCATGCACTGCAGTGAGGGGCAGCACCCCCACATCTTTGGCGCTTGTGCTTGGGGTGCAGGCGGAAGGAGTGCAGACTCAGAGAGCCAGCCTAGCAGGTACCTTTCCGGATGAGGTACACATAGCAGTCCGTCAGCAGCACGTAGACCAGTTGCAGGTTCCCCTCCATGTGCCCAGTGCTCATGCGGATCATCTACGGTGGAAGGAGGGCTGAGATAAGGCACCAGGGAGGACAGTCCGGGAAACACTGGTCACTGCCTCACTGGGACAAAGCTGGTGCTCTGCCAACGGCCCACCACCCAAGATCTGCACAGCCCTCCCCACTTAGCTTTACTTCCAGTACTCAGCACCACAGTGCAAGCACATGGCTGCTCTTCCCTCTCCCCCTGCAGGAACCCCCCCATAGAAGGAGCAACCACACTCAGGTCTCCTGGGGATCTCGGGCCTACCCGGAAGAGCTGCTCCTCGTTCTCCCGGAAGACGTGGATCATCAGAAGCAGCAGGTGGTTGTTGTCCACCCTGTGTGAGGAGGATGCAGGAGTCGAAGTCAGGCAGGGCCATGGCCAGCCCTCCCAAGGCATGTGCAAGATGGAGAGAACCTGTAGCTACTTCCACATTAGGACCCTACAACTTTCAAGGGGGTTTTCCACAATCAACCCAAAGGAGATGGGATGCATAGGACCCATCTGGCACTGCTAAGACTCAGTGGTTCCCAAGCTTTTTAGGGACCCCAGAAGCTGCTGCCTGATTTATGAATGCCAAAGGGTATGACTAAAATGGTGACTGGGCAGCAGTGCTCCCCCTGTAGCAGCCTGTGTAACCACTGATGCACACTGCCTCATTTGCCCTTTCAGATCACATTTGCGGACCACCAAAAACTTGACCACGGGCCCTGGTGCATCCTGGACCCACAGTCTGGGAACCACTACAATGTCCTGCCTCGCCCGGCTACTCCAGACCAGGCCCTGTTCAGAGCAGGTCCCCTGTGGCCATTCTTAGAAGTGCCTCTCTTGCAAAGACTGCTGCTGCTCACTGCCCGTTTCATGCGAGGTGATAGTACTGACTTGCCCCTTCATCAGTCCGTCTTGGAACTTTTGCAGGGGATGGGGAAAGACTCTCACTGCCACTCTCACTTCTCCATGATTGAAAATGCTGAAGCAGTCCAATTTCACAGTAAAGAATGAGAGGAAATTGGAGTGGGCAGCCTGGAGACTGGAGATGATGGACTAAGGGGCAATTCAGCAATACCACAGAACAGGGAGCAATGAGTGGGGTGGCAGAAGCCAGCAGGAGGACCCTAATTACAGGCACATTCATCCTGAAAAACCTCTGCACCTGGGGAGACTGGCCCCGCATCTCCAGTCAGGTCTGAAACGAAAGCCCAGAGGACAACGTAAGGATACCAGGCTGCAAAGGATACCACCTTCCTCGCCCGATATGAGCAAGTGGAAGGAAAGAGTGGGCAGACTTTCTAAGGCCCTGCTCACCTGAACTCAGAAGGATGAGCTGCTTCTGAAGGGCTGCCCTGCCCCTCTTCCACCCCTGAGTCCTCGGCGCTGCTTGGGGAGGTGCTGGCCTGATCCCCTTTCCGCTTGCGGAGGGTCTCTATGTTTGCAGCAGCGGCAGCTGTCTCTTCCTCCTCGCCTGCTACTGGCCCAGCAGGTTTCCTCTCTCCTTCTCCAGCAGCTTCAGGGCCACCAGGAACATATGGCGGTTGGCCATCCCTTGGAGAGTCATGGTGGCCACCACCTGGCGCAGGACTGTTTGGACTCTCAACGGTAAAGCAGTAGAAGTCCATAGGGGCCGAAATCCCCTCACCAAGGCTGCCAGAGGGTGGTCCCTCACAGGGGGCCTCCCCTGGCACTTCACTCCGAAAGGACAGGTTGGGGGCATCCAAGGAGCTGCTCCAGCCGGCATCCAGTTGCCTGTCCAGTGTGTGGATCACCTTGCTCAGCGCTTGCCCCACCCGCTCTATAGAGGTGTCTTTCATCTCAGGGAGCCTCGGCTGCCCAACAAGCGCAGGGGTCTGGCTACTCACTTCAGGCTCAGCCTCTCGGGCAGACCCCTGCCTCTCAGCACTTTCGTCAGTTCTGCTGCTCCCCAAGGCAGTGGCACCTTGAGACTCTGGCTGGGCCGCGGTGGTGGGAGCGGGACTGGAAGCTTCCTCCACCTTGCCCACCTTCTTCCTCTTGCCAGTCTTCTTCTTCTTCGCTAACCTGAGGAGAGGAGGGTGCTCAGGACTCCAGCAGGCCACAGCCAGGCAATGGACCTCTGGCAGGGGCACCCAGCAGGCAGACTGGGAGGCCTTCCAGCCCCTCAGTTCCTGGCATCCTGCAGCTTCAAGACAGGGTGGCAACGTGGGCTGCCCTGGGGAAGAAGAGGGGAGGCCTTGCCCTGCCGTGCAGAAAGGTAGGACAGGCCCCTTCACCACCAACACCACCACCACCCCACTTGCCACAGAGTTTAATCACAGCAGTCTCTCTGCCCTCCCAAGAACGGATCTCTGGCTCTGCCAGGCAGAAAAGGCCCCAGCCCTGGCCAGTCACAGCAGCCAGGACTGGGCTGGGTGGATCAAGGCTGCTGTAGGTGCTCTGCCTTACTAGGTCTCCCCCGCTGACCTGATGACCTCCAGCTCTGTGCAGCTCCCCGACTGATCTGTGCCTTCGCCGATACCCTCCTCCTTCTCCTTGGAGGCAGAGTGCACTGGGGTGGTCTCAGCAGAGGAGGGAGCTTCCACCTTCTCGTTAAAAGGGTTGTAGCGCTGTGTGGGGCTCCTGGCAGATGCTCGGGCACTGTTCAGCTCGGAGGCCACCGAATGGGGGCAGCTGAGGGTGTCTGTGAGGTCTCCGTCTAGGAAAGGAAGGAGGAGGGAGAACACTATAGGCGGCTCCATGCAAGAAGTGCAGAAGAAGGACCCACATGCAGAAACAAAGCCCAGGATTCCCTCTCCAGCCCGGATGTTGCTCCTTTGTGCCTCCTCCTGCAGGCAGGCAGGCAGGGCCTTCCAAGAGAACTCCACCACCACTGAAGGCAGGAGGGACCACCTCCACTATAGGCAGGCAAGGGGTGCAAAGGATCCAGCACTCCCAGTCTGGCAAGTGTACCAGAACTTCTGAGGGCACAGTTGCCTCCAGAGATCTACAGCTTGAAGCACATCCACAGTCAAAGCCCCAGCCCCCTGCGTAGAGGTGCCCTCGACTTTGGCTTGGAGCCCAGGCAAAGGAAGGAGAAGCTGCCCGATCAGAGCCTGGGTACTGGCAGTCGCAAGCCCAGAACAGGAGTCAGGAGCATCACGCCCAGCCCATGCTCTGTGGCAGCTACACCTCACTGCAGAGGGCTGGCAGGGGCATGCTGTATTCTTGCCCCAAAGCACCCGGCTCCTAGCAGGAACTGCTGTAAGCCGCCTGAAGGACTGCAAACCTCCACTCTGGGTGCCTTGCACCTGTGAAAAGCCCTCATGTGCCTTGGGGCAGGCTTGCAAGTCATGAGATCTAGCAACTTGTTTTCAAAACCAAGAAAAAAACCAGCTGGATTGGAGCAAGAGCTTGTGGCTCGCCTGCTGACAAAACCCACATAGGAGGAGGCCCCTAGCTGGAGACAGTGTGGAGGCCGAGAACGGGGAGAGCAGGGGGGCTGCCTGCTCAGAAAAAGAAGCTGTAGGGAAAAGGGGGGTTGTGACAAGCAAGTCAGGCAGGGGGCTTCATTCCGGTCTTTTCCATGCACCAGCAGGACAGAGAATGTGGTTAATCACCCCAGACAGAGGGGGGTGCTGGCTGGTCTCTGCACAGGAGACGTGGTTTGTTAATTGAAAAACAGAAAGGTGAGTGCCGCGTGCTGCGTCAGAGGCACAGAGGGATGAGAAGGTTAGACACCCTTGTTAGGCACCCAGAGGGCAGATCAGACCCACCCTGACTCCCTGGGATGCTCAGGGAGACAGGCAGAGACCCAGGCTCATGTGGCTCAAGAGGCCGCTGCTCCCACCTGCTGGAGCCTTTGCCAGCACCCTTGTTAGCTGTGCGAGAGACCACAAGGGAGGGAGGAGAGATGACCTGCCCTTCCAAGATGCTTGGAGCCTCTGGGTTGCTTACTCCTGCGGGCACACGCACATTAGGGACTGCCCCCTGGCGCATGCAGCAAGCTCTGGTGCGGAAACAAAAGCGGCACAGCAGAAAGTGTGACTACGGACAACCGGGTGTGTTTGTCCCACCTTCCCAGGCCGCAGTGGGCAAGGATGGCGCTGCAAGGAAGACGTCTCCAAAATCATAATCTACAAAAACGAGGGACAAAACTGAGGGTTAGCAATGCAGCTGGCAGCAGGGGGTGGATGGAGGGGAAGTAGGAGCCATGGAACTCACTCCCCCATGATCCTGTGAGGCCTGGTCTGCACATAGGCAACAGCAGCCTGAGCAGTGGGGTGGGCTGGTCTGCTGTACGCAGAGGGTGGGGAGGCAAGGGCTGAACACTTTCCCACTTAAAACTCCAGCCCTGTGGGGAAGGGGAAGGTGGCATGCTCCTGACACAATCTTGCAAAAGGTGGTCCACCCCTTCCCAAAATGGGACAGCTCACTCTGCCAGCAGCTTCTCCTATGGTCAGACCCGAGCAGGAGAGGCTCAGCCAGGATGGCCACCGGAAATCTGCGTCTACTCCCTAGTGTGGTTTGGAAGCTCCCACAGGATGAGCAATTGTGGCCCTTTTGGTCAGTTGTCTGGCTCCCAGGGTCAGCCCCTGCACCTGTCCTGGCCCGTGCTGCCTGCTGGCGTTTTGGCTGTGGCAGGAAAGGGAGCGATGAGATTTCATCCACCTGTGTGTCCATTCATTCATCCTCCATCACAAGCAGCATGGGCCGCAGGCACCTTTCCATGCATACACAGGCATGGTGAAATCCTGCTAATTGCTGCAACAAGTTTCTGCTCAGTGCCAGTCTCTCCCTCTCTGCCTCGGCCCTTCCCCTCCCTCCCCTCCCATTTGTTCCTCCTTCTCTGCAGATGAATAGTAGCACAGTCAATGAAAGAAATAATACCACCTACATGTCTTTCCATTTGCCTAGAGAGTCTCCAGGGCTGCAAGCAGCACACTCTGGCTGGAAGAGGTTTTGACCAAAGCAGCGCTTCTCCGGAAGGAGCCCTGGGAAGTGACAGTTCCAGGCACAAGCAAGAGCTGACTCCCATGTGGTTTCCTCAATAGGTTGCAGTTCCCAGGTCTCCTCACAGGGCGCTGCTACACTGACCACAGAGGTGGCCAGGATGACCCCTCCTGCCCTCCAGCAGTTCAGTGCTCGGGGTACCCTCTGAAGCCACTTACCTTCACTGGAGGGGGCAATGGCACTATCATCCCACTCCAGGTTGGTGGAGGTGGCTGAGTTGAAGGAGTTGAGCGAGAGGCTGTCCGAACCATGGGCCGAGCTGGGCAAGCGGTCCTCAAAGTCCAGCAGGTGCTGGGGCTTGTAGTAGTCTGGCATGTAGGGGGCCAGGTCCAGGTATGGGGCGTCCTGCAAGGGTCATGGAGACACAGAGTAACAAAGGAGGGAGGGGGTGTTCACCCTGGGCCACAGACCAGCCTGCCCCCTAGCAGCCCCCCTCGCTTCAAGACCTGTGTCGGCCAAGTACCAGGAGAATACAAGGAGGAGCAACAGCTGTTGGTGCTAGCAAGAAATGTGTCTCAGCACTGTTTGTGAAGCCCCTATTTGCCTCACCCTTTTCAACTGCAATCCTCGGCCACTAGGCACAGGACAAAGGCCTCAAGGCAAGAGGCTCACCTCGTCCACACGGGCGCCAGTCCAAGCCCCATCTGCCAGCAGGTCTCCGACAATAGCCACGGGACAGTGCCTGTGGTGTTGGGAAGGACTGCACCCCCAAGGACAAGGTCTGGTACTGAAAGGGTGTGGTCATGGGATGCCCTCTGAGAGGCAGACTGCACTTGGAAAGGAGGCTTGGCAATCATGTTCTGCATTTGCTACAGCTCCTTGATCTGCAGCTACAACTCATGGCAGGTCAGTCTTGGTAGGAGCCTTTCCATTGCATTGGGGGGGGGGGGCGCAAAGGCAGCAGTGACTGTCTTTGTCAAGGCGAGTGCGGTGGGGGGAGGACTGGAGTCCAGAGAGAACCCAAGCTCCACCTGCTGGAGTCCGAAACTCCCCAACACCTAAGTTACATCTCAAACGGGTGCTTAACAAGATCAGGGCCACTAAAAGGGGAACACCTGCAGCCTAGCACCCTGCTTCTGACAGTGGCCTACAGGAAGCCTGTGAGACTGGGACAGAGTGAATGTCCCCACATCTGGCAAAAAGCACCCTGAATCTGCCACCCTCTTGCCCCCTTACCCCCTCCTCTGTTCCTGTCTGTGGCCCCTTCAAAACCCCTCCAGTCAGAGGAGTCAGTGAATTCGGCTCTCTGCCCTGTGCAAAGCAAGGCTGCTCACTTCTTGCCAAGAGGCAGGAAGAAGGCGTGTTCTTGCTCCCCGTGTAACCAGATTCACATCCTGACCTCTTCCCTGGGACAGGCAAGTTAAGCAGAGGCTGCCACCTGTAAAGGGTTCGCACCAGCAGGAATGAAGAGTCAAAAATGTGTGCGTGGAATGGAGAAGAGAGAGGCCATGTGTGGCACACTCCTCCCCTAAAGAGAAAAGTAGGGGCGGCCTATTGAAGAAGGGGTGGCCCATGAAAAAGGGCTTCTGAGCCAGAACCATGAGAGTGTCCTCATCCAGCCTGGCATGTCCTCCAGCACAGAGGCTGCCTCCACAGCAGTGGGAGCCTTGGGATGCAACCACCATACACGAAAGGCTGCCTGTGACCAGGCACCCAGGCCAGCTAAAGGGGGACAGCAGCCGATGCAGCAGGGCTCCTTGGGGATGGAAAAAAACTGCTCACCAGATCCAAGTCGAAGCGGATGAACTCTAGGCCAGAGACCAGTGTGAGGAACAGGGCCAGGTGATCATGGTTGCAGACTAGAGCATTCCTGTGGGGCAAAGGAAGAGTAGCCTCAGCAGCATCTAGGGCTGCTCCACCTTGGTGTAAAGTAAGAAGCTGGCTGGGAAGGGTTGGAGCTGCTACAGGGACACCTGGCAGACCCAAAGCATCAGTTGCAGAATAAGTTCCATAGGCAGAGATAAGTCGTAAATCCAAAAAGGTTGTTTAAAGCAGGCTCCCAGATTGCGTATGAGTCAGAGTCAGAGTTGTAACTGAGTTAGACTACCCAGTGTAGCTCCTTGGAGTGTGTCCTTAAGATCTAGATCTTCTGAGTAATAAGGTGGCTGTGTTTTCATACACATCAAGCGGAAAAAAATCTTAACAAAGACGAGTACCAGCAAAAATATTCTACAGGAAAAGCAGTTCGATGAACACTAACTCTAACAGACGTAATTTCACAGTACACTTCCCTAGTGCAGTTTGGCTCCGACTACCCCCCTGCACAGACTCACTTGACGTAGTATTTGTGCAGCAGGCTCCAGTTCTCCTGGAAGAGGCGCAGGTAGCTCTCCAGTGAATTCTCATTGAGGGCCAGGTACAGCCAGGCACGGCCTGCAGAGCAGGAGAGAAGGGAGCCAAGGCAGGCACCACTTTCAGAAGAGACCAGGGTCCCAGAGCCACCCCAGCTGGAAGCAGGTCACAACTCCTCTGGGCTCAAAACAGCAGCAGCACCCCAACAGCCTCTGTGAACTTATCACCTCTCCCCCCCAGGAGGTAATGCTTAATTGTGACCAAGGCAGCCCTGGGGCACACACTCTGACCTACAGAAGCCCTTCTTCCTGGTCACTGTGTGATGAAGTCCCTGGCCACAATGTATCCTGTATGGTAACATTAAAAAAAACTAGGCCCAACTGAAACAGAACCTGCTCTGTTCACACTCCAAAACCTCTCTGAGTAGGGAAACCAGATCTCTGCAAAGCACCCAATGCTGTTCCAGAGGCCTGCATGAAGCCTCTGGTCTGTGGAAGCAGAATGGTGGGGGGCGGGGGAGACCATGCTCTGCTCCCCCCACTACTCTGCTTCCATGGACAAAGCCAGTTGCTGGACAGGAAACCATGGGGACACTCGCCTAGAAGCAGGAGAGAATGCTTGCCAGACTCTTGGCAGTCGCCTGCCATCCCTCCCCCCGCTCCCCCTACTTCAGAAGACACACACTTACTGCGCCCCAGATTCGTGGTCACATGCTCCAGCAGCTCAATCTGCTCCACAGCTTCTCGGCGGGTAAAATGCACCACCAGGACCCAGTAGCCAGAAGGGAGGTCTTGTAGCCTGTCGAAAAGGAGGCCCAGGGGGGTTGCTGGGGGAGACCCCTGGGGAAGACCGCAGAAGGTCTAGGGACACTGGCCTTCCCCTCCCCCTGGCTGTGAAAGACCCTCTGACATAGTGGACCCAGGTGCTTCCCCTCCCCCACCCCTGGCCTCCAGAGCACAGCCTGCTCCTCTGAGGAAGGAGACCTTAACCTAGTGACTCTGAAGGACCAGATGTCTCCAGGCTCCCCAGGTGCAAGTCAGTCTTGACACCCAGGCCTTCAAAGCTGACTCCTCCGAACTCAAAGGCGAGCCTGTGGCCTGAGCCTCTGAGGCTTGAGCCCAGCAATCCACCAAGCAAGCTATGGCAATTCCTCCTATGGCCTCGCTCCTTACCCATAAAGCAGTGCGTGGTCCAGGTGCTCGCACAGCCGCTGCAAGACTTTGTCATGGTTCCGAATGGCTGGGGTCTCATCCTCACAGGCAGCAAAGTAGCTCTGCAACTGGGAAAAGGGGACAATCTTGGTGTGGGGACAGTGCCACTGACCACTTTGGGAAGCTCAGCCCTGCACAGTGATGCTCCACACGGTGGGAAGCAGCTCAACATGCAAAGAAAAGGGGCAGAATGGGAGTTGTTTTCTAGAAGCTGTTTTTGTAAGTTATTCCCCAGGAGAGCCAAAAGCGGGCCTGTCCTTTTCCCCCCCACTGCCACAGGAGGACGAGGACCACGCTTTGGCCCATGGATGAAGTACGTCTCCTGGACTGACTGAGCCAGCCTGATCTGGGCATCAACTGGGTCTCTCACATTATCTACAAATGAGATTTTTCAAAGGACAACATCTAGTGTGACGCTTGCAGGAACGAACAAACGACCTGCTTTTTCATCTCTGTGACGGCACAGAAGTTGTGAGGCTGGCGCTGGATGCCGGTTGGTGTGCCCCAAGGAGAGCGACAGCAGCCTTGCTGGTCTGGCTTACAGGTACAGCAGCCAGGAGAAGCCGCGTTCCCCACCAACAGGCTTTGCCCCTCCTCACAGCTGCCAGGCCCCCAAGCCCCCGGCCGCAGGGCTCTGATGCCAGGCAGGCTCCTGGTCACGCCCTCCGGCGGCTTTGGCCAGGGACAGAGGTTCCCCAGCAGGGTGCTGCCTCAGCCGGCAGAGAGCGAGGCCCAGAGAGCCCCACTGCCCTGCACACGCCCGTCCTGCAGAGGGCTCCACAGGCCACCCCCGCCCCGGACACGCCTCCCAGCCGGCTTCCGCAGCGCCTCCCACCGCGCTTCTCCGCCGCTGGGAAGGTGGCTCAGGAGAGCCGGGCACTGCGGCGCCGCGTTCCCAGCCAGGCGGGTTGCGGCAGGGGAGCAGCGCCTGGAAGGGCCTTCCAGAGCCGGGCCAGGCGCTGCCTTGCTCGCGAGCAGCTGCCGCGGCCGTCCCGAGCCGCTCCCAGGACCTCCGCCCACGACGGCCGAGTGCGGCCGGCGCACAGCGACCGGGGCAGCCTCTTCGCAGGGGGCGCGGGCTCGGCCTGGCAGGCTCCGCGCACAGCGCTGCCGCGGCCGAGTCTCCGCTGCGCCCAGGAGGGCTCCCTCGCGCGGGCCCGGGGTCTGCCCCGCAGGGCCTTGCCGGAGGACTCAGGTGCGCCGGGCGCGGGCAGCTAATGCTGCCCCGAGAACTAACGCGGGCTCGGCCGCCCTCGCTCCACCCGCCGGCCTCCCAGAGGTCCGAGGCTGCGACCGCGGCCCAGCCCGGCCACGGGCGTGGAAGGCCTGCGACAGGCCGGCCTCCTCTGCTCCGACACGAGGACTCCTACAGGCTGCGAGGGCGGCGCTGCCGGAGCCCCGGCCGGGCGGCTTCCCGGGGCGGCGGACCGACCGACCGACCGACCTTCTTGACGGCGAGCGAGACGTTCTGCAGCATCCTGTCCTGCACCTGCGCGGGGGGCTCCATGGCGGGCGCGGCGGGGGGGCTGCGGCTGCTCCTGCGGCGGCCCCCCGCCCTCCTGCGGCGGCTGCGGCCCAGCCTGGACGCTCCGCTGCCGCCGCTGGCCGGCCGGGGGACGGGACGTCCGTCCCCTCCTGCCGCCGCCAGGGGCCTCGATCCGGCCGCTCGCTGTCCTCCTGGCCGCCCGCCGCTGCCGACTCCGGCCCCCGCCTCCTCCCTCGTGACGAGGCAGCGCCTAGGAGGGGCGGGCGGGGGAGGGACTCCCGGGCGCCCGGCCGGGCCTCGGAGCCGCTGCTCGGGGCGGGAACTCCCCTCAGAGGCGCGCCTGTGTTCTTTCCGCGAACTACAGCTCCCGGCGGCCTCTGCGAGGAGGCGCGTGCGCGGAGCTGCGGCCGCGAGTAGTGCCGGGAGTCGTGGTCCGGAGGCGACCCTGTCGCCTCTTCCGCTCCCTCCCTGCTCGGGGCGCGTCCTGGGGGCGTCGGGAGGGAGTCCCCGCGCGGCGATGCGCGCGGGCACCGAAGGGGAGGCGCACTGAGACCCACCAGTGAGGCTGCGCTCCGCTCCCCGCACAGCGCCGGGCGGACCGAGGGAGCAGTTCTCTCCCCTTCCCCGAAGCGTCGCTGCGGCCGGACTGGGAACGGCCTCGAGAGCGGGCGCGCCCCGGAGGCTGCAGGGAGTCCCGCGCAGGCGGCACCTGTTGCTCGCCGCGGCTGGAGAGCGGAGGCTGCTGCCGGGCTCTGCCAGCGCCCGAGACTGACGGGCCTGTAACCTGCAGCGGGCCGCTCGTAGCAGCAGCACGAAATGCCCCGGACTGGCACCAGCTTCAGGGCGACCGTCCCTTTGAGACGCCGGGCACGCGCGAACCTCCAAGGCGCAGGGCTCCAGAAGGTGGTGCCGGTCGAGGCAGGGCCTGCGGGCCGGTCACTAAACTGCTCAGACGTTCCAGCGCCACCAGCAGGTCAGCCACACGGACCCGCAAAAGCAACCAGCCGCTTTCAACAGTCCTTACAGTGCTTGACTTTTCTTAACAGTCGGGATCAACCGCTATGGAATTGTTCCTGTTTTGCAGAAGGCCTCCTTACACCTACTTAAGCAAACTTGCTTGAACCCAAACAGTTTTACAAAACATCAAACAGCACGAAACATTAGCAGGAATAGACCAAAATTCAAATATGGCATTTGATACACAATAAGAACAAAACAAAACTGTTAAGCACATTTCCTCCCTGCAATGAGTGTGCACTGAAAAGGTTAAAGTAAGTAACAGTTTTGAACTGCTCCATATTACAAAATATTCTGCATTTGCCAGAAAATACTTAGGTTTTTTCTGAAACTAAATACCTCTTGGACATTTTTTCACATCTCAGAAAAATAAACTTGACATGAGCTTACAGAACCAAAGACAAAATTTAAGGACAGTACTAATGGCAGCCAATCCCTAGATAACTTGTTTGATGTGCTGTTCTGCCAAGCTCCCTGTTCTGAGCTTTGCCTAGAGGTCCTGTGCCCACTTTAAAGCTAATTAGTTCCCCCAGCTTGACTACAGCTAAATCTGCCTGGACCAGCAGGAAGGAGACCAGCAGGTGGCTTGCCTGTAAGTCTGCAGGGTCCCCGGCTCTCCAAGCAGCAGTCCTTCCAGGTAAGCAGCGGCAGTCTGAGTAGTTCGTTTGTTAGTCCATAGGTCAGTGCACAAGTTCACAGTTTGTCCTCTAGTCCATCTGTCACAGTGCCAGTTCGTTGTTCACTTGCCAGTCCAAGCAACTTGTGTGCCAGAAAGTCAGTTCAATAGGTAGAGCCGTGAGTCAATCTGTAAGTCCACAAGCTAGTAGGTCCGTTTAGCCAGAAAGTCAGTCTGTTCTGCCAGCAAGCCTCCTCTCACTCAACCTGCAACCCACAAACTCTCTCTGCATCAGGTGCTTCTGATATCCTGTAATGACCTGACTGCCTCTAGTGGCTGCAGCTGGGCAGCACACCCTCTGCTCAAAGCCCAGCCCAGGGTGTCAAACTCATTTGGTACATTCCTGATGCCTGCTGAGGGCCAAAAGTGATGCCATTAGGCAGGAAGTGATGTCATTGAACAGTTCATGACTAAAAATAAGCACTTTTTCTCACTTGGGAACTCATTAGCTGCAAATGACAGAACAGAAAATATACATATCTTGATCATATTCATGATATGGGAGAGCTCAATTTTCAAGTGGGCTGGGGGGGAGGGCCACTGCTGACACCACATGCTATCTCCTCGCCCGATCTTCCGCAATTCCAATACAAATGCATTTTGTGTTTGCAAACATACGTCAAATTCTAAACTTGGAGAGAAAAATTGGATTTTTCTTAGGAAAAAAAATTAATTCCATCCTTTATTCACAAAGGATCAGGCAACTAGTTGCTTCTAGTGGTCTGAATTTTAAAGAGCAGTTATTTTTTCTTTGAATGCTGTACACTAGGTCTTTCCCAGACAAAGTTACACATTGTTGAGCAGAAGATGCAAGCAGTTTCATAGCAAAACAGGGCGTATACAACAGTTTCAGAAGATCACATTTGCCAACATGCCACATATACACATTGTTATTTAGATACATTTACACAGTCTGTGTTCAAACAAATTACAGCCCAAATTACAGCCCACACTTTCCTGGAAGTAAGCCCCATTGACTTTAATGAGACTTACTTCTGAGTAGACATGCATAGGCTGCCAGTTGCATGGCTGTTGCGCACTGCGTGTACTACACGTGTACAATATATATTCAACTACTGTATGCAAATTATTGCTCTATCACTGGCTTTTGAGTGCAGAATCCAGAAATAATCATGTACATGGGATAATACTTCTATTTTGACTGTTGCACAGAGAAATCCTAGGAGTCCATAAAGAGCCAAAAATAGTAAAATTCTTCTTTAAAACTGTGCTATTTTTCCAACAGAAAATTAATGAGCGTATGAAAGAAACGATAATACCGCTTCAGAAATAATGCTTCTTTGAGTCTTGAAGTTGAGAAAAACTGCAACATTATGCTGAGGCCGATAAGGGACTCCCCTTCCATCTTCCCATAGCAGGAACCACTCTTTACAGGAATAGTCAGCAAAATACACACATTGGCAATGCTCAAAGCTCAGTAACTTTCCTGAGAAACATCTTGCACCAATGACAAAGGTTACCAAGATAGAGATCACAGCACAAAAACATTTAAAATACCAACCAAGCAACAATCCATTCGGCTATATCTGATGAGAATTAATATGAATATATATACACGTATATATACCTTTGCAAGCTGGGCCAGAGAAATAGATGCAGAAGAGTCATCAATCTGTTCATAAAAAATTAAACACACATTCAAGTTCCACAATCAAAATACAGCAACATTTATAGCCTCTACTGTGCTTTAAATATCTAACTTGGACTTGTGCCCTGCAGAAAGACATTTTTCAAACATAACATTCACTTAAGAACATATGAACATCCCCACTGATTCAGGCCATAGGCCCATCTAGTCTAGCTTCCTGTATCTCACAGCGGCCCACCAAATGCCCCAGGGAGCACACCAGATAACAAGAGACCTGCAAGGCCTCCTGGGAATTGTAGTTTAAGAACATAAGAACAGCCCCACTGGAGCAGGCCATAGGCCCATCTAGTCCAGCTTCCTGTATCTCACAGCGGCCCACCAAATGCCCCAGGGAGCACACCAGATAACAAGAGACCTCATCCTGGTGCCCTCCCTTGCATCTGGCCTTCTGACATAACCCGTTTCTAAAATCAGGAGGTTGCGCATACACATCATGGCTTGTACCCCATAATGGATTTTTCCTCCAGAAACTTGTCCAATCCCTTTTTAAAGGTGTCTAGGGTAGACGCCAGCACCACATCCTGTGGCAAGGAGTTCTACAGACCAACCACATGCTGAGTAAAGAAATATTTTCTTTTGTCTGTCCTAACCCGCCCAATACTCAATTTTAGTGGATGTCCCCTGGTTCTGGTATTATGTGAGAGTGTAAAGAGCATCTCCCTATCCACTCTGTCCATCCCCTGCATAATTTTGTATGTCTCAATCATGTTCCCCCTCAGGCGTCTCTTTTCTAGGCTGAAGAGGCCCAAACGCCGTAGCCTTTCCTCATAAGGAAGGTGCCCCAGCCCCGTAATCATCTTAGTCGCTCTCTTTTGCACCTTTTCCATTTCCACTATGTCTTTTTTGAGATGTGGCGACCAGAACTGGACACAATACTCCAGGTGTGGCCTTACCATAGATTTGTACAACGGCATTATAATACTAGCCGTTTTGTTCTCAATACCCTTCCTAATGATCCCAAGCATAGAATTGGCCTTCTTCACTGCCGCCGCACATTGGGTCCACACTTTCATCGACCTGTCCACCACCACCCCAAGATCTCTCTCCTGATCTGTCACAGACAGCTCAGAACCCATCAGCCTATATCTAAAGTTTTGATTTTTTGCCCCAATGTGCATGACTTTACACTTACTGACATTGAAGCGCATCTGCCATTTTGCTGCCCATTCTGCCAGTCTGGAGAGATCCTTCTGGAGCTCCTCACAATCACTTCCGGTCTTCACCACTTGGAAAAGTTTGGTGTCGTCTGCAAACTTAGCCACTTCACTGCTCAACCCTGTCTCCAGGTCATTTATGAAGAGGTTGAAAAGCACCGGTCCCAGGACAGATCCTTGGGGCACACCACTTTTCACCTCTCTCCATTGTGAAAATTGCTCATTGACACCCACTCTCTGCTTCCTGGCCTCCAACCAGTTCTCAATCCACGAGAGGACCTGTCCTCTAATTCCCTGACTGTGGAGTTTTTTCAGTAGCCTTTGGTGAGGGACCGTGTCAAACGCCTTCTGAAAGTCCAGATATATAATGTCCATGGGTTCTCCCACATCCACATGCCTGTTGACCTTTTCAAAGAATTCTATAAGGTTCGTGAGGCAAGACTTACCCTTACAGAAGCCATGCTGACTCTCCCTCAGCAAGGCCTGTTCGTCTATGTGTTATTTTTAATAAGAACATTTTTATTTTATTTTAATATGTAACATGTAATATGAACAGTAACATCAACTGAATAATTGATTCAGGGCAGGAGGTCTGGTATAGAGGGTAGAGCCTAACCCAGTTCCAGGCCACTGGCAGCTCCATGAGCTGAGTTATTCCACCTGCTCTTTGATGTGAGCGAAGATTCAAGTGAGAGATGAAGGAGCTGCTTGTCAGCCAGCATGGGAGGCAACTGGGGGTCAGAAGTGATACCAGTGAAAGATTCATCTGAAATGCTGTGCGGTTCTTGAAAGATAGAACCTTTCTGTGATTGTAAAAACCCCCTTTGGGGTTCAGAGAAAGCCTGCCTATGTGAATCACTTTGAACAAAGTCAGAGGAGTCTGATGACCAGAAAGCCAGTATATAAATACCATTATTATTATTTCATCCATTTAAATTAACATTTTTTCCCTTCTTTTCTGTTTTCTTTTC
The DNA here is from genome assembly GCF_035046505.1 of Tiliqua scincoides. Classification (NCBI taxonomy): domain Eukaryota; kingdom Metazoa; phylum Chordata; class Lepidosauria; order Squamata; family Scincidae; genus Tiliqua; species Tiliqua scincoides. Next base: position 2,586,740 of record NC_089829.1, read on the forward strand.
ACTATCATATTTCATGTGGGGGCGGAGGGAGACATGCCTCCTGGTCACCTCTCCAGCTGCAGGATTTTTCTGTTTCTTAGGTCCACAATGAGACCTTCAGTCCTTCCTGCAGTTCCCCTCCCTTTGTAGGCTCCTCTCCGGGCCCAGGGCTCGGGGTCCAGCCTGAGGGTCCAGTCCCAGCCGGGCTTTCCTGGGAGCAAAGCCCACTGCTTCGAAGGTGACTTACTGCGGAGGGGCTGTGCTTAGATTGGGCTTTTGAATTATCTGTCTGTTGAGCACAGGGCAACTGCTACGTGGACTTGGGTATCAGCTAGATGAGATCAAATGTCCACGTCCAGCCATTCAAAGACAGAATTGCCTTCATTGAAAAAGTCCGACCAGGGGCCAGTACACGCTCTCAGTGTGCAGCCAGACACAATGTGGTATGTGGTTTGGCAGGAGAACCCACAGTCACACTGTGGGGTACATACCAGCCCCCATTTGAACATTGAGTCCTGACTGACACATGTAGGGTGTTGCAAGGTCTGCAGCAAAGTTCAAAAAGCAAACTCAGTAGGCAAGAGTGGTGATTGTCTGCAAGCTTTATTTCCTTGCCAGCAACGGGCCTTTCAGGGACTTCTTGGCCAAAGTGGGGAGCAGTGAGTCCTATGTGGGAACTCTCAGTGCCTCCAGAGAATAGCAATGTTCCAATGTGAATCCTTAGCTTATATAGGATTCTGGCTTCTTAGTCTGAAAAATCTCACTGTCATTGGCTGGGGGTTCATGACATCAGAAATGGGGGCTTTCTCAGGATTGGTTACAAGTTTACAACCATTTGATTGGTCAGTTTCAAGTTTCAGCTTCCTTATAAGAAGCTATATACATAGAAAACATGGTTTCCAACAACCACTAGATGGCAATGTTTACCCATTTATGACAGAACTAGTTTAAATTCCTCTCTATCAAACAACGTGGGCTTTCTATAAACTAAACTTTTGGTCTTCTATAATTCTCAATATGTATATAAACTTAATTTAATATCAAACAAACTGAATTCTTCCTGCAAACAAGGGTTTTCAAGAGACTTTTTTTTGTTAAATCCTGCTTTCTCTGTTAACTTAGAGCTTCTAATAATGTTTTCCAGTCAGGGGATCCTCTTAGGAATGTTCTTTGCTTATCTGTTCTTGTCTTAGCTGATTTGTAGGTGTTTGTATCTACCAGACGCTATCTCTGTCTGTCAAACAAGATAAACTGTCTTTTCATTAAACTGCTTCTGACCTCAACTATCTGCTCTTGGTACAAAGAAAGAGAGAGAGAGAGAGATAAATTTTCTGGTCACCCCCTAAGTTCTCTGTATGCTGTATCTTATCTAGTTCCATTAAGGTGACAGGCAGGATATAGAGCTGAAATGCCTTTGCCTAGATAAGAGTCTTATCTGTAAACTGTAACTTCTCTAGAGTCTCCTTGTCAAACTCCTAATTAACTCTAGGCAGGCACCTGCATTTTCAAGGCTACAGGGATACATCTGAGACTTAAGTCTTTTCAAGTTAGCTTCCACTATTCTGTGTGTCCCATGCTTTGATCAAACTATTTTTAACAGCTAGAATTCACTTCTGATACTACTAACATTGCTACTAACATTTTAAGCAATAACTATTGATATATTGATGAATGCATGCTAACTGTGTAATCCTTTGACACTTCCATCATGCTCTCATGTGCTGCCTTGGCAGTTTCCAGAGAGAGATTCTTCTGTTAATTTACAACTCTAAGGGCATTACTCATTAGGCATTAGAAGCACATACTCAGTAGCCTGTCATTAGCACAGATCTGTAACATTTCTCAAATGCAGTCACACACCATGGTGTTGCTTTGGTAAAATGCATATACAAGACTCTTCTGACATGAAACCTTCTAATAGCTTTGCACATTTTGGTTCAAAAGAAAGCTTGTTTAAACCCTAAATTGCTCTTTATTCAGCAGCAGGCATTCAAGTTTGGAAGTGTAATTTTAAAGACACTCCTCTGTTCAGCCTAGCTTCATCCATCACCCTACCAATTAGCCTGACAGCTGGTAAATTCCAGTCTCATTCTTATCTGATGCTTCGACAACTTAGCAATAAAACATCCCAATTTACGATTTGCCTTCAGCTTTGCTATTTTAAACTTCTTCAAAGAGGGCAAAATAGATTTCATATGTTTTAAGCATTGCTAAACATAATTTTCCCGTATTTCTTACTTAACTAATTCATCCATAACATTGCATTGACATTATTAACATAAGTAAGCATTTGCATAAATGATTAGTTTCAGCATAATGGCTACATACACTCATAGCTTCATTAAGCATTTGGTCTGTTAGCATTTGTGTTTGGCTTTTGGCTTTCACCAGGGTACGGATCCTGCATCACAGGGTACGGATCCTGTTTAAAGATTGGGCTGTAATGCTGTGTGTCAACAGGGATCAGACCCTGTTGACAAACCATTCATGGGTGATGCTTTCCAAGAATTTTGTAGACATTCACTATTGGTATTGATGGTTTTCTCTGCTTTGTGCTCTGTGGAATTGTTGTGTCTTTTTCTGACAATTTGCATTTTCCTTTTTAAGAAGTCGAACTGATCCAGTGAGTGGAACGCCAAAAGCAGTATGTAAAAACACAATCTCACACTTTTTCCACATTTCTGTTTACTTTTTAAAGCAAAGATGTAGGAATGATTGACCTTAAATATTTATTCCCCTCAGAAAAACTTCTGATGTTGTAAATACCATGTACTTTGATTCTCTTAGTGAAATGAGCAATGCAGATGATTTTAAAGTTAATATTGACCATTGTGCCAAGTGACATGCTGCATTGCATACTGAATGCTGGAATGTTGCCTGTATGACTTCATGTTGTACAGATGATGTATGATCGTTCAAGGAACATGTAAGTGAAGGTCTGAACACTGACTGCCTTGTTCTACATCTGTGTGTCATAGTTAGTAGCTGTATGTTTGTATAGGTTGTTGTGTGCTTTTTGTTTTCTTGAAATAAAAACATTTGGAGTGTATCTTTTTTTACCACTATCACATTGTGGCACATAGCGCTTCCCTTGATGGTTTTTGAAGGTGTTATCAAAAACCACGTTATTGATCTTCGTATTTTTCTCAGTGGGGTCCAGTCACCTATTGGAACATATAGGGTGCTTTTGTACAGCTAATGGAATCCTCCTTATAGGGTTCCAAAGCCTTGTACACCGGAATATATAAATGTGCCTGTGCAATTTCCATTAGCAGAGATCCATCTGCAACAACTGAGATCTTTCAAGTCTTGCAATTCCTTCCATTTTTCCATGAGCAGACACATAACGGACATTAGTCCCAGGAGTCAACCTGCTACATCACACATTTTGCACTACAGAATCCAAACCAGCTCCATGGAGCAGAGGTCTCCTCTTCTACTTCCCTGTGCCCAGCTTTCCCCAATTCCTTCTTTTGCTTTGTCACTGAATCACCTTTTGAGTTGGGCACTTGAGTGTGCTTTTCTTATGCCTACCATTGCTTACATAGAATCATATGGGTGACATTTTTCCTTCCATTTCAAGTACACTAATTTTAGTCTGTAATAATCCATTCGCTCTACATTTTGACATTCTGAATTATTTTGCTTAACTTAAAATATTGCAAAGGTGTCCAGAATCACAACTTGGCAAGTCCTGTTTCCTGTTGACTCCTGGATTTCTTTGAGAAAGGCGGGACATGAATTTTCCACGTGCCGGCGCGGGGCCTGCGACCTTCCAGCCGCTCCACTGAGTGGGGCACTGCTGCAGCCTCAGCGCAGCTCCGAGGGCAGGGAACGTCTGCGGCACGCCCCGCGGGCACCGGCAGGGGACAGGCCTGGCCAGCGCGGCTGCAGCGCTGCAGTAGAGCTGTTAGCTTCAGGGCTGCTGCCCAGTCCTGGCGCGGAGGCCCCGCCCACTCGCCCGCTTCCAGGATGGCCGCGCCTCCTGTTGCGCCAGCTCCTGACGTCAACCGAGACGCCGCCTTTTCAGGGACTGGTTGTTATGGAGCCGGTGACGTCACTGACCGGTAGCGAGGAACCCGGCCCTGACAGGGCTGTGCGCCTGTCACTCTGACCATGCGTCCCTCCCCTTGCCGGGGGTGGTGACGGGGGCAAGATGCCGGCCGGCGCGAACGGCGGTCCTCGGAGGCGGTGATCAGGCTGGGCAGCTCGCCTCAGCAGGTGGGTGGCTGGCTGGCAGGGGGAGCTGGGGCAGCAGAGGCCGGCTTCGGGCCTCCTCGGTCGGGGGTAGCGCTCCGCCCCGCAGCCACGCTGTCCTCCTCTGGGACACGGGCGGGCAGAGGAGGCTGGAGCCGCCGGGCGAGAGCCTCCCTGCTCTGTGGCTGCCTCGTGCCCGGCAGGGAGGCGGCGAGTGAGGAGCGACGGCCGCTCTCGGAGGCCCTAACTCGCCCATCTCTTCGCGTGGGCTGCGGGCGGCGCTCTTGGCAGAGCGCGAGAGGACGCGGTCCCTGCCCCGCGGGGCTTCCAGTCTCCAAAGAGGCCGCAGGCATCTGCTGCTGGGCCGGAGTGCAGGCACTGCTCCCCCCACCATGTGTGTGGGGGGCCCTGCCTGACCTGGAAGGGCGCCTCTTCGCCAGGCAGCACCGTCCTCTGGCACCCCGGCTCAGGCCGCTGTCTCTGGAGGGAGCCTTCCCAGCAGCCACTGAAGTCACTTGGGTGCAGGGCGTGTGGTGGGTGGGGAGGCAGAGCCTCCCCAGCGGAGGACTCCACCATGTGAGGTGCTCAAGTACAGTGTGCTCTGCCTCCCCACCCACCACACACCCTGCACCCAAGTGACTCCGCTACACATCCTCACTTTTTGCTTGCACATGGGTCCTAAGAGCTTGCAGGCCTCCCACGGAGGCAGTGCTTTTCCAAGGACTCCAATGCGGACACTTGGGAAGCTCTGCCTCCCCTCCCGCTGCACATCCCTCCTCTGGGCAGCTTAGGATTAGGCTGTTTTTGGCCTGATCCTCTGCGGCTCTTCTTCTGTTCCTATGTTCACTGCACTGCTCTGCAGTCGCATTTGTTATTGTGTGTTTTACTCCTGACAATTGCAAAAGCTGTGCATGACAGAGACACACTCCTGCATTGTCCATTGGGCCTGCTCCACAAGGCTGGCCATCCAGCACACCTGAACCACAGCACTACACAGCTCTTCAGTCACATTTGTTTTTGTGTATTTTACTCCGGGCAGCTACAAAAGTAGTAAATGACAGAGACATGCTCTTGCATTGTCTCTTGCACACTCTTACATTGTCTGTTGAGCCTGCTCCGCATTGGTGTTGGTAACAAGCAGGTTTATTAACAGTGGTGTATATGTGTCTCCTTGGGCCAGGCTCAAAGCAACCCTGCAGTAGAGGACCCTCCCCTATTCGTTCCTTAGCACAGTGTGGGTTGGCTGCCACTTGGCAGCATTCCTGAAGTGCCACAGAATGGGAGAGTGGGGGCTTGCCACAAGAGGGACATGGATGTGTCATACATAAATGTATGACACTTACATGGTGAAGAAAAAGCTCTGGAGAATATTGATTTCCACTTTTATCTCACCCTTCCTCCAAGGAGCTCATGGTTCTTTCCCTCCTCTTGTTTTCATGACAACTCTGTGAGTTAGACTAGGCTGAGAGAGAGCTTCCTGGATGACCTTGGGTCAGTCACTTTGTGGCTGAGTGTGCATTTGAACACCAGAACTACTGCACCGTCTTGGCTCATAAGAACATAAGAACAGCCCCACTGGATCAGGCCATAGGCCCATCTAGTCCAGCTTCCTGTATCTCACAGCGGCCCACCAAATGCCTCAGGGAGCACACCAGATAACAAGAGACCTCATCCTGGTGCCCTCCCTTGCATCTGGCATTCTGACATAACCCATTTCTAAAATCAGGAGGTTGCGCATACACATCATGGCTTGTACCCCATAATGGATTTTTCCTCCAGAAACTTGTCCAATCCCCTTTTAAAGGCGTCTAGGCTAGACGCCAGCACCACATCCTGTGGCAAGGAGTTCCACAGACCGACCACGCGCTGAGTAAAGAAATATTTTCTTTTGTCTGTCCTAACCCGCCCAACACTCAATTTTAGTGGATGTCCCCTGGTTCTGGTATTATGTGAGAGTGTAAAGAGCATCTCCCTATCCACTCTGTCCATTACCTGCATAATTTTGTATGTCTCAATCATGTCCCCCCTCAGGCGTCTCTTTTCTAGGCTGAAGAGGCCCAAACGCCGTAGCCTTTCCTCATAAGGAAGGTGCCCCAGCCCCGTAATCATCTTAGTCACTCTCTTTTTTAAGTCCACTATGTCTTTTTTGAGATGCGGCGACCAGAACTGGACACAATACTCCAGGTGTGGCCTTACCATAGATTTGTACAACGGCATTATATTTGAAATGAATTAATCACTATGGATTGGATTGAAATTGATTAACAATCGCCATCCTGATTAATGAAACAAACTGATCAGTCCTGATAAAAACATGACCTTGCTTCGGACTCTTAAAATGAGGGATTAGAAGAACAAAAATATGACAGAACAAACCTAGGCAATTTTTTTGTGCCTTAAGAATTAAGAACAAAAAATGATAGTGAACGTAATCATTTAATGATTAGCTTATTGTAAAATAAGGGATGTGTAAAATTGAATAAGGGGTTAAAAATCACCTGATGATGGGATTATCTACAATCTGAATTCAAGGACATTTAGCAAGTATGTGAAGCCTGGAAAAGATGCATTGTTAAAAAATCTTTTGTTGTTTTTGGATGTACAAGTTGGAATATTGACTACCTCCTGTGATTTGGATATCTGTGATTGCAAGACTATTTCACGAAAAAGAAATTAGCCCCAGGAAATTTGCAGAGTTTGAAATGTTGTTTGTAGAGAAGGATATAGAAGAGTTTTTTTTCTCGAACGTTGGATTCTAGCAATCCACTTCTGTTTCTTGTCACTCCACTGGTGGAAGGTTCCCAAGGCTTAGCCTTAGCCTCATAACATGATTGTTGCCTCACTAGCGTATTGCTTGTGCAAGGAGCAGCTCCTTGCATGACAGGTGGAACCCCTGTACCATAGGCCTTCCCTGTTTGAAAAATAAAACCACTCTTCTGTATAAAGTTTTAAAAAAACACAATACAAATGATGAGAATCAATCAGCTTTCAGGCAAATGCTTTTGAATAAATCCTGCCTAAATGTTGAAGCTCTCGGGGAATGTGTATATGTTACAGATGTTTACATGTCTCTGATTTTCCAAAGGATGGAGCAGTTGGCTCAAAATGATGTAAACATGAACAGTCCCATTGTGGAGAACAAAGAAAAAGATCCAGGACAAGTCCAGTTGCTCCTGAACAAACCAGCAGAAATGAGAGACTCTCCAGGTAAGCCAATTTCTGTTCTGCTGCAGAAGAGAGGCTGAGCGATCAACCTTTCAATGGAGGAGTACCATGCTGAGCTGAAAGCCCCGTCTCCAGCACCTGGGAATTCCCTCCCAAGTCCTGCTATGAGTTTTGTGGGCCAATTACGCAGTTCTCAAATTGTGGTACTGGTAGCTTTGTGGTATTGCCAAGGCTCACACTTGCTATGGGCCTCCCAGCTCCAAAGTGCCTCTGACTTACTGATGATGGTGAGGCACAGGCCGGGTTTACAGTAGTTCCTGTTGGACAACTGTCTCACTTTGGAAAAGTGCAAGAGGCCCTTACACTCACTGCCCTGAGTGAAAACGACTAGGAGAATACACTGGGGAGTCAAAATTTGTAATTGGGACTAACTGGATACCCCCTCTCCCTGGTTTTACCAGACTGTTATTTTTTGTTTTTGTAAAAACTCGGGGCTAACTCAGGGTTAAGAACCCTGAATTAAGAATCTTGCATGCCAAATCTGTGAACACAGAATATGCATTAGCCATGAATCCTGATTTAAGAGATAAAGACCAAGGGCAGAGAGTTTTCAGTGACTCACCATAGGAAAATCTATGGATCCTATGGATCCTAGTCTAGCCTCAGAACAAAAGCCACACCACATCTCTGTGGTGCTCCAGGACATTATCTTGTTGAGAACAGTCTACGTAGTCTCTGTCCATGTGTGGAGGAGCTCAGAGTGGGTCTGGCAGCATTCCAGAAACAGCCATGGTAGCTGCTAAATTTAGCATATATACCTGTATGTGTGTTGCATGCTGTGTGTGTGGCTGTACTTGTCGTAGATGGGACTCGTCAGCCTGGGAAGGCAGCTCATCTGAGAGAAGGAAAACTCTGATCCCAAACCTCCACTGCCTTGTGGCTACATCCAGTTATGGAAAATGCTTCAGGAGTCAACCTCGAGGCAAAATCCGGAGCCAGAGTACCTGAGGCAGTTCATGGCTGAACACAGTCATGTTCTGGCAACTCCTGCGACGCCACTGGAACTAACCGTACTGGCTTCTGCCTTTCCATTGGACCATTTCAGCGATGTGGAGAGGGGGAATTTGCTGCATGGGAAACAGCCTATCCTCCATACCTACTTTACCCAGGCTTCGCGCACTGGAGAGGACACTCTGTTCCAGAACCACCATTAAGAGCGTGATATCATAGTCTTCCGAGACTGAAGGATGCCAACAACATGGTGTTGCATGTGGCTTATTCATATTTGCCCTACTGTTGGGTTGACAGGCTTTTCTTCTTTCTCAATTTCTTTCAACTTAGAAAGTGGACAACAACAAAAAAGTCCCTGGACATTTGTAAGGAACTGGTGCCTTGGTAAGTCTTGTATCTTGCATACCCAGTACAACTGCAGAACCTGATTGGTTCTCTCTTGACATCATAAGAGCAGTTTTAGACATAAGTACTGATCTGCCTCTTAACTGCCTTATTTTGAATAGATTTTTGGCGAATAAAAACAGATTATTTCAAATGTCTACTCCATTGCTAATGGACTTTAGCAATGGACTAATGGACTTCAGGTGTGTGTGTTTTAATTGTCATTAATAAACCCTCAGCTTTTGTAGCAGAGTTTGGAAGTGTTCTTAAACATGGGGGCTATTTCTGAATGCCCACCTTAGAGCCAAAACGCTTCTTGTAAGCTTTGGTGTATAGCAGGGGTGTCCAAACTTTTTGGCAGGAGGGCCACATCATCTCTCTGACACTGTGTTGGGGGCCAAAGAATTAATTTACATTTAAAATTTGAATAAATTTACATAAATTAATATATTAGAGATGGAAATTTTATGAATGAATGAAGGTCTTGCAATAGCTCAAGACCTATAAAAGGCCTTGCACAAAGCAAGACTGGCCTTTCCTTTGCTGCCACTGCTGAATCACAGACATGAAACAGCAAGCAGTGGAGGAAGCCCTCGAACTACAGATCACATGAGAGGTCGAACAGTCATCCTCACGCTGAGAGCAGTTACATCGGGCCAGCATGGGCTCCGGCAAGTCGCCGGAGGGCTAGGGGCTCCTAGAAATGGCCCCTGGGCCAGGGGTTGGGCACCCTTGGTGTATAGGAAAGAGTACCTTTCTATAGTCCCTCAAGGGATCTATGCTGCTGTATGGACCTCTTTGGTTGCTGTGTGGTGGTACAGCCATTATTGCCGACTTCCAGTTCAGCCACACTACATGGAATGTGACTTCGAGCTGTGCAGCCACACAGCATGCTGGGAACAGGGACACTTTTATCTTGAAAATTAAGGATCTGGCCGTGGCTGTATGTGTGATCCTAACCACTTAACTACCACAGCTCCCTCCTTCGGGGAAACTGACCCCGAAAATTCCTGTTGAAAAGGGTGTGAAGTAAGGATGTTTTCTCCCCCCCCCCCTTCTCACTCTTCCTTAATGATTTGGTTTCTTTTCTCTTGGAAGTAGATGGTCACCCCCCTAAGTTGGGCTCTAGGCACGTGCCTCTGCTGCTTTATGCTGATGACGCTGTCTTGATGTCCTGCTCACATATAGGTTTACTGCGTCTTCTAAATGAATGTAATGATTACCTAGTTGCTAATAAATTGGAACTTAATTAAGGGAAGACTAAAATCTTGGTATTCTCAAAGTCATGGAAACCATATCCATGGTCTGTAGAAGGGAGGAAAATTGAACAAGTTAAGACTTTAAATATTTGGGGGTGAATTTTTGTTATAATCTTACATGGACTGCCCATCAGAAGCTGTCAGCTAACTTAACCCACTATATCAGTGGTACTCAAACTTTTCTGGCCAGTGGCTCCCTTGACCCCCGTGTCTGTTGGCCATGACTCCCCATCATGTTCCTGAGGGCTGGAAGTGACATCATTAAACAGGAAGTGGCCAGAAATATTAACTATATTTATATAGTTAACTATAATATAATATCAAATATATATTAACGTTATTAATAAACAGCAATATACATGCTTTATAAATGATCAGCTGCTGATCACTATTGGAGACAGGATGCTGGAGTAGGTAGATTTTGTCTGGTCCAAGAAGACTCATTTTTTTTAACTTTGTAAGCATACCAATAGAATTGTTTTATCAAATGAACTTTGTGAACAACCAGTCTGACCAACATTACACACACACACACCCCTGTGGACCCCAATCCAACTAGTCATTTCTCCCATTCTCCTTGGATAGGATTGAACCCTTTATTAATTTAATTAAATTAAATTTTTCCAGCAGCTGGTGGGGAAAACAAAAATAGACCATGAAAATATATCAGAGCTGATAAGGGTTTGGTTAGGATGCTGATTTTTCTCCTATACTAGGAGATGCACAGCCCAATCCTATGCATGTCTACTCAGAAGTAAGTCCCATTAGAGTCAATGGGGCTTACTCCCAGGAAAGTGTGGATAGGATTGGGCTGGCAATCACTTCATCAATGGCTGATAAGTATTCCCTACAAATAGCAAGATTCATCACTTTAAAAATATACCCTTTTCTCTTCAGTCAAACAACAAGATTAATAAATCACTTTAAAAACAGTACCCTTTTTCTGCTCCTGGCCAAGTAAAGTGTGTGCTTGTCTCTCCCCTCCCCCTTTGCCAACTGCATGGAAACAACTTTAAGGGGAAGGGGAGGAAAGTGGGAAGGTTTGGAGATTGAAAGGGGGAAGAGGGAGGGGGTTGAAAAGAGAGATTTCACTTTGATGAGAATCGATCCCAGGCTGGGAACTAGGAACCAACCATACAAGGATCAGCAAGGGTTAAGGACTGCAAGCTGAGCATGCTCAGAAGCGGGCGGGGCAGCAGCTACTCTTGCAGCTGAGCAACTCCTGTTTCTTCTGCTTTAAAAAAAAGTGCAGAAGACGGCTCTTATTCTGCCCAGGGGTGTGACTGTATCGCTTTGAGAGGACATCCCGTGCCTCCCCTTTGAGTTCCTAGCACTTCCCTAAAGAGCTGCGCCTCACAGTTTGAATAACACTGCAATATACCATTCAATCTATCACTCGTTTCTTCTTTAGGCAAGGCAATTGTCATTTTCCATCCACTCTTAAAGTTTGTAATGCCAGAGTAATACCACAGCTCCTATATGGTTCTCCAGTATGGTGTATTGGAATCGCGGAAGATCTGGCGAGGAGGTGGACGTGGTGTCAGCAGTGGCCCCTTTAAGGTTAAGGCCTGGACATCCAGCAGAGTGTGCTGCACAGCTGCAGCCACCTGAAGGCAATAGGGCCCTCAGGGATATAAGGAACACCTGAGGCAGGAAGGGTTGTGGGTTGTAGGAGGAGTGTAGGTTGGAGTTAGGAGAAGAGACTGACTTGGCTTATTGAATTTGGAATCTGACCGCGGACTGTGACTTGGCTTAATGACTTTGGACTTTGACTTGGATACTTTGACTGATTTGACTGGCTACTTGGAATCTTACCTTGAACTGTGACTCGGCTTATTGGCTCTGGACTCTGGTTTGGCAACTCTAACTGATTGGACTGACTTTCTTGGAATCTGTGAACTGGGACTGGACTCTGACTTTTGCTTGCTGCACTTGTGAGTTTAACAAGGGAAACTAATCAGCGTTAAGCGGGCATGAGATTCAGTGGGGAGGAGAATCTGGCAGAACATATGGTTAAGCTCGATTAATCATTCGTTCGAGCGTCCTCAGGCTAAGTTCTTTAGGGGGTACACTGGGTCTCCCTAGATGTGCACCTGATACAGCTACTTGTTTGTTTTATTTTTAATTATTTATTTCTTTTTATTTTACATCTTGTTTTACTTTGATGACTCATTTGTTGGAACATGAATTAATGCCAATAAAGGTCTCTAAATCTAACTACCACAGCTGCCGTTGAACACAACCTCGAAACTTGAGCCGATCCAGGTTTTGGATGCAAGACTTTAAGTTGCTCTTATCCACAGGGCTCAAGTCGCATTGATCTTTCTGTGAGCTTTGCTATCTCCCATTTGTTTCTGGGCTAAATTCCTGGGTCTGGGACACCTTAAAGGGAAGAGGGTGCTGTGTGCCTTTTTCTTCTTTGTGTCATGGTCACATTTGAGTTTTTTTAAGATGCAAAAGGGGTATAAAATTATAATAAAAATGAATTGCAAATGGAATTCCATTTTGAATGCACTTGATCTCCAAACTGGCGACCACTTGATCTCCAAACTGGCGACCAAACTGGCGACCACTGTACACCAGGAAAGGCGTCCCTGGCACGAGCGGTGCTTACCATTCCTCTGGGGAGCTGCTGTTCTGCACTTCTGATACTGATACTGCTGAAACTGTGACTTGGCCAGTTTCGTCTACCTGGAAATCCAGGCGCAGTGGTCTGCTGAAGGCTCTCTGGGCACCTGCATCAGGAAATGAGCCACAGCCTCTAAGTGGCCTTGCAAGGACATTACTGCTTAGCAGTAGTTTTAAGCTTTCACCTATGGTATAGCTTGAAGGCATTCTGCCACTGCCAGGTGGGGCTGGTGTTGGGGTGCTTCAGCCCAATGAAGAACATCTGCCATGTTCCAAAGTGGCTTTCCCCAAGTAGGATCTTTGGGGGGCTTCCAGTGCACTCACCACAGTGGTGAAATTGAGGCACCCTGCAATTTTCAGCCTTTTGTTGAAAATGTCCAGGTTTGTCCTAAAATTTAGTGCTAAATCTTCTGTTTGCACATTTAATTGTTTTGTGTAATGTGCTTTTAGGATATTAGCTTTTTTGTATTAAATGCATGTGGTTGCATTCATGCGCATATACTTACCTATTTTTTGTTTTTAAAATAAACCTTGCCCATCTCTTTTCATTTCAGAGGTGTCACTTGACCCTTCTCTGTGAGTCTTGTGTCTTTGATGTTTAGGGCTGTTCTTTTATGGTTGCAGTCAGTATACTTGTGTTAAGCAATACATTTGTCTCTTTGTCTTAGCAAACCCCTGGAAATGGAAAATTATACTTGTTGCTGCTGCTGCTGCCATCATCGCTGCTGCCATCATTGTCACCATCTATAGTGAGTTCTTAATTCCCTTGGTTCTTATACATTTATGGGCATCCTCTCAAATTTTTTTCCTGCTTTTTTTTGGGGGGGGGCTAAATGCATTATATAGGCTTCCTTCTGTCTCCCCTAAACCCTACCTTATAGGTCAGATTCTCTGTGGCTCTTTACTTTCACTCTCCTGGGCACCTCACACAGCAGCGGCATTTTTCAAAGGACTCCGGTGGGGAGGCTCTTCCTCACCTGCCTCCCCACCCATCGCACATCCCTGGTATTTTCTGCCTTTTTCATCTTATGGCACACTGTCACGGTGCTAAAATTGTCAAGGCATATCATTTTTTGGACAATTGACAAGGCACTCGACACTGCCGTCTGGGGACTCACATCCCCCAATGGCCCTATTAATAAATGACTCCTCCCCTAAACTCCTACAGCACACCTGCGAACCATTCACAGCACACCAGTGTTGAAAAGCAGCACAGTGGTTGAAAATTGCTGCCCACTGGGTTCCTTCACTGTTAACTGTGGCCCATTGTGGATTGTAAATCTGCAGACAAAATAACTAGAGATGGCAATGGAGCCTTTTGAACTTTGCCTGAGAATGCAAGCTGGTGATTAGGAATGGCAGCATACAGAATTATGGGACAAGCAGCCTTCAGCCTCAGTGTCCAGCTAAGATGTCTGAATCTAGACAAACCAAGTGGAAGTTCAGTTTGGACAAAAATGGTTGGCAACCTTCAGTCTCGAAAGACTATGGTATAAGCCTACAGCACCCGGTATTCCCAGGCGGTCTCCCATCCAAGTACTAACCAGGCCTGACCCTGCTTAGCTTCCACGATCAGATGAGATCAGGTATGTGCAGGGTAACAATTGGACAAAGCTGGTCCAAGGAGTTAAGTCAGATAGAGGTTAAAAGAGAAGATGTTTCAGACCTCATTGATAAATTAAAGATCAATAAGTCACCGGGCCCTGATGGCATCCACCCAAGAATTATTAAGGAGTTGAAGAATGAATTTGCAGATCTCTTGACTAAGATATGCAACTTGTCCCTCAAAATGGCCACGGTGCCAGAAGATTGGAGGATAGCAAATGTCACGCCGATCTTTAAAAAGGGAAAGTGGGGGACCCGGGAAACTATAGGCCGGTCAGCCTAACATCTATAGCGGGTAAGATGGTGGAATGCCTCATCAAAGATAGGATCTCAAAACACATAGATGAACAGGCCTTGCTGAGGGAGAGTCAGCATGGCTTCTGTAAGGGTAAGTCTTGCCTCACGAACCTTATAGAATTCTTTGAAAAGGTCAACAGGTATGTGGATGCGGGAGAAACCGTGGACATTATATATCTGGACTTTCAGAAGGCGTTCGACATGGTCCCTCACCAAAGGCTACTGAAAAAACTCCACAGTCAGGGAATTAGAGGACAGGTCCTCTCATGGACTGAGAACTGGTTGAAGGCCAGGAAACAGAGAGTGGGTGTCAATGGGCAATTTTCACAATGGAGAGAAGTGAAAAGCGGTGTGCCCCAAGGATCTGTCCTGGGACCGGTGCTTTTCAACCTCTTCATAAATGACCAACAATACGGCTGGAACCAACCGTATTGGCCTCTGCCTTTCCATTGGACCATTTCAGCAACATGGAGAGGGGGGATTTGCTGCATGGGTAACAGCCTATCCTCCATACCTACTTTACCCAGGCTTCACGCGCTGGAGAGGACACTCTGTTCCAGAACCACCATTCAGAGCGTGACACCATAGTCTTCCGAGACTGAAGGATGCCAACAAAAAAAAACATAAATGACCTGGAGACAGGGTTGAGCAGTGAGGTTGCAAAGTTTGCAGACGACACCAAACTTTTCCGAGTGGTGAAGACCAGAAGTGATTGTGAGGAGCTCCAGAAGGATCTCTCCAGACTGGCAGAATGGGCAGCAAAATGGCAGATGCGCTTCAATGTCAGTAAGTGTAAAGTCATGCATATTGGGGCAAAGAATCACAACTTTAGATGTAGGCTGATGGGTTCTGAGCTGTCTGTGACAGATCAGGAGAGAGATCTTGGGGTGGTGGTGGACAGGTCGATGAAAGTGTCGACCCAATGTGTGGGCGGCCATAAAGAAGGCCAATTCTATGCTTGGGATCATTAGGAAAGGTATTGAGAACAAAATGGCTAATATTATAATGCCGTTGTACAAATCTATGGTAAGGCCACACCTGGAGTATTGTGTCCAGTTCTGGTCGCCGCATCTCAAAAAAGACATAGTGGAAATGGAAAAGGTGCAAAAGAGAGCGACTAAGATGATTACAGGGCTGGGGCACCTTCCTTATGAGGAAAGGCTACGGCGTTTGGGCCTCTTCAGCCTAGAAAAGAGACGCCTGAGGGGGGACATGATTGAGACATACAAAATTATGCAGGGGATGGACAGAGTGGATAGTGAGATGCTCTTTACACTCTCACATAACACCAGAACCAGGGGACATCCACCAAAATTGAGTGTTGGGAGAGTTAGAACAGAGAAAAGAAAATATTACTTTACTCAGCGTGTGGTTGGTCTGTGGAACTCCTTGCCACAGGATGTGGTGCTGGCGTCTAGCCTAGACGCCTTTAAAAGGGGATTGGACAAGTTTCTGGAGGAAAAATCCATTACGGGGTACAAACCATGATGTACAACCTCCTGATTTTAGAAATGGGTTATGTCAGAAGGGTTATGTCAGAAATGGGTTATGCAAGGGAGGGCACCAGGATGAGGTCTCTTGTTATCTGGTGTGCTCCCTGGGCGTTTGTTGGGCCGCTGTGAGATACAGGAAGCTGGACTAGATGGGCCTATGGCCTGATCCAGTGGGGCTCTTCTTATGTTCTTAAACTACAATTCCCAGGAGGCCTTGCAGGTCTCTTATTATCTGGTGTGCTCCCTGGGGCATTTGGTGGGCCGCTGTGAGATACAGGAAGCTGGACTAGATGGGCCTATGGCCTGATCCAGTGGGGCTTTTCTTATGTTCTTATGGTCATGATGGCTGAAGAGACTTGAAAGAGGTGAAGATTTTGCTCAGTTGTAGAGCGGAAGAATCCAGGCTCCGCTGAACACAGAGTAAGCACTTAGGCTTGTGACATTTGACCTAATTGGTGTGTTAAGCAGTGGCCACAAATGTCTGTCAGCTCTGTTTGATAAAGTTTTAATTATTTCCTCCTTCCGAGTTGTTGTCAGTTCACTAGTGTAGGAGGGGCGGCTCCTTTGTCTTCACCTCCAGGTCCATTCATGTTACCTCAGTTCCTAACCCAGTTTAAAGACACAGAGTGACATTTGATTGGCCTGACAAACATTCTCTCTACCATTGGGAGGAGGAGGAAAATAGTAACACATGACGTCTACCACTGAAATCTCCGCCTGCAACTTGTAGAGATGGGCTGTGAGCTGGACTGCAGTATATCCAAGGTGCATCTAGAAGAAAGAAGGGAAGGAGAGAAAGGAGGTAGGGAGAAAGATCTTTCAAAATGGCTGGTGGGGTGCTTGTGATTCATCTCATGTAAAGGGTTGAGCATCAAATTGTCAGGGGAACAAGAATGTTTGGCCCAGCAACCGACTGGATTAGCAGTTGGAGTGCTGTGAGGCTGCAAGTGCCCTAGCACAGAAGTGCTTGCAGCATCACCCAGGTAGGGTGGTGAGTGAGGATTCCTTGAAGGCCCCTTCTCATTCTACAATCCTGTGATTCCGTAATAGCTGGATAGCTGGATTCCCCTTTTCGCTCCCACCCAGCCCCTCCTGCTTCAACTACAGTGTGTAGAGTAGCTCATTCTCTTCCTCCCACTGTGATATGTTCTTCAGTGGCCTCTAAGACAAGTGGGATCTCCAACCAGCAGTCCCATAACAGCTCCCTGGAAAGCTGGACTGAGAAGACTACAGGCAACACCACAGCTGACTGCCTGAGAAACCAAAAAGAGTACCATCGCTGTTTAAGAGGCGTTTCTGATTTCACAGATGGAAACATTACCTCACTACATGGTGAGTAAACTCTTCCCAGCTGCTGAAATAGTTTGCTGAAGACTGGATAGAATCACAATTTCTTTTCTCCTTAACGATATGAAAGGGATCTGCTGGATGCAAACCCAAGACCCATCTAGTTCAGCATCCTGCTTGCCACAATGGCCTGCCATATGCTTATGGGAATCCTACATACAGAAAAAAGGGCCCGCCACCCCAGTTGTCTCCTAGCAACTGGTATTAAATGGTAGTCTTCTGCATATGGGGGCTCTATATACAGCAAGTCCTCACTTAGTCATTGATAGGGTCTTGAAAACTGCAACTTTAAGCGAAATGGCTTATGTTTGTAGTACAGAAACCAGTTTTACCGTAGACTATTTGGTATATGTAAACATAAGTTGCCTTCCTCCAGCATATTTCTGGTCATGAAAAGTTACCAAATTTCTAAATAGAGATCCCAAAGACTTCTAATTTTAAACATTTAAATAAATGTGAGTTTGGGGGGCGGGAGGAAACCCATGCAGTCATGGGGAGAATTTGCAACTCCACATCGAGAGTGGCCCCAGCTGGGAATCAACTAAGTGAGAACTTGCTGCATAGCCAATGGTAATGGCTAGTTCTCAGATGCCCTTTTAAAGCCACCTAAGCCGGCTGCAGTTACCAGTCTGAAGGCAACACATTCCAAATGTTGGTTTTTGTTTCTTTTAGCACATAACTATCTCTGTGTGTCCTGAGTCATGTAGTGCTGTCCTGAGCACTGTTGCATGGTGGTGAACAATGTTATCGCACCTTCTCCATTGAGCCCAGATGCACCCCATTTTGTCCTTGCAGTTTCCCAGAGAGGGGGTGAGGGTGGAGACTTGGCAGAGGGTGAAAGCACAGAAAAGCATCTTCCTGCTTTCCACAGCTCAGCATTGGGAGAGGCCCTTCTCCAAAACCTGGCAAATCACACCATGAAGTTTAAAAGTCTTTGCCAGGTTGAAAACTTGGTGGTCCCTTGTCACCGAACTGGTCCAGGACTGAGAAGTGCTCTATTTTGTCCAGCAGAGAGAGGGTAAAGATGAAGTGGAAGTGGATGGGCTTGTGATGGGATGGAAGAGACTATCCTAATGTGGAGGAATCCTTTTCTTTCTCATCTCATAGGGACCTTTGTTTGTGCACATTGCCCACGCACTGAGAGAGAAGAGCCCATATATTTTGTTGCTGGACAGAAAGTAACATGGTCTGAAGCCAATAAGTTTTGTAGAGACAAGAAAGGGAAGTTGTTCACACTCAAGAACGAGACAATACTGGTAAGAAACGCAGTAGGATAATTGCAAAATTCGTGTCTGGAATATGGGTTGATGCAGATTCTTCAGATGGGACATTAAGCATTAAGGAAGAAGGTGTGTTACTCCTTCAGACACTTTTCCCCCTAAATTCTACAGAGGATTGATTACCCCACACTTTGTTTTATTCCCCGCAGAAGCTGAAGGGGAGGATTTCATTTTTTTCAGAAGGGCACTATGAGCAGCATCATGGCTGTTAATTTGGGAAGGGCAGGCACACCTACAATTCCCCCATTCCACATGTATAATCAGGGCTGGCCAACCCTGCAGCCAGTAGAGGTCGCTGCATGGCTTTAGACTGCAAGGGAAGGAGGGAGGTAGTGGCAAAATCTGGGTGCTTTTCACCCTCAGTCTGCAGTGCTCAGAGAAGGAGCTGCTTCACATGGGATTAAGCACAAAGCAGCTTCTGCTTCGCACTCTAAACAGATCATTCCCCTGAAGACTTCCAGGTTTCAGGCAGCAGGCAAGGAGCACAGTAAGGGTTTGGGGTATTCTTAAGGTGTCATGGCAGACCTGCATCAGCATTATTTGTGTGTGATAATCTGGCTTCAGCTGGATCAGGGCACTTTCCCCCTTAATTTATCCTGAGGTTTGTGGGGCATACAGTGGTAGCGAGTACATCTGGGGGTTAAAGATCCTGGGGAAGACCCATGAATGACAGTTCTGGAATGCAATTTATTTGGCAGGAAGCTATCCCGCCCTTCATCCTACCCAACTTTTCCTATTGGTTTGCGGCTAGCTGTGTGCCTTCAGGAACCTGCAGTGGGACAGATGGTTCGCCATTCGATCCAACCCTGTGAGTGTGTTCCTGTGTTCTCTGTTTTATAACTGCCTGAGAGAGAGAGAGTACTTAGAAAAATGTCCTAATCCCTTGGCATTATTGGTCTTCTGGTTGTCCTCTTTGCTTCATGGTTCAGTACTCAAAGAATTGGCCAATCCTCTCCCATACATAAACGTAATGAGAGTGAGCTGGGCTTCACATACACTCACCATGGATTTAAACTTTACATTTGTGGCACCCCATAGTGATGTCTGTACTTTCATTGTATTGTTTAGGAGAGTTCCTTGCCAAACTCACTCGATGTGTGTCATTGATAGCAAGAGAGTTTTTGGTGAAGAGTCCATGTATCTAACTTGAGGGAGTGGATTTTATATTTGGGTCTCCATTCCAGAAAGCTGCTGCTGTGGCTGACATCTGCAGTGAAATTTCAGTAGAATCCACACGTGATTAAAATACTCAACCAAGCAACCAAATATCAACTGCCCCCTGCCCTTCTTTCAGCACTGTCTCATTGGAGATCATGTCTGGCCACAGAAAACCTCTTTTAATCCATGATGGGTTGCCTCTGTCACGTGCTCAGGTCCTGGCTTGATGCAGCCACCCATTGTGACTGGAACATCCATTGTGTGAATTCACCCTGCATTTGGGGTTTTCAAAAGGCCTAGTCCCCTCTAAAAGGGCAGGCAATTGCCATAGGACTGGTTCTTCCTTCATTCTTACCATCTGATTTAACTTCATTTAAAATATTTTATATACCACTATAAAAGGAGAAAACATTTATGGAGCATTTTTCCATTGCAAAACAAAAGGGAGGATGATTCCTTGCCTGAAAGTGGCTTATAGCTAGAGGTGGGTTTTTCATTGATAATGAAATAAAAACACCGCTTTCTGCACTTCTCAGTTTTGTAAAAAAGCAAAAGCAATCAAAATCTGTGAAAAAATAAAACCATTCTCTAACATCTCTCCATGCATGTGGTTGCAACTACTGACACTACACCAGCTATGTCTCCTATGTAGTACACTTTTAAAGGAATTATAAATTATATTGTATAAATTCATTTATTATAATTTATAAATATTATATATAATATAATTTATAAATTATGTTTATATAACTTATAATATAGATTATATAATAGTATACATTATATAACATATTATAAGTTATAATAATTTTTATAAAAATACATCCTTGGACGAAAAACATATAACAGTGGTTTCTGCATTACTAACTTTGGAAAACACAGAAGTCAACAAAAAAAGAACCATTTTCACCCACCTCTACTTATAGGGCATGCCTGTATTTCTCTTTAAGCTATATCTGCTGGAATTCTGTTCTGTAACTCCCCGCAGTTAAGTGAAACCATGGATACGGGGTGAACATTCCCCACCCTCTGGAGCCAAGGGGGAGCAGAGTCTCTGGAGCAGAGTCCTACTCGTGAGTAAGAGCCCAAGGGTCAGGCATTTAAATCAAAGTTGAAAGTTAGCTGCACCTAAGGTAGCACCTAATCGAAGGAAGGGAGGAAGATAATGTGAAAAGCAGGTTTTTCTACTTGTTTAAATTAAACCTATACTTAACCCAGGTTAAACTTAATCTAAGTTAGAACATAACCTAAACAGGTCAGTAAATTGGGACACAGGATCTAGAGAGCAATAAATAATTAAACAAACCCAAATAAAAACTAGCTTGAGGTTACAAAAACAGTCCAGCCTAAGAGAACAGAACTAGGAGGGAAAGAACCTAGGAAGGGCCAATTCCCAACCCATTAAGAGCCCCATTAGGCTAATCCAAGCAGTCCATTCAGGAGCCTGCAGAGTAGGTCACACCCATCAGCAGCCATTTGCCTTCCTGAGCTTTTGTAAACTCACCTGGGAAGGCCAGCCCCCTTTCAATCAGGAAGGAAGGAGGGAGGGGGAGCCAGCCAGGAGTATAAAGCTAGGCCGGCCATCGCGTGAGGCTCTCTGCAGACGCGTGTGGCCTCTGGGAACCAAGTGCCTCGGGAACTAAGTGCCAGGTAAGGCACGAGAGTTTAGCATCTGGGCGAGGAGGCCAGGGCCCCATACACTGCCCTTCCTCTTCCCTTGAGAAAAGGGCTGCTATCCAGTGTAAAGTTTTTAAAAGGACCCCTAAATAAAACAACAACAACAACAACAACAAAGCTATTCAGTCAGACAGCCAGCAGGAGGGTGGAGGCTATCCAGTGTTCTGCATCGAGTGCCACATGTATGATTATATGCCTCTGGGGCATAAGTCATGGGTGTGTCCTCGGTGCAAGGAGCTCCAGGGTCTCAGGGAACGCGTCCGCTCCCTTGAAGCCTTGGTGGCCGACCTGGAGAAGCGCAGGCAGGCAGAGGAGGACCGTGGGGAGACTTCCGGGGACGATCAGGCTTCGTCCCAACCTCAGGCGTGCAGCTCCTCGGCTGCCCGGGTGGGAAGTCTCAGGACTGGAGGACGTCATCCTGGAGAGGAGGGAAACGATCCCCTAGGGGGGACCCCTTCTCCAGGGGATGGGCCCGTATCCGAGCGCACTCGGGATACTCCTCGGTGGGAGGGGGGTCGGGGGCTTCTTGTAGTGGGGGATTCAATTATTAGAAACATAGGGAGGGGGGGTTGCGACGGATGTGAGGACCGCATGGTGACTTGCCTGCCTGGTGCAAAGGTTACGGACATCACTTCTCGTATAGACAGGCTAGTAGACAGTGCTGGGGGAGAGGTAGCGGCTGTGGTGCATGTCGGCACCAACAACGTGGGCAAGTGTAGCTGGGAGGTCCTGGAGTTCAAATTTAGGCTTTTAGGCAGGAAGCTGAAAGCCAGGACCTCAAAGGTAGCGTTCTCTGAAGTGCTACCTGTTCCACACGCAGGGCCAGCTAGGCAGGCGGAGATAAGGGGTCTCAATGTGTGGATGAGACAGTGGTGTAGGGAGGAGGGGTTTAGATTCGTTAGGCACTGGGGAACTTTTTGGGACAAGTGGGGCCTGTACAAGAGGGACGGGCTCCATTTGAACCAGAATGGAACCAGACTGCTGGCGCATAACATTAAAAAGGTGGCAGAGCAGCTTTTAAACTGATCCCTGGGGGAAGGCCGACAGGAGCCGAGGGGCATCCAGTTTGGGACTCCTCATCCCTATGGGATGAGGATGGGGAGGTTAGAGAACAACAAGACAAAGGCAGAGTAGGAGAAGAAATTGGGAAAGGTAGGGTGATGGGATGTGATAAATGGTTTGGCACAATGAGAGGATGCGTGGACAAAGGAGCGAATAAGCAGCCCATCCTTGGGCATTCCGTGTATAAATACTTTTATGCGAATGCCCAAAGTCTACGAGCAAAGGTGGGAGAACTGGAATGTCTGGTGACAAGGGAAAATATTGACATAGTGGGCATAACGGAAACCTGGTGGAATGCGGAGAATCAGTGGGATACCGCAATCCCGGGCTATAAACTCTACAGGAGGGACAGGCAGGGGCGTGTTGGAGGTGGGGTGGCCGTTTATGTTAAGGAAGGGATAGAATCCAGCAAAGTAGAGATTGAAGGTGGGTCCGACTCCACCGTAGAATCTCTGTGGGTTAAATTACCAGGCTTGTGCAGCGATGTAATACTGGGGGCGTGCTATCGTCCTCCAGACCAGAAATCGGATGGGGACCTTGAAATGAGGAAACAGATCAGGGAGGTGACAAGGAGGGACAGGGTTGTAATCATGCGGGACTTCAATTATCCTCATATTGACTGGGTCAATTTGTGTTCTGGTCACGATAAGGAAACCGGATTTCTTGACGTGCTAAATGACTGTGGCTTAGATCAGCTAGTCACGGAGCCCACCAGAGGACAGGTGACTCTGGATTTAATATTGTGCGGTACGCAGGACCTGGTTAGAGATGTAAACGTTACTGAGCCATTGGGGAACAGTGATCATGCTGCAATCCGTTTTGATGTGCATGTTGGGGGAAGAATACCAGGCAAATCTCTAACAAAAACCCTTGACTTCCGACGGGCGGACTTCCCTCAAATTAGGAGGCTGGTTAGAAGGAGGTTGAAAGGGAGGGTAAAAAGAGTCCAATCTCTCCAGAGTGCATGCAGGCTGCTTAAAACAACAGTAATAGAGGCCCAGCAGAGGTGTATACAGCAAAGAAAGAAGGGTTCCACTAAATCCAGGAGGGTGCCCACATGGCTAACCAACCAAGTTAGAGAGGCTGTGAAGGGCAAGGAAGCTTCCTTCCGTAAATGGAAGTCTTGCCCTAATGAGGAGAATAAAAAGGAACATAAACTGTGGCAAAAGAAATGTAAGAAGGTGATACGGGAGGCCAAGCGAGACTATGAGGAACGCATGGCCAGCAACATTAAGGGGAATAATAAAAGCTTCTTCAAATATGTTAGAAGCAGAAAACCCGCCAGAGAAGTGGTTGGCCCTCTGGATGGTGAGGGAGGAAAAGGGGAGATAAAAGGAGACTTAGAGATGGCAGAGAAATTAAATGAGTTCTTTGCATCTGTCTTCACAGCAGAAGACCTCGGGCAGATACCGCTGCCCGAACGGCCCCTCCTGACCGAGGAGTTAAGTCAGATAGAGGTTAAAAGAGAAGATGTTTCAGACCTCATTGATAAATTAAAGATCAATAAGTCACCGGGCCCTGATGGCATCCACCCAAGGGTTATTAAGGAATTGAAGAATGAAGTTGCAGATCTCTTGACCAAGGTATGCAACTTGTCCCTCAAAACGGCCATGGTGCCAGAAGATTGGAGGATAGCAAATGTCACGCCTATTTTTAAAAAGGGAAAGAGGGGGGACCCGGGAAACTATAGGCCGGTCAGCCTAACATCCATACCGGGTAAGATGGTGGAATGCCTCATCAAAGATAGGATCTCAAAACACATAGACGAACAGGCCTTGCTGAGGGAGAGTCAGCATGCCTTCTGTAAGGGTAAGTCTTGCCTCACGAACCTTATAGAATTCTTTGAAAAGGTCAACAGGCATGTGGATGCGGGAGAACCCGTGGACATTATATATCTGGACTTTCAGAAGGCGTTTGACACGGTCCCTCACCAAAGGCTACTGAAAAAACTCCACAGTCAGGGAATTAGAGGACAGGTCCTCTCGTGGATTGCGAACTGGTTGGAGGCCAGGAAGCAGAGAGTGGGTGTCAATGGGCAATTTTCACAATGGAGAGAAGTGAAAAGCGGTGTGCCCCAAGGATCTGTCCTGGGACCGGTGCTTTTCGACCTCTTCATAAATGACCTGGAGACAGGGTTGAGCAGTGAAGTGGCTAAGTTTGCAGATGACACCAAACTTTTCCGAGTGGTAAAGACCAGAAGTGATTGTGAGGAGCTCCAGAAGGATCTCTCCAGACTGGCAGAATGGGCAGCAAAATGGCAGATGCGCTTCAATGTCAGTAAGTGTAAAGTCATGCACATTGGGGCAAAAAATCAAAACTTTAGATATAGGCTGATGGGTTCTGAGCTGTCTGTGACAGATCAGGAGAGAGATCTTGGGGTGGTGCTGGACAGGTCGATGAAAGTGTGGACCCAATGTGCGGCGGCAGTGAAGAAGGCCAATTCTATGCTTGGGATCATTAGGAAGGGTATTGAGAACAAAACGGCTAGTATTATAATGCCGTTGTACGAATCTATGGTAAGGCTACACCTGGAGTATTGTGTCCAGTTCTGGTTGCCGCATCTCAAAAAAGACATAGTGGAAATGGAAAAGGTGCAAAAGAGAGCGACTAAGATGATTACGGGGCTGGGGCACCTTCCTTATGAGGAAAGGCTACGGCGTTTGGGCCTCTTCAGCCTAGAAAAGAGACACCTGAGGGGGAACATGATTGAGACATACAAAATTATGCAGGGGATGGACAGAGTGGATAGGGAGATGCTCTTTACACTCTCACATAATACCAGAACCAGGGGACATCCACTAAAATTGAGTGTTAGGCGGGTTAGGACAGACAAAAGAAAATATTTCTTTACTCAGCGTGTGGTTGGTCTGTGGAACTCCTTGCCACAGGATGTGGTGATAGCGTCTAGCCTGGACGCCTTTAAAAGGGGATTGGACAAGTTTCTGGAGGAAAAATCCATTATGGGTTACAAGCCATGATGTGTATGCACAACGTCCTGATTTTAGAAATGGGTTATGTCAGAATGCCAGATGCAGGGGAGGGCACCAGGATGAGGTCTCTTGTTATCAGGTGTGCTCCCTAGGGCATTTGGTGGGCCGCTGTGAGATACAGGAAGCTGGACTAGATGGGCCTATGGCCTGATCCAGTGGGGCTGTTCTTATGTTCTTAAGGGGTGCTATGCTCCTCTTGCCTCCATAGGGTCTTCTGAGCTCAGCAGAGGCTGCGCTCATCTGTCCATGGACTCTGCCAGGCTCAGACTTATACTTAGAGTCAAAAACGCATTACTTGCTGTTTTTCAATTTTAAAAAAAATGCCTGGCTTCCTTGGGCCTCCTAATGTTTTTTAAGGCATTAAAAAATGACTTCCAGTTTTATGGGGGGGGGGGGGGGAACCCAAACTGACGTCATGTTTTTTTCCATTGTAAAGCTCAGTTTCAGTATGGCAGAGGCTGCAGACAGATGTGGGCAGCCTCTGGTGGTGAGGGGAGCAGACCTCTGAGAAGAGTGGCATGCCCTGGTATCCATGGTTTCAATTAACCACAGGGAGTTCTGGAACAGAACCCCCACAGATACTGGGGCATGCCTGTACTTACAATTTATAAAAAATGCACACTTGGAATAAAAACACAACTCTGCTTTCTGTGCTTGGAAAACACCAAAATCCGTGGAAAAACTGTTTTCACCCACCTCTACGGATAGTTTAGGAACATAGGAAGCTGTCGTACCAAGTCAGGTTCCTGGTCCATTGAGCTCAGTATTGCCAACACTGACTGGCAGCAGTTCTCCACAGTTTCAGGCAGGGAAGTCTGTCTGAAACTGTCCCCACCCTACCTGGAGATGCTGCTGGGGCAAAACATGGCTGAATGCAGAGCAGGAACAGCTTTACCACTGAGCTGTGGTCCCTTCCTGAACTATGTTTGGACAGTTTGGTTTTGTTTGGTGGTTTTCAACGTGGATGGTTACCCTGGGAAGTTTTGCTTGAGGAGGGAAGTGGGAATACTATGAACCATTGATTTCCATACAAGGGGCAGGGGAGCCAACCAAGCAGCCATGTGCTGTCACCAGGGTCTTTCAGGTCTGCTTGCCTCTATGGTGAGGGGAGGTGTGAAGTGGAAAGGCACACTATCAGCTCAAGCAGAGTTGAGCAGTAAGGCAAGCCATCAACTGTTTGGATGCCTATAGTGGGATGACCACAACTTATGTCCAGTGGATAGCACTCTGGGGTCAGACACAGCCAGGGCACTGACTGCTGGGAGTTGCAAAGAATGTTAGGCTAGGAAGCAGATTGGTTATGCCTGAATTGTTAAGAGTCTGTTTTCCCTTGCTTTGTAAATTTGAACATGTTGGTGTACCAAGGGGATTTTAGTTGTGCTTTTGAACTGTAGGCTATGTGAGGCTTAAGTCAGCCTGCCTTTGAAATTAAGCATTTTCATTTTCACATCTGGAGGAAGAAACTAAAGGAAGAAACTAAAGGAAGAAACTAAAGCAAAAATCTTTTCTTTCTACAGCTACAATGTCACTCCACGCAGGAAAGCAAGAAGCTGTGGGGCTTTTGAAAATGGAAAAATTAGTTTTGAACTGTGCAATGACAGAAGGAGATTTATCTGCACATTTGAAATTTGACCTCCAAAAAGCTGTCAACCGAACACCAGCCTTTTATCCCACTGCCCTTTGGGACAAGAGATATCCAGGGTCTCCTGCAAAACGATGGTCCGTGCCTTTCTGACTTCAAGACTGGATTACTGTAACTGTAACACTCTTAAGTGGTGCAGCCCTTGAAGACTGTTTGGAAGCTGTAATTGGTGCAGAATGCAGTGTCCCGGTGGTTAATGGACAACTGCTCCAGTGACTGCACTGGCTGTCTATTCATTTCTGGTCCCAATTCTCAAAGTGCTGGTGTTAGCCTGGACCCAGAGCATGAAGACACTTCAAGGTCATTGAAGGGACCACTTTCCCCCATACACTCCAACCTGCCCTCTTAGGTCGCCAGTTCAAGGCCACGGGAGGGAATGGCGAGATCTTGAAGCAGCTGACAAGCTGAGCTGAGTTATTCCACCTGCTCTTTGGTGTGAGCAAAGAAGTGTCTTGGCTGCCCTTCAAGATAAAGGAGCTGCTTGTCAGCCAGCATGGGAGGCAACTGGGGGCCAGAAGTGATACCAGACTGTGAAATGTTGTGCGGTTCTTAAGACAAAACCTTTCTGTTATTGTAAAAATCTCCTCGGGGATTTAGAGATAGGCAGGCTATGTGAACTGCCTTGAATAAAGTCAGAGGAGTAATCTGATGACCAGAAAGGCAGTATTATTATTACTGGTATTATTATAATACCAGTATTATTATTATTTTATCTGAGGGGGCTTTCCTGCAAGTGCCACCAAGTTAAGTTAGAGCAGGATTTCTCAAACTGTGGGTTGCGACCTGAGGTCAGGTGGGTTGCGGAAAGATGGGCGCTGCCATCTTGGAACCTGGCAAATTAGGCAGGCGGCGCCATCTTGGAAGCTGGAACTGCCTTTGCCTAAAGCTCTGAGCTTTCTGTGTATGTGGAACACCATCTTGGAGGCTGGCAAACAGGGCAGGCAGCCGTCTTGGAAGGTAGAACTGCCTTTGCCCCAGCTTGCCTGTGTGTACTCAAAGCTCTTCCCAGGAGCAAAAGAGTGGCTTGCAGAGCCACACAGGGAGTGAGAGTGGCTGCTGAGTGCCTCAGGGAACGTTGCTGGATTATCTTGAGGTGGGATTATCTTCAGCCTCTCCCTGCAAATGGGGGGTGTTACCAAAAAGGCTGTTTTGTTTAGGGGAATTAGTATATTAGCCTTTTGGAAACTTTTAGGATTGCAGGCTGGATAGCAAGACAGTGTAAAGCGAAGAAATCCCTTGTTTAGCTTAAAAAGGAGACTGGGAGAAAGGTAACTTTCAATCAAAGGATTATATTTTTATTGCAAAAACACACAAAGGCAAACATAATGCACATGGAAAATGGTAAGTGTATGTCTACTTGAATCCTAGTATTTGGATACAGTGTACCTAGCTTTATGATGGTTGTATGTGCTATGTATTTGGGTGCATCCGAAAAGGAATCAGAAATGGATAGGTTGTAGAGAAGTATTTTAGGGGTTCCTTAATTTGCTAAACCCAGTTTGCTAACTAAAGATGAGGGAAGAAGGGGAGAAATAGGTAGGATGGAAGGGAGAGAGTTTTAGACGCAAGATATATTTACCTGTCCCGGGGAGCAGTTGGATGGGAAAGAGTCCTAGGAAGGACCACTCCCTTGGGAGGGCAGCCAGAAAGAGAGAGACATGTGCTCAGAACTTTCTCTTAAAGGCTTGTGTCTGACCTAGAATGACCCAGATGTGTCCTACAGCTGTCCTAGATGCGCATGCTCAGTACAACGCAATGGTACACCTGGAGTATGTTAAAAAAAAAAAAAAGGGTGGAAGGGTCCAGAAATCAGCTATCAGCAAAGCCTGACTGGGGGAGGGGGGAGCCTGACTTGCTTCCTGTTGCTACTGGATTTTGGAGATGTAGCTTAATGGCTGTAATTTAGTTAACAATAGGTGGAGGCTAGGTATTTAGACTTTTCTGCCAAGGTTCTCTTCCCTTAAGGTGTTTGCATATTCAGTGATTGACTTAAACAATAAAGACATTTCCAGTGTCTCTAGAGAAAATGAGTCTTTCCAGACTGAAGGTGGCCAACAACATGAGAAATGAGTGAGCTTATGATTTGACTCCTTTTGTGGCCTGTAAGAGAAATTTTAGGCCTGCATTTTAGTCCAAATACATAACCAGATATAAAAACACAACTTGGAAGGGAAAAGGGGATTTTCACGTAACAGGGGCTTGTTTCTTGTTTGCTTTGCTTTCTCTTTTACCACCTCCTTCCAGCTCAAGTCCAGCCCCCCTCTCCCCTCACTTGCATCCAGCCCAGCTGTGCCCTTCCCACCTGTTACGTGAAAATCCCCTTTTTCCTTTTAGTTGTGATTTTTTCTCTCTATCTGGTTATGTTACTATGGACTAAAATATCATGCAGGCTAAACTCACACAGGCCACATTTCCAAAACTCTGGTCAAGTTGCAGGCTCATGGTTACACCACCACCACCTCCCTATGGTCACACATTATGGGAGGAAGTCTGGCATCGTAAATCATTGTTTAAGTGTCTCCTACATTACTGTATTCATTGTATTGTTTTAACCCAATCACTGTTTAAGGCAAAAGTGTCTCCTAATCCAATCACTGTTTAACTCCTGTATGCAAACTTGAACTGCCTCCTTGTGTTGCTGATTCATTGTATTGTTTAAGTTCCCCCAGCTAGGAAGCCAGCCATAGACCCCATTGAATTTTGCTGATAACGGACATTCTGATCCTTTCAATGTTTTACACACTCCAAGCACCCTGCTGGGTGGTAGTAAGGAAGTTACCATCCAGCTCAGCACTGTCTGAAAACCCCTTTTAAGTGAGGGCTTCCTCTCACATACTCTCTCTGGCTCTCTCTCCAAGGACCAACACATCTGTGTTGTGTCAGAGGGTCCTCTTCGCAGGACTCTCCCCCTCCCATCCAGCTGCTCTACAGGACAGGTAACTATCTTGCAACTGGAACTCTTTCCCTTCTTCCCCCCTTTTTTCTGCCCTTCTCTCCCCATCTTTAGTTAGCAGCTGGGTTTGGCAGATCAGGGACCCCTAAAATCCTTCCCTACAACCTTTCCTTTTTCTAATTTCCTTGGATGCACCAAATACTCTTTACACGCAACCACCATAAAAGCTGGGTACACTGGATTCAAGTACTAGGACCAAGAAACATACACTTACCATTTCTCCATGTGCATTATGTTTACCTTTGTGCGTTTGTAATAAAACTATAATCTTTTATTAAAAGTTATCTTTCTCTCAGTCTCCTCTTTAAGCTAAAGGGAATTTCTCTGCATTACACCGTCTTGTTATCCAGCTTGTGACCCTAAGGTTCCAATTAGGGGAATTATTACACTGCCCTTAACAAAACAGCCCTTTTGGTAACATTTTAATTGGTGGAGAATGCTGGGCAGGCATGTGTTAGTTATGCCACATGTGACAGAGCTAACACAGGATCAGACAGTAGGTCTGCAGAGATCCTTTTGGAAAGTTTGGAAATGCTAGGAAAAACCTTGCTGAGTGTTAAAGGAAGAAAGCATAGGAAGTAGGAACATAGACTTGAGAAGCGCTAGACTCACAGACTTGTGATATTTGGAGTAGGGTGCAGTACCTGAATGCAGACCAGGGAAAATTTATGCCCGTGGTACAGGTTAACAGTCTGCAAGAATCAGACCCTCCAGTATTCTTTGGACAGTAGTAACTGTTGCAGGACAGTGAATAATACGTCTTTTGCTCCTAAACCTGCTAAAAGAAGTCAGCTATTTGCTCTTTATGAGTCAGAAAGCCTCAATAAGAGTTCCTTTTTGGTGTGCTTTAACTGAAGCAATTGGCAAGCAAAATAAGCATATATAAACGAGGAGAAGCAGCATGAAAATGAGTGGTGAAAAAGCAGAAGGTAAAGAAACTCAGCTTGTACACAAGCTCAGGAATTAATTGTCTGGAGAAATGGGTTAGGAAAAAAAGGACAGAGTCCTTGGGCATTTGGATGTTTTGAAGATGAGGACATTTGTGGAAAGATGATTCATCTGTGAGGAATATAAAAAGAAATACAAACCAAGAGGAGATAAGAAAGATGCTGTTTTTGCCCATGCTTTGTGGAATGGTATTCTGACCTTCCAGAAAAGCATACAAATCTTAAAGGAGTTTGATGGAGCACAGAATCAGTGGGATAAAGAAAAAGAAAGGTTGCAGCTACAGCTTACTGACCTTGCACGAGACAAAGCCAGGCAGGAAGCAGAGAAAGAGGCTAGAATAAATGATCTGACCAGGCAATTACAACATTACACAAATCAACATGCCATCTACACCATACAAAGGAGAAAGTTAGTAGAAGCGTATGCAGAAGTTCATAAATATAAACAAGAGAATAGTAAGCTAAAGGAGGATCTAGAACAGACTAGAAACTTAGTGTTAAAACTTATGACCCAAGCCCAGCAAAACAAACAGGCTGTAAGCCATGTGAGTTGCCGGAACCAAACACAGCAATTGAAAGAGGCTTTGAATTCCCATAAAGCAGCCATTGCAGCAGTCTATGGGAGTGGTGCCCAAGAAATCTTTGAATCAGAGCAAACCTTGCCCTCTGATTCAGTGCCAGAGTCTCCATTTAACCCTCAATGGGAAGGAGAGACACAGTACCCAGTTAATCACTTCCTGCTTGATGATGTCACTTCAGGCCATGACATCACTTCCAGGTTGATCACGTCACTTCCGGCGGGTCCCGGACAGATTGTCATTCTGCAAAGTGGGTCCAGGTCTAAAAGGTGTGAGAACCACTGAGTTAGATGGATGGCAGTGCAAAGGTGGCTCCACAACTATGGAATTCCCAGGGAATTAAGAACCACCCCCTCCCTAATGGCTTTTGGAAAGGGCTCAAAACGTTAAGTTTTGCCTGATGTTTGAGTAGGGGTTGAGTTCTGTTCTCTGTGCTTCTGTAATAAAGCTCTGTAAAAAAAAAAAAAAAAAATTGGTCCAAATAGTTGTCATCAGCCCTCATAGCTCTAGTTTTATTGTTTTATAATGGTTCAATTTTTATATACTGTGCAATAAAATAGACTGATATTGTTTCCACTAAATTATTTGTCTGAACCCCATCTCCTTACAATGTCATCCTCCTGCACACCCCATCTGCCTTTCTGTGCCTCTCCTCCCAAAGCTCTGATCACAGGCTCAAGATGGGAACTTTTGGGTTAGGGCAGGGCTTTTCAGACTGGGGCCTCAGATTGCTCCACTTTCACTTCTGAAGCTGCAGGGAGCCCTGCAGAAGGTCGCGCAGAGCTCCCCGCACTCCCACCAGGCTGCAGGAGGCTCAGGTAAGTGCACCCAAGCCCCTGCAGCCCCCTTGAGCGGTGCAATCCTGGGGATCGCACCACTGCCTTTCCCCACCCCTGCTATCTCTCCCCCCCCCCCCGGCAAGAATTTAGAGAGGCTCAAACTCTCCCCAAGA
Source organism: Tiliqua scincoides (assembly GCF_035046505.1). Classification (NCBI taxonomy): domain Eukaryota; kingdom Metazoa; phylum Chordata; class Lepidosauria; order Squamata; family Scincidae; genus Tiliqua; species Tiliqua scincoides. The sequence continues at coordinate 2,619,344 of NC_089829.1, forward strand.
GTTTGAAAACCGCTGGGTTAGGGAATATACCCCAACCTTTCCAATGGTCCCTTGACAGCCCCATTCCCTCTGATCAACCAATGAGCATGCACTCCAGCAATTTATTTTAAAAGTTTGTTAAAGCTTTTGCACATTAGTGAGAGATACTTCCTCCACTCCATAAGATAGCTCTAAAGGGAGGGTCCCAAGGCCGTGATTGACAGTCCAATCCTATGCAGTTCTGCTCATATGTAAGTTCCATTGTGTGCCATGGAGCTTACTCCCAGGAAAATGTGCCTAGGATTACAGCCCAAGATATACATTTTCAAGGCAGCAGTAAACAAACTCTTCATGACTCTTGTTTATCAGAGTCCCACTGCAGGGTGGGTGGGCAGAACATCCTGGTGCACGTATCCCTGTGAGTTCACCTACTGTATATATGGCCAAAACCCTCTTTGATCCAGTCCACTCAAAAAGCCTTACATCTTGCAGTCATGATCTACCCCTCATAGCTCAGGTACACGGCATAATTCCAAATTCACAGTGCCTGGTCATGGGCCATGCAGCCTGCATGGTCATCAGATAACAGGCCACCTGTGGGTTATCCCTTTTGGCAGGGCCTCTTAGAGGAATTTTATCAAGGAGTACAAAGTTCTTTTGGGCCCTTTGCAGAGGGTGAGGGGTGAAACCACAGGGGAGGGTGGTGATGGGTAAGCAGAATGGGGGCAGGGAAGGGGGATACCTTTTGGTGGGAAAGGGGGGGAAAGTCTTTGGAAAGGGGGGGAAAGCTGGAAAAGTCTGGAGCTCAGGGGTGGCCCACCCATGTGGCATCGGCTGCTAGATACAGTAATACAGAAAACCAAAGACACTCCTAAGTCTCTGTAAAATCTTTTAAATATAGGAAATCATGTAGAAAATTAGCATCATTGTATTTAGATTAACACTAGAATAGAGAGTGTCCTGTGCAGACCAAAACTGGCTTCTGCAGCAGCTGTAGCCCCACAGCTGTGACCCTGAGCTCCTATACACTCCTTTATGGCAAGCAGATCCACAAGCCAAAGAGCTACAGTATCAGACCAGTTTTCTCCCACTGTGGGCACAATCCTAACCAGGTCTATTTGGAAGTAAGTCCTATTTTGTTCAATGGAGCTTAGGAAAGTGTGGTTAGGATTGCAGTCTGTGTTAAGGAATGTCATGTATGCATTCCTTGGCCCAGCATATATGGCTTGCCAGTAGCTGTGGTAGCTGCAGCTGCATGCTCATGGTAGTGTCCCTAGCATCCTGTGCAGGCAACAAGTCTGAGTTGATAGGAAAATGTAAGGTCCCAGGAAATTTCTGGGCCCCTCCTTTGGCTCCTGGGCCCCCTTTTTTACCCTGGACCCAGATACCAATTACCCCCTTTACCCTCCTCTCCTAGGCCCTGCCTTTTGGTTTCCAGGCCAGTAACACTCCACTCTTGGCATTTGGTGTGTTTGTTTTATTCCCCTAGCTGGGCAGATCTCTTGACTTCTCCAGCCATTTCAAATACTTTCATGCTCTCCTCCAAAAATGGATATTCAATAGTGAGCATTGCCACGTGAAAGCAATCTGGATCTTACAGACCTTATATCAAAGCACAAAGCTCTGGTCACTTTTAATCCCCACCATTACTTTTCCCACATTTCCACTCACCCTTCCAAGAGGATGTAACAGAAGTGGAGGGGGGAGAAAACCCAGCTCTGTAATAGTGAAGGTGGTAAAACCAAGGTGGCGGGTCTGAAATGTTCCACAGAAACTATTTGGTTGCCTTCAACAGCTGCTGTTTGACCCACATGGCCTATAGGCAAAGGCTGAAGGTGCCTTAGGCCAGCTCATTCTAGTAGTTTTCGATGTGGTGGTGCACCAAGGCAAGGGTATTCTACACACATCCATAGCATTCTGTCCCAAGGCCAGATCACCCAACTGGTCTGGATTAGGCGCATGTGTTGCCCGCTTTCCTGAGGGCTATTGAGGGCCAAGTGCTTTGCCCTCCCTCCCACTGCAGCTGCCCTGGGGGGCTCCCCATCCTACAGCTGCGTGAACTTGGGGCACCCTTTGCACAACTGCCCCTCCACTCCTGGCACCATCCCACATGCTACCAACCAAACTGGTTTTCTGAGTGCACAAAAACATGGCCCTCACACAGACCCGCAGCCCAGTCTTCAGTGGAGAGGACACCCCTAAGCATGTGCAGAGTGCAGGCCCACACCAGCAGCTATACAGGGACAAGAGGTGTGATGTGCAAATAGGCACTGCTCCTTCAGGAAGCACAGCACTGGGCCCGTTTCTGCCTCCCACTGTATGACCCCTTCTTCCCCCTCTCTCCCATGAATGACTCAGCAGTGGGAAAGGAGGGAGATCCAGCATGATGTGAGGGCTCTGCATTAGAAGACCGCTTCTTATGGCTCAGGTTCCTCCTGAGCCATAAGCCCCTTGAATTATGAGCCCTACCTGGGAACTCAAAACCTCTTTGAGTCTGGAGCAGGGCATGTTTTACAAAGCAGGTCTGAAAATGATTCCAGCCTGTGGGTTTAGGGCACACTCTGGCTCTCTGCCCCAGCGCCCTTCCCAAATGGGGCTCCCCTCTGACCACAGGTCATAAGAACAGCCCATGGCCCATCTAGTCCAGCTTCCTGTATCTCACAGGGCCCACCAAATGCCCCAGGGAGCACACCAGATAACAAGAGACCTGCATCCTGGTGCTCTCCCTTGCATCTGACATAACCCATTCTAAAATGAAGAGGTTTCACATACACACCATAGCTTGTAACCCATAATGTATTTTTCCTCCAGAAACTTGTCCAATCCCCTTTTAAAGGCATCCAGGCCAGATGCCGTCACCACATCCTGTAGCAAGGAGTTCCACAGAAGCCTCTTAGAAATGGCTAAATGCATGCTAACTGATGCAGAGCTACCCACAAATTTTTGTCGTGAAGCAATAGTCACAGCCAACTATTTGCAAAACAGACTACCCACTAAGGGTGTTTTAGACAACAAAACCCCTTTTGAGCTGTGGCATGGCAGAGCACCAGACATGAAGCATCTTCGTGTGTTTGGCTGCAAAGTTTATACTTATGTTCCAAAGGAGAAAAGGTCCAAGCTAGACCTCAGAGCTAAAGAAGGTCTCTTCATAGGAGCCCTCCAGGCACAAAAGGTTACAAAGTTATGGACATGCACACTGGAAAGGTGACCACGAGGCATGGTCTATACTTTGCTAAGAAAGAGAGAGCCGACAAAGGTAAAAGGTTCATTAATGGTCTATCACAGACAGATGGGGAACTCATGTATGTACCAGTTTAGCATAACAGCATGCCAGGACTCTCATCACCAGAGTCTGAGACCAGTGCAGCAGAAGAAGGGGAAACTGATGGGGAAGAGGAATTGTTGGAGCCAGAAGTTGCTGCAGAAGCAGACCAGGTTCCAGCAGAACCCAGACGTTCATCCCGAGAGAACAAAGGCGTACCACCTCCACGATTTGGACTGACCTACCTCGCAAGCTTGTAGCCAGAATGCGAACCAGAATCCTGGGAAGAAGTGGAAGCAATGCCTGTAGATGAATCAGGTAAGTGGAAAAGAGCTGCACAAGAGATAGATGCACTACACAAATACAAAACATGGAAATTAACCAAGTTACCACCAAGTAAAAAGGCCATAGGATGCAAATGGGTCTTTAAAGCCAAAACAAATACACAAGGGCAAATAGAGTGCTACAAAGCAAGACTAATAGCCAAAGGTTACTCCCAGAAATATGGAGAGGATTTTGATGAGGTTTTCGCACCTGTAGTGAAACACACTACTATAAGACTGCTCCTGAGCATAGCTGCTTCAAGGAAAATGTCTGTCTGCCATTTGGATGTTTAAACTGCATTTCTCCACGGAGAAATTAAAGAGGAGCTTTATATGAAACAGCCACCAGGTTTCACAGACAGCAAGAAGGCTCACCTTGTATGCAAGCTTCAGAAGGGGCTGTATGGCTTAAAGCAATCAGCCAAAGCTTGGAATGAGAAACTGAACCAGATGTTAACACAACACTTCACACAAGGTGCAGCAGACCAGTGTCTGTACACAAATCAAAAGGATGGAAAATGGACATATCTCTTAATTTACGTAGATGACTTGCTTTGCTTTTATGAGAGAGAACAAGACTACAGAGACATAGTAAATCACCTGAACAAAGAGGTGGAAATTAAGGAGCTAGGAGATGTTGCTCATTACTTGGGTATGCGAGTGGACAAGGAGGAAGATGGAAGTTTTCTTCTCAGCCAGAAAACAAAGATTTTGGACTTGTTGGGGTCAATAGGACTCAAAGATGCACACCCAACAGCTACACCAATGGAAACCATCTTTCTTAAACAAAAGGATGAAAGTGAACCTCTCCCAAACAATACACAATACAGAGAAGCAATAGGCCGGTTGCTTTACCTGTCCAACACAACCAGGCCAGACATTGCTACTGCTGTAGGGATTTTGAGCAGGAAAACTAATTCTCCCAGAAAATGGGACTGGCTTGGAGTTAAAAGGGTTGCAAGATACCTGAAAGGCACCCAAGACTTCAGACTGAAGTTGCCAGCCAGTGAAAAGCCTCAATTAGCAGTTTACACTGACTCAGATTAGGGAGAAAGCAAAACCAGTGGACATTTGGCTCTGTATGGGGGTGGAGCAATCAGCTGGGCAAGCAGGAAACAAAGCTCTGTTGCTCTTTCTTCCACAGAGGCGGAGTACACGTCTGCATCAGAAACATGCAGAGTTTCTGTGGGCATCTGCATCCGATGTGGCATCAGATGCAGATGCAGATTGCTTCAGGCGTACTGATTGGACATTATTTGCGGAGGACAATATACTTCGACTGTACTGTTCTTTATCAAAAGCTGCATGGACACTGTCATTTGTCACCAGACAAATACAGGTGTTTCCTAATAATAAGCCAGAGATGTGTGCCTTTTGATAAGAGCCTGGACTGCCGCTTTCCATTCTGGAAACACACTACAGTACAGTGAGGCCAGAGCGAACTTTAAAAAAGGCATTAGGGATGCAAAGGCCATGTACAGAAGGAGGATTGAGCAGCATTTTGAAAGTTCAGATACCCACCGGGTATGGCAGGGCCTGCAACAACTTAGTGAGCAGAATTATAAAAATAGTCTGCCCAGCAGTAGTGATTCTGTGGCAGAGCAGCTTAATCAGTTTTTTGGCCGGTTTGAGAAGGAGATAGCAGCCACCAACATTCCAGCTACAGCCACTGATGGTCAGTCACTTGTCCTGCAGCCTGATGATGTGAGACGGGTTTTACAGAATATTAACGTCCAGAAAGCAGCTGGCCCAGATGGAATTCCAGGGCGGGTCCTTAAAGACTGCGCTGCAGAGCTGACCGAAGTTTTTACAAATACAGTGGTGCCTCACATAACGAAATTAATCCGTTCCGTGAGTCCTTTCGTTATGCGAGTTTTTCGTTTTGCGAAGCACGCTTTCCCATAGGAATGCATTGAAATTTAATTAATGCGTTCCTATGGGCAAGAAAAGTCAGAACAAAGTCAAATTTGGTTTACAAAGTGTTTATTAAGTGCTCTTTAAAGGCATACATACTGTACAGAGAATTTCAAAAACGGGGGGGGGGGAGATGCTGAGTGGGGAACTTGAAGGCTGTAATCCTGTGCACACTTTCCTGGGAGTAAGCACAATGGGACTTACTTCTGAGGAGACACGCACAGGATTGTGCTCTAAGCTGGGGAGGACAGAGCAGCTGCACTCAATTGCTTGCTTTTGCTGTGATCATGGGGGGAAACGTGAAGGAAATGGGGCAGTGAGAGGGTGAATGAGCGATGGGGGGATGCTGAGTGGGGAGTTTGAAGGCTGCAATCTTGTGCACACTTTCCTGGGAGCAAGCACAATGGGACTTACTTACATAAACTGACATGAAGATCCTCCCCTTACTAGGGTGGACGGGATCATAAAGTGACATGAAGATCTGCCCCTTACTAGGGTGGACGGGATCATAAAGGGACATGAAGATCCGCCCCTTACTAGGGTGGACTGGATCATAAAGTGACATGAAGATTCGCTCCTTACTAGGGTGGACGGGATCATAAACTGACATGAAGATCCGCCCCTTACTAGGGTGAACGGGATCATAAAGGGACATGAAGATCCGCCCCTTACTAGGGTGGACGGGATCATAAAGGGACATGAAGATCCCCCCCTTAAGACAAACCAAAACAATACAAAACAAAAATTCGTTATGCGAAGCATAAGTCATAAAAATTCGTTATGCGAGTTACCAAACTTCGCACACTGCTTTCGTTCTGCAGGATTTTCGCTGCGCGGGGCATTCGTTATGCGAGGTACCACTGTATTTTCAATTTATCTGTGTCACAGTGCTCTGTCCCTACTTGCTTGAAGATAGTGCCAGTTCCTAAGCAGACAGTAGTTGCTTCTCTCAATGATTATCGACCTGTGGCTCTAACTTCGGTAATTATGAAGTGTTTTGAGAGGCTGGTGTGGGTCTTCCTTGGATCCTTGTCAATTTGCATACAGGAGTAATAGGTCGCCTGATGATGCCATCTCTATTGTTTTACATACAGTCCTTCGTCATTTGGAACAACGGGGTACATATGTACGGCTGTTATTTGTGGATTATAGTTCTGCTTTTAACACCATTCTACCTAGCAGGCTGTTTTTTAAAATGACTAGTTTGGGCATACAGCAAGATACTTGTCTGTGGATAAAGGACTTTTTGACAAATAGGCCACAGTCAGTTAGGATGGGCTCTTATTCTTCCATTCTGATATTAAATACAGGAGCTCCCCAAAGCTGTGTGCTAAGCCCCTTCCTCTATTCCCTGTATACACGATTGTACCCTATCACATAACACCAATGAAATTATAAAATTTGCAGATGATACTACAGTGGTGGGGCTTGTTAGTGGGAATGATGAGTTTGCTTATAGGAAGGAGTACAGAAGTTGTTATTGTGGTGCAAAGAAAATAATCTCTCACTTAATATAAAAAAACTAAATAAATTATAATTGACATCCGGAAAAAGAGGGATGTACACACACCATTACACACAAAATGGTGAGGAGGTGGAGAGGGTTGCTAGTTTCAAATTCCTAGGTATCTACATCACAGAGGACCCTTAACACCAGCATGTTGATAAAAAAGGCACAAAAGCAGTTATATTTTCTGAAGAAGCTTGGGAGGTTAAATTTGTCACAGCAGCTGCTTGTGCCTTACTATCGTTGCACCATTGAGAGTGTCCTAACCTGTGATATCTTGGTGTGGTATGGAAATTGCTCTGCAGGGGACAAAAAAGCTCTGCATTCTTAAGATCGCGCAGCACATCATCAACCTTCATCTACCAGCTTTGGAGGACATCTATACATCTCGCTGTCTGCAGAAGTCACATAGTATTCTGAGAGACCCCTTCCATCCGGCTCAGAAGTTCTTTGAACTGCTGCCTTTGGGTAGACAATACAGAACTATTAGAGCAGCACCACATGATTCCTGAACAGTTTTTATCCCACAGCCATAATTACGTTGACTAAGGCAATATAGTTGTTACCATGCTCCTGGGCATTATGGTCTGTTATACTGTTTTTATATTATGATGCATGTTGTATAGAATGTGTGGGTGAGTGTGTAGAGTGTGATTGTTGGAATTGTAGTATATATTTATGCTTGTATCTCAAAGGTGCATACATTTCGTTGTGCTGTAGCACAATGACAATAAAGTTACTACTACTACTACTACTACTACTACTACTACTACTACTACCACACAGATGCCGGGGACAGACCACGAGTGTGCGGCTACAGCTACTGCCAAGCCATATGTGCTGGGCCCAGGAATGCAGATATGACACTCCTGAACACCGTGTCACATCTGGGAGGAAACAGGCATGCTACAAAAGCTCCTTGACTTGTTTATCTACTTGCCATGAAGGAGTGTAGAGGACCCCAGGGACACAGCTGCTGTGGAAGTAAGTTCTGGTACTCACAGGACACTTTCCATTCTAGTGGGAGCCTAAATATGATGGTGCTCATTTTCTGCATGGTTTTCTGAATTTAAAAGATTTCACTTAGGAGTGTGTTTTCTTTTCCATATTACTGTCTCCAGCTGCCAATGCCACCTGGGTGGGTAGACCTGGCTTCCCCACCCTGTTTCACCCCTTTCTACCCCTGTTCTGCTCACCCATCACCACCCTCCCCCACCCCACCTTTGCAAAAGAAACTTTGTACCCCCTGATAAAATTTGTCTCTGAGGTCCTGGCCCACCTAGAGAGGTGCAAAGCTTCTGTTTTGCTCCCTCCGCCTGAAATAGTCTGAAAGGGGAGAGGGAGGCTCTCTGCAAAACTCAGTGCAGCTTGGGCCCTCCTCTGGCTATGCCACTGCATCTAACTGAGTTTTGGCACTGATTGGCAGAGCCATGGAGTGGGGACTCTTCCAGCCCCCCCCCCCCCCCGATGTTCAAGGATTGAACTTGCAAAATACAATTTGGCTGTAGTTTGGGGACCTTTGAACTAGAGCAGTGTTTCTCAACTAGTGATACGGGTACCACCAGTGGTATTTGAGGAGGTATCTGGTGACACTGCAGGACGTCTGAACAACTGCAGCCTGGCAGCGACACTAGGAACACAACACAGCAGCGGTAGGAGGCTTGGCTCAGTGGCCAGTTTCAAAAAAGCCATCCTGTCCACCCTGAGCAGGATGTGGACAGTATTTGCCACTTCGCATCTGACCTCCCAACCCAGAAGTAACTGGCAATGATGTCATTGCCAGTTACTCCTGGTGGTACTTCAAATAGATGAACCATGAGCGGAAGACAAACAGTGTGAAATATCAGACCAGAGCAGTGTGCTTCAGCTTGTGGGTCAAGAAGCCTCATTTGGGGGTTCTCGGAAAAATTTCAAAGCCTATGCAAGAGAGGGGCAGTAATGGTACAGGCCTCCCCAGAAAGGCCTGAGAAATCTCCTCAGAGAGATGCTGCCTAGTCAGTGCAGATGGTGCTGAGTGGTCATAGCCAAGATCTGTCTCAAAAGAGGTTTTAGACCAGAGGTGTCAAACGTAAGGCCCCCGAAAGCTCTTTATCTGGCCCCTGTGATAATTGGGCTTTCCCAACACCACCCTTCCAGCAGTGCAGCTTCTGCTCAGGCTCTGGGAGGGAGAGACAGAAAGAGGCCTCAGAAGGCAAGGAACACTATTAGGTAAGGCGTAGACCAAGAGGGGTGAGAGAGGAGGTGCCACTGAGGTGCTGGGAGAGCACTGTTATCACACAGGCTGCCCTTTCAGCAGCGCCACTTCTGCTACAGCATCACTTCATCCAATCTGCCCCTCCCCCTTCCTCGCACCATCGCTACCCCTTAGTGTTTCTAACTGATCGCCGATTGGAATTGAAACACTAAGAGGTGGCAGCCACCATCCTGACTGGGCCTCAATGTACACCCCCCTCATGTGACACTCCACTAGGGATCCTGAGGCTTAGCCTGCCTGTGGCTAGCTAAGCCACTGACTGCAGCCATCTTGCAACACATCAGTAAATCTCAGTGTACCATGTCTGGGACATTCGGAACACTTAAAGATGCCTCTGGGGTACCAAATGGACAGACACTTGTTATTATATTGTATAATGGCACAAATGCTGCAGTGTGCAAACGTGGAAATCTCTAAACAGAGCAGGGTGTGTGTGTGTGTGTGTGTGTGTGTGTCTAAATCACACTTGATAAGGACTCTCTGTTGCTGTAACTGGCTGCAGGTGGATGCCTTGACCTGCCAATCTACCTATTTTGAGGTGTGTGCCTGCCTGGATCTTTTATCTTTAAGAGTTTCTGCCCTGTTTTTGTAGCATGTACACATAAGAAAAAGAATCCAGTAAGATTAAAATATCTTAAAAGCCACAGCAGCAATGAAATCAACAGCAAAACATGGCAGCACAGCAGAAAGATGAGCAGCGAAAGTAGGCATAGCATCAAAGTGCCTGAAGTAGCAAGGCAGCCCTCCCTGGGAACAGTGCTGTGTAGTCTCAGTGCCACAACTAACCATGAGTAGCTCCTCCCATATTTCAGGCAGGGGTGACAAGCAGCAAAGCTTGATAGTAGTTTTTAGAGTGCCAGTAGCCTCATAGGAGATCCTGGCCATTCAGGGATTCTGGATCCAGACCACTCAGTGCTCAAAATCTGTGTGGGCCTGGGCTTAGATTTTTCTTCTTGAATCAAAGAGAGAGAGAACCCACTGCGGCACGGTCTCTTCAGAGCCAGGTCCAAGCATTTGATTGCATGGAAATGGGCTCACACACGAAAACCACTCAAACACTCTGGAAACGGAGCTGTGGGAAATGTAGGGGATGAGTAACCCGGAGGACTATAGAATATAAACCATCAACTTTAAAAGGGGGAGAGTTCCAGCTGGGCACTATGCACTGAAGCAGCTCAAGACGCATGGAGAGATCGGCTGCAGATCCAGCGCCGTCTGTTGTCGCACCACGTTGAGCTGACTATGTCCTCATTCAGGTAGGCACAATGGCCGTCACCTTCAATTCGAAACCTGGAACATGAGCATCCCAGAGACAAAGTCAGGGTTGTTTTGCTCACCAGAGGACAGAAAAAGCCTTTGAAACATACAAGTTTGGAAAATTTTCACCAGCTCCTTGGTGGTGCTCCTTCATTCATGTATACTCAAATCTCATCCCTCCCTCAGAGAGCCTTCCCATGATGATTCTTCCCCCCCCCCAACAGAAGTCCTTTCCTTCTAGACCAGTGTTTCTCAAACTGTGGGTTGGGACCCACAGGTGTATCCCCATTCATTTCAATATTTTATTTGCAAATCTATTAGACTTGATGCTACATGGTACGTGATTGCAAGCTACTATGTATATTCTTTTAACAACGATAGTCAATGGGACTTACTCCTGGGTAAGTGTGGGTAGGATTGCAGCCTAGGATAGTTAAAAAATTTCCTACTTGATGATGTCACTTTGGTGACATCACTTTCGGTGAGTCCTGACAGCTTCTCCTTCTAAAAAGTGGGTCCTGGTGCTAAATGTGTGAGAATCACTGTTCTAGACAATCCACAAAACTTAGAATCATACAATGTTATAGATTGATGGCAGAGCCTCCAAGATGAATTTTATCATGAGGTACAAAGTTCTTTTGGGCTTTTTCCCAAAGGGGGAAGGGAGGGGAGGTGGGCAAAACAGAGTGGAGAAGGGTGGTGACGGAGACAGGCAGAATGGGGGAAGGTCTTTGGAGCACAGCAAATTGGGGCTTCCCAATTTGGGTTCCACATCTACCTGCCTGTGTGGCATCAGCAGCTAGATACAGTAACAGGGATATCCAAATGTTTAAGGCTGCAATCCTAACCACACTTTCCTGAGAGTAAGTCCCATTGAACAAAATAGGACTTACTTCTAAGTAGACCTGGTTAGGATTGTGCTCTAAGTCTCTGTAAAATCTTTTAAATGTAGAAAATAATTGCAAAAAATGAGCATCATCATATTTAAGCTCACACTAGAATGGAAAGTATCCTGCATGTACCAAAAACTTACTTCTGAAGCAACCATAGCTGTGTCCCTGAGCCCCTATACACTCCTTCATGGTAAGCGGATCCACAAGCCAAAGAGCTACTGCAGCAGGCTAGTTTCCTCCCAGATTTGACACTGTGTTAAGGAGTGCCACGTATGCATTCCTAGGCCCAGCAGATATGGCTTGCAGCAGCAGCAGCTGCTGCGTACCCACTGTGACATCTCCAGCACCCCATGCGGGTAGTGAGTCTGGGTAAGATAGGAAAATGTAAGATCACAGGAAATTTCTGGGCTCCCTCTTTTTGCTCCTGGGCCCCCTTTTTGAGTCTTGGCCTGGGTAAAAATTACCTCCTTTACCCCCCTCTCATGGGCCCGGATGGAAGGTAGGTCATCTAGTTTAACCTCTGCTCAGTGTAGGCTACAGCATCCATGAAGAGGCCATACAGCCGTTGCTTGGAAACTTCCACTGTGGGAGAGCCCAAAGCTGCCAAGAGGCTGGCTACTCTGATGCCACAAAGATGCAGAACTTTAGAAAAGTTCTGATTAACAATCTCTAAATGCAATATTATTTAGAGCAGTAATTTTTAAACATTCTGCTGTCTGGGATCCCTGAATGTTATATTATGGGGCAGGAATGTTTGGTCTTAATGAACCCGAAATGTGATCAATTGATTTCCCTGTCATTTAAAAAACAAATTAGCAACATTTCAAGCATGCTGTAATGACTTGAGCTCATGGAAACCAAAACACATAGGGGGATTCTGCAGGAAAAATGCAGCATGTTCTGTATTCAGAATTAAGTATTGGTGATTAAGACCTGGGGAACTCCAATTGGAAAAAAATTTACCCCAAACGGTATGTATTCTAAAAAAGGTTTCATGTGAGCTTTCACTTACAAATAGACATTTAAAAAAACAGAAAAAACCAGCAAACCCTCTGGTCCCAGCCTACTGATGCAAAGTTCAGACTGAGAGCCCCCCTGCCCTTACCAGTTGCTGAAGGGTGAAGCATTGGGCCAGTTCCAAGACTGTTTCTCATCTTCCCGCCAAAGGCCAATCCAATAATAATTATAGACTTTATGGTGCATTATAAAATCCTTTAAAAAAAATTGACATGACTTTTAAAACTGTTTTTGAACATTCATGTATATGAATAGAATTCATAAATGCATTTTTTCCTTCAATAGTCAGGCTCCCCAATGCGCCCCCCGCCCCCGCTGTACAGCATACATTGGCATTTGCTCCCTCCTCCCAACATAGTGCAATTAGCCTATGACGTTTCCTGTTGTTACCACATAATGTAAAGGTTTAAAACCTATCAGTGCAGAAGCCACCAGAACAGCCTGGGAATTGCAGGCAGGTGGTCACCAGTTGCATCACATCCTGCCATCCTTCTTGCATGTGGTTTATTGGGAGGGTGAGGAAAAGAAGCATGTTCTTGAAGTCAGGAGGAGGGATAGGGTCAGGGAAAAGAGGGGAGGGTCATCTTGGGGGTACAAAGTCTCCACGCAGCTAAGGGCTTTGTGGGTCTGAAACAGCCCAGCTGTGACTAGAAGGGAGCATCACATTTTCTGCCAACTGAAGCACCCAGACAGTCATCTGAGGCAGCCCTACAGTCCAGCCACAAGGTTCTAAAAGGCTGAAACAGTTATAAGAGGATGAGAGCTGCTAGGACTGCGTCTGAAAGAATGAGCAAAAGCTTGTTAACTGAATGGAATTCATGAAAAAAGTACTCCTGGTTGTGCATGAACAGAGTTCCAGCCCAGCAACGCACCCTGGAGCATCTCCTTGGAGGTTGGCTCCTACTGCACAGTAGTCAATGCCGGACTTGTAGAGGCTTGAAATTTCCACTGGAGGGAGAGGCCTTCTCAGCCTTCAACCAGTATTCCATGAGTAAGCAATGTACAGTAAGTTACTTAGAAGCAATGTAAGCTAAGAAGGAAAGAGGAAATGCTGCCAGCTAGCTATGGGCCTCTCTCACAGACACACAGAGCGCAGCCTCTCTCACCATTTCCGCCTGTGTGTCAACTGTTACTAGAGAGCCACCAGAGGAGGAGCAGTTGCTCTGGCTGAAAATCCAGGACCCTTCAGTAGGAGAGAAAAAGTAGCATCTTCCTCCTTTCCCTATCCAGTCTTGGGGGCATGAAATGTTGCCTGAGGAGGATGGAGCCACTGGAAAAGGTCGCGCCTTCACTGTTGGAAGAAAGAAAGGTGATAATGTCTGGTGCCCAACACTTCCTGTGGCTCAGAGAATTGGGGCACAATCTTAACCAACTTTCCAGCACTGACATGGCTGTGCATCCTGCAGTGGGGAGGCAGTCAAGGGGGGCTCCTCAAGGTAAGGACAGGTTTGTTATCTTACCTTGGGACTGCATTGCAGCTAGCTCAGTGCTAGAAGGCCGGTTAGGATTGAGCCCTTCAATGCTGGAACTTGCCTGCTGGGAGCAGGATAGGATGCTGGAACTTACTTTCTCTGGAGCGGAACAGAAAGAACCCTGGAACCGGTAGCTCCTCTTGCTTCAGAAGACTGGGTCAAAAAATTGGAAATGGCTTCCCAATGATGAGGCAATGGTGCCCCAGCGGTGGGTGTTCTCTAGCTACATACAGTTAGGGACCTTAAAGACACCACTCTAAACATGGAAAACATCACACACACAAAACAGTAGAAGGAAAAGAGAAAAAAGACCCCACTCATCCCACTTGGGAAACCCCTTGCGAGCCTGCATTCTTCCCCTTCCAGCCATGCTCACTCACAGCCATTATCACTAATGATGAATAATCTAGTTGGGGGAGGTAGGATAATTTCTTGGAATGCCCCCTTGCTGGGTCTCTATTTTGACCAGCAGAACCAATCCACGTGTGTGTTGAAGACGTGAGTTGCAACACTGCCAATCCTTCTTTCATGGGGTTCAAAGGTAGATAGACCTCATCAGACATAAAAGCACCACCACCCCCTTCACCATGCCTTTTAACTCACTCTCCCTACCCCGCCTCTCTCTGACTTGACACAAAAGCAGGTCAGAAGCACAGAATGTAGAACATCAACATTTTTTGAGAGAGCTCTGTCAAAAAGTCCATGTCATGTTATGGCAGGGCCATAACTGGGGAGCGGCCTACTTCCTGAGCCACCATGAGAAGTTGTTTCCTTTTTTCCACTCTGTTTTCTGGAGCTAATAGACAGACCAACCCATTCTAAGATCCCCTCCATTCCACTGCAGGAGAACAACAACATCCAGTATTAAATGAAGGTTGAGACACAAGGAGATAAAGCTTTGAAACTGAACATATGCCTGTCGTAAACTTCGTACACTCCCAGGGTTTTGGGGTGCTCAGAGTTCTTGGTTCTTGAACCCTAGAGCCCTCAAGGACCCCTGTTTGGTAGTACTGCCACCACCCTGTATGTGCCAGTGTCTCAGTCCAGGGACACTGAGACCCTCTAGGCTTAATTCTATCCCTTGCAGGCACTGAGCACTTTCTTTAATTAAAGCCTCAGTCCTCAAGTTACTAGTCCTCAATGAGTATTTGGTAGCTTGCTGAACGGCTAGACAGGATTCTGAACCTTTGTCCCCACCAGACAATGAAAGCTTAGTAAAAGGATTTTTACTTTATTAAATACATAGGGTTACATAAAGTTACAAAAGGCAGCAAATGCTAGAGGCATAAAACTTCTAGGAAACATATCAGCATTAAAATAACAAAGCTAACTGGCTATCTCTATTATTCCCTAACTCTCACCTGGGTCAGCTTTCCTTTGTAGATCTTTCAGTCAGGTTACCTAAGAGGCCACATGGCCCTGGTGGAGCAGGCTCTCTCCAGGATGTTGCACCCACAACATTTTCCCACCAAATGAACAAAGACAAAAGACCAACATACCCCTTTGGGCTTTGTTCTTATACTTCACATGCTAACAGGACTCAGGTGACTCTGTACTCATTTAAACTGCCCAATCAGAACTCTTGGGGACAGAATCTTCTTGAAGTGGGGCTGGATGCTAGTCCCCTTAGTTCTTCCCCTCCCCACTGGAGATTCATGGACACCTCTCTGTCTGCTTAGGTGCCACATTATCACCTTCCATTGAGTTGTAAATTCCTTGCAGTTAGGAACTGCAAGCCACTTCTGTTACTGGTTTAGCTTGGTTCAGGCTTTACATTCTACTAGGCCTAAACTGTCCATATTCATGACAATGCCCAACAGTGATTCTTGATCGCTCATCCAGGTAACAGGGTTCAGTTTGGCAAAGGAACTATCTGGAGGACCTCCCTGACAGGAGCAGCCAATTCTATTTTTCTGGAATTTTTCATCTCTGAAATTCATTCCTTAAAGGCAGTTCCTGCAAATTTCCAACCTGAGAAAGGAGGAGGAATATAACAATAGGTAAGCCAACTGAGAATAGGATGAGGGTTAAGGAGTCACAGGTAGATGGACCTATCAGATGAGGACCCAGAAACCCCTGTGTGAATTCATTCAAGTCCCTTTTAGAGGTGGACTGAAAAGGAATGGCTTTTAAGGCAAGATAAAAGCAAGGAGGCCACAAAGAAAAAATGTTGTGGTCACCTTTTCCACTTGTATGTTTTGGGTATTGCACAAACAGAAATGCCAGTCCTTTTTCATTCAAAAAACTGGACAGGAACTAGGTACTCACCCGCCTGGAAAATATTGAAACCAATTGAGACCAGTGCAGCTGTGCAGGCGATCGCTAAGAGGATGTTCTGGTGACGCTGCCTACCTCCCTTACCTAAAAGAGACAGTGAATTCTCCATTAATAATGAGTGGTTTTGTCATTATTTGTTCTGATAAAGAGCCAAGTTGCAGAAGAGAAGCTCTGGTGGGTGTGTTGTAGCAAAAGGGCCTGATCCGTGGCACCTGGATGACCACAGGTCCCAGCTCACACTCTGCTCCTCACGAGCAAGACTGCCTGAACTGGGACACAGAAGATCTGCAGGAGATGGCACTAGTCAGGGATATGCAAGTCCCAAATCTTCATATGCAATGGAAATTCATTTCTTGTGCCTTGCTGTGGAAATACAATCAGCCATCAAATGGAAAGATTTGGTCAGGGAAACAGTGGGTGCTGCTTTTTCATCATTTGAATGGCATCTGCAGAGAAATTCTTTCATTTACCCTCCTCGAAAACACAATCTTGGGCATGTCTGGTTCTAGCTGGGATTCTTGAGAGGCATGAAATTCTTACCTTGATCCCTGCTATTTTGAAAGGGTCTCATGGACTTTCTGAGTCTAGTGTTTAATTCCGTATATCCATCTTCCTCCAGCACTTCTGCAAAAGTTCCAACAACATGAGAAGCTAAAAACAAACAGATGCTGAGTAAAGCCTCAAACGGTCCTGATCCAGCAGGAAGCCATGCCTGTGAGAACAGGCAACACTGGGTGCTGGTCACTGGACAGGGTCTATAAAGAAATCCTTTTGTCTGCCCAAAAAGTTGTAATGGCTGAACACTTTCCAGTCAAAGCAGGGATTCTGCGGAGATGTGAACGGTCTTACCTTGATTTGTGGAGTCTGCATTTCTTGGCTGGATTTTTAATGCCATGTATCCATCTTCACTCAACATTATGGCAGAAGTTTAAATTTCAAGCATAACTGAGAGGCTGGAGACAGACTGGACCTGACTAGACAGTCAAATGTCTGCATTCTCCTTTGCACAAAGCTGTGGAGGAAATGTAAGTGTTGCTTTCCGGCAAGTCAAGTGTCAAAACCACAGGTGGGGGGTCTTAAGAATGACCCGACACAGATCTACAGCTCGGTGCTGAGCAGCAGGTTGAGGGGGGAGATTCAGCACTATCTTTCAATTCATTAAGAGGGCGCAAGATCTCCCAATGCTTTAGCTGCCTCACTCATCTCAAAAGTTCCTTTTTAGGCCATGGTGCTCCATGGTGGAGCCCCTGCTTTGAATGCCAAACACACCAGGTTCAATCCCCAGATGGCAGCATCTCCAGTAAAGCCAAGAAAATACTTTAAGATGCTCAAGAGCTGCTGTCCGTCTGTGCTGACAATACTGTTACTTACAGCAGAATCCTAAGTCCACACAGCCTGCACTGTATCCATTGTAAGGTAGGAGCAAGCTGGAGGTCACCTTGGGGTAAGGGGATATTTTTCCCCTTAGCCCGAGTAATGTCCCAGCTTGCCTTATGGAGTTACTTGGATCTACATGTAGGAGAAGCCCCTGAGGGCTGCCCAGGCAAGGAGTGGGGGGTTAGGATATAGTGTGCACCCCTGCTGATCCCGGGTTGGATCTTCTCCAGTTTCACCCTCCCCCCACCCAGAAATGCTCCCTCCCTGCATCTACAGCATCCTCCTGCCACCCTCTCCCACCCACCCCCACACCTCCAAGTGCACATTTACTTGTGTTGGCCTGTGTGGGGACTGGATTCAGTGCCAGCAGGCTGGTGCACATTTTACGTTGGTGCTGCCAGCTCCCAAGTTGATGCAAATATGCCTTATAGGGAGGCCTGCACCAGTTCAAGCTGGAGTTTGGATTGGGCTGTCATTCAATTTGCTGCAAAAGCTTGCACTAATTTGAGGGGAACATTATCACACATTATTAGACTCCAGCTTAGAAGTGCAGGAGCTGGCTGTGTCAAATGCCTTTGATATGTGGTGACACTATTGTTGGCATCACTGATCTACACCGCAATTTGCAGAGTACTGTAGGCATAAAGACCCTGCTAGGAACTTACAGTCTAAATTTTGTGAGTGGAACACTGAGGCAAGGATAAACGGGGGGGGGGGGGGAGATGAAGGCATGTAAATGGAGTTAACGGGTCTTAGTAAGCTTTCATTTTGGTAAGCTGTTTATTTAATTGATTATAAGGGCACAATCCTAACCTACTTTCCAGCAATGCAGCTCCAAGGTAAGGGAACAAGTATTCCTTTGAGGAGACCTCTGCAGTTGGCACACCCAACTGCAGGATACAGCACACATCCCATTGGCACTGCTATGCCAGTGCTGGAAAGTTGGTTAGAATTTGGGCCTAAGTGTAGTACTTAGTCCTTAGTACTCTGTCACTTCTTGGAACCAAATGTGGATGTAAAAGTGCATTTATTTGCCATTTCTCTTACATGTGTTGGGAGACTCTTGCTCTGCTGCCATTTTTTGTAGGCTCTGTTGAAAAGAATATTGTCTTCCAAGGAAGAAAGAACTCATTTTGCCTCCCTCTGCCATTTGCTTGGATGAGTGACGTCCCAGCGAGGTCTCTTCCATGATGAGGACATAAGTTTATTTTCTAGTTAATATGCACCCCCCTCCATCCCTGTTGCAAATATTTTCTCAGCATTGGTGGAAATGCTTAGTGGACTTCCTGCTTTAGTCACAGGAGCTTGTTCTGAAGCCAGCGATGACACTTTCGGTCATCTTCAGACCTCTTCAGGGCCTCTCAACCAGCAGCAGATGCACAATCATCTTGCCATGTGGTGAAAATCTTCTGGTCACTGTTTCCTTCCATCATGCAGAGGTGGGTTACTTGGGCTTCCTGTGGAAAGTGCTCAAGAGAAAGAGTGACTGCCAGGAAGTGGGGGGTACGCAAAGGACTGTAGCCTTCACCACATACCAGCTCACCTCCAGAGATGGGGGGGGGAGGGCTCCAACTTGGGCTGCCCTTGAATAACAGAACTCCTGTTATTTTTTTAAAAATCTGACTCTTAAATTTGCAAGAAATGCCGTAGATCTTGCTCACTGGGTGGCCACGCGGCCTCACAATTTATGCACACAAACACATTTAGAGATCTATTAAAAACACACACTGTGCTTGAATTTTATATAACCGGTTGGAATTGAATTTCTACAATTTGTATAGAATTCAAAAATGCAGTTACAAACCAGTGGCGTAGCGGGGGAGGGGCAAAGCACTAAGTTTTGCAGGGAGCCTCACCGCAGTATGCAAGCGGCCCCTCCCCTTCGGAGCCATTCCGGGTAGGGGGTGCCAAAAGGAGGCGAAAGTGCTTTGCCCCCTCTAGCTACGCCACTGCTACACACACACCCCCCAATCAGACCCCACGGACACGAGAAGAGGGTCCCTGAAGGCGCTGCAGGGGAGACAGTCCCCTTCCCCTGCCTGCCTGCGCAGCGCTCGGAGCTGCGGAGGCGGCCTCTGGGCGGTGCGTCTTTGCGCACGGCCTCTCCTACTTCCCGACCAGCTACCTCCCGAAGCAGCGGCGGGGGACGCGGCTCTCCGCCGAGCCCCGCGATCCGCAGGGTCGGGAGCCCGAAGGAGGTAGGTGGCTCAGCCCCCGGCCCGGGCAGGGTGTCCCCACGCGCCCCCGCACTCCCCAGCCCCGAAGGGCCGCTCGGGGACGCGCCGCGCTAGCGGGGCAGTTTCATGGGCGGGCGGGCGGACAGGCCGGCCGCATCGAGAAGCGCTGAGAGCTCCGGGCTCTGCTGCTGCTGCTGCCGCGGTGCCACCGCTAGGAGCGCCAGAGCACCGCCTTCCGGGCTCTGCCTGGGCGGCCGTCTGCTGCGCAGCTGCCCCTGCCCAGGGCGCGTCCTCCTTTGCAGCAGGGCCTGGGAGAGGGAGATCAGGGGGGTCATTTGGACCCTGCCCAGAAATGTCCTGGGAGCTGACATTTTCCTATCAGGCTTGGGGCTCTCACTGGGACATCTTGGGGACACTGCCACGAGCAGGCAGCTACTGGCAAGCCACATATGCTGGGCCAGGAATGCAGGCAAGACAGTGTCGCATGTGGGAGCTCAACCTGATTCTCACCAGACGCTCCAGCCTTCCCAGCATCAAGATCACATGCAGCTATCGGGGTGCTGCCTGCGACACTGACCACTCCCCGGTGTGCAGCAGAGTGAAACTGCCAGCAAAGCGACTGTCTCACAGAAAAAGGAAGGCGGACCTGGCATTGACACCAGCAAGACCAGGGACCAGGGAAAAGTGGAGTAATTTGCACAAGCACTTGAGGAATCTCTTCCAGGCCCGGATGATGCAGGTGCATCCAACAGATGGGGACATTTCAAGAATGCCGTTTACAACACCACCTTGTCCTTATTCAGCAAGAAGACCAACAAGACAGCAGACTGGTTTGAAGCCCACTCTGAGGAGTTGACACCAGTCATTGAGGAAAAGAGGAGAGAGCTCAAGCAGCATACAAAGCCCGTCCCAGTGAGCGCAACCTGCAGGTCCTCTGAGCTGCTCACAGCAAAGTCCAGCAGACTGCCAGGAGATGTGCTAACAACTACTGGCTCCAACTCTGTTCCTGGATGCAGATAGCAACTGAAACAGGCAACATCAAGGGGATGTATGATGGTATCAAGCAGGCCCTAGGTCCAACACAGAAGAGAATTGCCCCTCTGAAGTCTGCCACAGGCAAGGTCATCCAGGACCGGGCGCAGCAGATGGAACGCTGGGTGCAGCACTACTCTGAGCTATATTCCAGAGAAAATGTAGTTACCAAAGAAGCACTGAACAACATTGAGTGCCTGCCTGTGTTGGAGGAGCTTGACAGTGAACCAACCCTAGAAGAACTTAACATGTCCCTGGACTCCCTTGCCTCTGGTAAGGCACCTGGGAAAGACAGCATCCCTGCTGAGGTCCTAAAGTGCTGCAAAGAGATCATCACCACTGAGCTACATTAAATCCTGCCTCTCCTGGAGAGAAGGTGGAGTACCACAGGACATGAGGGATGCAAACATCGTCACACTGTACAAGAACAAAGGCGACAGGGGTGACTGCAATAACTACCACGGCATCTCTCTCCTTAGCGTTGTAGGAAAGCTGTTTGCCCGAGTTGCACTAAAGAAGCTCCAGGTACTTGCAGAGAACGTCTATCCAGAATCGCAGTGTGGATTCCGAGCCACCAGGTCCACCACTGATATGGTCTTCTCCCTTAGACAACTGCAGGAGAAATGCAGGGAACAACGACAGCCACTCTTTATAGCCTTCATAGATCTCACGAAGGCTTTCGACCTGGTCAGCAGGGACGGCCTCTTCAAGATTCTCCCCAAGATCGGATGTTCACCCAGGCTCCTTGGCATCATCAGGTCTTTCCATGAGGACAGGAAGGGCTCCACATCAGACCCCTTTGACATCCGAAGTGGAGTGAAGCAGGGCTGTGTTCTTGCCCCGACCTTGTTTGGGATTTTCTTCGCTGTCCTGCTGAAGCAGGCCTTTGGAACTGCAACAGAAGGCATCTACCTCCGGGCCAGATCAGATGGAAAGCTCTTCAACCTCTCCAGACTGAAAGTCCAAAGTCCAGCTGAAATGTCTGCGTGACTTCCTCTTTGCCAACGATGCAGCTGTCACTGCCCACTCTGCCAAAATTCTCCAGCAGCTCATGAATCGTTTTAGCAAGGCCTGCCAAGACTTTGGACTGACAGTCAGCCTGAAGAAAACACAGGTCATGGACTCACCTCCCTGCATTACAATCTCTGCGCATGAACTGGAGGTTGTCCATGACTTTGTGTACCTTGGCTCAACTATCTCTGACACTCTTTCTCTTGATACCGAGCTAAACAAATGCATCAGTAAAGCAGCTACCACGTTTTCCAGACTCACAAAGAGAGTCTCGTCCAACAAGAAGCTGATGGAACATACCAAGATCCAGGTCTACAGAGCTTGTGTCTTGAGTAAACTTCTGTACTACAGCGAGTCATGGACTCTTCGCTCACAAGAGGAGAGGAAACTGAAAGCAGTACACGGTCCCCTTGCAAGTAAACCAAACTGCAATTTAATTGCAATCTTGCCATTTTAAATTTAGTAACAAGTTATAGAGTGTTTTAAATTAACCACGTGGAATCAATACATGAGTGTTTTCAGCTTTAATTTTGTCATGTCCTACATTTGTCTTGGATGTCCCACATTTTGGGGTACCTGGTCCTCTTTTGCAGTTATGAGATCTGGGCACCCTGGTCCTGTTAGCCCAGGATAGAAAACGTGGCTGCCTCTCCATGAGTGACTGTTACAGGCCCATAGGCAAGATTCTAGAGGTGGGTGGGTGACTATTTCAGGGTAGGAAATTATGTCAGGTATATATACTGGTATCCCTCAACACCTGAAGTGGTAAAAGAGGAAGTAAAGAAGAAGAAGAGGAAGATATATACTGGTGCGCAAAATTAAAGGATAAGTATGGAGGAACATCAAAGACCCATAAATGCAAGGGTGGGCAAACTGCTGACTTGGGGGGGGGCATTGCCTACCCCCTCTTGCTACAGATCTGAACTGTTAGCCTTATTAACTCATGTCCCACATTTTGAGGTGCCTCATCCTCTTTTGTGGTTATGACGTCTGGTCACCCTCTCCTGTGAGCCTGGACTAGAAAACATGGATACTTCTCTATGAGTAACTGTCTTATTAACTCATGGTTAGTAAGTGGAATGGATGGAATTAAACTGAATGGAATTCTTGGTCCACCCAGAAACTTACAATCAAATTTGTGAAGGTGGCATTTGTCCTGTAACCTATTAAATTGTGTTAAAATTTCACCCACAATATTGTTGTGGTTCTGAATTTGTAACCGAAGTTTATTGGCATATGTATGGGGCTTAGAGGTGTTTGAGAAGACACAGGAGCAGAGGGTTGTTTCTGAATGGGAGGATTTGCTCACAAATCCTTCTCTACTTCTCTACTCTTTACTTCTCTACTCCTCTCCACCCACTGCTCCAGAACATATTCAAAACACCTAAGGTGGCAGTTCCTCATAATCTACTTCAAAATCTGGCTCTTTTAAACACATATCTACAGCCACAAAAGCACCCAGAAATGCCTGTTGTCTGTTTGTTCCATTTTTTAACGAATCACCCTGGAAGCTGAGCAGCAGTTCCCAAACCATGGGTTTGTCACCCACCAGTGGGGTCATGGCCCAATTTTGGGTGGTCTGTGAAACTGATAGGGTAGATTAGGCTATGTGCCCCAAGGGTTAAAGAACCTGCTACATGGGAGGGAGGACTGCTGCCCAGTCACCATTATAGCCACAGGGCACAATCCTAACCAGGTCTACTCAGAAGTAAGTCCTATTTTGTTCAATGGGACTTACTCTCAGGAAAGTGTGGTTAGGATTGCAGCCACAAACGCTTGAGTATCTGGTAAGGTGTAACTTTTTTTTAGGTTGGTCCCGAAGCTAAAAAGTTTGGGAACCACTGATATAGGCATGCTAGCAACATCACTGTTGGCTATTTTCTAGCCAAAAAACGAGCATAGCCACTGTTGCAGCCTCCAGGGTAGCTCTCAGTCCTCACCTGACCTGGGTGCAGATGCCTGCAGGCCTGTGGGGTTGGTACCCTTGCTCCCGGCACTGCTCTCAATCCTCACTTGCAGGTTGATGCTGATGTATGGAAGTACCAGGCCAGTCCTGGAGAGTTGGCAATCATTGTGATTCAGCTTAGGGAAGGTGCACCTGCGAGAGAAGAGGAAATGAAGATAATGAGACCCCTCCCCCCAAAATTAGAGTTTCCAGTAAAGGGGCTTTTGGGGAATCTGATGAGGGAGGTGAGTTCCTGCCACCTTCTTTCTCCTCAAGAGCCCAGGTTTCCCTGCATATGAATCTTGCAGGGCACGTTCTGCATGTATCTACACAGAAGTAAGCCCCACTGAGTTCAATGGGACTTCCTTCCACATGAGTGTGCGAAGGGCTGCAGCTTTCGTGTCTACTATCAAAAGTATATATATGGTATATGTTGTGTATGAAAGGGTTAACAGCCAGGGGGTGGGTCCGTAGAACAGCTGAGGAATTAAGAATGATCCCACTACTCAGGAGTCTGGAAATGATTATAGGGAAATTGGGGGGTGGAGTATAGGGATAGTTAAGTGGGGCTGTTGCCCATGTATTTTGCCCTTTTACTACTGATGCAATAAATGAATTTTATGGACTCCATCTGGTTGGCGGTATTTGACGTTGAACCCATGATATCACAGTATATAGCATGCTTATTTCTGCTTATTTTTTATTTCTTGAAGGGCTTTGGCATCTCTCAAAATGCGCCCTCTTGCAGTCTTTCAGAGTGAATCAAAAGATGTGCAGAAGATACAGGCAATGAAGCCAGACCTTACTGGTAAGTCTCTTTCTGTCAAAGAACAAGGAGACATTGGCCTTCCTCTGGGGAACTACAACCCTATTTACAGCAGAATCGTGAGCAGCCAGAAATTCCCACATTGCCACAGCTGTGACTATCCTCTAATTTACAGGTCTTTGTTGCTGTTCACACCATGGTTAATGCTAGCAAGACTATGCTGTGTTAAGGAAGAATGAGGCAGGTTCTATTCACAGACAATATCCTTAGCTTAGTCCAGGGCTTTTCAAATTGGGGCATCGTGATACCCCAGCCAGAGAGTCCTGGCCATTTTCCCCGTAAGGGCAGGGGAAGGCAGCAATGCGATCGTCAGGATTGTGTTGCTAAAGAGGCTGCAGAAACTGGGATATACTCACCAGTCCATGGAACAGCCTCCCAGGGGTGCAGGAAGCCCTGTGCGACCTTCTGCAGGGCTCCCCAGGTCTTAAAGAGTGAAAGTGCGGCGATCATGCTCAGGAGTGAAGTGCTATCGCTCCACTTTCACTTTTAAAGCTGCAGGGAGCCCTGCAGGTCACACAGGGCTCCCCGCACCTCCGGGAGGCTGCTGCAGGGACTGGTGAGTACATCCCAGAACCTGCAGCCCCCTTAGCGACACAATCCTGGCAATCATGTCGCTGCCTCCCCCAATGCCCCCGCAAGAACTTACTGCGGTTCAAACTCTCCTAGTGAGTTTGAAAACCACTGGCTTAGTCTTTTGTCTAAGAGAACACATGTCCCCCCTCCCGCAACTGGTTCACATCTACAATGAGAAGTGACAACCAGGCTGTAAACTACCCCTTTCCACTGACTCCTGGAATTTTATCTGGTGAGGAAGTCAGCAGAACTTCTCATTCTTAATACTGGGGTTGACTTAGATGTGATGTGAGGCAGTCTCATCGTCGTTTTCTGGGCATAGAAAGCACCTACAGGAGATGCAGGATTGAAGAACAGCCTTGGTACAGAGGGAGGGTGGAGCCATTCCCCTCTCCCAGTCCCCTGTGTAATTTTTCCAATGGATATTACCTACCCTTTCTCCACTGCTGTTAGGTGCATTAGCAGTGGAGGAAAGAAAGGCACGCATTGTAATCCTTGTATGCACCTCTAACATAGGTATAGTGAAGCCACCCAAAATGCTGCTTCCTTTAAACACTGTTTCATTGCAGCGTGTGATCGACAGCTACTGCAGCCGATGGGAACTGTGTATCGGTCTGGCTAGCACAGACAGTCAGCGCATGTGTCATATCCTCAGTGATGTCTCCTGTAGTGCTATTTTGGATGGCACTCAGCTTTGCAGGAACATATTCCTGCTTTACCTGAGCTATTGCTGTGCTATGAGAAAATGTTGAGCTGGAAGGTAGCAATATCAACATATGACTCTTGCTCATATCCTAGAAAACTGGCAAGCTCCTGAAGCACAAGCTCCATGTTCCTTCACCGTACATTTGGCGACAGGGCTCCCTTACGACAGTCAGGTTTCTTCTCCTTTGGTCAGTGACCCTCTCATGTGTCTCCCTGCCCACCAATGGCCAGAAGCCAAGTATCCATGCAGAACTGATGGCCCCATCTGGTATACGCAGAAATGTTCACGTAAGTCTTTGCTGCTGCCGCAATTCAAATAACTTCATTATGGATAGATTAATTGACCTCCTGGTTGGGCTTTGGGTGTTCAAGCTTGTGTTTTCTGAGCCGAGGCAAATGAAAGGCTTTTTCTGCGGATGCCGTTCACATGACAAGCAAGCAGCATCTGCTGTTTCTGTGACCAGGTCTTTCCCTTTGATTGGCGACTGTATCTTAGTAGCCAGGAACAAGACACAAGCTGTCTTTGCATATAAAAATTGGGGGCTCTTGTATCCTGAGCTATCGCCATCTCCTGCAGATGTGCTGGGTCTCTGTTCCAGCAGTTTTGCTTGTGAGGAACAGAGTGTAAGCTGGGACATGTCATGGGAACTGGAGGCCTCTATGGTTCAGGCCCTTTTGCTACAACAGGCCCCACAAAGTTTCTGAAGTCCTCAGCTCATTATCAGAACAAAAAAAATGACAAAACCTCCACCTTGGAATTAAGAACTGCTCCCTCCTTGGAGACCTTCTAGCAGGGACTTAAGACCTTTTCATTCAGGATGGCATTCAATAGCTGACAGGATGGACTGGTGTTTTAATCAAATGTAATTTTAACTGTTTCCATGTGATCCATCAGGGTTTGTCTTGTTTTTGTAGTTTTAATTGTTTTAAACTATTTTATTTCTGCAGTGTTTTAAACTCTGTAAGCCGCCTTGATTGCCCTTAGTGGGAGAAAAGCAGGGTATAAATCCTTTAAATAAATAAAATAATATTAATGAATATATTTTTCTTTTAGGTAAGAGAGATAGACAGCGTTACCTGATACCATCCTTACTCATAGCTAACCTCTTCCTGCTTGCATTTCTCTTGATCCGTTTCAGTGTTTACTACCATGGTAAGTTCTTAATTTCCTTCTCCTTTTTTGGAGTGTGTGTGTGTGTGTGTGTGTGTGTGTGAGAGAGAGAGAGAGAGAGAACGAGCACGAGCCCAAGAGACCAAAATATTTTTCTTGCCTTGGTGTTTCCTTTTGGTCTGCCTCCAAACGGACCTAAATGTGTCCACACAGGGATTTTTCATTTCCCTTAGCCTGCATCTGATTAGTCCCTCTGCCTGTGGCTTTTGAATCCTCATTCCCTGCAGTCTCTCCCAGCTTGCCCTGCATATGACCAGTTTAGGAGCTGAGGGCCCAATCCTATTCAGCTTTCCAGTACCAATGCAGTTGTGCCAATGGAGTATGCTGCATCCTGTGGTGGGGAGGCAGTCATTGAGGCCTCCCCAAGAGGTAAGGGAACATTTGTCCCCTTACCTCGGGGCTGCACTGAAGCTCAGCTCTAGAAAGTTGAATAGAATTGAGCCCTTAATCTCCTCCTTTGCTCCCCAACTTCAGCTACTACTGGAAATTGTAGTTGTCCTGCAGTAAAGGATTTGGGGGGGGGGGGGATAGAATGTGTTGCTCCTTCCACTTGCTCCAGAAAGCAAGGTCAGAACATGAAATGTCTTTCCATGATGCCTTGGGAGGGTAGCCACATCCTAATTAGGGTCCTATCCAGCTCCATGGCAGAGGCTTTTTGACATAGCTCAAACCTAAGCCTGTTTCTTGGACTGGAGATCAAGAATCACTGCTTGATGTTTGGCATATTTGGCATATCTAATTGAGGAGTTTACACCCACCAGTTCAAATTGAGCCTTTGAAATGCTGTAGTTCCTCCTCCACAGGAACAGGCTGAAGAAGATAGTGAATAACGTTTCTTGCTTTCTTTTGACATATCTCTAGCTTTGACGCATTTCCCAGGTGTCCCTTCCTGCCCACAAGGCTGGCATGAGCACATGGGCAGATGCTACTTCTTCTCGAATACGGAAGCCTCCTGGATTTTCAGCCAGAGCAATTGTTCTTCATTCGGAGGCTCCCTGCTTATGTTTGACACACTGGAAGAAATGGTGAGAGAGCTTAGGATGGTCCTGAGTCTTAGGATGGGTCTGAAGCAAGTGTGTATCATTGCAAGCAACTGTTGTCTGATCAAAGCCTCAGTTTGGTGTTTTTCATCCAAGATTCCACAGAATCCTTGGGTTCTCCAGAGTTTCTATGACAATTTACAGCTTCCCACCTCAGGTCTTTCTTACTTGTTGGGTTGTGGGAGCGGGTCAGGGGCTTCTGCAGGATATCATAACATACTACAGGAGTTTCTCCAACAAAAAAAGGCTTATAAATCCCTGCTGTTGGGCGGTAGGAGCCAACCCATCGCGGGTTATCCTCTTGTGTGTGAGGGAGATGCTGCAGGGTGCATTGCTGGGCTAGAGCGCTGTTTCATGCTCAGCTAGGAGTGCTTTTCTCATGTGCCTCATTCAGTTCAAGTGCTGTGGCTTTTTCTTTCAGATGCAGTCTTAGCTGCCATTGTCCTCTTGTAATAGCTTGTGCCTTTTAGAACCTTGTGACTGGATTGTGAAACTGCCCTCAATGACTGTGGGCACTTCAGTTGGCAGAGAATGTGATACCCCTTCTTGTCACAGTTGGGTTCTGTCGAAGACTTGTTCGATACAATGCCTCTTTTCCCAGGCCCTATTCCCCCTCCTTCAAGAAAGTGCTTTTTTCTTCCCACCTTTCCAATAAACCACATGGGAAAAGGACCACTTGTATACAGATCCCAGGCTGTTCTGGTGGCTTCTGCACCGATTGGTTTCAGCCTTTTTAAAAATGTTGCTATAATGCATAAGACTTCACAGTAGTGATAGTAAATGTCACAGCTAATTGCAGTGTGCTGGGATTCCTTTGTCCACTGAATAGCGCAAGGATTAAATTCAGGTGATGGTGGACTACATGTTGAGGAAATAAGCTTAGTGCGCAGTCTTTGTGTGCCTGCTCAAAACAAAGTCCTGTTGACTTCCGTGGCGCTTAGTTTCAGGCATAGGACTGCAGCCTTACTGTGTCTAATTTTGACCGTAACCCTCCCAATCTGCAAAGGAAGTGGGAATACTAACCGTATATTGCAACATATAGAAATAGTTGCCAGTTTGTTTCCAACTGTGACTCAAGGTACTGATTATTGACTTATTGTCACCATAAAGAGCTTGGGGTCAAAGCACCTGTCTCTGCTAGGTGGGCCAAGAGGCACCTTGTAAATGGTTCTCTTATACTTGGTAGGGGGAGAGAAGCTGTGGGCACCTCAGCAAGAGTGCCAGTCACCATTTGCTGATGTCCCATTTGGGACAGGGAACTTTTTAATCATTTCTTTGCTTTGTTAATTTTTTTGTCAAATGTGGCATATAAATATTTATATGATCGGCAGCCCAATCCTATGCATGTCTACTCAGAGGTAAGTCCCGTTAGAGTCAGTGGGGCTTACTTCCAGGAAAGTGTAGATAGGAAGATGTTACACTCCACCCCTCTGCTCTTCCGAGATGGATATGTTCTTTAAAATACCTGAAGGGCAACATATGAGTCTGCCTGTTCCATAAGATCTTTAAAGAAGGCTCCCTGAGGGTCCACAACTTGTGGGGACATGTAAGAGGGCTTTCTCAGGCGTGGCTGCTTCCTTGTGGAATTCTCTCCCACATGAGGCACAGTGTACCAATGTTTTGGAAGTTACTGAAGGTTTCCTTATTTCAGCAGGCTTTCTCCAATCCCCTCTGCTGCCTTTTGTATTTTTATGTTTGCCCTCTTCCTTGTTAGAGTAATGGTTTTTGCTTAAGTTTTTTAGTTTTGATATTTTGACTTTAAAAAAAATTCTCTTATGAACCTCCTGAGATGCAGTATGAGAAAGGTGAGATCTAACGCATCTTAAATACATAAAATAATGTATTTTGAAAAAAGAATTTTTTTTTTAAGGACTATATCATAGATACCCAAATCCATCTGTACAATTGGATTGGCCTTCAGAGGGAGGATGTCGAACAGCCCTGGCACCTGCCAAATGATTCAGTCTTCAGAGACAGGTGAGTGCTCCTCCGCTTTCTCCAGAACTTCAGAAGGTAACAGATTCGGGATACTGGAGGCCATTTTTAAAATGTGTTGATATGAAACACTTCCTATATTTTTTTGTCCCGGTTGGGGTTGTGGTGTGGTGATTCTTGGTCAGTTTTTCCTGTTTGGGTAACCAGTTCCTGATGACAAATCTCAGCTGTTTGATATGCAGCTGATATTTGGGTTACAGAAACTCCCACACATCTTGTTTTTAGGTTTATTTTTTTAATGAAATATACTGGACATGATGCTTAATTCTGTGTCTAATGTTCAGATTAAAAAATGTGTGGAAATTGCATGTTTAAAAAGTGTAAACACACCCACAGGTAGGCACAAGTTTGAACTGGGACTGAAACAATCTCTCTGCTGCCTGAGGCAATGGCTTTGCCATCCTCTGCATGTACCAGCCCAGATTCTAGCCTTTCCCAATGAAAGAATCCCCTCTTTGTTGTAGTTCAAGCTGTGAAATTCCAAACAGACAGAGGCACCTGACACCTGTGCTCTTGTTGCAGCTTCCCCATCACAGGGGAAGGCCGCTGTGCCTACTTGAACGAAAACGAAGTCAGCTCAACGTGGTGTGACAACAGGCGGTATTGGATCTGTAGAAAACCCTGAAGAAGAAAAAAGACAGTGCAGGTACTGAAAGGGGTGGGTGTGCCAGGAACAGCTGAACTGGGCTTGGCGTCTTTTGTGAGCGGGCACTTTCACCAACCTGCTCCATCTGGGAGCCTGGCAAGTTGTCCATCAGGACCAGAAGAGGGAGTACACCCATGCACGTGTCTATGATATTTTGTATTGTCCTGGTTTTCAATACCTGCAAGCTGCTTTTAGGAGCCAGCGTTGGCTTGAGATGGGGGACAAATGTAGCTATGGGGAAGGGCCCAGCCTAGAGTGAGTGTGGCGTGAATGGCTTCAATCCAAAGGAAGAAGGTACCAGAGGATGGTGGGGCAGGGGGAAGAATGCCGTTTTCCTGCCTTCAAGGGCTCCACCATGGCTAAGGCAAAAGGGACTGAAGTCTGCAAGAGGGGTCAAAAAGTCCAGCCCTAAACCCAAGAGAAGTTGGGAGACAGGAAGCAGTCGCTTCCCTGCTGTAGAGTCTGAGAGACGGCCCTCTCGCTGCCCTAGTCCTCCCTGGACAGAATATTTAGGTGTGGTCCTGGGTACCAGGTGGGGGAGGATGGGTGTGGGCTTCATTCCAGCGGAGGCACCTGCTCCTTTGCATTCTGTGCCTGTCGATATGGGTCTTCTGTTGCAACAAACATGGACGTGCAGACAGGATGCATAGGAGAGCCAGCTTCACTCTTTGCTGAAGAGTATTGTCTGCAGCCTGCCATCATTGAACAAATACAGGCTTCAGTTATGAATCAAATTTAACAGAGACACGAATAGGAAATTTGGAGGAATTTGACACAGCTGTCCATTCAGTTCCCTCTCCAAGTTTTCCTTATGGTCAAATGGGGAATAGCAAGATTCAGTAATATATTTTGAGGTGTCCATGTAGGTGTTCTTTTAATAAAATGAAACTTAATTTTCAGGTTGTCAGCTACAGAATGCAAGGACTGGAAGAGGCTGGTGCTGCTCCATCTTTCCTCTCCAGCTTAGTGGAGCAGTTAACGCTTGGCTGCTGTTGATCTCCCCCCTCAGCCGTGAAGTCGGTTGAGGAACCTCATTAGCTGCACTTGTCCTCTCTGTTGAGAGCCCCATGCTGTGCATACTGCTGGATGGCAGCACGCCTCCCACGCTGGTGCTGACTGCCATAAAGCACCTTCTCATCTGCTCCGTAGCTTCTCCCACCACTCACTGGAGTGGGTAAGTCAGCGAGAGAGATGGGAGGAAATGGCTGGGGTTGAATGGGCAAGCCATTGGCAGTGCCAGCAGCGCCAGCACCACCATATCCTTTTTGCACCACACTTTGCAGAGAAGGTCAATCAGATTCGGCATGACTTAGACGCTGCTGTGGGCATATCTAGTGATGTCCCCGGGGAACCTGTCTATCCTACTATTTGGGATTCTTTTCAGCTTGTAGAGCCTGAGGATGTGGACAGGATTCTCTGGAGTGTGAGACCTGCTGCTTGCCCGCTCGACCCTTGCCCAGCATGGCAATTAGGGCTGCCCGGGAAGGGCTGGCCGAGTGGACAGAGAGGGTGGTGAACTCATCTCTGAGGGAGGGGGTGCTCCCGCCTGCCTTGAAGCAGGCGATGGTGCACCCCCTCCTGAAGAAGCCCTCCCTGGATCCCACTAATTTAAACAACTTTCGGCCAGTCTCGAATATCCCATTCCTGGGCAAGGTGGTGGCGTCCCAGCTTCAGAGGGTACTGGAGGAAACGAATTATCTGGACCCATTCCAATCTGGCTTCAGGCCGGAGTTTGGGATGGAGACTGCCTTGGTCGCCTTGGTGGATGACCTTCACCGGGGAATGGACAGGGGGAGTGCGTCCCTGTTAGTCCTGCTGGACCTCTCGGCGGCTTTCGACACCATTGACCATGGTGTCCTTCTGGGTTGGCTGGCCGGGTTGGGGCTTGGAGGCACTGTTTTGAAGTGGTTCCGCTCCTTCCTGGCTGACAGATCACAGAAGGTGGTGCTGGGGGACGCTTGTTTGGCACCCCGACCTCTTAGGTTTGGGGTGCCGCAAGGTTCCATCTTATCCCCCATGCTCTTTAACATCTACATGAAGCCGCTGGGAGAGGTCATCCGGGGGTTTGGAGTGGGGTGCCATCAATATGCCGACGACACCCAGCTTTATCTCTCCTTTCCCCCTGATTCTGAGAAGGCGGTTGGGGTCCTGGATCACTGTCTGGAGGCGGTTAGGGGCTGGATGTGGGCGAACAAGCTGAAATTAAATCCAGATAAGACAGAGGTGCTTTTGGTTCGGAAATCCACAGCTCAGGTATTGGACTATCATCCTGCTCTGAATGGTGTTGCACTCCCTCTGAAGGAGCAGGTCCGCAGCTTGGGGGTTCTCCTGGATCCACAGCTGCACCTGGAGTCCCAGGTGGTGGTGGTGGCCAGGGGAGCCTTTGCTCAGCTTCGGCTGATTCGCCAGCTGCGACCGTACCTGAGCTGTGCGGACCTGGCCACGGTAACCCATGCCCTAGTGACATCTAGTTTAGATTATTGCAATGTAGGGCTGCCTTTGAAAACGGTCCGGAAATTACAACTAGTACAGAACGCGGCTGCTCGTGTGGTTGCTGGGGCACGTCGGTTTGACTCTGTCGAGCCGTTGCTTCGGCGACTACACTGGCTGCCGGTTCTGTTCCGGGCCCAATTCAAGGTGCTAGTTTTGACTTTTAAAGCCCTTTATGGCTCGGGCCCGGGGTATTTGAGGGACCGCCTCCTTCCTTACAATCCTGCCTGTACTCTTAGATCATCTGGGGGGGCTCTTTTGACTGTGCCGCCACCAAGAGATGTGAGAGGGGCGGCGGCCAGGAAGAGGGCCTTCTCAGTGGTGGCCCACGAACTTTGGAATACCCTTAGAATTGAGAACTGCTCCCTCGTTGCTAATATTTCTGCGTGGACTGAAGACCTTTTTATTTCAAAAAGCTTTTAACTGTTGACAGGCTGGCTGGCTTTCTTCTTTTATATTAGAATCCACAGGGTTTGTTTTTAGATTTTTAATTATTTGAAAACTGTTTTTATTATTGTTTTTAATTGTTAATTTTGTATTTTTAATTGTTGTAGGCTGCCTTGTGTGCCCATGGGGCAAAAAGGCGGGATATAAATTAATAAAATAATAATAATAATAATATCCCATTGGCTGTTGTTGACGTTGCAGAATCTTTGCTGTTTTCTTAAGAAAATCTAGTCTTGGTGACTCTAGATTTACTTAAGCCATTTCTGCTCAGCACTGCCTGTTGCCCTGATGCAACAGGGATCAAATGTCACCTGTGGGCTGGGCAGAAATGGGTTAAAGAACCATTGCAGTTGCTGAAACTCTCCTGGAAGGTGATGGGGAGACGGGGTGACCAGACTCCAGCAAGAATCATGGGCTCCCTGAATGTGCCTGGCTAGGCCTGCTGTCTGAAGCTGGCCTGGAAGCCAAGAGTTGCATTGGACCCTAATGTGGAGTCTTTTTGATTTTTCAGAAAACCTTCCAGTTGGGAAGCATCAGGAAGCTGGACCAAATAGTTACCCCTCTCCCCTAGTTACCCCTCCATCTGCTGTGGATACAGCTCTACTATGGATTACTGTGGATCTACTATGAGGCATCATTCTTAATGATTTTACTTATTGTTAGACATTGTAAATTTTTTTTTAGTAACTCTGCAAGCCACCCTGCTATTTGCTGTGGTGTGGGAAAGTGCAGACTTACTGTCTTGTTGTAAAACAATCTCCTTGTTGTAAAAACTTTATTCTTTGTCTTCTTTGAAAGAAGATGAAGAAGAAACAAGTACTTAGGATACATTTCACTAGAATACTGGAGAAATAAAAATAAGTTTTCAAGCATGAATTTGTTGTTGTGAAGAAAGGGACTCACCTTTGAAAATGCTTCCTGCCTCCTACCCTTGTAGACAGTTACTTTTCAGCATGCTCACTTTTATGCTTAAGAAGACTGGATTGAACCCAAAAGCTCTGTCCATACTCCTGGCATTTATTAGGCTTCTCCAATGTAAGGCTGCTCGGTGATAGTGAATAAAACTATTCCAGTGACAGAATCTTTTTCTGCAAACCTGACACATGTAGGGTTTCTCCCCTGTGTGGGTTCTCTGGTGAGATGTAAGATGGTGCCATGTGTAAAACTTTCTCTCCTGTGTGCATTCAGTGATTAGATGTGAGGCTGTTCCTGTGGCTGAAGCTCTTCCCACACTTCCAGCATGTATAGGGTTGCTCCCCAGTGTGGGTTCTCTGATGAATTCTAAGGTTGCTCAGGAGACTAAGGGCACAATCCTAACTGTCAGTTAGGGACCCTGGGAGGGTGACAAACGTGCCGTAAAGCATGTTTGTGCCTCCTCAAAGGGAAGCCAGGTTGGTGCTCCGAGAAGCGCCGGCCTGCGGAGGCTGATAGATGCCTCTGCACCGGCTTCCCCTCTAGTGCCTGCGTTGGCCCCACAGGGCTGACACAAGCGAAAAAGGTAGGCGTGGGGGGGAGGGCGGGCGGGAGGCATTCCTGGGCGGGGGAGGGAGGGCAATGGGCGGCCCCAGCGGCAGGCAGGGAGCGGGAGGCAGGGCCGAGATCTGGGAGTTAAGCCGGATCCCAACCCCCGTTCCCAGGGAAAACGGAGTGGCCTCAAGCTGCTCTGCACACCTCAGACTTGTGCCACCTCAAGAGGTAGCGCAAGTCTGAGGAGACTCATAAGCGCCGGCAATCCTTACCCAGGGGTAAGGGGGAAAGTTTCCCCTTGCCTCTGGTTAAGCTGCTTCTGGCCACAATCCTGCGCTGGATACAGCACAAGCCTCCTAGCTTGCCTGTTCCAGCACAAGTTAGGATTGTATCCTAAAGCTCTTTCCACACTCTCACATGTATACTGTTTCTCCCTGGTGTGTGGTGATGATAACCAAGGCTGACACATTCCTGGAAGGCCTTCCGCATTCCTGGAACCCTGTGTGGTTCCTGTGATGGGACCTAAGCTCACTGCTGCAATTGAAACTCTTTCCACATTCTGGCATGCATGGGTTTTCTCCAGTTAATGACGGTCAGTAAGACTGCTTTTGTGAGTAAAGTTTTTTCCTCAAACTTGGTGTACATAGAGTTTCTTCCATGTGTGGCTTTGATAATAGAAAGCAAGGGAGCCTGCTGCTGCTGAAGCTTCTTCTATGCTCTTGACAAGTATAGGGTTTCTCACCCATGTGGGTTCGCTGGTGGTGGCTAAGGCTGACCCACTGATTAAGCCTTTTCCACACTCTTGACGTATATATGGTTTCTCCCGTGTGGGTTCTCTGATGGAAAGTAAGCTTGTCCTTGAAATTAAAGCTCTTTCCACACTTCTGGCACAAATAGGGCTTCTCTCCTGAGTGAGTCTGATAATGGGATGTCAGCTGTGACTGAAGCGCCTTCCACACTCCTAGCGTTTATAGGGTTTCTCCCCTGTGTGGGTTCTCTGGTGGTAAGTAAGATTGTCCCTGAGGCTGAAGCTCTTTCCCCACTGCTGACATGTGTAGGGTTTCTCCCCTGTGTGGGATATTTGATGGGACGTGAGATGGCCATTCTGAGTAAAGCTCTTCCCGCAAATCTGGAATGCATATATGGTTTCTCTCCTGTATGGGTTCTTTGATGGGCCGTCAGGTGGCTGCTTTGACTGAAGCTCTTCCCTGACTCAAGCCCTCACTGCAATTCAAATGGAATTGTACCAGGACAGGAAAAGCTGCAGGGTAAGAGAAAGAAGTGGAAAATATGGACATTTTCACTTTGGCAGTAAGTTCAAGAGGAAAATCCCCTCTGAGATAGGGGGAGAGACCCCCCAGCTGTCCCTGCCCATCTTCCTCACCTGGACCAGATGGGAAGCAGCCATTTCTGTTTCTCCACAAGAACCTGATGGGTTGGTTTTCACTGGCCCCCATCTCTCCACTGCCTGTCAGGGAGAGAAAGCAGGAGAACCATACAAGGATATTCATCTTATACACACTTCATATCAAATATTCTTGTTTGAATCTTTTCTGCTAATTGCAGTAAGGGTGCAATCCTAAACCCTTATGTCAGTACTTTCCAGCCAGTGGGAAGTGTGCTGCATCCTGTAATTGGGTATCATTCATGGAGGCCTCCTCAAAGTAAGGGAATGTTTGTTCCCTTACCTCAGAGCTGCATTGCTCTTAAGTCAGTGCTGGAAAGCCCTTAGCCCTGGTTTAGAGCAATTCCTGGAGGAGGAGCAGTTCATGAATGGCTGCTAACCCCGAGGGCGACTTGTTACATATCTCCAAGTGCAGAGGCCGTCTGCGTTGGGAGGTTTACCTTTGTGCCTGGCCTGTGGGTTCCAGAGAGGCATTTGGGAAGTTCAGCGGCAGAATCTGCCCAAGGAGCCCCAGCCCTCCACAGAGGACCTCCAGGAAAAAGGGACAGAGGGACTGGCAGAAAAATTGAGAGCTCAGCAGCAACAGCACCTAGGCTTGAAGACAGGGGAGCCAGGGTGGGGGAATCCCCAGGCCCCAAAACAAATTATGCAGTACAAAACAATTTTATTACAAAATAAATGTCGGTACCTTGATCTCAGCCTAACTAGGGCTGCATTTCCGCTACAGCTTTAATCCACTTTCAATGCACTAGTTTCCCAATACATTCTGGAGACTGTAGTTTGTTAAGGGTGGCTCTCACAGCTCTCAGATTCCTTAACCCACTACAGTCCCCCTAGAATGTGTTGGAGGAACAGAAGTGCATTGGAAGTGGATTAAAGCTGTAGTGGAAATGCAGCCCAGGTCTTCTCCATAAGCACCAATATGTGTTAATACCAATGGTGTACCCAGGTCTTCTGGTGCCCAGGGCAACACCTGATGTCATGATGCCATGCAGCGTCATGACGTCATCTGCACACTCGTGCTCCAACCGCTTCCCGACAGGAAGTAGTGGAGTGTGAGAACGTGCTTGGCAGCTGGCTGGGCGAATTTGTCCAACTGGCTACATGTGCTCCAACTGCTTCTTGATGGATAAGCAGTTGGAGTGCATCCTCTGGTGCCCCCCAAATGGTACCCAGGGCATGTATCATGTTTTGCCACAGGGGCGGTATGCCTCTGATTAGTACAGTTCAGACATGGGAAAGTGAAGCATACACCTTCAGACCAGAATGACAAGGCCAGCAGTAGGTGACCCCCAGTTCAGTTCACAGAATTCCCAGGCCCAGATAGTCAGCTCCACCTGTGTCTGCAACACATGGCCTTGAACCAAGTCAGCCTGTGTTTTGGTACTGTCTGAAAGTGAAGTTAACAGTATGGAGTACAAAGATAGGTCTGGAGCAAAGAAGAAAAAGGAGGAAGACAATGACAAATCCAAAAAAAAAAAAAAAAAGCCAGGCAAGTTTATGCCACCCAGGCTTGGTTTCAAAATCATCACCCAGGAATGGGGGAGAGAGTGCAAGGCAGTCCATGGGTGCCCCTGCATTGTTGGAAGGAGAAAAGGTCCACGAGGAGAACTGTGCTGGGAAAGAAGAGGAGAAACACAGTAGCACTACTCAGAGGAAGGAAATCATCCCAGGAGGTCTGGTCTAGAGGGCAGGAGGTCTGGTCTAGAGGGTAGAGCCTCCATTTGCCTGAAGATTAACATCCACAAGGTCGCCAGTTCGAGGCCACCGGCACCGTGTGACCTTGAAGCAGCTGGCAAGCTGCAGCTGAGCTGTTCCATCTGCTCGGAGCGTGGGAGGATGGAGGCCAGAATGTTAAACCAGATCGGAGTGTAACATCTTGAATGTGGTGGTTCTTGAAAGAGAGAACCTTCTTTCAATTTGTAAAAATCCCTGCGTGGATTTAATAAGCCTGCCTGTGTAAACCGCCTTTAATAAAGTCTTGAATAAAGACCAAGAAAGGCGGTATATAAATACTGTATATTATTATATTATTATTATCCCATTCAAATCCAGGTTTTCAGGCAGTTTCAGTCTTACTCCTGTTCAGTTAAAAGTGGCATTTAAAAACTTGTTTTAAAAAGGTAGTAGCTTCTGGTCTGTAGTGACAATTGAAGAGGGGGCCAGCAGGCATCTTGCCCCGGCCCCAGTGCCAGCTCTCAGCAGCAGCCCTGGTAGCAGTAGCTCTGCCCTGCCGCCCACCCCATCCTGGGCCATCCTAAATAAAGCTCACTTACCCTTGCCGAGCATGCCCAGTTGCACAGGCTGAAGCTGGCAGCCCTGGAAAAGGCACCTGATCTGTCTTGCTTAAGAGAAATTCCATGAAACATGATCAGAAACCCTTCCCGGAGTCTCCACTTGCACACAGACTGGGACTGGGATGGTCCACCAACACTTTCCTTTGGGAATAAATTGAAATTGTTCAGGACAAGTTCCAAGCTGGGGAAAGGCAGAGAGTGGGCAAGCTCCGTTCCTGGCACTGCAGCCTCGCCCTTGCTAGCTCTCTGAGATGGTGCCTCGTCTGAAAGCATCGCTGCTGAGAAGCCAGTCTGGTCTCTGTTTCCCAGCTGTCAGTCTTCTTCCAGCCATTCTTGAATCCTGCATCAACTCCACTTGCAGCTTGTTCTTTTGATTGCTCTTTAACTTAACCCACAATCATGCGCTCTACTCGTGTATCAATTGAGAGACTCTCTCTTCTCTTCCTATGAGTGATGGGTTTCATTTTTTGATATCCTTCTTCACCAATATCTTTTCCAGTAGCAGTTGCTACGCTCTCTCTCTCTCTCTCTCTCTCTCTCTCTCTGTGCGTATATGATTATGAGCCCTTCTGGGGCAGGGAACCATTCATTGATTTATTTCATTATGTAAATAGTTTTGTTGAAAAGAATACGTATTCTTAATATATCTCCATGCCTTGAAATATTCATGGCAACAAATCTTGCTGCTGTTTCCATACCTCATAGCATAAAATTCTGTTTTGAAGAACAGCTGGGCATGCCCAGCCCTTCACCCTAGCCACCCATCTCCTGCCCTGGAGAGCTGAAGCCTGGTGGGAATATGTAACAAACAACCCCCCCCTCCCCAACAGGAATATTAATTCAGGGGAGTTATCAAATGGCAGTCTGTCGCTACTCCCTTAATTCAACAGGCACAGATTCCCTCTGAAGAGAGCCTGAAGGAATCTTTTGGCCCACTAGGACCAAAAAGATTTGTACAAAATGCACCCTGTGGTAACACCCCCACCCACCCACCCCCCTTTCACCTCAAGCATTCACCCCCATTCAGTAGAATGGTCAATCAGTCCAAGGACTGCATTTGGCTGAGCAGTGATTTCCCATTTCAAATAAACACACAGTGTGAAAAGTTTAAAATAATTTTATTTCAGGAATAAAATTCACAGGTGAGCAACCAAGAGGCACAAAGCCCAGGAAATTGAGTTCAGAGAGAGAGGCATCATTCGCAGAGCACAAAAAAATCCACAAAATCTAACTCAGCTATAGTTACACATGCACATTCCAGCATCTCAGCCAAAGTCCAAACACAGAGAGATAGTTCATGGTGCAATGGATAGCAGGCCTCCCTTGCCAGGTTCAGGCAAAAAATTGCTTTAACAGACCATAATATAGAGTAGAATGCTCCAATCAGGATCTCAATGGCTTTGTGCTGGATCAGGCTACCTGGCAACTGTTCTTTAGTCATGTAACCCCCCCACCATGTATATAACTTTTATCTTGATTAATTACCCAGATTCCCCTTTGCATCTTCACAGCTAACCTTTTTAGATCAGCATTTTTCACCTTTTTCATCCCATGGCACACTGATAAGGTGCTGAAATTGTCAAGGTGTTTTTTTACATATGACAGGCACTCTGCACTGCTGATGGGGGGCTCACATCCCCCAACAGCCCTACTAGTAAATGGTCCTCCTCAAAGTTCCGTGGCACACCTATTTGCGGCACACCAATGAGCTGCAACACAGTGGCTGAAAATCTCTGTTTTAGATAACACAGAGTAGCCTTCCATACAGGGCCTCTGAGAGGAATTTTATCAGGGGGTGAAACGGAGGGGGGGTGGCAATGGGGTGGGCAGAATGGAGGCAAACCAGAAAAGGGGAAAGTGGCAACAACTGGATTAGTCTTTGGAGCCCAGGTCTACCAATCTTCCCAATGCAGACCTTAGGTCTACCTGCCTGTGCAATGTTGGCAGCTAGATACAGTAATACAGAAAACCAAACACACTCCTAAGTCTCTCTAAAATCTTTCAAATATAGAAAATCATTGCATGAGATTTGTGTTTAGGCTTACACAATAATAGAAAGTGTCCTGTGTACACCAAAACCGACTTCTGCAGCACCTGCAGTCCCACAGCTGTGTTGCTGAGCTCCTCTACGCTCTGTCATGGATAGCAGATCCACCAGTCAAAGAGCTACTTGTAGCAGCAGATGTGACACTGTTAAGGAATGTATGCATTCCTGGGCCTGATGTGTATGGCTTGTGGCAGTAGTCACTGCCATGTGCCCATGGTAATGCCCTCAGCATCCAGCGTAGGCAGTGAGTCTGGTGAGATTGGAAAATGTAATATCCTAGGAAATTTCTGGGCTCCCTCCTCTGGTGCCTGGCCCCCTTTCTGACCCTTGGCCCAGGTACAAATAGCTGGCCCAGTTTCCATAGCTGCAAGTCACTCCGTGTCAAGTCAGAAGATCAAAGGGAGGATCCTGGAGAAGAAATGGCTCCACAGGGTCAGTGGCGTAGTGAATGCTTGGCTGATACCAAGCTCAAAATGATGCCCTGGAGGTGACATCACACCTGGGCTTTAAAAAAAAAAGTGAAAATGGGGGGAAATCGGCCCTCCCAGCAGCTTACCACCCACTTGCTCTGCAGCCTTCCCCATGCCAGTGGCATAGCTAAAGCATCTACTACTGGAGGTCAAAGAAGATTTTTGTAGCCCTCCTCCACAACAAAATCAAATTTAATTAATTAAATAAATAAAAAGTGTGCCCCGAATTGTGTGCCCAGAGACACTGTGCTGGGGTGAAGGGGGACAGTTATTCTCCCCCAACTAAATAGAAGAGGAGCACCATTTGAAAAAGTTAAAATTTTAACTTTAGTTAACAGAGGTTAGCAGGTTAGACCCAGTTAGCAGAGGTAACTATATCCTGAACATGTATGATACATGAAAATGAGAACTGACTCATATTAATACCATATTGGTTTCCCGTTTATCATAATAACACCTAATTGGTTCTCAGAACAATCAGTCTCATAGATCGGTTTTGAGTTAAGAAAATTCCGTTTTTGTTACATAACACAGTTGTGTTTTTGTTTTCTGATTATTTGGCTATAACTTTTGATAGAATAGAGATATTTTGACACAGTTTATTTCATTGCATTCTGCATTAAAGTCTGCATCAAATGATATATAATATGATATTATTTGAAAATACCAAGGATTTCACAATTTTGACCACTAGTGTCAAGCTCAGGTTTTTGCCCCCCTAAAACTTGTTACCCAGTGCAATTGCTAATCCTTAGCTATGCCACTGCACAAGGCAGTTGAATGTGTGAATCTACCAAACTCCAGGAAAATTTTTGAAAATGGAAGTACAAAAGGACTACCTGCCAATAGATCTTTTAAATCACCTTCACTTCTGCACTAAACAAACATTTCAAAGGACTGTCAATCAGCACTTCAAAGGAATAACAGTTGAAAGAGTCAATAGCTCTTCGTGGTCACCAGTTGCTGGAAACATAACTTCATCAGAAATATACGCTTTCTTGATTCAATCTCCTGACAGGTAAATGGATTCTCCCCTGTGTAGGATCGTTGATGGGTTGTAAGGTGGGTCTTCTGCCTAAAGCTCTTTCCACATGCTTGACACACATAGGGTTTCTCCCCTGTGTGGATTCTCTGATGGTTTGTAAGATACCCATTACAAGAGAAGCTCTTTCCACACTCCTGGCATGTATATGGCTTCTCGCCTGTGTGTGTTCTTTGGTGGAATGTAAGGTGGATCTTCTGACTAAAGCTCTTTCCACATACTTGGCATGTATGGGGTTTCTCCCCTGTGTGGATTCTCTGATGGTTTGTAAGATACCTACTACAAGTGAAGCTCTTTCCACACTCCTGGCACGTATACGGCTTCTCCCCTGTGTGTGTTCGTTGATGAAATGTAAGGGGGTACTTCTGACTAAAGCTCTTTCCACACACCTGACACATATAGGGTTTCTCACCTGTGTGAGTTCTTTGATGGCTTCTAAGATACCGAGTACAGGTGAAGCTCTTTCCACAATCCTGGCATGAATACGGTTTCTCCAATGTGTGGGTTTGGTGGTGGGATGTAAGGTGGATCTTCTGACTAAAGCTCTTTCCACACACCTGACACATATGGGGTTTCTCTCCACTGTGGGTTCTTTGATGATTTGTAAGATAGCTACTAGAAGTGAAGCTCTTTCCACACTCCTGACAGGTATACAGTTTCTCCTCTGTGTGGGTTAGTTGGTGGGATGTTAGATACCTACTACGAGAGAAGCTTTTTCCACACTCCTGACATGTATACGGTTTCTCCTTTGTGTGGGTTCGTTGGTGGCCACTCCATATGAAGCTATTTCCACAGGGTATCTCCCTAACATGGATTCTTTGATGAGATGTAAGGTGGACATTCTGACTAAAGCTCTTTCCACATTCTTGGCATGTATAGGGTTTCTCCCCTGTGTGGGTTCTCTGATGGGCTATAAGGTGGCATCTCCGAATGAAGCTCTTTCCACACTGCTGACATGAATAGGGTTTCTCCCCTGAGTGGTTTTGTTGATGGGATGTAAGCTGGCCTCTCCATAAGAATCTCTTCCCACACTGCAGACACATGTAGGGTGCCTCCCTTGTATGGATTCTCTGATGAGTTTTAAGTTTCCTTCTCTCACTAAAGCTCTTTCCACACTCCTGGCATGAAAAAGGTTTCTCCCCTGAGTGGATTCTCTGATGGGATGTAAAGTTACCACTGTGATTAAAGCTTTTGCCACACTCCCAGCATATATAAGGTTTCTCTCCAGTGTGGATTCTCTGATGAGATACAAGTCGTCTTCTGCAGATGAAATTCTTACCACACTGCT
Organism: Tiliqua scincoides; assembly: GCF_035046505.1. Taxonomy (NCBI): domain Eukaryota; kingdom Metazoa; phylum Chordata; class Lepidosauria; order Squamata; family Scincidae; genus Tiliqua; species Tiliqua scincoides. The sequence goes on from NC_089829.1 coordinate 2,662,950, forward strand.
GACACATGTAGGGTTTCTCCCCTGTGTGGCTTTTCTGATGATAGGTAAGGTTAAACCTAAAACTGTAGGTCTTTCCACACACTTCACACATATAAGGTTTCTCCCCGGTGTGGGTTCGTTGATGGGATGTAAGATACTTCCCGCAACTGAAGCTCTTTCCACACTCCTGGCATGTATGCAGTTTCCTCCCTGTGTGCCTGTGGTGATGGAACCTAAGGCAGATGCTGTAACGGAAGCTCTTCCCACAGTCCAGGCACTTGTAGGGGTTCCCCACTGTCTGGATCCTTTGCTGCGAAGAACATTTCTGCTGCCCACTCCTTCCATCTTGGTTCCAAAGCGATGCTGCTGAAATAAGAAATGCAGTAAGAGACCAAAGGAAGAAACTCCAGCTAGTTGGAGAAAACGATAGCCATGTTCTCTTCTTTAACCAGAATGAGGGCCCAGAAGTGCCACAACTATCTTGGTTGCTGGTGGCTCCATTAACGTTAATGTGTGCAGGAGCCCTCCAAGATCAGCCCACCTCCATAAATGGCAGCAAAGATCAAGCCGTTAAAAAGCTTTTTGCCCGCTAATGGGAGTTTGGGTTTGCCAAATTAATAGTTTGGGTCTGCCTTTGTGTCCAGTGACCCCACATGTGTGCTGAGCCAGAAGGGGAGAATGTGGGGCCATTAAGTGTAGCTGCTCCCATGCGTAGGGGATTCAGGTCCCAATCCTATCCAACTTTCCAGCACCAGTGTAGCTGCTGTGCAGCCCTAAGGCAAGGGAACAACTGTTCCCTTCCCTTGTGGAAGGCTTCATAACTACCCTCCCAACACAAGATGCAGCACAAACCACATTGGCACAACTATACCAGGGCTGGAAAGTTGGATAGGGTTTGCCCCTCAGCCTAGTCATCCCAGCAACATCAGGGAGGTTTCTGCCGGCAACATATATCAAGTTCAGGACTAAGGGATTTGCCTTACCTAAACAGGCCACATTCTCGTAATTGTCCATCATGACTGCTTCATACAGATGCCTTTGGCGCTGGTCTAGCAGAGCCCACTCTGCGCTGCTGAAGTACACAGACACCTCCGCGAATGAAACGGGGCCCTGAAAGGACAAGGAGAGATGCTCTGTGAACAGACTGGGCCAGGCTGTGACTGCAGAGCAAAAGGGCCTGATCCTGCAGGTGGGAAGGCCTGCATGTTTCCTGCAGGATGCAAAGAGCAGTGGGGGAAGGGAGGGAAGTGTGGAGTTCTTTGCTTTGGCAGCGACTGCAAGAGGATGAGAGGCTCCTGCTGTCCTGCGGTTCCTCCTTACCTGGCCTGGATGCTCAGCAGCCATCTCTGCTCCTCTCCAAGGGGGTGATGGTGGGGCCGGCGTGGGCTCCATCTCCCCAGCATCTGTCAGGGAGAGAACGCAGGAGAGCTGCAGCCCTTCCTGGAATCCCGGATGCGGGCTTTGTGCTGGATGCTTGAGGGCCAAACCCTCCAACACGCCAGTGCCAGTTGCGGAAGAGAACGATCATCTCCTCACCTGGAGGAACCTCCAGGACTGCCTGCCTGCAGCAGGATGCACAGCTCGCCCTGCGGCGATGGCGTCGTGCTGGAAGGTTGGACAGGGTTGGGCCCCGCACCCCTTCCGCCAACTGCAGCGGGCCCCAGCACTGGCTCTGCAAAGACTTTGGGCCCTTTCCTGGAGGGGGGTCTCTGGATGGCTGCAGGTCCTGAGGGCGCAGCCAGGCGGTGGCGTAGCTGGAGGGGGTGCAGCGCAGGGTGCAGGGCAGCTCAGCGCGGGGGGCAGGCTCCCTTTTGCTCCCCCCGCAGGGAATGGCTCCGAACGGAGCGGCCGCCTGCCCCCCCCCCCGCTGAGCCTCCCTGCCACACTGGCTGCACCGCCGCCCTCCAGCTACGCCACCGCTGCCAGGTGTCTACAGTGCAGAGGCCAGCCGGTCGGGGGAGGCGCCCTGCCTTCTGCCCGGCCTGGGGGTTCCGGGGGACATCTGATGCCCGCGGCAGGATCCCCTGGAGCCCCAGTCGCAGTCCCTCCGCGGAGGCTGCCCAGGGAGAGGAGCGGGGGACGGGCAGGAGGCAGCGCACTGCGGGCGCAGCATCAGCTCCTCCCTGCCCACCAGCCGGGCAGACCGGACGAGACTCACTCACCCGCCGCCTCCTCCGCCGGGCGCCGAGGGGGCCCTCGCCCTGGCTGGGAAGCGGCCTCCGTGCGGGGCATCGCCAGCTGCTCCCCGAGCTGCCCCCCCAGGCCACTGAGCATGCTCGGCGCATCGCAGCCCCTCGAGCATGCCCAGTTGCGCAGCTGAAGCCGGCAGGCCTCGAAAGGGCAGGTGATGCGGCGCGTGTGCCGCGCATGACTGGCCGGGCGATTTGCTGCTGCCTCCCCCGGAGCTTCCGATCGCCGCACCGCGAGCCCTTCTCGCCCTCGGGGCTCTGCATCGCTCGCTCTCGGACGGCTCTTGGCGGACCCGCAGCCTGGCGCTCTGCTGGGCCTCCCCGGGGAGGCTCCGCTCTGCCCCGCCGCGCCTGATGCGCTCACCAGCTTCAGATGCGAGTCTCTCCCCCGCCCCCCGTGCATCGCACCAGCCCCCTCGAAGGGAAACATCCGCAGCCTGCGGCAGAGCGGACCGCGGGGCTGGGTCTGGGGGCCCCTCCTGCCTGCACTGGACCCCGAGCAGAACTCCGGTCCCGAGAGAAGCCTCGTGCGATGCGCCTTCGCTGCTGCGAGATGCTCTTCCGTGGGGGCCACAAGGCTCGATCCCCCCCAAAGTGGCCGTTTCAAAGCACCCGACGCTTTGCATCAGCCCCGAAATCAGAGGCACCCCCGGACCGAGACCTGCACTGACTGCAGAATCCGCCTGGGGCGGACGAGACGGGTCCCTGCGCCGTCAGGAGGCTCTTCCTCTGAACCCAGCACGGAAAGGTCTTTCAGTTTCAAACTCCTGCTGCTTTCTGGACAGTTTTCTTTCGCGTGCTGACATCCTTGTTTCTTTGGGGCACGATCCCAACCCACTTTCCTGCCTAAGGAAGGGGGTCAGACTAGATGACCCCTTCCAACTCTATGATGCTGATTTCCAGCACCGAGCTCAGGGCAATGCAACTCCAAGGTAAGGGAACAAACATTGCCTTAGCTTGAGGCCTCCATGACTGCCTCCCAACTACAGGATGCAGCATATTCCCCACTGGCACAGCTATGCCAGTGCTGGAAATTTGGTTAGGACTGCATCCTTATTTGGACATTCCTTGGACTGGTGGGACTCAAGGGCTGTTCTCTGCACCCCCCCCCCCCACTTTCATTTTCGCTTTCCTTTTCCTAAGCCTTACATAAACATTCCCACTGCCTTCCAGCAGGGACTCTAAACCAGGGGTGCTCACACTTTTTTGGCTCGAGAGCTACTTTGAAACCAAGCAAGGCCTGGAGATCTACCAGAGGTTTTTTTACAATGTTTGCGCCATCATAACATATAACATTTATGTGTACAATGTATGTTGGTGTACCTTGAGCCCCACTGAGTATAACAGGACTTACTCCTGAGTAGACATGCCTAGGATTAGGCTGAGAGGCTGCAATCCTAGCCACACTTACCTGGGAGTAAGCCCCATTGAGTACAATGGGCCTTACTCCCAGAGTTTCCTCCCAGAGGCACCTGAATGGGGGGGGGGTCGGCACTCCGCGATCTACTCATTTTGCCTCGCGATCTACCGGTAGATCGCGATCCACCTATTGAGCACCCCTGCTCTAAATCCTGGGATATCCATACCCCTTGGGTATATGGGAACCAAATGACATGGGTCTCTGAACAATTAAAAAAAATTGTTCATTTAGAACAATTATTATTAATTATTATTTCCATTATCAATATGGACTGAGGTGTTCTGTTCCCAGTCTCTGAAGTGAAAACAAGCAATTGGTGGTGGTGATCTTGACAGTCTTGCAAAGGGGGTCTGGGGACATATTGGGCCCCCCACTAGGGGGGGTGGGGGGGTCTGTAATTGTAAAAATGCTAAGAACCCAAGTCTTAGAGCACAGAAGAAAATCCAGGGCAGTAAAGCACAACAAGGATAGTGCCTTCAACTGGCACATTGTCCGGTGTTACAAATCATGACTTGAAACATCAAGTTTAAATTACTAGAGATGTTTCTGCCTCCCACACTTCTACATCCAGGTTTCATACTTGAGCTCTTCGGAATCCATGAGTATGAAACTGCTTGAATCATATTTTTACACACATTTATCTTTCTGTCATTGGTCAGCTGTTCAGCGTAGTGCAGGCTGTAAAGACCAAGCAAAGCTGTAGCCCAGGGATGTCAAACTCATTTCAGTGGGTTGAAATAGCATTCATGATGCCTGCTGAGGGCCGGAAGTGATGTCATTAAGCAGGAAATGACATTATTAAGCAAGTCATGACCAGAAATAGGCACTTTTTAGTCAGTTAGAAACTCATCAACTGCAAATGACAGAAGATAAAATACACAAAACTTGACCATATTTTCCAGATATGGGAGAGGCCAAATCATGCAAGCCACCCTGTCAGAAGTGACACCTCAGCTCAGCAGCTGACAGCAGCTGATGGTGGTGCTTGGAGGACCTGAAGGCCAGATAAAGAACTTCTGTGGGCCGCATCTGGCCCCAAACTTTGTTTGACAACCTTGTTGTAGCCTATCAGTTATTAGAAAAGGGATGGAAAATAAGCCTGATGATATCATAATGATCAGTGCTGGAGCCCAGCTTGGACAAAAACTTAGGAAAGCCCAGGAGCTTCGTATTTTAATATTAATAGGAGTAAGCAGAGAGCCCGCAACTGCAGCTGGAAACCTGGAGAAGGAAGCCTCCCTCAAACCACAGCTGAAGGAGCAAGCCAAGAGTTCGGTCACCAGGTACAGCCCCTTTCACATGCAGAAGCCCTTCCACTTAGATAGCAGAAGAGCAAGTTGCAGTCCATACTGTCTGGGAAGGAATACCAGGACATGCTATGATACATTTTATTCTTGGAAAAAAGGAGAAAAAAGTACTTCATATACATTTCAACTATGGAGAAACAGCAGGAATTTTATAAATATCAATTATTTGATGCCAAGGGACTCAACTCTGAAAACAACTTCCCCTTCTTCTGCCCACCAGCATGCATGCAATCATTCTCCATTGTGGCCTCCTTTACGTTCAGCAAGAGTTGACTGAGCACAAATACTTCTTTCCACACTCTGGGCATGTATATAGTTTTTCCACTGTCAGTGACTAAAGTTTATGCCACACTCCTGGCAAGTACAGAGTTTTTCCCTGTGTGGCATCAATGATAGGATACAAGGCAGCTACGACCACAGATTCTTCCATGGTCCTTTCATGTGTAGAGGTTATCTCAAGTGCAGGCTCGCTACAGGTGGTGAATCCTACTGTATCTCTTTCCATACTCATGGGATGTATAAGGGTTCTCTCCTGTGTGGCTTCGTTAATAGAATGTAATGCTATAGAAGGTTTTTCCACACTCCAGGCACGTATTACGTTTTCCCCTTTGTGTGTTCTCTGATGAGAAATGAGAGAGCTATTACAACTGAAGCTCTTTCCGCACTTCTGGCATGTGTATGGTTTCTCGCCTGTGTGGGATCGTTCATGGGATGTAAGGTGGGTCTTCTGTCTAAAGTTCTTTCCGCACACCTTACATATATAGGGTTTCTCCCCTGTGTGGATTCTCTGATGGTTTGTAAGATACCTACTACAAGTGAAGCTCTTCCCACACTCCTGGCACGCATAGGGTCTCTCCCCTGTATGAGCTCGATGGTGGGATGTAAGGCGGCTCTTCTGACTAAAGCTCTTTCCACACTCCTTACATGTATAGGGTGTCTCCCCCATGTGCATCCTTTGATGAGCTGTAAGGTCACCTTTCTTATTAAAGCTGTTTCCACATTCATGGCATGTATATGCTTTCACCCCTGTGTGAGTTCGTTGGTGGGATGTAAGATACCTGGCACAAGTGAAGCTCTTTCCACACACCTGGCATGTATGGGGTTTCTCCCCTGTGTGGGTTCGTTGGTGAGATGTTAAATACCTACTACAACTGAAGCTCTTTCCACACATCTGGCATGTATATGGTTTCTCCCCTGTGTGGGTTCGTTGGTGGGATTTAAGCTGGCCTCTCCATATGAAGCTTTTTCCACACTGGTTACATGTATAGGGTTTCTCCCCCATGTGGATTCTTTGATGAGATGTAAGGTGGACATTCTGACTAAAGCTCTTTCCACATTCCTGGCATGAATAGGGTTTCTCCCCCGTGTGGATTCTCTGATGAGATGTAAGGTGGCATTTCCGAATGAAGCTCTTCCCGCACTGCTGACAAGAATACGGTTTCTCACCTGTGTGAAGTGTTTGATGAGATGTAAGCTGGCCTCTCCATAAGAAGCTCTTTCCACACTGCTCACATGTATAGGGTGTCTCTCCTGTGTGGATTCTTTGATGAGTTTTAAGTTTTCTTTTCTCACTAAAGCTCTTTCCACACTCCTGGCATGAAAAAGGTTTCTCCCCTGAGTGGATTAGCTGATGGGATATAAAGTTACCTCTGTGACTAAAGCTCTTTCCACACTCCCAGCACATATAGGGTTTCTCCCCTGTGTGGATTCTCTGATGGCATACCAGTCGCCTTCTGCAGATGAACCTCTTTCCACACTGCTGACAAGTATAGGGTTTCTCTCCTGTATGGCTCTTCAGGTGGTAAGTAAGATTAACCCTAAAAGTGTATCTCTTTCCACACTCCTGGCATGTATACAGTTTCTCCCCTGTGTGGATTCGTTGGTGGGATGTAAGATACTTCCCACAGCTGAAGCTCTTTCCACACTCCTGACATGTATACAGTTTCCTCCCTGTGTGCCTGTGGTGATGGAACCTAAGGCAGATGCTGTAACGAAAGCTCTTCCCACAGTCCAGGCACTTGTAGGGGTTCCCCACTGTCTGGATCCTTTGCTGCGAAGAACATTTCTGCTGCCCACTCCTTCCATCTTGGTTCCAAAGCGATGCTGCTGAAATAAGAAATGCAGTAAGAGACCAAAGGAAGAAACTCCAGCTAGTTGGAGAAATCAGTAGCCATGTTCTCTTCTTTAACCAGAATGAGGGCCCAGAAGTGCCACAACTATCTTGGTTGCAGGTGGCTCCATTAATGTTAATGTGTGCAGAAGGAGCCCTCAATGACAGGCCCACCTCCATCAAAAGGCAGCAAAAATCAAGCTGCCCCAAATCTTCTTACCAGCTAATGGCACAATATCCACAGTTTGGGGCTGCACATTTGTGCTGAGCCAGAAGAGGAGGATGTGGGGCCATTAGGTGTGGCTGCTCACATCAGTCAGCCTAAGAATCCATTTCCCCCAGCAACATCCAGGAGGTTTCTGCCTGTAACATATATCAGTTCAGAACCAAGGGACACCTCCTTACCTAGAGAAGTCACATGTTCATAATTGTCCATCATGACTGCTTCGTACAGATGCCTTTGGCGCTGGTCTAGCAGAGCCCACTCTGCGCTGCTGAAGTACACAGACACCTCCGCGAATGAAACGGGGCCCTGAAAGGACAAGGAGAGATGCTCTGTAAACAGACTGGGCCAGTCTGTGACTGCAGAGCAAAAGGGCCTGATCCTGCAGGTGGGAAGGTCTGCATGTTTCCTGCAGGACGCAAAGAGCAGTGGGGGAATAATAATAATAATAATAATAATAATAATAATAATAATAATAATAATAAATTTTATTTATATCCCGCCCTTCTCCCCAAAGGGACCCAGGGCGGCTTACAACATGTTAAAAACAGATTAAAAACATAATTTAACAGCAAATAAAAACGTATTAAAACACATTAACAGATACCATAAAAACAGTAGTCAGATAAAAAGAGCAAAACACAGCAAATCATAGAGGAATCAGGCCTGTAAAAATACTAAAAGATATAGAAAAGATGTTAAAAAGGCCATGAACTCAGAAGGCTTGTTTAAACAAAAGGGTCTTCAGGCCTCGCTGAAAAGTCTCAAGAGAGGGAGCAATTCTCAAGTCAAGGGGAAGGGAGTTCCATAACTCTACTGAGAAGGCCCTATTTCTTGCTGCCGCCCCACGTACCTCCTTAGGCGGCGGCACTTGTAAAAAGGCCTTATCTGATGACCTAAGAGGATAAGCCAGATTGTACGGAATACGCTGCAATACACTGCAATGAACTGTCTATATCCCACATCCTGCTTGGCACGTAATAGGAACTGTGCATCAAAGAAAAGAATTCAGAGGAGGAGAGTGGAAAAATAAGAAGCAAACAGAATCTAAGCTGGTGAAGTTAGGAAGAGAAATGGGAGATTGGAGAGTCTGGTTTGGACATACTAAGTCTCTTCTGCTGTGTCCAACAGTTGGTCCATCTCTCTCGATATTTATGAGTGCTGACTGGCAGCAGCTCTCCAGCATTTCAGAAAAGGGTCTTTCTCAGCCCTACCTGGACATCCTGCCAGGGATTGAACCTGGGACTTTCTGCACTCAAAGCATGAGTTCTGCACTGACCTAAGGACCCTCCCCTGAATGAAAAAAGACAATTCTATGAAGACTTCCATTATCTAATCCAGCAGTCTCCAAAGTGGTGACCGCTGTGCAAAGGCCCGACCTGCGCTTACATTCTGTGGGGGAGCCATCCATCCCTGCCACCGATCTTCCGCAATTTGAGCTCCAACTCACCGCACCTGCCCAAAAATCCAGGCACAGTGGCTGCTGGGGTGACAGAACCCTGAAGCAGCAGGCCGGAGCTTAGATTGGGAGAGATTGGTGGCAGGGAAGGAAAATTCTGCAGCTCCCCCATGGAACAGGGTGGTGGATCCGGCCTGCGGGACAGATCTTGAGAGCCCTGATCTAATCCACAATCGAACATTAAAATGCACTTTACTAATCTGGCATTGGGGGGGGGCAAACTGTCAACTGAGAAAGAATTTAGGCTCTAATACTCCAGAGAGTGGGGTCAACTGTATCCCAAAGTATATCTTAGAAACTACATGTACTGCCTTGCGTGTGACACCGGGAGGGGGGGGCGGAGAATAAACCCTTTATTAAATATTTCACATTTGCACTACAGGATTATAATGGCAGCAAAAGTAGTGGGGTCAATAGTAGTGATATGATTGTATCATATCAAAGCGGTGGGGGTAAAAATGACCCCAGCTCTGTCAGAGTATACATTATAATCTAGAAAAAGCTACAAGGAGGTGGAGACATGACGCATAACAGATAAATTGACCTCTAGTTAAGGGATACAAACAGTACGGCATTGTAGAAGGTGGCAAGCCATGTGTTACGGGTTTTGTTGTGCTTCTCCTGGTCAATTTGGCCCCATTTGGCAGAACTAGGATTTGAGGTGGCTACTTTCAGACCAGCTTGAAAGAACTGAAATCAGTCAAATAGCTCCATCCCATTCATCCAAAAGCTGATTATCTCTTTTTGTAAGATAATCTTTTTAAAAGGTTCTTATCAAGGGAAAAATCTCTCCTTCACATGTGTCATATCTTCAGGGAAGGGAGGGAAGTGTGGAGTTCTTTGCTTTGGCAGCGACTGCAAGAGGATGAGAGGCTCCTGCTGTCCTGCGGTTCCTCCTTACCTGGCCTGGATGCTCAGCAGCCATCTCTGCTCCTCCCCAAGGGGGGGATGGTGTCTCCCCAAGACGGGCCCTGGCCCCGTCTCCCCAGCATCTGTCAGGGAGAGAACGCAGGAGAGCTGCAGCCCTTCCAGGCTGCCCTGCAGCCCTATACATGCTTTGCGATGGCCACTCCGGTCCCTTCTGCTAACTGCAGAGGGGAGCCCCAGCCCGTCCGCGGAGGCTGCCCAGGAAGAGGGGCGCGGGGCGGGCGGGGGGCAGGGCACTGCGGGCGCAGCGCAGCTCCTCCCTGCCCACCCGCCGGGCACCCCGGACGAGGCTCACTCACCCGCCGCCTCCTCCGCCAGGCGCCGAGGGGGCCCTCGCCCTGGCTGGGAGGCGGCCTCCGTGCGGGGCATCGCCAGCTGCTCCCCGGCAGCGCCCCGCCAGGCCAGTGAGCATGCCCAGCGCATCGCAGCACCTCGAGCATGCCCAGTTGCGCAGCTGAGGCCGGCAGCCCTGCAAGGGGCAGCTGATCCCTCCGGACTGCCGCGAAATCCCCGCAGACGGTCAGATTCTCTCCTCCAGGCACAGATCGGGACTGGGACGGTCCACCCCACCTAGGAGGCCTAGGAGGGGGGTAAAGGGGGCAATTTGTGCCCGGGCTCAGGGGCGAAAGGGGGGGCCCAGAAATTTCCTGGAATCTGATGTTTTCCTGTCTACTCAGACCTGTTGCCTGCACGCGATGCTGGAGAAACTACTGATGGCACATGGGTGGGTAGCCCTGGGCTCCAAAGACTCTCCAGCTGTGGCAAGTCTAGGGTTCGCGAAACCCCCCATGCAGTGGGCGGGGCTAGGGCGTCACTAGGGTTCGCGTCATCCCCCATGTAGTGGGCGGGGCAACACCCCAGGTGGTGGGCATGGTGATGTACCATCACTCCACCCCCACTAGTTTTTTGGCTGTCCCTTTTGATAGAACAAAGATAGAACACATTCTGCATGAAATTACGCATTGATATAACATGATGGGATTATTCCTCCAAATTATGATTTTAGTGATTTTGGTCACTAGTGGTGTCACACACACACACACACACACACACACACACACACACACACCAGGGTATCAACTTACTAACACCTTATTGCAGCAGTTCTCAAACTTTTAGCACTGGGACCCACTTTTTAGAATGACAGTCTGTCCAAGACCCACCAGAAGTGATGTCATGGTGGAAGTGACATCATCCGGCAAATTAAAATAAATAAATATAAATAATTAAAGTAAAACAAATAATTAAATAAGCAGAAGCCAGCCCTGGTCCACCAAGTGAATTTCCTCTGCAGTCTGCCTGCAATAACACCCCCCCCCCTCCAAAACCAGTAAGGTTTTCAGCCCTACCCAGTGCCCAGTTCAATTTAAGAACTTCTGTTTAAACCAGATCACTGTCAGGATCCACCTGGCTTTGCAAGTCTCAAAAAGGTTCACCTTATCAGCTGAAGCCTCTGTTTTGATCCTTTCTAGTGGGAGGGGGAGGCTGCCTTTTGGAGCACTTGATTAGCTCCAGGTGCATAGGATCAGGACCATTCTGGTAGCTTTGCACTCTCCTTCACCTGATCTTCCACACCAGCCAAGGCACGTTTGCTTACTCGTGAGTAAACACAACAGTGAGGCTTAGTTTCGTTTTCCATAGGGCTCAATACGTTCATCTGCTTGGAGGGAGAGACTTCCTTCTCAGGTGTTTTTTGGGGCTGCATTCATTGGATCAGGAACATTCTGGTGTTGTTGGATTCCTCTCAGCCTGCCCTTTCTGAGGTCTAAGGCAAGTTCGCCTACTCACGAATAAACATGGGATATGGCTCACTTTCACTTTCCATAGGGATCTATGCATTTTTTGTTCTCCAGTTTTTTTGCCATAACTTTTGATAGAAAGGAGATATTTCACTCTGGTTTTTGCATTGCATTCTGTTCGAAATTCTGCATCCAACGGTATATAATATGATGGGGTTACTCCTAACCACCATGATTTTAGCGCGTCACCCCCCAGTGCACATCACCCACCCTGTGCACGTCACCCGGTGCAGCCCGCACCCCCCCCCCGTGACACTGGCTGTGTCTACCCTCCCTGCTTCGCCCCTCCCTGCCATCATCCACTCTGTTTCACCCCGCCCCCTTTGCAAAGGGGCCCGAAAGAAACTTTGCACCCCCTGATAAAATTCCTCTCGGAGGCCCTGACCCCAACACTCTCATTGGGAAGCAAAGTCAACCCTCCGTGGTCAGTTGCAGCCTCAGCCATCCTCAGCCGGCTTCAGCCCAGAAGCCAGCCTGGGCCCTCCTTTCCAGCCGCTCTGACCTTCTGCATCCACCCACCATTCGCTCTTTTGATTGCTCTTCAAGAATCCCAATGAAATCATCCCCGAATTTAACTGGGAGACTCTCGATTCTCTTCCCTATTATTGGTGGGTTCCAAATTTGGATCCAGCTCCATTTCTCCCAACATGCATCCAATGAGCCCTTCCTTCCCTGCAGCCGTTTTCATGCTCCTCCTCAGAGGATAAAATCCCAACCCGACAGCAGACCAGAGTGCCCATCCCTGACCAGAGAAAGGGGGTTTTACAGCAGTAAGGAACCGTTGTGACCCACTAAGATCAGCCTGGTAGTTCTTCATATAAAAGTATCCTCACTGCTGCAAGATGCACTTCTATGATCTCCTGAGACTTCATTCCTTCCTGCAGTTTGTCTTCACGCTAAACTTTTCAGCTGCAGTAGAGACGAATACAGCTACTATCCCATCTGAAGGCTTTCCAGGGCTGAATATATTACCTTAACCCACTTCTGCCCAGCCCACAGGTGTGTACACATTTGATCCCTGTTGCGTATATGCAACGTTGGGCAGAAATGGCTTAAATAAGGGTACGGACTGGTTCCGTCTTCTCCACTGAAGTTATTAATTTAAAGAGGATTCTCCCCTTTGCATCTCTACGCATTCCTCACCCTCTGTGGCAAGAAGGGCCTCCACCTCTTCCTGTGTTGTAAGGGAGGCTCCAGCTCTCATACTACTTTTCCTTCCTCTATGACATCATCAAGTTCAGTAAAGTCAAAGTCTTGAATGGCTTATTCCAGTATTCTCAAACTGTGGTCTGGGACTCACTAGGTGGGTCACAAGCCAATTTCAGATGGGTCCCCATTCATTTCAATATTTTATTTTTAATATATTAGACTTGATGCTACCATGGTATGTGCCTGTATTGGGGGAAATGTGACAGATCTTTACTTTTAACAGGCTACTGTGTATGTGCTTGTAACAATGTTAGTAAATGGAACTTACTCCTGGATAAGTGTGGGTAGGATTGCAGCCTAGGATTGTTACAGATTTTCCTGCTTGATGATGTCACTTCTGGTCATGATATCACTTTTGGTGGGTCCTGACAGATTCTCATTCTAAAAAGTGGGTCCTGGTGCTAAAAGTTTGCGAACCGCTGACTTATTCTAACACGAAGGGCAAAGAACACAGAAACATGGCTTTCTATTTGTGTGTATTCATGTAAAAAGCATTAGCTTTTAGAGGCCCCTCCTGATGAGAGGTCCCAAATTGTCACCTCGTACAGAAAGCCAACCCCCCTCCCAGGAAGCATGCAGGCTCACAGCCCCCCATCATTCTCCTGCCACCATTCATTCCTCACTGTTGACTTTTATCAGCTCCAGAAAGTAGCCAGGAGAGAGAAGAACCCCTTCCCTCGGCCCTCACTTGGGCTGCGCCAACTGGCATCTCTGTGCAAGACAGGAGGGGAAGAAAACATGCATTTGGAGGCTGGAGCAGGGGACTCTTCGGAGATCAGTTCTACGTCACAACCCATCAAGCTCTGTAGAATGCAGTGAGGGGGACCCAGCAATCAATGCCGACAGAGCAGCAGCATTTCCAGACAATGGAAATTATCACAAGAAATGCTCATAGCAGCCACTTTTAGAAAAGATGGTGCTTTTCAGCTCTTGGGCAGGAAACGACAGGATCAGCCAATCCCTTTAGCCCAAGTGGACACATCTGCCGGTGGTTATTTGGATGTGGGGCTGCCAGCTCTGTGCTATTCCTGGGCCCTTTCCCCAACATGATGTTATGTCATTTAGCCAGAGCAACCCCTTGAATATCAGCAGAATTGCTTTCAGTCCGGAGGGGAGGATTGATGTTGATTTCCAGAGCTGCCAGGAGCATCTGAAAGCAGCTGAAAGCTACACAAGCAAGCAGATCTGCAGAAATAATTTATGGGAGAGGAGCAAAGTCTAATGAATGTTGTGTTCCTAAGGCTTTGAACTAGAACTCTAGAGAAAATCATATCTGAGCATGAGCAGAGTGCTATTTACTACCTGGTAACTTGTTGACAAGACCTACCTAGAAGATCAAATAACTATTTCTTTAATGCAGTCACCTCCCCTCCTTCACTCTTCCCATCCCAGAACAGAATGGAGATAAAAAATTTTATGGAGCACAGGGCAGCCTTGATGGGGCTACTACAGTGGTGCCCAAACTTTTTGGTCTCTACAGCCCTACACTCCTCAAAATTATTGCAGCTCCCCAAAGAGAACATAACATAAGAACATAAGAACAGCCCCACTGGATCAGGCCATAGGCCCATCTAGTCCAGCTTCCTGTATCTCACAGCGGCCCACCAAATGCCTCAGGGAGCACACCAGATAACAAGAGACCTGCAAGGCTTCCTGGGAATTGTAGTTTAAGAACATAAACTGGACCATAAACCAGAACATAAACCAGTCTGGTTTAAGAACATAAACCAGTCTGGAGAGATCCTTCTGGAGCTCCTCACAATCACTTCTGGTCTTCACCACTCAGAAAAGTTTGGTGTCATCTGCAAACTTAGCCACTTCACTGCTCACCCCTGTCTCCAGGTCATTTATGAAGAGGTTGAAAAGCACCGGTCCCAGGACAGATCCTTGGGGCACACCGCTTTTCACCTCTCTCCATTGTGAAAATTGCCCATTGACACCCACTCTCTGCTTCCTGGCCTCCAACCAGTTCTCAATCCATGAGAGGACCTGTCCTCTAATTCCCCCGACTGTGGAATTTTTTCAGTAGCCTTTGGTGAGGGACCGTGTCAAACGCCTTCTGAAAGTTCAGATATATAATGTCCACAGGTTCTCCCGCATCCACATGCCTGTTGACCTTTTCAAAGAATTCTATAAGGTTCGTGAGTCAAGACTTACCCTTACAGAAGCCATGCTGACTCTCCCTCAGCAAGGCCTGTTCGTCTATGTGTTTTTGTTTATGTGGGTTCTACCTATCGCTGATCACCACATTAGAATTTAAAACTTAGCAAATACCATGACTTGTTAAATAACATATTTTTCCCCCAAAATAATTTTAGAAAATGTTTAGTGCGAAGAGTGGCATTGACTTTTTCAGTTTTGCAAAGCTTTACAGTGGCTTATTAGAAGGCAGCTGGGTTCACATTTCCTTATTATTCTCAATAATGCCTTTCCTTTGGGGGGAAAAGGCACTCAGGGTGGCTTACAATCATATAAAAATACATAAGAACCATAAATACATATAGAAAGTTTCTGTTTCTGTTGCAATATTTTGTTCCAGAGGAGATGTGCACCGCTTCTGGGGCTTCTTGTCACCATTGGAAGCAGTGCCCAGAACAGGTGAATCCTGGAAGTGGCACTTGCTTCTGTCCTAAGTACATTAACCAACAGCGTCAAGAAGCTCTGATGGAGCCTTTTGCGCTGCTTGATTGTGGTGTGAAAGGCTCCACTGGAGCCAGAAGCAAAGCAGTGTACAACTCCAATTCTGGAGGAGCCTTTTGCACTGCTTCCGGTCACTTCCGGTCACTTCCGGTCACTTTGCTGGTCACTTCCTGGGTGCTTTCCAGCAGTGCGAAAAAGCTCCATTGGAGCCTTCTGTGCTCCTAGAAGTGGCGTAGAAGGCTCCATTGGAGCCTGGGCTCCCTCCCTCCTTTTTTCAAAGGGGGAATAGGGGAGGCAGTGCATCAGTGGTAATTACAGTGACTACGATGTCACCACAATTTCTTCCGGGTTGGGGGGAGGCGGATGGGGTCATGGCCTCTGGTGGGAAAACTTCCAGGAATGCCACTTACCAGCATGACCTGATTTTTTGCAGCTCTACAAAAATGTTTTGTACCTGATTTTTTGCAGCTCTTTTTTGTCATGGCTCTACATGCTGGAGCCATGACAGGAATTTCTGCTGGATGGCTAGGACTTGCCTCCCCCCCCCCACCTTCTCCCCTCACTCGTCCAGGGGAAAAGCCCCCATCCAATGATCATAGGTTCCTTCAGAGAGGGACAAGGGAGCCCACTTCCACCTCCCCCCCTCCTGCTCGATGCAAAACCAAAACATTAACCCTTCCCTGCCTCCTGGCTGGAACTTCCCTGCTGCTCACCCAGTCTGAATGATGGCCACACGAGGTCTTTCATGCCGCAAAAAAAGTAAACAAGTACACTCAGACACTCAGACTCAAGTAAGTACTGGAGTCACTGACATGCCCAACTCAAGTGTAAATGAGTCAGCAGAAAACACGTTGTTTTGTGACTCTGACTCGAGTCACCTGACTTGAGTTCTCATCCCTGCTGATCTGCTGCAGATTCAACGCCGTTTCTCTGTGCATGTTGCTGATCTGACCACATCTCCATGCAGGTAGGCACAGAGTCCCTCACGCCCAATTGGAAACCTGAAAAAAGAGAATTTCTATAGTGTCATCAACGTGGCTGGCAAATAATTTGGAGGATGCTGAAATTGCCACTACTGCAAATTTTGGAGGCTGCTGTGCTTGCACCCCCCTAGGGTATAAACCCATGAAATAAACTCTGTGTCAAAAGGTTTGGGATGCAACATCATTGGTGTCTCCCAGAAGGCCCAGCCCCTGAAATCAGCACTGTGGAAGGCTTTTAGTAGCAGTTCTGTCTCTTTCCAAGTGTGTTTTTTGGGTAGTCTTTTCCAAGCGTATTGCACAGAGTTGTGCCAGTTCTTCACTGGGCTCTCCAGCAAATCTTCCCTCTGCCTGTGACCCTGTGACCCTGTCCCCACTCCTCTCATGCCCTCTTTTGTCATCTGCCCTCACCACTCACCAGTCTTCTCCTCCTCCTGTCTCTGCCCTGCTTGATCCTTCTGTCTCTTTGGGCTAAGATTCCCAACATCTTCCTGCCACCATCTTCTTCATCCTCCTCCTCCTGCCGTCCAGCCTCCTTCCACCCTCTTTGGTATCTCTTGCCTTCTCCAGGGTCCCTCAGTTCTCCTTCCTCTGTCTTGTCCACCTCCTCTTGTTTGTTCCCTGCCTCCTGCCATGGTTCCCCCTCCCTCCCCATATTTGCATGTCTTCTGTCCAAGTTGCAACAGCCTTCCTTTCTCCATCATCTCCTTCCCTTCTCACAGCCACGCTTTCTTTCTCCTGCCCCAATTCTACTGGTTTGGAGAGATCCTTCTGGAGCTCCTCACAATCACTTCTGGTCTTCACCACTCGGAAAAGTTTGGTGTCTTCTGCACCAAACAAATATTCCATTGCCCCAAAGAGGCCTCAACATGCTGAAATTCCGCCGCAGGATACAGTAGAAGCCATGCTGGCACAGCTGCATGGGGTGTACATCTATGACTGTGAATAGGAGTTGCAATTCAGGAGTTCAGGAGTTGCAATTTGGTGGGTGTTTAATTTTAGGAGACCATTTTGGTGTTCTCTGTCCAGATAACATGCACACCTGGAAACTGCAGGTGAAAGACATCATGGCTTTTAATTTCTTTTTCTTGGAACAGAAGAGAATGAACAGCTACAAAAAAGAAGTGAAGAAGCTGCCACTGCATCAGTTGCCTCTTGTCTCCCAGGTTGGCACAAGAACCAAGGACGATGCTACCTCATCTCTGAGACCGAAAAGACCTGGGGTGACAGCCTGAAGAACTGCTCTTCCTGCAGCCTCTTTAGTCAAAATACACCCAAAACCAGAACTGGTGAGAGCCTTTGACCCTCCATTGGACTTGCCTGTTCCTTCTAACCTCCAGGTCTTTCGCTTGGAGATTCTGTCAGTTGCTTCCTTGGTGGACAGTTTGAATTCATGCAGAATGTGGTTCCCCTGCTGGACACATCCAGTGCTGCAGTGGTGAGCTTTAAAGTGCAGGAGCTTGTCACACCCACACCTGCGTAGTGGTGCCCCATTGTGACAATAAGAAACAAAAAACCCAACTTCAAATTTCTTCCCTAGAATGTTTTTCTCTCCTGCCACTTATTTCTGCTTTGAAGTTTATAATGCTTCAATTAAAGATCTCGCTCATCTCAACATATACTCTTAAAAGGGATTGCAGTTGTTTAAAACAACAAGTTAAAAAATGGAATTTAAAAAAATACCCCAAATAAAAATAAAAGGTATAATAAAGGCATGTTTACATAGAAGTAATGTTTACTTCTAGTAATGTTTACCCCTAGGCATGTTTACATAGAAGTAGCACCTACTGCATTTAGTAGAACTTACTGCAAAGTAAATATCCAGCGAAATTTAGCCTTTGTATAACATGAATTACATACTGTCTCTCAGGTAGCCCTCGATTTAAACCTGTGCCCCTAAGAAAATTTTTCAGCTGGACTCCTTACTGAGCTGGATGCTTTTTGGTGGCTAAGTAAGTTTCAAAGGTATCATCTGAGCACTCTGGCTAATGATATCACTGCTTTTTCTGTAGGGGAGGTCCTGGAGCTTTGCTTTTCCCACTAGCACATCCAGGAACTTATTTCAACCTACAAATTCACAACAACGTAATGTCCTCTCTGTGCTGGGCACCATCACCACTATTCTTCACCACTGTTCATCACCACTGTTCAACCAGGATAACTTCTACCCCCCCCCCCCCCCAATAAACAAGGTGGGAAAAACCTCCCAAATCCAATACAGCCAGAGACTGATTATTTCTTAGCCTTGTGCCTGTTTTATGGCTGTTCTGGATATTTTTACATTGATTAGGTTAACTGTAACACCAGGCTCTACAATATGACGTGGGAGAAAGTTCCACAGGTTAATTGTGCTATCATGGGGCACAGATGGGAGTTTGATTGTCTAGTGGACAGCACAGAGAGGTAATTGCTAATCATAGAGCAGGGGTGCTCACACTTTTTTGGCTCGAGAGCTACTTTGAAACCCAGCAAGGCCCGGAGATCTACCAGGGGGGAAGGAAGCATCTGACAGACACCCCCTTTAATGTATGGAGCCCCTGCTGGAGTCTAGTCAGTTTTGTCAGTTTTGTTGCTGCATGCCTGAAGAGCAGCTAAAGTGTCAGTTTCAGTGTCAGTTTAGGGTCAGCTAAATATGTCAGTTTCGTCTAGTCACTAGATGAAACTGACATATTAACAGTTTGGAGAGACAGGGCTCCGCGATCTACTCATTTTGCCTCGCGATCTACCGGTAGATCGCGATCAACCTATTGAGCACCCCTGTCATAGAGCATATGAACATTGAGGAAAGGCATTTGAATATTTCCATAACTTGCCCCATCCATAAAATCTGTATGTTGGCAAAGACAGAATACTGCAAAGTTAATTCATCTATAAAATATTTCTTATTTTCTTTCTCTTTCAAAGGATTTTTTGATAAATAATATCACCCGTATTTATTACTGGGTTAACCCCCAAAAGGAGGCAATCAAATGGCTTTGGAAAGAGTCAAATGGTTCACTCTGCTTGGCCAAGTAAGTAAGTCTGTTTCTTCCAGACTTTGGGTCAATGAGGCAAAGGATGAGGGTTGTTTGAGGGGTCCTTCTCTGCAAATGCACAAAACCTTGTCAATGTTCCTTGGTAGCTTTAAGTAAAACTTCCTGCTTGTGGAGAAAATCTTGACAATGAATCCTGCACATCCAATGTCTAAAATGCGACTGATTTGTCTTTTCATATATTTAATGGGGATTGTAACTGTATGCATGTTTACTCAGAATTAAGTCCTATTCTGTTTAATGAGGCTTACCAGGAACATGCATACATAGAATTGCAACCTAAAACTTACTAGAAATGATGGAATATTTAGTTTTAAAAAAAGAAACAGGTATGTAAATTGAGCAAATGACCACACTGTGAGTGGGTTAAGGACTGAGAATCCAGTTTTTAGCTTAGAAGCTTATTAGGAGTTACTCCTAGTAGACCACACAAGGAAGACAAGCTGATCTTTCCCTACAGTTCAGTGTCAGAGGAGACTGGAAATGTTTCTGGAGATTTTCAGTTCACATCTGGGAACCAAGCCTGCCCAGTGTTCCACAGAAGTTGCCTATGCCGCCCTAAAATAGCCCAGAATCTTCCCCAACATTCAGAGGCTCCCCAGGCAATCCCAAGTGGCAGGAGCAGCAGGGGAGGCAAGCAAGTGCCTGAGGCAACCACCTCAGCTGGCTCCGTGGATGGCCTGGCTCTGCAGGTTCTGGACACAGAAGATTGCAAGCTGTAGGACTTGAGTGTGATTTGTACGCGGGCAGCAGCTGGCTCTTCTCTGTGGAGAACAGAGAGGGAGGAATGGCCTGGCAATTCAAAAAGTGATTTGGCAGGCTTTAAACACAGCAGAACAAAACACTGGCTCTCCTTTCTGGGTGTTTTTTGTTGCAGCTTTCAAAGCAAAGGTGAGGATCTTTGCCCCTACATGAACAACAAGAAGTTGAGCAAAACAAGGTGTACCGACACCCAGCACTGGATCTGCAGCAAACCTCTCCATGCCCCTTGAGACACACACAGACATTTCTGAGGTCGCCTGAAAGAACTGTGTTCCTCTTGGAGGAGAAATGGTTGCTACTATGTTGCCCTCCACCCTCCTGCCTGGCCTCCATAGCCTCTCCAGCTGGTGCCTCCTTAAGCTTGAACTATGCCCCCTTTCAGGGGTCCATGAGAGGTTCTGTTTATTCAATATGTGAATGAGGAATTTAATAACTTATTCTTTTAGTATTTAATAAATTATCTGCTTTATAAAATAAAGATGAAAAGTCTCTGAACAAGAGCTTGTCTCTGAACATGCTGAGGATCTGATATGCCGTTCCAGCTTATTCTTGCACATTCCGAATGTAGCAGGTTGAAATTCAGACAAGGATCAAAGGACACCAGGAGGTCAAAAGGAGTAAGTTTAAGTTCTCCTAGCAATGTGTCTCAGCAGAATCTTTTCCCAAAGGCTGAGCCTCGAATACTCAGGGCTTCTAGCTTTTATACAAGTCAGATTAACATTGCAATGCATTGGCTATACTTCTGATTGGTTATTCATAAATGTGACACCAACTCACAACCTATCAAAACTGTTTGAGCAACTCATGTGAAGAACCCACCTCTGCTTGCATCCCCCCTACTCTATTTGAAGCCCCCAACTCTTGTTTACACGTTGAAGTGTAGTGGAAAGTTCCCAAACTGGTCTGTGCCTGTTTTGCAAGACATTTCTCTAGAAGTCACCTCTTACATGCACCTCTAGACAGCTTCTACTTCCTGTTACAGCTCGGGGCTTGTTGTTAGCCTTATTTCCTCTTGCAAAAACACAAGTGTCTTTTAGCATCTAGCTGAAGCAATCTGCAAGTCTGACTTCCTTTGTTTGACTAGGCACTCTGTACATGCTCAGAGTGGACTCAATAAACTCTGATCATGTTGCAGAGAGCCAGGAATCTCGCCCAGGCTCTCCCACATGAGGACCCTTTTGCTTCCCTATCCCAGCCAGCTTTTTGGCAAGGTAACTCAGTTCTGCAGCTCTTCTATTATCTCCTGCTCCCCCCACTCCATGATGCAGATGGGCTTCTTCTTCTCTCCACTTCCCCCTTTGTCTCTTGGACTGGACATTCTGCATCGGTTTTCTCTCCTGGGGAAAGCAGCAGAACTCTGTCCATGCTCCATTCTTGCCACTCCCCTCACAGAATCTTGAGCGGAATTCTTGCTCTTTGGAGCCCCCTGGTGCTGTGACTCTGCTGTGCATTCCAGCCTCTGCTAGAATGATCAGAAGCTGCTCTTTCAGGGGCCCTTTTGTTATAACAACCACTTCAGGGTCCTGCTTTATTTCCTTTGTGGGCGTTTGATCTTTGCTCTATCCAGCCAGCTGGCCGTTCACACTTCAACTCCCCTTCAGCCATCTAATTAGTCATATAACAGATAAGCAGGGAAGGGAAAGAGCAGTAGAAGACTTTTCACTCACTAAATGCAACATAATAAAAATCACGCCATATCCATATATTGCTAAGTACTGAATAACTCAGTGTGTAAAATGAAGCCTGGAAGTTGCCTAGCACAGTGTTTCTCAAACTGTGGGTCGGGACCCACCAGGTAGGTCATGAGCCAAATTCAGGTGGATACCCATTCATTTTAATATGAATGAATGAATGAATAAACCTTTATTAGGCATAGATAGAGAAATCATAAAAGCAAACATAATTAGTCCTAATCCCGTTTATCAAAAACGGAGTTAAGATACTAAATTACTAATAAAACATTTACAGTTCAACATAAAATATCAACATTTTTGACAAATTACATTAAGAAGGCTTGGAAATCACCAAAAGTAAAAATTTAGAAATTCCCTCAAGCACATCTGGTGAGCAGTCATTTAGGAGACACTTCAGTTTTGCCTCATCCGAAAGCCCATTCATTTTGCCGAGAAGTGGAGTCATGTAAGTGTGGCGGGATCTAGTGTGCCGAGAACAATAAAAAAGAATGTGTATGATTGATTCAACATTTCCCAAATTACAAGGGCAGAGGCGTTCTTTATATGGTATTTGCCTATATCTGCCTTCTGTGACCTTGGATAGAAACACATTGAATCTTGCCAAAGAGATTGCACGACGTTCAGAGGGGTTGATCAGAATACTCAGATAAGGAGCCATTTGCCCATACTTTAGCGGGATAGAGAAATTAAGAGGGGAGCAAATTCTAGAAGCAAGTTCAAAGAGGTTTTGTGCCTCAATGTCTAGCATTCTTTGCTTTACCCTTTGATAAACTTCAGGGAATGGATAGAAACTTAAAAAATCCAATGAAAAACCAATTGATTCGATTTTTGATTTAATTTGGCTATACCATTTAGAAGAACCAGACTCAGATAGCATTCTGGATAGGAGACTGCCTGGTTTCACGTTATAATGTAATTGGAGCCAATAGCGTATGGTTAAAAGCCATGCTCTTGATACTAAGAGCGATTGTCCGGTCTCCAAACATAATGCAGAGTATGGTACAGATTTAGGTAAACCCAGGATAGCCCTCAAAAATTTAGCTTGGATACTCTCAAGGGTGTGATTTATAGAGCTAATCCAGATAGGGCACCCGTACAGGAGCTGTGCCGATACCTTGGCATTAAATACCTTGAGAGCAGCTGGTATATAACGATTGCCCTGACTAAAAAAGAATCGATTGGTGCTCTGCAAAGTGACACGGGCCAAGTTGGTAACCAATTTTTGATGAGTACCTCAGCAAAGATTGTAGTGGAAATGAATTCCAAGGTATTTAAAGCTTTTGACCTGTTCCAGTTTCTCCCCTCCAATAGACCAAGTACCTGGGCTCCATGATTTTGAAAAGACCATAACTTTGGTTTTCTGAGAGTTCAGTTCAAGTTTGTTACATTTCAGATAGTCAGAAGTTCTATTTAAAAGTCGCTTAAGTCCAATAGGTGTGCAGGATACTAGCACTGCATCATCTGCATAAAGCAATGCTGGAATATGGATTGAACCTAGTTTGGAAAAATGTCCATCTATCTGAAGCAAAAAGGGGGTAAAATTGTGTAGAAAAAGATTAAAAAGAGTGGGTGCTAAAATGCACCCCTGTTTCACTCCCCTTTCGACCTGAATTTTGGGGGTCAATTTCCCCGAAGATGTAAATTTAATTTGGCAGGTGGTGCCTGTATAAAGTTTCTGAATAAGAGTTAGAAGTCTAGGGTCTATATTGAGTTTAACTAGTTTGTCCCATAGTAGCGATCTATTAACGGAGTCAAAGGCTCCTTTAAGATCCAGAAAAGCAACATATAATTTTTGATTTTTTAGCCTTGTGTACTTGTCAATCAGATAAGCTAAAACAGCACAGTGATCAATTGGTGAAGATCCTTTTCGAAATCCTATCTGATCCCACCCTGGAAGGCCCAGATCTTCCATCAAGGATAGCAGCTTGTTTAAAAGATGTTTTGCATAAAGTTTTCCCCCCACTGATAAAAGGCTTATAGGTCTAAAATTAGAGGGATCACGATGGTCGCCTTTTTTGTAAATAGGCACTATAGTAGCATTTGTCCATTCAGCTGGTATTATACCTGTTTGGTCCACCACTGTGAATAATGAGGATAGAATAGGGACCCACCATTCAGGGTCCACTTTCAGGATCTCTGACAATACCAAATCTGGCCCAGGAGCTTTCCCTTGTTTACTTTGAGAGACTAGCTCTATAATTTCTTCAGTGGATACAGGAGGCCATGGGGTGGTTGCTGAAGGATTTAAAGTAAAAGATGCTAAGCCACTTTCACCCTCCTGGCAATATAAGGTGGAGAAAAAGCGGCACCACTCATGTGGGGAGATGACCATCTGAGAGCGAGGGGCAGTTTTCTGAGCAGAATTGGTGATTATACCCCAAAATTGCTTAGAATTTTTATGTTCTATGGCGGCTAGTAGTTTATACCACAAGCGGGAAGCATAATTATGTTGCTTTTCTTGGATCAGTTGTTTCAGCTGCTTCTTTAGAATAAAATATGTATCGGGAATTTGAATAGCCCCTGAATAGCAGTATTGCTGGTAAACGGATCTAATCTGATTTTTGAGATCCATACAATCCCTATCAAACCAAGGGGATATTGTTTGGGATCCCTCCCCTGTACCACCTTTAGCAGAGGGTATACTAGTGTAGGAGACTAAAGTGGATGAAACCCTAGAGATTAATAACTCATATATCTTAATTAGTTCTATCGGATCTGACTCATTTAAAAGTTGGATTCTATAGCTCTTGTACGGCTCCGTGTAGAGCTGTTCGCTCATTTTCTGATTAATTGTAGTATTCCACATGATTTTAGGCCTAATTTCATATTCATTTTCAAGCTCTACATCTGGGGTGGAGTACTGGAAAGAACCTAAATCTAGCTTGAGTATTAAAGGAAAATGGTCACTCATTCCTAGATCATCAACCAAAAAATCAATAACATTGACCTTGAGGTGAAGTGGAACCAAGAAATAATCTATAACACTGGAACCAATGGCTGAAGCATAAGTGAATTCACTTGAATTGGGGAAATCTACAAAGCCATTTAACCATATTGTATTAAAATTGACACAGAATCTGGCCAAATAGAGGCCAGCTGCATTCGTTTTATTATCTTTGGAAAATCTTTCCAAAGAAAATAAATCAAGGAGAGATGAATCAGGATCTAAGTTTGCGGCAGTACTGAGCAACGGCTCTGAATTTCCAACCCTGGCGTTGAAATCCTCACTGATAAGACAATGGCATGAAGGAAATTCCATGTCTAACTCTGTGACAATTTTAGAGAAGGTGCTCCAATTCTGGGATAATAATTGGTTGTTCAAGCCAGGAGGAAGATAAACATTTACAATTATTAACTGGAGATTGTTAAGAATAAGCTTGACTGCATGACATAATTTGCTAGTTGTCTTGGTGACCACCAGTTCTGAATTTAGCTGGAAAGAGACAAAAATTGTCATCCCCGCTTGCAAACGCCCCTTGGAGCTTATTCTATAAGCTGGAATGTTGTAGGAATTAAAACCTTGAAGGAATTTGAGACCAGGTTTCCTGCAAGAGGATTACGTGAAAATCACATAAATATCTCTGGAAAGTCTCATCATTAACCTTGCTACGCCATCCCGCAATATTCCAAGAAAGAAGTTTTAAATATGTCCTTGATGTGAGATCAGGTGTTGCAGATGTAAGTCAATCTGATGGGAGAGCTTGAATGTCTTCCTCTCCACATCCCAAAGAAATAAGCTTCTGTGTTTTAGACGGTTGAACAGCAGATGGTTGGTGGGGAACGTTAGAGTTCGACTGAGCAGTCCTTGTTCCAATAGCAGTTGAGGTCATGGTCATCTGTCCAGCCATAGAGTCTTTAAGTTGGACTCTAATCTTATCCAAATTATGTCTCTCCAGCAGACAAATTTTTAAAAGCCTCCAAAACCTCTGAGGAAAGAGATCCCTCCTCAGCCTCCAGTTGGAACAAAAGTTCTCTAAAATCTAGGTCTTCTTCCCCAGTATTGTCTTGGGTGCGTATAGTTTCCAGTCTCATATTACTTCCATTGACCACACTGGATTTCTGGAGAGCAGCGCTAACGCCAGATGATTGTAAAGAGAGAATGCAAAGAGAGATTGTAAAGAGAGAATGTGCTGTGAGAATGCCTCTGAACCTGTTTATGAAAGATCTCTGCAAGCTGGGAGACACAACACAGCTTCTACACCCTCCTCTCCAACAAAGGAAAATACTATTCTTACCGACTGCCTCCTGGAAGATAACACTGACGCGGACAAACTTCAGAACTCAAAGGAGGGTAAGGAGGGTATGTTTCCACCTAACAGTCCCTTGTTGCCTCTTATGGCGGAGCAGTGTGTGATATCAGGGAGGACCGCCTTGATTTTCTTTCAAGAAATAAAATGTATAGCCTCCTGTGTTAGCACCCTCCAGGAGTCAGTTAACTCCCTCCAAGAATTGTTTTGTAAACATTTCGTTGACCCCCAGCCACCGCAACAGCAGACACATGGGAGGCATAAAAGCTTCACTCCTAAACCTGAGAGGCATAAAAGGCAAAAAAGCTTAACTCCCAAGCCAAAGAGTGGGGGAAGAGAAAGGGAGAACATGGAGAATCCAACTGTATCTCGGCATCTTCTAGTGAAACAGGTGACCCTTGAACTCAAAAAGAATGTGTATAATGTAGGTAAATGGCTAAATAAATTTAAAATTGTGGATTCGCTGGCTAGACATTTTAATATTTTATTTTTAATATATTAGCCTTGATGCTACCATAATATGTGACTGCATTTGGGGAAATGTTACAGATCTGTACTTTTAACAGGCTACTATGTATATGCTTTTAACAATGATAGTCAATGGGACTTACTCCTCCTGGGTAAGTGTGGGTAGGATTGCAGCCTAGGATTGTTACAAATTTTCCTGCTTGATGTCACTTCCGGTCATGACACTACTTCTGATGAGTCCACACAGATTCACATTCTAGAAAGTGGGTCCTGGTGCTAAACGTTTGAACCACTGGCCTAGCAAAAAGGTGCCAATTTTGGTTCTGATAGTGACTTGCACTGCTACATTACAGCCCTCTCTCCTTTTGGGGGGGGGGGGTTGCAAAAGGTGGGGCACTATTGGGCTGTCCATGTGGGGTACGGCAAAGGGCAGGGTAGGATTCTCACTTGCAGCCAGAGATAAGAAACAGACCAGAGAGAGGGAATCCTTTCAGGCACAGGGCCCATTTCCTGGAATCATTTAAAAAAAAAAAATTTGTTGGGGGGGGGAATCCAGGATTTTCAAGGAATGGTGACTGGGCAGTAGCAGCATGTCTTGTCCTCCCATCCCCCACTAGCTTGTCCCTGCTTCCCAAAAATTCCTTTGAGAAGGCAGGCCAGACCTCTCTCACAGAGCTCCCCTGGGATTTAGCATGCTATCGCTTTTGTTTCAGGAGGAAATAGTCAGGCAATGAAGTCAGAAGGGTAAACCATGTCCCTGTCAAAGCTGTGGGGTGGATTTGGGGCTATCATTCAGGATACAATTTAAAAGCTGGAATGCAATAGGTTCTTAATACATAAGATGGATGCTTAAAACAGGGGCCTGCAATTCTGTGGGTGCCTTACAAACAAAAATTCTTTTTAGTAATATTAAGAATAAACTGCTGTTGTGCTGCTGTTCAACAAGAGGTTTACAAAGCAGTTTATGTAGCAAAATAAGGCAGGTTGGCCATCTGTGCTTATAAGGCAGTGAGTGCACTTTCCACAGTCCAGCAGCTGGTTCCAAGGTTTTCCCAAACAGGGGAAAGTCCCCCACTGCATGCACTGGCCAAGCCATGTGCATACCCATGTTGCCAAGAGCTGTGCCCACCTACTGGCACCCACTTGCTCTGGCTGAAGCTTAGGGCTCAGGTGGCCCTCCTGGGAAGGAAACCATGATGGGAACGAGCAACTTTACTGGCTCCTTGAAGGACACCTTAAATTGTGGCTTGGAATGTCAAGCTTAGAAAAAGCCATTGTGCAGCTGCCTGCCCACTGTGCTTTGCAGACATCCTTGGAGTCTTTGAGAGCTGGTGTTCTTACTGCAGTTTCAGAACATACTGTCATTCAAGAAATTTAACCTGAACTTCCTGATGTACCTATAAACCTAGATTAAGAAGTCTCCCCCAACACCCCACAGCTCAATGGCCAAGAGTCCTGTTAGTGCCCAAGTAGAGCCGCCATCAATTCCCCCAGGCTTGAAAGAGACCTGAAATGTGGAGAAGAGAAAAGCATGGTTCATAGTCTCTAGGAAATAATAACTGGCAGTATTGGACATATTTTATTCTTTGTAAAACAAGGAGAAATTGGACTTCATATACATTTCAACTGTCCCCTAGAAAAACATCAGTTTTTCAAACATCAATTCTTTGATGCAAAGAAAGGGAATGAGCTCTGAAAATGTTTCTCTCTGCTGGCCCACATCTATATGGTTACCCTCCCACGTAGTGCTTCTAAAACTGTGGGTCGGGATCCAATAGGTGGGTCACGAGCCCATTTCAGGTGAGTTGTGTAGCACCTAGCTTAGCCATCATTGAATATACAGAGCTGAAAAAAACAGGGTACAGAGCTGCTGGGCAGGGCCAGCTCCCAGTAGGAGAGGCCTGGTACTTTGCCCTGAATAGGTGGGAAGATGCGATGTGAGGTTGGAGAAGGAACCAAGTCTGCATTCTGCTTTGTCTTCCAAGCTTCAATGTTTAAATTCCGATTGTTTAAATGCAAAAATAATGTTTTGATAATATAGCATAATAATAAGAATAGCATGAGTGTGTTGTGTAATGGGACCTTTGGCTGATTGCAGCTTAGGGTTGAAGCCTAAATTGATGATGTCACTTTTGGCTCTGACATCACTTCCATGTTAATGGCATCACTTCTAGTGGGTCCAGACAGATTGTCATTCTAGAAATTGGGTCCTGGTACTGAGGTTTGAGAATCACTGCACCACTGTGTTTCCTCATTGACTGAGCACCAAAAATCTTCCATACTCCTGCCATGTATAGGGGATCTCTTGGAAAGGGATCTCTTTAAAAATTCTCTGGAGGAGTATAAAAGGATAACCGTAGCTGGAATTTCCCAGGGAGATTACCTCAGAAACTAATGATTGTGCTTGAGTTGAAAAACTCTGCCCTCTGATCAACTGGGAGATAAGGCGAGGTGATGATTTGAGCTTGATTACTTGGCAATAATTTTATGTATCGATGGTGCTTTCCAGTGTGTCCCTTTTATGCTCAATTGGACCAGGCTGAGCACTAAAACTCCTTCTGGACTCCTGACATGTATAGTGTTTCTCCCTTGTGTGGATTCGTTGATGGGTTATAAGGGAACTACTCCGATTGAAGCTCTTTCCACACTTCAGACATATATAGGGTTTCTCTCCTGTGTGAGTTCTCCGATGGGTTATAAGGCTGCTGATCCAACTGAAACTCTTTCCACACTCTTGACATGTGTAGGGTTTCTCCTTTGTGTGGGTTCTCTGGTGACATTTTAGATGGATCTTGAAAATGAAGCTCTTTCCACAGTCTTGGCATGTATAGGGTTTCTCCCCTGTGTGGGTTCTTTGGTGAGTCATAAGGCTGCTGATCCGAGTGAAGCTCTTTTCACAATCTTGGCAAGTATAGGGTTTCTCTCCTGTGTGGGTCCTTTGGTGAATCATAAGTCTACTGATCAGACTAAACTTTTTTCCACACTCCTGGCATTTATAGGGTTTCTCCCCTGTGTGGATTCGTTGATGTGATATAAGGGACCCACTCCGATTGAAGCTCTTTCCACAGTCCAGACATACATAGGGTTTTTCCCCTGTGTGCGTTCTCTGATGGTTTATGAGGCTGCTGATTCGACTGAAGCTTTTTCCACACTGCTGGCATGCATAGGGTTTCTCACCAGTGTGGATTCTCTGATGGCATTTTAGATGGATCCTGAAAATGAAGCTCTTTCCACAGTCTTGGCATATATAGGGCTTCTCCCCTGTGTGAGTTTTCTGATGGATCTTAAGGTTGCTGATCCGACTAAAGCTTTTTCCACACTCTTGGCATGTATAGGGTTTCTCCCCTGTGTGGGTTCTCTGATGGCATATTAGGTAGATTCTGAAAATGAAGCTCTTTCCGCACTCTTGGCATGTATAGGGTTTCTCCCCTGTATGTGTTCTCTGATGGATCATAAGGTTGCTGATTGAATTGAAGTTCTTTCCACATTCTTGGCACGTATAGGGTTTCTCTCCTGTGTGGGTTCGCTGATGAATCATAAGGTTGCTGATCCGACTAAAGCTCTTTCCACACTCCAGGCATGTATAGGGTTTCTCTCCTGTGTGGGTTCTCTGATGAGTCATAAGATTGCTGATCCGACTGAAGCTTTTTCCGCACTCTTGGCATGTATAGGGTTTCTCCCCTGTGTGGGTTCTCTGATGGCATGTAAGATCATTGCTGACAATGAAGCTCTTTCCACATTCCTGGCACATATAGGGTTTCTCCCCTGTGTGAGTTCGATGGTGAGCTACAAGGTGGCTGCGGTGATGGAAGCTCTTTCCACACTCCTGGCATGTGTAGGGTTTCTCCCCTGTGTGGGTTCGTCGATGGGATGTAAGGTGACCATTCTGACTGAAGCTCTTTCCACAGTCCTGACATGTATAGGGTTTCTCCCCTGTATGGATTCGATGATGAGATATAAGGTGACTGCTGTGATGGAAGCTCTTTCCACACACCTGGCACATATAGGGCTTCTCTCCTGTGTGAGTTCGATGATGAGATATAAGGTGGCTTTTGCGATGGAAGCTCTTTCCACACTGCTGACACATGTAGGGTTTCTCCCCTGTGTGGGTTCGTTGATGGGATGTAAGGTGGCTATTCTGACTAAAGCTCTTTCCACACTCTTGGCACATGTAGGGTTTCTCCCCTGTGTGAGTTCTCTGATGAGTCATAAGATTGCTGCTTCGACTGAATTTCTTTCCACACTCCAGGCATGTGAAGGGTTTTTCCCCTGTGTAAGTTCCTTGCTCTGAAGAACATTTCTGTTTCCTGTTTCTTCCAACCTGGTTCCAAACTGATGCTGAAAGAGTAACAGAAGTGCTTGTAACAGACTAAAGGAAAAGCCTCCAGTTAGTTGGAGAAATTATTAGCATTTTTCAGTTGATCAGGGAAGCCACAGCAATCTGGAACTGCCATAAATCAATATCATGTTGTGTTTCTTTTAGAGGTGTTAAAGGAATTGCAGGGAAATAAAGTCCACAACTGAAAATCAAGAATAAGAAATAGTGAAACACAAAATTAGAAGGAAGGATGCCTTCTTCCTAAGAACAAGGCATTTTGAAATGTAGGGAAGAGAAGAACTCTGTCAGAAGTTCTCTAGGAAGGGTTTGCCCTGGTGATACTGAAAACTGTTTCCTTTTCTGGTTATATGAAGTTAGTTAGCATGCAAATTACAGGTTTCTCTTTCAAAGTTTGATGAAATAAGGCAGGAGGAGCAGTTTGCTTTTGAATTTCTCTCTCAAGGGGCTATCTGAAACAGGGAGGAGCTAAACAGAACCAGGGCTCAGTCGTATCCAACTTTCCAGCACTGACGCAGCCATGCCAATGGGACTTGTGCTGCATCCTGCTGAGGGGGGGGGGGGCAGATACAGAGGTCTCCTCAAAGTAAGGGAAATCCTCTTCCCTTAGTTCGGGGCTGCATTGTGGCTGCATTGGCACTGGAAATTTGGATAGGAATGGGCCCCCAAAGTGCATATAAGGGCCAGCTCCCAGCCATTCAGTGTGGGAAGATGGCATCACCAGAGAATTGCTAAATCTCTGTTGGACTGCATTACTGAACCAACTGAGAGATACTCTGCTACCAAAGCTGCCCTTATAAATAGATCTATTTTTGTTTTAAGAGCTGCCGTGGATTCTGCTTGCTCCCTGCAATGTGGTCAAGCACAGCACCAGGTTGCCAGAAGGGAGTGTTCCTGATCCCTCAAGGCCTTGAAGGACCAGATGAGTCAGCTTTGGGCATCTTGGTATCTCTGGAGAGAAGCCACAAGAGCAACAATGCAACCAGTTTCAAAGGCAGGCATCAGATGGGTCCCTGAGATTTGGCTACATTGTGTACAGGCCTGTGTATAATGGAGAAATACTTATTTCTCTACACATTGCAGATAAAAATGGAAAGTGCACTTACTAAGCTAAGCATAGGAACAATCAAGACATGCAGAGATTAAAATATTGGTTTTCCTGGGAGTATATTTGACCAGAAGAATCCCCAGTCATCTGGGAAAGCTGCTCACAGCCTTCACCAAACTACAACTCCCAGATCCTTTAAGGGGAGCCATCACAGTGGTATGCTTGTATAATTTGCAGTGAAGATATAGCCAGCAGACATTCCCTGTTTCTGTACTCCAAACCCTAACCACTGCTTCAGATAAAGAGCTTCTTCATTCCAGAACCTCTGTCCATCATAGAGGAGTGAGTTTTGAATGCATGGAGAGAATGCATGTCTCCACCTGCTGTCCCATCTGAGCTTGCAATGCCACTCTGCTGCACAGGTAAGAAAAACTACTAGTGTCTCTCTGATTCCTGGCACAGAGAAGGAGAGCCCAAACCCAGGGGGAAGTGCCTTTGAAGACCAGCCCACCTTCTCCAAAGGTAGGCCAAGGGAATTGGTGTCCAAAGCCTTCCGACCAATTACTGACACAGAGTCCCCAGGTTCAGCGTTCCTTCTAGATCTGTGTTGGACCTGACAGGGAGGATGTGAGGCCATCCAGTGCAGAAGCAGCTGTCACACAGCTAAGCCACCAACTCACTAGCATATCCAACAGAAGAGAGATTTCCACCTGCTGCATCTCTCAATTCAGAGCCAAGGGAGCCTCCTTACCTAAACAGGCCACGTTCTCATAATTGTCCATCATGACTGCTTCGTACAGATGCCTTTGGCGCTGGTCTAGCAGAGCCCACTCGGCACTGCTGAAGTACACAGACACCTCTGCAAATGAAATGGGGCCCTGAAAGAACAAGGAGAAATTTCCAATGAGGGTTATCCCTCTCTGTGACTGCAGTCCCAAAAGACATGATCTAGCAGGTGAGAAGATCTGCATGCTTCCTGCAGGATGCAAACAGCCATGAGGGAAAGAGGTGGGGAATGTTGACAGTCTCTTTTGTTTGCCTCCTGGCAGTAAAAGGAAAAGCACACATGAGACTAGGGGAGGGATCCAAGTAGTTCCTTAGCCATCTTGCATTACCTGGACGAGATGCATGGCAGCCATTTCTCCTCCTCCACAAAGATGTGATGGGTGTGTTTGCATTGGCCTCATCTCTTCAGTATCTGTCAGGGAGAGAAAGGAGGAAAGCTGTACAAGTTCTTTAATCTCAAATAAGCACTTCATTTCAGAGGTCCTTGTCTGAATTCCCTTCCATTAACTGCACTGATGGCTGCCAGTCTTGGCTTTGCAATGGCTTTGGACAGATTCATGGAGGAGGAAGGTCTAGCAATGCTGCTAGTCCTGATGGGCACTTGCTCTGGGTTTAGAGGCTGTCTGTGTTGGGAGGGCTGCTGCGAAAAAGCTTTGCCTTCATACCTGCCCTGAAAGGCTCCTGAAAGGTGTGTAATTAAATACTGCAGGGAATAGGATGATGGGCTGGGCTGGACTGGATGGGTGCACTTTGGGTCTGATCCAGTAAGGTGCATTATACATTTGTCTGAATCACCCTCCCTACTTCCCTGCATGGAAAACATATGCTGAAAGGGCAGCTATTTACAACAGTCTTGGAAAGAAATATCCAAAAGTCAGTAGCATGGTCTCTTCACAACAAACAAATCTGGAGTTGAAGGATTTTTACTTTTTATTTTGCACAACACCAATTTTCCCTGGCTGCATGGACCTGCCCTTAGGGAGAATGCATGGTGACCATAAGCTTTGTCCTTTCCTGAGGGCCGAGTTGCTTTTAAGGATATACGAGATCCTCGTACCTACAGATTCCTGATCATTGTGCTCCAACAGCGTTCCTAGCATGCAATGGGGACATTTGGCCACAAGAGGCCTCACTTCTGGTTTCAAGTGACAAAGCAACAAGCTCAGTCCTGCCCTTCCCTATAATGGGCACACACAGGGTCTCACAGACTTTCCTCTCT
Source organism: Tiliqua scincoides (assembly GCF_035046505.1). Lineage (NCBI taxonomy): Eukaryota > Metazoa > Chordata > Lepidosauria > Squamata > Scincidae > Tiliqua > Tiliqua scincoides. Next base: position 2,696,784 of record NC_089829.1, read on the forward strand.
GGACAGGCACAGATCTACCTTAGGACATCTCCAAAGGAAGGCAAGACATACTATAAAATTTTTACTCCAGTATTTCAGAGGCCATGATAGAACAAACCCCTTCACACTCCCTCCGCACAGAAATTGTACCCTCCCTTTTTTAACCTTTCCATGCCTGTAAGATAGGACGTCTTTATTTCCAGGCCCTCCTCCTGAAACTTATTCTGTCTTTACATCACTAACACCAGCTGTGGAGCAAGATCCCTTCTCCTCCTCTGGCCCTGGACACCCTCTGTCACACAGCGCCACTTCATTCCCCATCCGTGCAGCATCCACTGAATGATTTCAGTGCATCAGTCAGGGATGTGCGTCAGGTGGGGAGGCAGGGGAGGCAGAGCCTCCCTACAGGAGTCCTTTGAAAAGCAGCACCACTGCATTGTGAGGCACTCAAGCACTCACAACCCGCATTCAAGTGCTTGGGTTGTGCTTGTGTGGGCACAATCCTAACCCCTTATGTCAGTGCTTTCCAGCAATGCAGCTCTGAGGGAAGGGAACAAACATTCCCCTACTTTGAGGAGGCTTCCGTGAGTGACACCCAACTGCAAGATGCAGCACATGCCCCATTGGCACCGCTATGCCAGTGCTGGAAAGCACTGACATAAGGGGTTAGGATTGCGCCCTGTGCCTTACACGCCCTGTGCTGCTTTCGAAGGACTCTGGTAGGGAAGCTCTGCCTCACCTGCCTCTTCACCTACCCTTCACACATCCCTGCTCTCAGTTGGGGGTGTGAGGGCTGCCTCTGGCCCTGCTCTGAGCTTCTAGTTTTGGAGCTGGAGAGAGAAGGGGACACTTGCAACTCCTTAGTCTGCATAGGGTGGGTAACCTGGGGTGGGGCCCACAAGGCAGAAAGATGCCTGAGATATGGGGAAGGTGTAGAGTCTGAAAGCAGGGGTCTGAAAGTAGGGGGCAAGGACACAGTGGGTGTATGTGGTAGAGGAGAAAAGGCTCCTCCGAAAGTCCGATGGCTCCTCCAGCTTGCCTGCTCGAAGCAGCCCAGCACTGTCACCTCTGCCTGCTCAGGGTGAGCAACAAGCGGGCAGTGGTTGCTGCATCTCTTCCCGCCCCCCCCCCCATTAGCACAGCTGGGAAAAACTGGTGAGTCACGGCGGCAGGGCTGAGTCATGCAGAGCGTTTTACATAGACATACTGCAGAGCCAGAGCAGAGCAACAGCAAGAGAGGCGGCTGGTCGCTTGCAGGGCACTCAGAACAAGCAGGCAGGAAAAGAAGCCGATGAGAAGTCCACACAAAGTGGGAGAGAGCAGCCCACCAGCCCTCAAACCAGGCACTGCGTAGTAACAGCTCCCCCTCCGGGCGGGGAGGACCGCCCACAAGCACTGTGACTGCAGGTGTCACTGTCCTGGGTGGCTGGTCTTTCAACACCTTTTGTGGACAGTACATGTTGTGTACTCGCTACTAAGTCCATTTGTGTCCGTGGTAGTGACTTAGGGCCCAATCCTATCCAATTTTCCAGTGCCGGTGCAACTGTGCTAATGGGGCATGCGCTGCATCTTGTCACAGAGGCCTGTCACTGGGGCAGCAGTCACAGAGGTCTCCTTAAGGTATAGGAACATTTGTTCCCTTACCATGGGGCTGCATTGTAGTTGCACTGGGGCTGGAAAATTGGATAGGATTGGGCCCTTAGGAAGCGCATCTGCAATCACTTTCTCCGAGGAGCAGTGAGTGCTGCATGACACCGGGCCCTTGCTCTTGCAGGCACTTTAGGAGGGGATGTTTGAGGTTAATGTGCTTTTGTTTCTGACAATTTTACACATCCTGATTGCCTTCAAAGATTGGCATTGGATCAAGTCTGTCCAGCCCCAGATCCAATACCAGTTTATGAATCCAAATGGCCTCCTGACATGCTTGTGTGGCTGACTGGCACTGCATCCTGCTTCTGTTGATGAAAGCAGAATGGTTGCCTGTTTCCGACTGACCCAGCTGATGATCCCTCCCTCATATGGGAACAGGTATATATCCAGGGGTTCCCAAACATGGTTTGCCCCAGTGCTGGGTCAGAGGGAAAGGAGCTTTTGTGCTTTTTTTTAAACCTGTGCCCTCCTCCCCCACTCATTCACAACCAATGGACAGTCTTCTAACTGTCCTTAAATTTACACCAGCCCCTCTTTCTTGTCTTTGGATAGTTCTTTGAGAAAAGCTGGGAGGGAGAGTCGTGTTTTTGGATGGTCACCAAGACAAGCCTGTTTCTGCTGGAACTCTCAAACAGACACAGGTCACCTTGAGCCCTGCACCCTGAGTCTGATGTGACCTCCTCCAGCCTGCCAGGGAAAGACAGGGCCACCCGGATCTGCTTCCCATTTGCTAAGAGCGAGAAAGCAGATCCAGAGGCAGTGACCTTGCGCGGTCACTTCAAACATATCAGGAAGGGTGGAATGCCACCTCTGGTAATGGGGACCCACCCCTCCCTCCTGCAGTTTCCAGTGTAGCAAGAGGCACCTGGAGGGGTGACAGCTCTCTTTTGTGTAGTGGAATAGCGAAAGATCTGGTGAGGAGGTAGAATGTGGTGTCTGCAGTGGCCCCTTTAAGAGTTAAGGCCTGGGCTTTCAGCAAAGGGTGTGCTGCACAGCTGCAGCCACTGAAGGCAATAAGGCTCTCAGGCATAAAAGCACCTGCTGACGGGAGAGTTTGGAGACTGGATTAATAGGCTAAGGAATTGATGGGCTAATGGGCTTTGGAAGCTGCTGGAGCAGAAACTATTGGAGACACTGAGTGGTGTTTGGCTGTTGTGACCAAGACCTGCTGAGGACCAAGGGGCTGCTGTAGTGGTGGGAGGCTGCTGGCAGGAAGGAGGACCTCTGTAGGTTAAACAGGCGAGCTACCCTGGTGGTGGGGTCCAGCAGTACTGCAGGGTCATTCTTGGGTAAAAAAGGGGTGCTAATTAGCTAAATGTGGGCATAGTTCTCCAGGCAGAGCTTGGATTGGGATTTTGCAGAACATTTAGTTGCCCCAGTCACTGCACTAAGAAAAGGGCTTGTGGCACTCCCCAGGTGCGCCTTCCTTGCTAGAAGACTCTGAGCCTGGCATGATATTCCTTCCTTCTGGTGAGCTGTGGGGGCTCTGAAAGCCAGCCAGTGACTGGTTGATGCTCAGGCAGCCTAGGGTGGCATGATCATTACAAATGATCATTACCAGTGCTATCAATGACAGAAATGCTGTCAGCCACCAGCTGACTATGCTCAGGGCAGGGTGGGCTGAGCAGGGCAGTTGGGCTTCACCACCCATATGAGGAAGGGAGAGGAAACTGCAGGGAGCTTGCGGGCTGGGAGGAAGGGGCAGTCCTTGGTCTGTTTTGCCAGGAACGCACAGTGGGGGTGAGAGACCTGGTCAGCAAGGGCGTCTCTAGCTTGGGTCCCTAGGCAAACTCTTGGGCATTTTTCAACAATTTTCTCTCCCCCTCCCCTCCACGTTCACTGGCTGTGAAGATGGGTGGAGAAACTCTAGGACAGTGTTTCTCAACATTTGTCCCCCACCGTCACATTGTCCACCTATTTGACATATCACTGGAAGTAACTGGTGCTGACATCATTGCCTGTTACTTCTAGGTTGGGAGGCCAGATGCAACATGACAGACACAAGTAAGAGGCTCAGGGTGGGTGGGAGGCTATTTCAAAGTCAGAAAAGTATGCTTTGAAGCCTCCTACTGCTGCTTGTCGTGTCATGTTGCTGGTCTTGCTGCCAGGCAGAAGGGGTTCCACAAGTAGCACCAGACACCACCTCAAGTATCACTTGTGTACTTCCTGTACACTGGCTGACAAACACTGCTCTAGGATGAGGTGACTTGCAGAAAAAAGAAGCCAGTGTCTTCTGTGGACAGATCTCCTTCAAATGTCAGAAATGGGGCGATTGGAGACACAGGTGGGAGTTCTCACCCCCTGCACAAAGCTGTATCTCTCTCTAGCAAGTGCCTATCAACAGCCTCTCCTTCCAAGCCAACTTCTCCCACCACAGAGACTTTTGGTCAGCTGTAGCAGGGAAGCTTTTGTCACTTGGCGGTGACATCACTCTTGCATTACCCGTGCTGGGCAGCTGCCCCCCCCCCCGGCGAGGGAAGGAGGGGTGAGGCCTGGCGGGGCTCCCCCGGGGGGCGGCCGGGGACGGGGCTGCTGCGCAGGGCCCCCTCGGGGGCACACTGAGCGGGCGGCGGAGGCGACGACGAGGACCCTGGACGGTCCCGCCGCGCGGAGGGAGGGCGAGGAGGAGGAGGCCCGGCACGGCTGGTGGATCCAGCGGGGTCGCGAGGGAGGCGGGGGCGGGGGTCTCTGAGAGACACGCCCGCGCGCGGCCTCCACGCCCCCAGCAGGCGACCGCCCCGCCCCGCCCCGCCCCCTCTGCCCCCGGCCCCCCCGCCCTCCTGCTGCTCTCCCTCTGCCGCACTGTGCCCCCCGCTTTCAGGCTCCCCCATCTGCGGGGTCCTCTTGCACCAGCAGCCCTGCCCTGACAGCCCCTCCCCCTTATTCAAGTGCCCCCTTGGCAGACCGAGGAGGCCAAAGCCCCAAGACTGAGAAGCCCCCCACCTCCCTCCCCCTCTGAGGACCCTCCCCAGCAGAGGGTGGGTTCAGGGCGCCCCCTATGAGCGTGATGGGGTGGAAGGGGACGAGCCCCAGGAGGCTGGTGGCAGAAGGGCAGGGGCAGAGGAGGGGCCAAGAAGTCCCCCCTTGCTTTGTGCAAGGCCTTTTATAGGCCTTGAGCTATTGCAAAACCCTCATTCATTCATATAAGTTCCATCTCCAATATATTCATTTATGTAAACTTAATGTAAATTAATACTTTTTTCCCTGGCCCCCAACACAGTGTCAGGGGGCCTCCTGCCAAAAACTTTGGACACCCCTGGTGTCCAGGGACACCAAGGAGGCTGAAGCCTTGCCTCCCCTCCCAGCCCCGAGACTGAGTAAACCCCCCACCCACCTGCTCACCCTCCCTCTTCTGAGGACCCTCCCCAGCAGAGAGTGGGCATTGACTGGGATCACAAGGGGGAAGCCAGGGGAGCAGAGAAACACGTCCGCATGCAATAAGGACGCCAACTCAAGACTCTCCTGTGTCTCTGCAGGCTTTGTTCCAAGACTGTTGCAAACAGCTGCCCTTCAGCATGTGTTTTCCATGCAGGGAAATGGGAGGCATGATTCAGATGAATGTAAAAAATGGCTGCTGGATCAGACCCTGAAGTTGTCCGTTTAGCCCAGCATCCTGTTCTTCTCAGGGGTCCACTGCATGGCCTCTGGGGAACCCACAAGCCAGACATGAATGCAAAGCTCCCCTCTCATCACTCTCCTCACCCCAGATGGCCTCTGCACCTGGAGGTACTCAGCATGTAGCCACCATGACTAGTAGCCATTGATGGAGCTTTCCTCCTCTAGGAATTGGTCAAGCTCCTTGTAAAGCCAAGGCTGGCTTGCCATCAGTGCAGATTGTGTTGCTTTTAATTCCCTTCCCCTAAGTGAGTGCATAAGGTTAAAACCTTGTACAGTTCGCTTCCTTTGTCTCCCTGCCAGACACTGAAGAGACAGGGTCAGTGCAAACCCAACCGTCACCCACGTCCTGCAGAAATGCATCTGATCCAGATAAGGAAGGTGTTCAGGGTATGCCATGGGTCTCTCCTCCTTTCTTGAAGGGGCTTTTCCTCTTGACATCAGTGCCAGATTGCAAAGCAAAAGAGACTGTCCACTTTTTCCACCTCTTCCTCCCATTACTCGTTGCACCCTGCAGCAAACATGCAGATCTCACCTGATGGATAATCTCCCTTCAGACTACAGGTATGGCCTGGGATGATCTGTTCATCAAGCATCTCTCCTTTTCCTTTCAGGGCTGCATTTGCGGAGGTATCTGTGTACTTCAGCAGTGCTGAGTGGGGTCTACTAGAGCAGCACCAAAAGTACCTGTATGAAGAGTCATGATGGACAATTCTGAGAATGTGACCTATTTAGGTAAGGAGGCTCCCTTGGTTTAACTGATAAATACTGCTGGTGAGAACCTCTTCTAGGCTGCTTGCTCTGGGCATGCCTGTTGATGATCTGACTCACACAGTTCACCTAGCCAAGCCAGATCTAGAGGAAAGCCCCAACCAAGGAACACTGCCATTAGAAAACTAGCCGCTCCCTTGCCTTCCCTTTGGAGGAGATGGGTTGGTCTTGGAGTGCACATCCCCCTGGGTTTATGTTTTCCTTCTCTGTGTCAGAAGATGCCTCAGATAGAAATTCTCCTCCATAGATTGTGAAATTCCATCTTGAGCTGGGATGGAAGGACAAGGACAGATCCCACACGGTTTCTAATACGGTCTCCACCTTGTGAAAGCAAGGAAATGGGCTAAAACAAGGCACACTATCAGCTTTGAAATGTGCTGGTGGCACCTGGCTGTGTCTTGCTGTAGCCTCTTAACCTATGAGGAAGCAGTTGTCTGCACTGCTGTCTGGGGGAGACAGTGATGGGCTGGATGTGGGCTAACAAAGTGAGTGCAGACCTAGCAAAGGTTCTTTTATTTCATAGGAAAGTCTGCCTGGGGAGAGGGCATGAGCTTTTCCTAGATGGGTTTGCCCTCCCTCTTAAGATGCACTTCAGAGCAAGGAGCTCACACAGTGGATAAGCCCTACACATGCCTGGAGTGTGAGAAGAACTTTCCTTCCCAGAGTTGCTTTTGTACCAGCTTTGATCCAGGAAGCTCAGGTATAACTGAGGCCCTGAAAGTCCTTCAGCTGGTTGCCAGTTGTGTCCTCTGCTGGAGAATGTCTGAATTGCTTGGAAATGTAAAACCATCAACTTGGTAGCGGAAGCTTGTTTATACCAGATTCCCAGGAGATTAACTCAACCCACACCTCCCCTCCTTTTTTGTTAGTTATTGCTGAGCTTGAGGCCCAGTGAAAGGTGTCTGTAGCTGTTGATCTTCATAAAATGACTAAGAGCCCAATCTTTTCCAACTTTCCAGTGCTGTTGCAGCTATGCCAACTGGGCATGTGCAATGGAGGGGCAATCATGAAGATCTCCTCAACTGCACTGGGAAGACTGAGTGCAGTCTTCCCAGGTTGCAAAATGGTTGGCAACCTTCAGTCTCGAAAGACTATGGTATAAGCCTACAGCACCCAGTATTCCCAGACGGTCTCCCATCCAAGTACTAACCAGGCCTGAACCTGCTTAGCTTCTCAGATCATACAAGATCAGGCATGTGCAGGGGGAAGTTGGTTAGGATTGGACCCTAGTTTTGCTGTAATCTTCTGAGGCTTTCTGATTGAAGCCAGCATTGAAACAGAACGCAGCATTCTGTATTTCGTAATCTGAATTTTCTTATTCTTAACTGGTGGCAACTTCTTCCTTCCTTTGTCCTTTAGCTATTCCTTATTTTTGTTATCTGGCCTGTGGCCTTCTTCCATTAGAATACCATCTTGAGATTCCTTCAGCTTTGCTATAGAAACTAAATATAATATTAATGTAATCTCTGGCAGTTAACAGTTTGCTTCAGCTTTTCTAGATAAGTTTTGCTAATGAATTTTCCAACTAGCTGGAGTTTCTTCCTCTTACTGCATTTCTTTCCATATTTTTAGCAATGTTGTTTTGCAATCAGGTTGGAGGAAAGAGGCAGCAGAAATGTTATTTGGAGAAAGGAGTTCACACAGTAGTTCACACATGCCTGGAGTGTGGGAAGAGCTTTCCTTCCAACAGCCTTTTGAGACGCCATCGGAGAATCCACACAGGAGAGAAACCCTATGCCTGCCATGAATGAAAGAGCTTTGTTTGCATTCACCATCTTACATGCCACCAGAGAACCCACACAGGGGAGAAGCCCTATGCTTGCCAGGAGTGTGGACAGAACTTCAGTCACAGTAGTGCCCTGAAATCTCACCAACGAATCCACACAGGGGAGAAGCTGTATATGTGCCAGGACTGTGGTCAGAGCTTTAGTCACAGTAGTGCCCTGAAATCCCATCTACAAACCCACACAGGTGAGAAACCATACACATGCCAGGACTGTGGAAGGCGCTTTAGTCGCAGCGACAACCTTGTGATCCATCAGAGAATCCACACAGGGGAAAAACCCTATACATGCCAGGAGTGTGGAAAGAGCTTTGTTCAAAATGGCCAGCTTACGTCCCATCTAAGAATTCATACAGGGGAAAAACCGTATAAATGCCAGGACTGTGGAAAGAGCTTCAGTCACAGTGGTGCTCTTACATCTCATCAACGAATCCACATGGCGGAGAAACCCTATATGTGCCAGAAGCGTGAAAAGAGCTTCAGTCACAGAAACACTCTTATTGAGCATTACCGAATGCACACAGGGGAGAAACCCTATACATGCTTGGAGTGCGGAAAGAGCTTCAGTCACGGCAATGCCCTTACCTCTCATCAGAGAATCCATATCGGCAACCTTCAGTCTCGAAAGACTATGGTATCGCGCTCTGAAAGGTGGTTCTGGCACAGTGTCTAGTGTGGCTGAAAAGGCCAATCCGGGAGTGACAATCCCTTCCACACCGGGAGCAAGTGCAGTCTGTCCCTGGTCTGTCTCCCTGGCTATGGGCCTTCCTTCTTTGCCTCTTTGCCTCAGACTGTTGGCCAAGTGTCTCTTCAAACTGGGAAAGGCCATGCTGCACAGCCTGCCTCCAAGCGGACCACTCAGAGGCCAGGGTTTCCCATTTGTTGAGGTCCATTCCTAAGGCCTTCAGATCCCTCTTGCAGATGTCCTTGTATCGCAGCTGTGGTCTACCTGTAGGGCGCTTTCCTTGCACGAGTTCTCCATAGAGGAGATCCTTTGGGATCCGGCCATCATCCATTCTCACGACATGACCGAGCCAACATAGGCGTCTCTGTTTCAGCAGTGCATACATGCTAGGGATTCCAGCACATATTCAGAGAATTCAGAGAATCCACACAGGGGAGAAACCCTATACCTGCCAGGAGTGTGGAAAGAGCTTTGTTCAAAATGGCCAGCATACATCCCATCTAAGAATCCACACAGGGGAGAAGCCTTTTCCATGTCAGGAGTGTGGAAAGAGTCATAGGGGTGCCCTTACATCCCATCAACTAATCCACACAGGGGAGAAACCCTATTTATGTCCAGAATGTGGAAAGAGCTTTAGTCACAGAAACACCCTTATTGAGCATCACCGAATGCACACAGGGGAGAAACCTTATGTATGCCACAAGTGTGGAAAAAGCTTCAGTCATGGTAGTGACCTTAGATCCCATAGGAGAATACACACAGGAGAGAAACTCTATACATGCCAGAAATGTGGAAAGAGTTTCAGTCACAGTAGTGCCCTTAAATTGCATCAGAGGTCTCATACAGGTGAGAAGCCCTATACTTGCCAGGACTGTGGAAAGAGCTTCAGTCATAGTAGTGCTCTTAAACCCCATCAACGAATCCACACAGGTGAGAAGCCCTATACATGCCAGGAATGTGGACAGAGTTTTAGTCACAGTAGTGCCCTGAAATCCCATCAACAGACCCACACAGGGGAGAAGCCCTGTATATGCCAGGAATGTGGACAGAGTTTCAGTCGCAGCAGTAACCTTTCATCATCAGAGAACTCACACAGGGGAGAAGCCCTATATATGCCAGGAATGTGGAAAGAGCTTCACTCGCAGTATGGGCCTTATGATGCATATGAGGACCCATGCAGGAGAGATGCCCTATAGATGTCAGGAGTGTGGAAAGAGTTTTTGTGCTCAGTCAAGTCTAACTGAGCATATAAGGGAACACAATGGAGAGTGACCATATATGTGTTGGTGAGTATATCAGGAGAAGCAGATTCAAAGTAGAGACCTTTCTTCACATTCAAGTTTTGGTGTTTTTAAAGTTCCTGATATTCTCCAGCTGCAGGAGCTCAATGGGCTGGGCTGGGCTGGGCTGTGCAACAGGGCAGGACAGGGCAGGGGCATCTGCCACGGCAGCCATCAGCAGTACCAGAGCCCACGGAGGCATCGCTGGAATGGTACCCAAGACAGAGCAGGATGCGCAGGAGACAATGAGCTATGTGTGGGAGCAGGGTGCGTCTGAGTGAGGGAGAAGCAGTCATTTGGAACAACTGAGTCCATCTCTTTCCTTCTTGTTCCCCCCTTCCTACTGTATATAAACTTCAAGCACTCCGCTGGAAAGCCCAATTTGCTAACCCCCTTCCCATCAGCTTCCACAGTTGAAGCTGGACACGGGGGAAGGGAGGAGAGTGATCTTTTTAAAAAGATAGGAGAAAGAGAGGCAACCTGCAGAAGGCTGTACCTTTGTTTCTCAAGCCATTTAAAGGGTTAAGTCCATCTCCTCTTTCCTTCTTGTTTCTGCCCCCCCCCCTATTGAATCCAAACTTTAAACTTTCTGTTGCAAAGCTGAGGCTTGCTAACCCCTCTCCCCATAATCATTCACCACTGATGAAGTTGTACTGGGCAGAAGAGGAAGAGTTAACTTTTATAAAAGGAAAAGTGTGTGTGTGTGTGTGTGTGTGGGGAGAGAGAGAGAGAGAGAGAGAGAGAGAGAGAGGCAATCTCCCTGTGTGTGGAAGAGTCCAGGAGACCTTGCAAAGATGAAAAACACAGGAAAAGCAGAGGGTGGAATTTAAAATAGAATTATTCTGCAGCAACAGGTATTTTAGCCAGAGATCTTTGCTGTATGCTGACAGGAGCTCTGAAGCACTTGCAACTGCTGCTTATGTTGTAAGCTTTGAGGAGAGCATGCTTGCTTCTGCAATATCCCCAGGCAATCAGGCATTTCTGCAGCACAGTTTAGCTGCCTCTGAGATCCCATTGCAATGTTCTGTGCCCATGCAGGAGCCACTGAAACCCTCCTGGGGGAGAAGTAAGGGATTCATTACCATCTCTGAGGTCCCCACCCCCCACTTGGGGTTGTGTGTGAATAATCTTATTGGCTTGCTCTATTGTACTTCACACTTTGGCTTTTTACTAGTTGTGTTCTTGCAGCCATGCTAGTTGTCTGTTGTTTATTATTGATGCAAGCTAAAGAAAAGCCATAACCCAAACCCAAACAAATGTTATGCTAACAGACCAAATGTTCAATGAAAGCAAATGTAATGCCATGCTCACACATTATAGTTTATATGTTTAGCAGCTTAATAGAGAAATGTTCAAATGTTTAAAAAGCCTATATGGGTTTAGCATGCCCACAAGCCAGCTAAATCCATCTCTGAGTCTGAAGAAGTCTGAAATTACAAGTGCAGGCTAATTGGCAGTTTTACTGAGATAGCAGAGGAATGTTTCCTTGGCCTTCCAAGCAGATAACACAAGGGAGTTTTGGGGGTAATACATTCCCTCCTGCTCTTTTATAAAGACAGAGTTGCCAGACAAATGACCGAAGTCATTTATGAGTGAATTAGTTTGAAAATGAATGCTAAGATCAAATCAAATGTTCAGAAGCCAATGTGTTTAGCACATATCACAAACAAATGGGCAGAAATTCATTTTGCCCTCTCTGAAGAAGTTTAAAATAGCAAAGCTGAAGGCAAAGCCGTAAATCAGGGGATGTTTTATTGCTAGGCTGTCAGAGCATCACATAAGGATGAAACTGGAATTTACCAGCTGACAGGATGATGGATGAAGTTAAGCTGTAGTTTCATTTTGAAATCAGGAATGCACTCCTAAAGCTTGAATGCCTGCTTTTAAACAGAGGAAAACACACAGAAAGATTTTTGAACAGGGAACATTCTGAATTTTAAAATATAACTAAACAAGCTTTCTTTCAAACCAAAATGTGCACTGGGAAAGAGCTATCAGAAAGTTTCATGTCAGAAGAGTCTTGTGTATGCATTCTACCAAAAAGCAACATCATGATGTGTGACTGCATTTGGGAAAATGTTACAGATCTGTACTAATCAGGCTACTGTGTATGTACTTTTAATGTCTACTGAGTAATGCCCTTAGAGTTGTAAATAACAAAAGAAGGTATCTGGAAACTGCCAAAGCCACACACCCAAGGGTCATAGAAATGCCAAATGAATTACTCTTTACTGCCTTAATGGTTATAGAATACAATTAACAATATATAAGGAAGAGTGAATTTTAGCTGTTAAAATTAGTTTGATTAAAGCATGAAAAACACAGAATAGTAAAAGCTAAATTGAAAAGACTTGGGTCTCAGATGTGCCTCAAATTAACCTTGAAAAGCAGATGTAGCACAGTTAATTAATCAAGGTAATACAAACAAGCTCATGGACTTGGAATGTAGTATTCTTAAGCAAAGGCATTCCAACTCTATATCATGCCTGTCAACTAGATAAGAAACACCATACAGAGAACTAGGGAGTGACCAGAAAATTTATATCTTTCTCTTGGTACCAAGAGCAGATAGTTGAGGTCAGAAGCAGTTTAATGAAAAGACAGTCTATCTTGTTTGACAGACAGAGATAGAGCTTGGTAGATACAAACACCTACAAATCAGCTAAGACAAGAACAGATAAGCAAAGAGCATTCCTAAGAGGATCCTCTGGTCTGGAAAACATCATTAGAAGCTCTAAGTTAACAAAGAAAGCAGGATTTAACAAAGAGAAATCTCTTGAAAACCCTTGTTTGCAGGAAGAATTCAGTCTGTTTGGTATTAGATTAAGTTTATATACATATTGAGAATTATAGAAAACCAAAAGTTTAGTTTACAGAAAGTCTACATTGTTTGATAAAGAATTCAAACGAGCTCTGCAATAAATGGGTAAACAGTGCCATCTAGTGGTTGTTGGAACCCATGTTTTCTATGTGCACCTAGCCTTATAAGGAAACTGAAATTTGAAACTGACCAATCAGATGCTTGTAAACTTGTAACCAATCCTAAGAAAGTCCCCATTTCTGATGTCATGATCCCCCAGCCAATGACAGTGAGATTTTTCAAACAAAGAAGCCAGAATCCTATATAAGCAAAGGGTTCACACTGAAACATTGCTATTCTCTGGAAGCACTGAGAGTTCTCACATAGCTCTCTTTGCTCCCCACTTTGGACAAGAAGTCCCTGAGAGGCCCGTTGAAATAAAGCTTGCAGATGATCACCAGTCTTGCCTACTGAGTTTGCTTTTTGAACTTTGCTGCGGACCTTGCAACAATTATAATATGGATATTTTAAATTAAATTCTTGTATATGTGTTCCTAGATGCTACATTAACCACTAGGGGGATAATCTTATGCTTGAGAATTTTTGCATCATATAACTTATCACAGATGTACCGCAGACAATGCATCTCAATGATTTCCCCTGAAATGGGTCACTGTAAAATCCTACTCCCCTCTCCCACATACGCAGGGCATCTCAGTGTATATCCAAATGCAGCCAAGATCAGAACAACTGGTGTTCAAAGGGGGAAGTGTTAGTGAGTGAATGCAGAGCACAGTGAGGTCTGTCCTCAACCATAAGTGGGGCTTCTCCACCTGGATCTCACATGTGGCCCCTGAGGCTATGCATGGCTTTGCTCTCTCTCAAGTGACAGGCTTGCTGCAGATCCAGAATCGGGTGTTTGTGCACCAGGTAGAGCTGAACACTGGACCATTCAGGTAGGCACAGAGGCCTTCACCTTTAATTGGGAAACTGAAAGAAAATCAAACCCAGAATTAGCCAGTGTTTTCTTATGCATGAAAGGAGACACATAGCCTTGGAGTTAGAGTCTGCTAAACAATGGCCCAGCCACACTCTTCCCTCTCTCTTGGTTTATGGGTCTCATAAACCCATAAAAACTTTCTTCTGTGATCCCATCTTCTCCCATAAGGGGCTTCTCTCCACAGCCTGCTTTTTTCACCCTTCAGCTGTGTACCTCCTTTTGATCTGCCATCTTCCACCCCAGAATGACACCAAACAAAACTCCCCTTCTCCTGCTCAAGGACCTTTCCCCGTAAAATGTTCCTCATTCACCTGGGCTTATCTCCCACCTTCCGCCTGAGCATTTCCTTCTTGACCCTGGGTTTTTCTGAGCATCTTTTGATATTGTCACCTAATTCCTGGTCAGGGAAAAGGCTTGAGGAGGGCTGACAGGAGAAAAGCCAATGCAAGTAGGAGGGATAAGAGAGTAAGGGCCCAAACCTATCCAATTTTCCAGTGCTGGTGCAGCTGCGCCAATGGAGTGTGCATTGCATCCTTTGGTGAGGAGGCAGTCACAGAGGCCTCCTCAAAGTATGGGAACATTTGTTCAGCTCCAGGCTGCATTGCGGCTGCACCGATACTGGAAAGTTGAATAGGATTGGGTCCTAAGGCTGCAATCCTATACACACTTTTCTGGGAGTAACACTTGCATCTGAGTAAATATAGTATTGCATAGGACTGCATTGTTAGAATGGGGATCTGTCTATGAAAACGAACAAGGTCCAGGTAGAAAGGGACAGGAAAGGAGTGCAAAAACAACAACAGGCAATTATTTCTGCAGAAGTGATTAGATTGTCCCCAACACAGACACCCTTCAATGGAACAGGCGAGTGCGTTAAGGCTGCATCCCTGTACGTGCTTACACAGGAGTAGAGCTCATTGGGCACAGTGACAATGCCAAGTACACTTGCATGGGTTTTACTGAGCATGTGAAGGGCTTAAGCTTGAATCACTCCTGATGCCTCCAGCATTACAGTGGTGCAAAGTAGCCCCTGCCCAAGACAGATCTTTGCCTGGGGGTTCCACAGCCCCACTTCTTGTACAATGTATGGAGGTCTTACTGGTTCCCCACAGTCACTCACTCTGGTCTTTGGTGGAGTCTGAACGTTGAACTCCAGTAGGGAGAACCCCACACATTTCAGGAGTTAAATGATTGGAACTGGAAACCTGCCCTCTGCATCAAACCTTGATCAGTAGGTGACAATATTGTCAAGGACCCACATTCAGGCAGCACATTTTTGCCCGAAAAGCCCAACAACAACATTTTTTTCAAACTCTGATTTCAAATTAACTGCCCAATCCCAAGTACTTTCTCGTGCAACGATGCAGCACCACCAGCACAAGCTAGGCTGCATCCCAGAGGGGAATTTCGGCTAATGAAGATCTCATCAGGATAAGAAGACATTTATCCCCTTGCTCCAGAGTAAACCCCAGCAGCTGCAACAGATCAACTCAGACCTGTGCCAGCTGGTGCAAGTCCATGCAGATTTCTGTTGGCGGAACAGGTCCAAGGAAGGGGGATAGGATATGACATATGCCAGTGCCACCAATCCTGCCCCCCCCGGGCCCAATCTGCCCACTCCAGCTGCCACCCTCCTCCCACCCTGTTCCCTTCCTCCCACCCCTGTGCCCAATTCACCTGCTCTGGCAGGCATTCCTTCATGCACTGGTGCCAGCAGGAAGGCTCCTTACTCTGTCACAAAGTGCTTTACAGCCACAAGCCTTTGTCACAAAGGCCTGGCATGCCAATGGAACACATGTTCCACAGGTGTTACAATAGGATTGGGTCAAAACTCTCCGAAAGTCCATTGCTCTAGGGCTCCGAAGAAGGAGAGAGGAGAAACTTACGTTTGGTCAAAGAGGGACCCATCCGGCTGCATCCAGGACTGACTGAGACCTTCCCTCCAGAGGCCAATCCAATACCCGATTCGGTCTCTATGGCGCTTTATGAAATCCTGTTTTCAACAAGGAATTCAGGTGTCCCACCTTTAAAAGCTACTTAATAGACTGTTCTTGACACTGAATATTGCAGGAGACAGCTTGAACCCAGCTCCTGGGTGTGGTGCTGCACAGTACTTGGTTTTTAACAGGGACCAATGGGCTTCTCTGGCCCTGAGTCCCTTCAGTGGCCTTTGGCTGTCCAAGGATCCTCATAAGTGCAGGAAATTTTTGTTATCTCACCCCACTAAATTATACTTGTAACTGCAGGGAAACTTATAAATGGAGACATGGATAATGTGTTCTCTCTGTACTTTTGCACAATATGTTATGAAGTATGCAGACCTCTATGTACATCTATGTAGAAATAAGAAACTACCTATGTGCTCCTCATATGGGGAACACCCCAAGCCATACTCAGAGTAGTGTGCATTTCTCCTGCTCATGTTCCCCATAACAACCTCACAGGGTAGGGGGAGACTGCATCTTCTCCAAGGAGATTCATGTCTGATGAGCCTATTTGAACCCAGCTCTTCCTGCTCCTAGACCAGCATTCTGTCCCCTACACCGCATTGATGGTAATTACAGAAAACGATTGTTCTTCTGCCCCCAAAAACATATTTTGCCACCAAAATGACCTCTCTACATTCCCAGGTCCACAATCAACTTCCTGCCATCTTGGAAAATGGTGGCTACAGAATTAATGCCACAGACCGAGGTCTCAACAAGATCATTTTGTAGCTATGTGGTTCAGCAACACATACCAATTTGAAGGTTCTCTGCACATACATGCTTGTTGGAGATACTGATTGACTGCCTCAAGTGGAGCAACTGAAAAGACTTCCCGGCCAAAGCAAGAACCTGTAGTTCCAGGAACAGTGAAGGATCTCAGGGTATGAAGATTGGGGAATGCTGAACTCCAGGAGTGAGGAAGGGAGGCTTCCACTCATTCATGTACCAGCCCCACCAGTAGGGACCTGCAGCCCAACCAGTTTTACCTGCAGTCTTATCTGGTTTTGGAGTTAACCCATGTGCACCTATCTCAGAGACTCAGACACAGAACTGGATAGCGAGTGAAGCCACCTGGAGCTCTTTTCAATAGTCTCATCCCCTCACAAATGCACACTTGCAGCAGCTCCATGGGACAGTCTCCTTTTCACTCCTGCCAAAGTTCCACCTTCCTCATTCCCCCCCCCCACTTTGCTTGTTATGGTGAAAAGGCAGGACACGAGTATTTCCCATAAATGCACACAATTTGCCTGGCTCACTCACCCTTTCCTCTAGTGTCTCCATAGTCACTAGGGATCCACCCTGGGAAGTGCAGTGGTTCTGGCTATGAGTCCAGTTTGCTTCAGTAGCAGAGAAAAAGTAGCACTTTTCTCCATATCCAGTCCAGGGTATGGGGCATGGAACAGCAGCTGGAAGGCATTCTTTTGGTTTTGCTTTTGAAACTAAGAGAGAAAATAATGTAAAGACACCAGATCCTGCCTGACAGTGGCAGAACTCCCATTAAGAACAATGGGGCAAATGCCCAGGCGCCAGCCTCTAGGACACCACTTAAGCCTCTCTGAGGCTCCTGACGGGGTCGGAAACTGTGCTTCTGGTTTTCCGGAAGCACATTTTAAAGCCTTGGGTAAGCCTCGGGAAGCTTCCCCAATGTACTCTGCAGTTGCGCAAGGCTCCATGAGCCTCAGGTGAGTGGAGAGGGGTGGATTTGCACGTGGGGAGATGGCAGCATCCCATGGGAGGGCACCATCTTGGACCTTTGGGTTGGGGAGGTTTGCCACTGCTGCCTGACCCCACTCCATACCCGAGGTGGCCTGTGCACCCCCCCCCCAATGTACAGTGATGTTGTTGGGAGTGTGGAATATTGAATAATTTGATGTGGCATAAGCAGGTCTTCAGATGTGTCTGAGAGATGGAAATGTGACAAAGGTTGGGAACTATCCCATGACACAGCCATAGCAAAAGGCCTCTTTCCATGTTGCAAGAAAGCAATGGCTCTCACACCTGGGTTGCTGCAGGGTCTTTGGAGAGACAGACAGGTATGCATTCTCCGCTTGTATTGCCATCAGGAAGTGGAAACTTCCGCCATAGGAAGCAAAAGACACACAAGAGCAGACCCGCAAGAAGAACTGTTGTGTTGGCTCTTGTGTGTTGGGGGGGCTGGAGTGGAGTAATCAGTGTAAGACCCCCTTACAGTATTAAAAAGGAGCTCACAGCCTGAGGCTAGTAGCTATCAGGCACACACACAAAAGGAGTGTGGTTTGATTGGAAGGTTTCAAAAGAAAAAGCTTTACTCATAGATCATAGTTGCATATGTACACAGGGCCAGCCTTAGGAGCTGTGGGGCCTGATGTGATACTGTTTGTCGTGAACCTACCCCCCCATGCCCCTACTACTCACTAGGATGAGTGTCAGGTGTGCCCAGGACTGATGGCACCCGCCATGAAGCACATAACCTGAACATACATTGCAGTGACATGATGACATCACCACTAATTGCTTGGGGGGGCATTTCAGGCAAAACAGACACAGGAGCAGGTGGGGGAGGGCCAATTAGCGGCAATGCCTCAATCGCTGAACTGGCCTCATAAGCATCCACTGACGAGCAAGGTGCCGGTTGCAGCAGCAGGTGATCCGTTTGCTGTCCTGGCACAGGGCCCAATTGGGTCAAGCTGGCATTCAGCCCAGGGCCAGCCCTGGATGTACATCTTCTGATCAGGATCAGAATAAGGGACCCTAATAGATGTTCACTTTGAGTGCATGTGTGGGGAGGGGATGAGCTCTGATGTTGAGCACACCTCCTGCATCACTTGCTCCTCCAAATGCTGGAGAACAAGAGGGGGACATGTGGGTAAAGAGCAGGAGGGAAACAGGACACACTTCCTGCAAGAACCACAGAGAGGGCAGGCGACCCAAGTAGACAGTCCCCCAGAGTCTTGCAGGAGGTTGCACTTCAATATCCAACACTGTATGTGCCTGAAAGGTACCTATACTCCCACTAGGTGAAAGGGACTCTCTCTCACCCTCTGGTTCCTGGCTTCCTCTGTAGATTCCTAATCTGGGGGAGAGGCTAGAATTACATGGAGGTGCAGGAAGGAAGAGCCACAGGAGGGGGCCTAGCAAGGAGTCAAGATACTGAAGAAAGGAGGCAGACAGGCAAAGGACAGCATCACCGCCTGGTGGTCAAAAGGAAGGGAAGCAGAACTCACCAAGGTGGAAAACAATGCCAGAGATCAGGACCAGCAATAGGAAAACGAAGAATCCAACAATGAAGGCGAAGTATTTCTTGCCAAAATTTGGTTTTTTCCAAACGACTGAAAGAGAGACAATACAGAGCACAATACAGGTGTTCCCCCCCTTTTTTTTTGGCATAACAAGACTGGAAACTTTCTATAGAGCAAATTTGGGGTATTTGCAGTACCAAAGAGAGAGCTGTGGATGGGCCAAGGGTCATCACATCAGCGTGACTTGAAGGGCCCTTGCAAGGGTACCAGATGGTAGTGGCCGGGGGTGCCTTCTGCCTTCCCTGGGGGTGGGGGTGGGGGTGGAAACCAACCATTCCTTCAAATCAAGTGTACCCTTGAAGACCTGCTGGAAGTTGCACTGTTCCCCTGGTCTCGCTGTGTGACAGTCCTTTGCAACCAGCCTCCCAACAGCCATCCTCCCTCCCTGGAGTCTTCCATGTGCAACCAAAAGGCACAGTTGGCATCAGTGAGGAAGACCAGGGGTACTCTGCACACAAACTTCAAACTGTGTAGTCAGAGTACACAGTGGGATTTCAGCCTGTCAGCACTGGATTCTCCGCTCACCTGCTCCACTGCACCATGGTCCTCAATGGGACTCCTCAAAGGTATGCCAGATATTTTACAAGTGTACCTCTGGGGGCAGGTCTGGATCGGGATGGGGGAGGGGAAGGAAAAGGTCTGGCATGCGCCAGTGTTGAGGAGATCTTCCCAATGTCACCGCAAACTCACTTCTCCACCAGCAGGCGTCTGTTGGCAATGGATCTGCAGTTCACTGTTGGCAGCTTGTGGCACTCTGGGCCATGCAGATCAGTGAAGAGGCTGCTCTACTGGCAGACCTTGTGATTCAGCAGCATAGTGTGCAGATGGAATTTAGCCCCAAGTCCCCTAAAGAAGCCAAACCCTCTCACACAACCACTCCAATCCAGGGTTGCTGGGTCTTCGTGGAGACAGAAGGGCCTGTCTTTTCCCCTTCTGCTGTCATCAGGAAGTGAAAGAGTCATAGAAGAGCCCATTCAAATGTGAACATTTGAATTCCTCAGAAGCAAAAGACAAACCAGTCCAGACACACAAGAAGAACCATTTGAGTTTGGCTCAGGTCTGTGCCTGAAAGGTACCTGCACTCCCTCTCTCTCTCTCTCCCCCCTCTCTCTCCACACACACACACACACACACACACACACACACACACACACACCCCTCTGGTTCCAGGTTTCCCCTATGAATTCCTAACCTGGGGGAGAGGATGGGATTATGGTGGAGTCAGGAAGCAAGAGAGAAGGGCCACGGGAGGGGACCTAGCAGGGAACCAAGGCACCTGGTGTCAAGACATTGAAGTCCAGAGGGGAGGCAAAGTCAAGGCCAGGGGGCAAAATGGCAGAGATGCAAAACTCACCGGTCAAATAAATATAGCTAGAGAGTAGGAGTAGCAACAGAAAAACCAAGATTCCACCAGTGATGGCATCCTGTTTCTTGCTGAACCAATTGACTAGAAGAGAGAAAAACAGATCAAAATACAGGTGTTTGCACCTCCTCTTGGGGGGTGGGGTATAACAAAACTATGGAAGCTTCCCGAGGAGCAGCCTTGGGGTGTTTACTGCACAAGGAAGAGAACTGAGGCCCTGTCAAACACAGCTCCTCTCACACAGCTACCAGCAATCCAGGGTTGCTGCAGGGTCTTTGCAGAGATGAAGGGGTCTGCATTTTCCCCTTGTGCTACCATCAGGCAGTGAAAACTTGAGTCACAGGAGGAGCCCATTCAAGTGCAAAAGCCACAGAGGAAGCAAAAACACACTAGACCTGACCCTGTTGGCATTTGGCTCTTGTGCCTGAGTTAAATGAAAGATATCTGCACTCACACCAGGGTGGATACTCTCTCTCTCTCTCTCTCTCTCTCTCTCTCTCTCTCTCTCTGCCCCCTCCCCCAACTTTCCCTGCAGATTTCTGATTGGGGGTGTGGGGAGGCTGGAATGACAGCGGAGGTGCAGGGAAGGAAAGATAATGGGCCACAACAGAGTGCCTAGCAGGGAACAAATAGGCCAGTCCTATTCAGCTGGGGAGGGGGGGGAGAGGATATGATTGGGTTCTAAGAAATCGGTGGCACACCTACCGTATTTGACACTGGGAATGGAATGGATCATTTATTTTTCTACACCCCCCTCCTCTACAGTACAAAATTATTTTCAGCAATAATCATGAAATGAAAGGAATAATAATAATGTCCAGAGGAAGGAACATTATGGACATACTCCCAAAACAAACATGTCGCTGAATCCAACTGCATAGCTGGGAGTTCTCCAATTTAACTTCCATGCAGAATACAATGTTTAGAAAATGAATGTGCTAATTTGAAGCTCAATTATATATCATTACAATAGTGACTTCAGTAATTGTTAGACCTACAAAAAGATTTTTGGGGAGAGGAGTTTTTTTTCTTTATTATGGGCATGAGTTGCTAGTGATAATAAAAAGCAGACCAAGTTTTAGTCATTGCTTTTGAATTCACAGACAATGCACCCCCTTTTCCTTGGAGTGGTTGGAAAGCCAAGCACAGCTATACAGACAGAAGACAGCTCCTCTTGTAATCAAAATGACTTCCTATCCCTAAGTTGCTTGCTATTAAGACTAAATGATGAGCATAAAGTGAGGCAAAAAGATCAAACAAATACTTTTGGTTCCCAATCACACCAAGTTCAATTTTCCGTTTTCAGTTATGCTGCTTCTAAATGCTATTTAAATGTTAAATGTTTTGTCTGCTAGTCACCCAGTCGACAAACAATGTGGGTCCTGCTTGAAACTGAATCTGTAAAGTGGCTCTTGTGGTCTGTGCAGATTTGTATAGCATCTGGTTTAGGATCAGAGGGTCTAACAGCTATGAACACATAAACATAACCTTGTTGTTTATCTCTCTTGGTTTGAGAGTACTAACTGCTGAGAAGAGCTCAACAAAGCACTTCCCCAGAAGTTCACTGTCACTGATGATTGGCAGCTGGTCAACTGCTGCTTCTTAGAACACTCCTGCCCACTGAATGTTACATCAGTCTCTGAAGCTCTCTCCTGTAGTTCATGTTGCCCTTACTTCTAACACTTCTTGCCTGCAGGGAAGGGCACTCCCACTGTCCCTCCCACTGCAGGCACTCCCACTGCCCTGACCTTGGCATTAAAGCCTAGAGAGCAGGCAGGCACAATAAAAAGCAGTATAACTGCCAAGGGGCAAAAAGAGGGGGCGCAGAACTCACCAAGCAGGAAAGTACTGCAGGACATCGAGACCAGCAACAGTAATTCCAAGATTCCAACAACCAGGATGATCTGCTTCAGGCTGAACTTTGGTTGATCCCAGGCAGCTAAAAGAGAGACAAACAGATTACATTACAGACAGCCAAGCTGCGCTGCGTGACAGCCCTCTACACCAGCTGCTACTGTCACTTAGGGGAGTCTTCCACATGCAGCCAAAAGGCCTGGTTGGTATCTGTGAAGAGGGCAGGGGATTCTCAGAATACTAACTGCAAACTGGGCAGGCACAGTAAGTGGCAGGACTTCAGTCACTCTGCAGTTGTTCATTCAGCTACTGCAAAATGGACTTTTAGGGAATTCTGATAATATTGGCCTCAGATGACAAGTGGACAGAGAACGGGTCTGTGACTCCAGAAATGGTTAAGGACAGTGGAGACAACACATGGGCAGTCCCACCTAGTGGGCCTCAATGTCAGCACTGGGTGTTGCAAATGTTTGCACCACCCACTGAGTAAATGGTGCAGGTTCAAAAGCCCGACACAGGGCTTCTTCAGTCTGCACCAGCAAAATACAGTCAGTTCTCATTATCCACAAGGCAGTGGTTCACAACCTGGGGTATGTGTGCTCCCAGGGGTACTTGCCAGGACCTTCAGGGGTTTTTGAAAAAGAATTGCATAATGGTTGGGAAAAGGCAAAGAATGCCTTGTGGGGCTGGCAAACCAGGAAGGAAAGTAATTAGCTGGCTGGCAGCCCAATCCAATGCTTCCCGGGGCTGCAGTGGCACTGAAATAGCGACTGCTGCATCCAGAAGGGCTGGGAAGCAACTCCAGGTCTCCTCGAGATAAGAGAACTTATGTTCCCTTACCCCATGCAGCGGCCAGGCAGCCCCAATGAGTCTCCTCAAATCTGTGCCCACTATTGAGTGGGCACAGAATTGAGGAGACCTATGTCAGGTCTGTCAGGCAGGGAGGGGGTTAGGATATGGCAGCAGAGTCTGCCACCATCTCAACCCCCCTCCCGTCCTCTCAATCCCACCCCACATTCTGCCTTTCCCCCACCCTCCCTGCCCCAGAACTCCTCCCCCCACCCTGACTCACTATTCTGCCACCCAGCACTCACCCAGAGCTCCGGGAGGCTCTCAACCGGCCTCTGCCTGGTGCTGGTTTCCCACCAACTGCTAGTTTTTGGTCATCGATTTGTGTATTATCAGATATTGCTCAGTAGTTGAAAACTGGCACAGTAAAAAAGCTGAAACATACTGTGAAAAGTGATTATCACTAAGAATTTATCAGGGCACACTTTGGTGCAAAACAGTGAAAAGGCATAGACTTCAGTTCTTCAAACAGGTAAAAAGAGAAAATACTGAGATGAATGCATGAAGAAGGGGTTTTCATATGCAGCAGATGAAAACTGTCCTAAGCTTCAGTGTTTATGGGGAAGTGTTATCCAATGGTAGCACGAAACCTTCTTTACTCTTGTGACATTTACAAACAAAACATGCCAGAATATGGAGCTGGCACAGGGGGCTTCCTCATGCCTTCATAAAAAATATCAAAGTAAGGTGAATACAGGTCTGCATCTCACATCAGTTGAACCTGATTTCAAAAAATTATGTAACTCAAAACAAGCTCAAGGATCGCACTGAACATTTGTGGTTTTATATTTTGCTGTTTATAAAAATATTTGTTGTTATCCCATTATTGGGCCATTTATTTACAGTTACAACTTATAAATTTGAAATAACAGCAAGTATATTAATTACAAACATTTTGCTAATATGAGGGAAGAATTTTTGGAACTGTGCTGCCAAAGGGTACACAAGGGAAAACAGGTTGGAAACCACTACGCTAGGTCAGGTTCCTGGAAAACTTAGAGGATACCGAATAAGCAGGTACTGAATAAGCAGGACTGAATAGTCCTGAGTATATGGGTAAAATGGGGTTAGGTTCTAGGAGACCCTCCACCATATACTCTACAAATTTTATGAACATGAATCTGAATTTGCAGACTATGCAGCTAGGTGATAGTGAGGGCTCATCAACATCTCCTCCATCTGATGCCGGCTATCCCTCAATGCAGTGGTGTAGCTAGCGAGGGGTGGGGTGGGGGTCCAGCCTTGGGGAGGTGACGTCACAAGTGATCAAAATCGCTAACATTGTGGTGGTTAGGAATAATACCATCATGCTATATACTGTTGGATGCAGAATTTACAACAGAATGCAATGAAAAAAGAGTGAAATGTCTCCTCTCTATCAAAAGTTATGGCTAAAAAATCAGAAAACAAAAAATGCATGGAGCCCTATGGAAAATGAATCTGGGCCATATTGCATGTTTACTCGTGAGTAGGCGAACCTGCCTTAGTCCTTCAGAAAGGGCAGGCCGAGAGGAATCCAATGACACCAGAATGGTCCTGATCTGATTAACACAGCCCCCCCAAAACAGCCAAGAAGGAGGTCCCTTCTTCCAAGCTGACGAGTATATTCGTATATTCGTATGAGCCTTATGGACAGCAAAACTAAGGGCACAATCATAACCAGGTCTACTCAGAAGTAAGTTCTATTTTGCTCAATGGGGCTTACTCTCAGGAAAGTGTGGTTAGGATTGCAGCCTAAGCCACATGTCTGCATTTACTCACAAGTAAGCAAACGTGCATTGGCTCCTGGTCAAGTTGGGCACAGGGGAATGCAAGGCTAGCCGCATGGTCCCAATCTGATGAAATCTGTTATTGCAGGCAGGCTACAGAGACAATTCACTTGGTGCAATAGGACTGGCTTCCCATTATTTAATTATTTGTTTTTCTTTATTTTAATTATTTAATTTGCTTGATGTTGTCACTTCCAGCCATGACATCACTTCTGGTGGGTCCTGGACAGATTATCATTCTAAAAAGTGGGTCCTGGCGCTAAAAGTTTGAGAACCGCTGCCTTAAAGCAAAACGAACCAATGAGACATGGGGGGGGGAGTGACACCCTAGTGACTAAAGTTATTATTATTAACAGTATTTATATACCACTTTTCAACAAAAGTTGTGGAAATGGAAGCTTTTAGGAATAAAACCATCATATTATACACTATTTGATGCAGAATTTCATCCACTGCTTGTGGGGGAAAATCCACTACATTTATTTTCTGGCCATTATTATTATTAATTTCATGTCATGACTATTACTATCTCTCAGTCTCACCTACCTCACAGGTTGTTGGGAGGACAAAATAAGGGGAGGAACCATGCACACTACCCTGAGCCCCTTAGAGGAAGGGAGGCATAAAAATGTGTATAATTAATTAATCATATGGGGTGACAAAAATTTGTGACCCTTGGTCACAAATGACCCTGGGTCACAAATGACCTAGCCATGCCACTGCCTCAATGCGTTGAAGGTTGGTGGCAATGACGATTTTTCCGTGCTGGCTATCCCTTGACTTGTTGAAGGTTGCTGGCTGAACGAGGCCTCAGAGGAGGCCTCACCTGCTTCACCTGTCCTCATCACTGTGGCCAAGATTGTGAAGGTTCAGCTGGAGTCCCCAAGATGGTGACCATGATAGTGGGGCAAGTCTGAAAGCGGACACAAATGTGTCAGATGGTTCTCCATGGGCCAAGACTAATGCCTATTTGATGTGGCACCAGCACAGTATTAGTAGATAATTAGTAGATAATAAGATAATGTATTGGCAACCTTCAGTCTCGAAAGACTATGGTATCGCGCTCTGAATGGTGGTTCTGGCACAGCGTCTAGTGTGGCTGAAAAGGCCAATCCGGGAGTGACAATCCCTTCCACACCGGGAGCAAGTGCAGTCTGTCCCTGGTCTGTCTCCCTGACTATGGGCCTTCCTTCTTTGCCTCTTAGCCTCAGACTGTTGGCAAAGTGTCTCTTCAAACTGGGAAAGGCCATGCTGCACAGCCTGCCTCCAAGCGGGCCGCTCAGAGGCCAGGGTTTCCCACCTGCTGAGGTCCATCCCTAAGGCCTTCAGATCCCTATTGCAGATGTCCTTGTATCGCAGCTGTGGTCTGCCTGTAGGGCGCTTTCCTTGCACGAGTTCTCCATAGAGGAGATCCTTTGGGATCCGGCCATCATCCATTCTCACGACATGACCAAGCCAACGCAGGCGTCTCTGTTTCAGCAGTGAATACATGCTAGGGATTCCAGCACGTTCCAGGACTGTGTTGTTTGGAACTTTGTCCTGCCAGGTGATGCCGAGGATGCGTCGGAGGCAGCGCATGTGGAAAGCGCTCAGTTTCCTCTCCTGTTGTGAGTGAAGAGTCCATGACTCGCTGCAGTACAGAAGTGTACTCAGGACGCAAGCTCTGTAGACCTGGATCTTGGTATGTTCCGTCAGCTTCTTGTTGGACCAGACTCTCTTTGTGAGTCTGGAAAACGTGGTAGCTGCTTTACCGATGCGCCTGTTTAGCTCGGTATCGAGAGAATGAGTGTCGGAGATCGTTGAGCCAAGGTACACAAAGTCATGGACAACCTCCAGTTCATGCTCAGAGATTGTAATGCAGGGAGGTGAGTCCACATCCTGAACCATGACCTGTGTTTTCTTCAGGCTGATTGTCAGTCCAAAATCTTGGCAGGCCTTGCTAAAACGATCCATGAGCTGCTGGAGATCTTTGGCAGAGTGGGTAGTGACAGCTGCATCGTCGGCAAAGAGGAAGTCACGCAGACATTTCAGCTGGACTTTGGATTTTGCTCTCAGTCTGGAGAGGTTGAAGAGCTTTCCGTCTGATCTGGTCCGGAGATAGATGCCTTCTGTTGCAGTTCCAAAGGCCTGCTTCAGCAGGACAGCGAAGAAAATCCCAAACAAGGTTGGTGCAAGAACACAGCCCTGCTTCACTCCGCTTCGGATGTCAAAAGGGTCTGATGTGGAGCCATCGAAGACAACAGTGCCCTTCATGTCCTTGTGGAAAGATCTGATGATGCTGAGAAGCCTGGGTGGACATCCAATCTTGGGGAGAATCTTGAAGAGGCCGTCTCTGCTGACCAGGTCGAAAGCCTTTGTGAGATCTATGAAGGCTATAAAGAGTGGCTGTCGTTGTTCCCTGCATTTCTCCTGCAGTTGTCTAAGGGAGAATACCATATCAGTGGTGGACCTGTTGGCTCGGAATCCACACTGCGATTCTGGATAGACGCTCTCTGCAAGTACCTGGAGCCTCTTTAGTACAACTCGGGCAAACAGCTTTCCTACAACGCTAAGGAGAGAGATGCCGCGGTAGTTGTTGCAGTCACCCCTGTCACCTTTGTTCTTGTACAGCGTGATGATGTTTGCATCCCTCATGTCTTGAGGTACTCCACCTTCTCTCCAGCAGAGACAGAGGATTTCATGCAGCTCAGTGACGATGATCTCTTTGCAGCATTTTAGGACTTCAGCAGGGATGCTGTCTTTTCCAGGTGCCTTGCCAAAGGCAAGGGAGTCCAGGGCCACGTGAAGTTCTTCTAGGGTTGGTTCACTGTCAAGCTCTTCCAGCACAGGCAGGCACTCAATGTTGTTCAGTGCTTCTTCGGTGACTACATTTTCTCTGGAATATAGCTCAGAGTAGTGCTGCACCCAGCGTTCCATCTGCTGCGCCCGATCCTGGATGACCTCGCCTGTGGCAGACTTCAGAGGGGCAATTTTCTTCTGTGTTGGACCTAGGGCCTGCTTGATACCATCATACATCATACATCATACATTGTACAGTATTAGTAGATAATTAGTAGATCACTGTACATCATACATTGTACAGTATTAGTAGATAATTAGTAGATAATAAGATAATAAGTAGATAATAAGTAATAGTAGATAATAATTACTTGCTAATTGGGTAATTGGGTACCCCTGCTAATTGGGTAAGAGGCACTTTTTCAAGTGGGTGCTCCTTTTTTTAGCAGGGGGAGAGTAACTGGCCCACCTCACCACAGCACTGTCTGTTCTAGTGGCTGTCTGCTGGTGTTCTTTTGCATCTTTTTAGATTGTAAGCCCTTTTGGGACAGGGAGCCATTTAGTTATTTGATTTTTCTCTGTAAACCGCTTAGTGAACTTTTAGTTGAAAAGCGGTATATAAATACTGTTAATTAATAATAAATAAATAGTAGATAATAAGATAATAAGATGAGTAGATAATAAGTAGCAATTCTGCCCCTTGCAGAAAAGCAAATTCACATATAAAGAGAACTTACTGTAGTTGGCACTGACTTGAGAAGCTCCATTTAGCAGGCT
This sequence comes from Tiliqua scincoides, assembly GCF_035046505.1. Taxonomy (NCBI): domain Eukaryota; kingdom Metazoa; phylum Chordata; class Lepidosauria; order Squamata; family Scincidae; genus Tiliqua; species Tiliqua scincoides. Next base: position 2,725,003 of record NC_089829.1, read on the forward strand.
GCGCCTTTACCCAGTGTAAAGGGACAAATGACCCCTTTCTCAGAGACCTCCTGCCTGCTCAGATCCAGCACAGGATCTGATGGTAGCCATTTGGATCTGCTACTCCTGTGCTGGATTGGGCCCTTAGAATTAGATAAGCAAGTCACTAGAATCCCACCCCTCTGGACAACCCCCTCCTCAGAAGGGGAAGGCAAGTAATTAGCCTTTGCCTGACTCTGCAAGCTCTCCACTGAATCAAGGAAACACAACCTGCTCCGTGTTTCACTGGACACTTGCAAGATCTGGACAGTGACAGGTAAAGAGTAAACTACTCACCCCCCCTTCTGTGGGGTGGACTTCTAGTGGGCTGCATATCTGACCACTGACACTGGAGAATTCATCAGAGGAGATGCAAGAAAAATGGTTAAGGAAAAAGATTACAAGAAAGGGATTACAATGTTATAAAAAAATAAAAAGTATCTTCCTAAAACCTATGTAAGGGGAGCCTTATTGGTCAAAAGGGAGTTAAACTTTCTTCCTCTGCTCTCCCTGTTGACTGTGGGAGACAGTTGGTGACAAGAGGGTATTAGAGCATAGCTGGAAGGTTCCATGAGATCAGCATATGAAAAGGAGAGCAAACTGCAGCACAGTTCTCTGTGGGCAAGGAAGGAGGCTGCAAAGGGTCTCCTGGAGAAGGGCTTGCAGAGAGAGAACATAAGAACATAAGAACGGCCCCACTGGAGCAGGCCATGGCCCATTTAGTCCAGCTTCCTGTATCTCACAGCGGCCCACCAAATGCCCCAGGGAGCACACCAGATAACAAGAGACCTGCAAGGCCTCCTGGGAATTGTAGTTTAAGAACATAAGAACAGCCCCACTGGAGCAGGCCATAGGCCCATCTAGTCCAGCTTCCTGTATCTCACAGCGGCCCACCAAATGCCCCAGGGAGCACACCAGATAACAAGAGACCTCATCCTGGTGCCCTCCCCTGCATCTGGCATTCTGACATAACCCATTTCTAAAATCAGGAGGTTGCGCATACACATCATGGCTTGTACCCCATAATGGATTTTTCCTCCAGAAACTCGTCCAATCCCCTTTTAAAGGCGTCTAGGCTAGACGACAGCACCACATCCTGTGGCAAGGAGTTCAACAGACCGACCACGCGCTGAGTAAAGAAATATTTTCTTTTGTCTGTCCTAACCCGCCCAACACTCAATTTGAGTGGATGTCCCCTGGTTCTGGTATTATGTGAGAGTGTAAAGAGCATCTCCCTATCCACTCTGTCCATCCCCTGCATAATTTTGTATGTCTCAATCATGTCCCCCCTCAAGCGTCTCTTTTCTAGGCTGAAGAGGCCCAAACGCCGTAGCCTTTCCTCATAAGGAAGGTGCCCCAGCCCCGTAATCAGCTTAGTCGCTCTCTTTTGCACCTTTTCCATTTCCACTATGTCTTTTTTGAGATGCGGCGACCAGAACTGGACACAATACTCCAGGTGTGGCCTTACCATCGATTTGTACAACGGCATTATAATATTAGCCGTTTTGTTCTCAATACCCTTCCTAATGATCCCAAGCATAGAATTGGCCTTCTTCACTGCCGCCGCACATTGGGTCGACACTTTCATCGACCTGTCCACCACCACCCCAAGATCTCTCTCCTGATCTGTCACAGACAGCTCAGAACCCATCAGCCTATATCTAAAGTTTTGATTTTTTGCCCCAATGTGCATGACTTTACACTTACTGACATTGAAGCGCATCTGCCATTTTGCTGCCCATTCTGCCAGTCTGGAGAGATCCTTCTGGAGCTCCTCACAATCACTTCTGGTCTTTACCACTCGGAAAAGTTTGGTGTCGTCTGCAAACTTAGCCACTTCACTGCTCAACCCTGTCTCCAGGTCATTTATGAAGAGGTTGAAAAGCACCGGTCCCAGGACAGATCCTTGGGGCACACCGCTTTTCACCTCTCTCCATTGTGAAAATTGCCCATTGACACCCACTCTCTGCTTCCTGGCCTCCAACCAGTTCTCAATCCACGAGAGGACCTGTCCTCTAATTCCCTGACTGTGGAGTTTTTTCAGTAGCCTTTGGTGAGGGACCGTGTCAAATGCCTTCTGAAAGTCCAGATATATAATGTTCCCTTCTTGAACATTCCCTTCTTCTCCCTTCCTTTCTTCCCTCCTTCTCTGTGACTTCCCTTCTTCTCTGTGACTGCCTTCCCAGCACAGGATGCAGTGCATGCCCTACTGGCACAGCTGCACCTGTACTGGAAAATTGGATAGGATTGGGTCCCAAGTTACCTACCAGAGACTACTCTGCCCAAATATCCAGCATTCCAGCAGTAGACTACCAGCCAAAGGGGAAAGCCATGTTTACCCTTTCCTCCAATAACCTGTCCAGCAGAGAGTTTAAGAAGGGGAATAGCTGGGTTCTGGGATCTTTGTTCTGTATAACAAAGCTTTACCTTTTATCTTTCTCAATAAAAATCCTTATCCTTGTTCAACTTCACCCTGGTGCCTGTGTGTGATCTGTGCCTTTCTATTACCAATGAATGTTTAAAGATGGCCCTCATCGGTAGGGCTGAGTCCAGCAGCCAGTGACTAAAGGGGCCTTGAGAAATGCAATTATAGTGTCTTTATTGGAGTGACCTTCAAGACCCCTTGAAATCCACTTCCCTCCTTCAGTCAGATACTGTTACATAATACCACAAAGCATAGTGTACTTGGAGCAGCCCATCTCCAAGAGGCCATTTTGCCCTCACCGTACACACAAGGCTTGTGGAAAGTCATTTTGGTGGGAAGTATAAGTGACCAGGAACATGTCTCTCAAAATCACGCAGGAGGCTGACAAAATCCAAAGCAGCTTCGGGTGTAGAAATTCCTGTGTGAAGGAGACACACCTACAGTTCTGCCTGGGACCTGGGCTCAGACATCTGCAAAGGGGATTCTGACCCATCAGTCATAGAACAGGGTCAGGAAAGGAGCGAGGATATTGACAGCGTAGATGTCCCTGGCAGCCATCAAACTCAAGCATGGACATCCAACTGCATGGAAGGAGACCTTGACCCTCGGCTGGGTAATCAAATTAAAACTCTCTCTCTCTCTCTCTCTCTCTCTCTCTCTCTCTCTCTCTCTCTCTCTCTCACGCACGCACGCACGCACGCACACACACGCGTGCACACACACCCCCCACAACCCCTTTCTGTAGCAACTATGAAGGATAATGATTCAGTTGAGGTTCTGTCTTTGCAAAACTTTGTCAAGATTATATTAGCTCTGGTGCACTCTGTGTGGTGTTGGCAATAAAAGCCTAAGAAGGTCCCCAAACAGGTCTACTCAGTTTATGGGGAGTTCTGCTTGCTGGAGATAGCACAGACAGCTCTGCACAGGTCTTAGGTTGCCCTCCACTGAGAAGGGCCAATCGCTCTCCACCCCTTCATTTTTCCCCAGCAAGGAGATCAACTTACCAAGAGACTCTCCAGTCTCTGTGAGTCTGTTGAGAGATTGTTCCTCTTGCTCCAAAGGAAGATACTCAATTTCTTTTTGTTCAAAACAAGGCCAGATCATCACCATTTCTTCTCTCGAAAAGGGTTCTTCTGCCATCCTTCAGAATTATATTGGTATTAGAAATGTTTGGAAAGTGTACAATAAATCTCTGCTCACCTACCATTTGTGCTCATGCAAAGAAACACTGAAGTTGCATTGCTTAGGCCTGTCTTATTAGCTAAATCATGAAGTTTTGTCCAGATCTGAGACTCTTACTGAGTCACAACACAGTTTTCCAAAAGCTACTGGCAATACAAGGGTTAAAGACACAAGGACATCTCCAGAACTGGGGTTTGATCTTTCTAAAGAGTCACTGAGCTTGAACTGTGATGCATATTCCTGAAAGAGGTTCAACAGGACTGCATGTCTTCTTGGAGACCCAAAAAAACTCTCCCTGACTATTCTCCATTTGGAGGCATTGCTTAGAGGGAGGGAGTCAAGTCAAACTGAATGATCTTTGATTGATCATGAGCTGGAATTATGCTTGGTCATCTTTGCCTGTTTTCAAGGGAGAAACAGTGGCAGGTAGAGTGTGCTTAACCCCTTCTCATACTTTCAATTTCTTGCACCCAGCTAGGGTTCCAGGTACATGTTTCTTTCACCTGAGCACACCTGCAATCCCAGTGGGAGGACAAGCACCCAGATGGGGAGGTTTTCGGATAAGCATGCAGGAAAGAAAGAGTTGAGCAACCTCTTCCCTCCCTCAGCTTGTCCCCTGCCAGTCATCCCCATTGAATCATCAGCCGTTTAGAACAGGAGATAACTGGGAGCTGGCGCAGGGTAGTGGTTGAGCAACTGAGCTGTGAACCAGAAATTCTCTGGTTCAAATCTCATCTCTGCCATAAATGAAGTAGCTCTAGACAAGCTGCTTCCTCTCAGCCTCAGTCTTCCGCATTTGCAATATGGGGATAATGATACTTATCCTGTGGGATAAGTACAATTGTAAGGATAACAGACTTCAGAGGGGCAATTTTCTTCTGTGTTGGACCTAGGGCCTGCTTGATACCATCATACATCCACTTGATGTTGCCCGTGTCAGCTGCTATCTGTATCTCGGAACAGAGCTGGAGCCAGTAGTCGTTAGCACATCTCCTGGCAGTCTGTTGGACTTTGCTGCGAGCAGTTCGGAGGACCTGCAGGTTGCGCTCACTGGGACAGGCCTTGTATGCTGCTTGAGCTCTCCTCTTTTCCTCAATGACTGGTGTCAACTCCTCAGAGTGGGCTTCAAACCAGTCTGCCGCCTTGTTGGTCTTCTTGCCGAATATGGACAAGGCGGTGTTGTAAACGGTATTCTTGAAATGTTCCCATCTGTTGGATGCATTTGCGTCGGCCGGGCCTGGAAGAGATTCCTCAAGCGCTTGTGCAAATTCCTCCACTTTTCTCTGATCCCGGGTCTTGCTCGTATCAATGCGAGGTCTTCCTTCCTTTTTCGTGTGATACAGTCGCTTTGTTTGCAGTTTCACTCTGCTGCACACCAGGGAGTGGTCAGTGTCACAGGCAGCACCATGATAACTGCGTGTGATCTTGATGCTGGGAAGGCTGGAGCGTCTGGTGAGGATCAGGTCGAGCTGGTGCCAGTGCTTTGATCTTGGATGTCTCCAAGAGACTCTGTGTTGGGGCTTTGTGTTGAAGAACGTGTTGCTGACACAGAGACCGTGATGACAGCAAAACTCTAGCAGGCGTTGGCCATTTTCGTTCATCCTCCCAGTGCCAAACTGACCTAAGCAAGTGGGCCATGAACTGTTATCAGCACCAACTCTAGCATTGAAATCGCCGAGGATGAACAATGGCTCTTTTACAGGGATTTTCTTTGCCCCTGAATTGCCCCTCTGAAGTCTGCCACAGGTGAGGTCATCCAGGATCGGGCGCAGCAGATGGAACGCTGGGTGCAGCACTACTCTGAGCTATATTCCAGAGAAAATGTAGTCACCGAAGAAGCACTGAACAACATTGAGTGCCTGCCTGTGCTGGAAGAGCTTGACAGTGAACCAACCCTAGAAGAACTTCACGTGGCCCTGGACTCCCTTGCCTTTGGCAAGGCACCTGGAAAAGACAGCATCCCTGCTGAAGTCCTAAAATGCTGCAAAGAGATCATCGTCACTGAGCTGCATGAAATCCTCTGTCTCTGCTGGAGAGAAGGTGGAGTACCTCAAGACATGAGGGATGCAAACATCATCACGCTGTACAAGAACAAAGGTGACAGGGGTGACTGCAACAACTACCGCGGCATCTCTCTCCTTAGCGTTGTAGGAAAGCTGTTTGCCCGAGTTGTACTAAAGAGGCTCCAGGTACTTGCAGAGAGCGTCTATCCAGAATCGCAGTGTGGATTCCGAGCCAACAGGTCCACCACTGATATGGTATTCTCCCTTAGACAACTGCAGGAGAAATGCAGGGAACAACGACAGCCACTCTTCATAGCCTTCATAGATCTCACAAAGGCTTTCGACCTGGTCAGCAGAGACGGCCTCTTCAAGATTCTCCCCAAGATTGGATGTCCACCCAGGCTCCTCAGCATCATCAGATCTTTCCACAAGGACATGAAGGGCACTGTTGTCTTCGATGGCTCCACATCAGACCCTTTTGACATCCGAAGCGGAGTGAAGCAGGGCTGTGTTCTTGCACCAACCTTGTTTGGGATTTTCTTCGCTGTCCTGCTGAAGCAGGCCTTTGAAACTGCAACAGAAGGCATCTATCTCCGGACCAGATCAGACGGAAAGCTCTTCAACCTCTCCAGACTGAGAGCAAAATCCAAAGTCCAGCTGAAATGTCTGCGTGACTTCCTCTTTGCCGACGATGCAGCTGTCACTACCTACTCTGCCAAAGATCTCCAGCAGCTCATGGATCGTTTTAGCAAAGCCTGCCAAGATTTTGGACTGACAATCAGCCTGAAGAAAACACAGGTCATGGTTCAGGATGTGGACTCACCTCCCTGCATTACAATCTCTGCGCATGAACTGGAGGTTGTCCATGACTTTGTGTACCTTGGCTCAACGATCTCCGACACTCATTCTCTCGATACCGAGCTAAACAAGCGCATCGGTAAAGCAGCTACCACGTTTTCCAGACTCACAAAGAGAGTCTGGTCCAACAAGAAGCTGACGGAACATACCAAGATCCAGGTCTACAGAGCTTGTGTCCTGAGTACACTTCTGTACTGCAGCGAGTCATGGACTCTTCGCTCACAACAGGAGAGGAAACTGAGCGCTTTCCACATGCGCTGCCTCCGACGCATCCTCGGCATCACCTGGCAGGACAAAGTTCCAAACAACACAGTCCTGGAACGTGCTGGAATCCCTAGCATGTATTCACTGCTGAAACAGAGACGCCTGCGTTGGCTTGGTCATGTCGTGAGAATGGATGATGGCCGGATCCCAAAGGATCTCCTCTATGGAGAACTCGTGCAAGGAAAGCGCCCTACAGGTAGACCACAGCTGCGATACAAGGACATCTGCAAGAGGGATCTGAAGGCCTTAGGGATGGACCTCAACAAGTGGGAAACCCTGGCCTCTGAGCGGCCCGCTTGGAGGCAGGCTGTGCAGCGTGGCCTTTCCCAGTTTGAAGAGACACTTTGCCAACAGTCTGAGGCAAAGAGGCAAAGAAGGAAGGCCCATAGCCAGGGAGACAGACCAGGGACAGACTGCACTTGCTCCCGGTGTGGAAGGGATTGTCACTCCCGGATTGGCCTTTTCAGCCACACTAGACGCTGTGCCAGAACCACCTTTCAGAGCGCGATACCATAGTCTTTCGAGACTGAAGGTTGCCAATACATACAAAGGATAACAGCAAGGTCATTCTTGTGAAGCATTTTGTGAACTCAACACAAATGCTACACAAATGTCAAGTAGCAGCATAATCTGCAATTCAAGTCCCAGAGTCAACTCCAAAACTCTTGCAAATAATTGCTGATGTGAACAAAGGAATATGCAGGAGGTGAGCAAGTGCAGGATTGTCTCCCTTGAATGGAAAAACATGTTCAACTTTACACTCCAGGTGTGCTTTTCTTAACTCAAGTACATTTTCTTAACTCAAAATGGATCAATGAGACTGAGTATTCGAAGAGCTAGTGAGATGCTATTATGACAAAGCACGAAACCAATAAGGTGTTAGGTGACACCCTCGGGGGGGGGGTGGCACCACTAGTGACCAAAATTGTGGAAATCATGGTTTTTAGGAATAATACCATCATGTTATATACCATTTAATGTGTAATTTACAGCAGAATGCAATGGAACAAACCACTTTGAAATAGTGTTCTATCAAAAGCTATAGCCAATTAACCGGAAAAGGGAAACACAACTGCCTTATGTCACAAAAAGTGGATTTCTTTAACTCAAAACAGACCAATGAATCTGAGAGTTCTGAGAGCTAACAAGGTGTTATTATGACACAGCATGGAATCAATAAAATATTATTATGAGTCAGCTCCCTTTCCCATGTTTCAGTGCTAATACAGTGGCATAGCTAAGGGAGGGAAGGGGGTAGCAGTTGCACTGGGCAACGACCTTTGGGGGGCAACAAACTGAGCTAGTGGCCAAAATTGTGAAAAAAATTGGTATGTACAAATAATACCATCATGTTATATATCATTGGAAAGGTAATTTAATGCAGAATGCAATGAAATAAACCTTATTGGAATATCTGTATTCTATCAAAAGCTATGGCCAGTTAACCAGAAAATGAAAACACAACTGCCTTATGGAACAGAAAGTGGATTTCTTAACTCAAAACTAACATAAGAAAATAAGAACAGCCCCACTGGATCAGGCCATAGGCCCATCTAGTCCAGCTTCCTGTATCTCACAGCGGCCCACCAAATGCCCCAGGGAGCACACCAGATCACAAGAGACCTCAACGTATGAGACTGATTGTTCTGAGAGCCAGTGAGGTGTTAGGATGACACAGCACAGAACCAATAAGGTGTTAATATGAGTCCACTCTCATTTCCATGTATCATAATACTGTTATCCTGCTAACTGGGTAAAGAGGCACTTTTTCAAATGGTGCTCCTCTTATATTTAACAAGAGAAGAATAACTGTCCCTCTTCAGCCCAGCACAGTGTCTCTAACCAATAACAGGCATACTTTTAATTTACTTAATTAAATTTTATTTTTTCATGGGCGTTTACAAAATCTTCTTTGATTCCAGGTAGCAGGTAGATGTATTAGCTATGCCACTGACTGGGGGGGAGGTGGCTGCAGAGCAAGTGGGTGGTGAGCTTCTGGGGGGAGGAGACAGGTTTTTCCCCGATTTTTGCTTTTTAAAAAGCCTGGGTGTGACGTCACTTCTGGTTATGACTTCGCTTCTGGGGCATCATTTTGAACTTGGCACTGGGCTACATGATCATTAGCTACGCCACTGAGCTAATACTAGAACTCCTGTTCAGTTGTGTGAGTGTCATCAAGTTGGTCACTTTTTGGGGGCTGGTTACTGATTGGTTGGGTAACATTTACTGCTCTATAGTAAAATTATATATATATTACTTAATGAGTTAATGGGGTTGACACCATGAGTTACCAAACTGGGTGACAGCAACCGTAGTGATAGCATTGGGAGTTGTACACTGGCCTTGATTATTTTTTAAGTGGATTCTGGTAGACTACAGTCTATCAGTGGTTAACAACCAGATTCAACTACATTGAATCTCCAGATGCAGGGGCAGTATGTCACTGAGTCAGGAATAGATCCAGTGTTTGTGTTGGGGGGGGCGGGGGACATGAGCACTATCTTAACTTTAGAGCCGAAGTCAACCAAGTTGGTAGACCTGGGCTCCTGGTTGAACCTTGGCCTCCATGGCCAAGGTTTGCTGGACGGATAGATCTGAGCTTCCACCTGGACTTGGAGCCTAGATCTACTGCTGAATAGACCTGGGTTCCCATTCTGACTGCCCTCTGGAGCTGTCTCTTCCACATGGGTAGACCTGGGCTCCGGGTTGAACTTGGCCTCCATGGCCAAGGTTTGCTGAGCAGATAAACCTGGGCTTGCACCCAGACTTGCAGCCCAGATTAATTTTGTCATATCGGGGGGGGGGGGTGTCAAAAATTTATGGTCCCCCAAGTGCCAAATACCTAGCTACAGCACTGCACCTCACTATCTCTTCGGGACAGTTGGCAACCCTGGCAGGAGCGGCCTCAGTGCAGAAAACTAGGAGATTTCCGATTCCAAGTCTGCCACAGACTCTTGGTGTGACCCTGGGCAAGTTACTTGCAACATGAATAGACTCACCTGAATCCATCACACATTCTTGCCCATCTTCCTGGGTGCCATTCCCCTCCCACTCCCTTGTTTTCCCAGTCAGGTTGTGAACCCACTGGGGGAGGCACCTTTTCTACTTTCCTCTATCACCATGAAAACGGATGGTCTCTATAGATACACAACTAATAATGACGAAGGGAAAATATTTCAATATTTATACGTTATGATTTAACAAACCTATTCCCAAAAAGTTGTGTGTAGCAAAGGGAAGGAGAGGTGGTGCACCATCTGCCAAGAGACACACAGCCCAATCCGCCTGGGCTGACAGGCTGCAATCCTATCCACACTTACCTGGGAGCAAGCCCTATTGACCATAATGGGACTTACTTCTGAGTAGGCATGCCTAGGATTGGGTTCGCTGGCAGGCGGGCACTGGGGGGAGGGGTGGAAAGTTGCGTTCCATACAGGGCACGTCGCTAAAAACAGGGCTTGGCCCAGTCAGTCTTGCCAAGAGAGGTCTCTGCCCCCAAGGAGCCTGCAGACTGGCAGCCCAATCCTACCCACACTTTCCTGGGAGTAAGCCACATTGATTCTAACGGGACTTACTTCTGAGCAGACATGCATAGGATTGGGCTGTTCGACAACAACAGTGCAGGAGGGAAGAAGCGCCTGGAAGAAGCGCGTGCTGCTTTCCAGACGGACTGGGGGCCACGGATCGGTCCCGGGACTCGCCCCGAAGGTCGCCCGTCCAGCCTTCGCTCTGCTCACCCGAGTTCCGTCTTCAGGTCGCCGCGCTCCAGCGCCGAGCCAGGGCCCCCCGCGGCGGGGTAGCCGCTCTCCATGACCTCAGAGTCGGCTCCGGACACGTGTCCGCGCTTCCGACGTGTCCACGGGCGCGCCTTCGCCTCCTGCTGCCCTCCAAGGAGGAGTCTCGCCCGGCTCCCTGCGGAGCAGAGCACCGGCCTCGCTGCTCCGCCGGCTGGGCTGGGCTGGGCTGGGCTGGCAGCAGTGCCGGCGCGACAGCTGCGCGCCTTCCAGCCCCGCGAGCCACGGGCGGCTGGGAATGCAGGGCGGGCGTCCCTGGCAGCCGTCGCACTCCAGCTGATGCGCCTGCCTGCTGGCTGTTGGCTGCCTGCTGGTTGCGCCCAGGCGGGGTGGCAACACAAATCTCCCTCACACACACCACAAGCCCTTTCTGTAGAGGGGAATGTTTCTGCCGGGGTCCTGACTTCGCAACGCTGTGTCATAATGCCTACAGCCCCGGGCGGCTGCGCTGGTTCCAGGCGCGTGCCATCCCTAAAGTGCCAGGAGAAGAGGCCAGCACAGGTGGGCACTGGGAGGCCCCAGGCTGTGGTAAGCTTGCTGCTGAGTGGTATGGAGGTGTTCCAGGGTGATGCAAACCAGGCCCAGGAAAGAGCAGGGATGGCAGCAGAGGCTGCCACTGGGTCCTATCCAGGCCTGAAAAACCTACAGGGCTACTTGGTTCTTCGTTGGTGCAGATCTGAAGAGACCCAGAGAGGCCTGGGGTTCAGCACGGGGAAGGGAAAAAATGTTCCCCTGTCTCAAAGAGACCTCCAGCTACCTCTCCCATACAGGATACAAAGGAATCTGTTTTGGGCAGCCTGCTTAGGATTGGGCCATTAATCCTATTAACTCTGGTGAGTTCTGTGTGGTCTTGGCAATAAATTCCTAAGAAGGGGCACAAAAAGGCCCACCACATGCACAGAGGCATTATGAGAAATGCTGTGTGCTGGAGATGGGAACTGCAGCTCTTCGGCTGCCTTCCACTGATGGGGGCCCATCACTCTCCATCTCTCAGTTCGTCCTCAGCAAGGAAAATGGCAGATGCGTTTCAATGTAAGTAATGTAAGTACAGTGTAAGTAAGTATGCGTTTCAATGTAAGTAATGCACACTGGGGCAAAAAATCAAAACTTCACATATAGGCTCATGGGTTCTGAGCTGTCTGAGACAGATCTTGGGGTGTTGGTGGACAGGTCAATGAAAGTGTCAACCCAATGTGCGGTGGCAGTGAAGAAGGCCAATTCTATGCTTGGGATCATTAGAAAAGGTATTGAGAACAAAACGGCTCATATTATAATGCCGTTGTACAAATCGATGGTTAGGCCACACCTGGGGTATTGTGTCCAGTTCTGGTCTCCACATCTCAAAAAAGATATAGTGGAAATGGAAAAGGTGCAAAAGAGAGCGACTGAGATGTTTACGGGGCTGGGGCACCTTCCTTACAAGGAAAGGCTATAGCGTTTGGGCCTCTTCAGCCTAGAAAAGAGACGCCTGAGGGGGGACATGATTGAGACATACAAAATTATGCAAGGGATGGACAGAGTAGATAGGGAGATGCTCTTTACACTCTCACATAACACCAGAACCAGGGGACATCCACTAAAACTGGCAGAACGGGCAGCAAAATGGCAGATGTGCTTCAATGTCAGTAAGTGTAAAGTCATGCACATTGGGGCAAAAAATCAAAACTTCACATATAGGCTCATGGGTTCTGAGCTGTCTGAGACAGATCAAGAAAGAGATCTTGGGGTGCTGGTGGACAGGTCAATGAAAGTGTCAACCCAATGTGCGGTGGCAGTGAAGAAGGCCAATTCTATGCTTTGGATCATTAGAAAAGATATTGAGAACAAAACAGCTAATTTTTTTTTACAACCTTTATTGGCTTATAACAAATAAACAAACAACAAAAATTTTACAATTACTAAAAGGGTAAACATAATGAGGCAGGGAGGAGGAGGAGGGAAATGATCCAAAAATAAAGGAGGAAAAAGAAAAGTAAAAGACAATTTTTAGGAAGGGGGGAAATTTTAATAATTTGGGATAAAAAACTAGCAACTGCTATAGTAATATTTGCTTGATTATCACTAAGCAGAACAAAAAGGGGATCAATAAATGGACCGGCAGAATGACATAAAAAGGGCTCCAAATATAGCTTTCAGAGTATACAGTGCGCTGGGCAATAGATCAGAATATGCTCAAGTGTGTCCGGTTCGAGATGACAAAAGGCGCATAATCTGAGGTTCCGAGAAATATGGGAAAATCTACCAAGGTGATATGAAGAAGGGAAAATGTTGAAACGCGCAAGCATAAAAGCCCTTCGAAGGGAGGGATTCATTAAGGTAACAAAATATTTAGATGACTGACCTAGTGAGGAACAGTGACCCAAAAAAAGAGAACATACTGGATTAAGATAAGCGGAAAGAGAGGCAAATTCAGCTTCCCAGAGCCTAGTTCAGGGGTCAGCAACCTTAAACACTCAAAGAGCCATTTGGACCCGTTTTCCGGAAAAAAGGAGACACACACAGGATTGTGCTCTAAGCTTGGGAGGGGACAGAGCAGCTGCACTCAATTGCTTGCTTTTGCCTTGGCTCTGTGGGGTCAGGGCTGCTTGTGGGAAGGGGGTCATCAGGGTGTTCAAACCCCTTCATTTACATGCCCTTCCCTACACGGGCAGGTGGCTGGCGCTGCGGCTCAGGAGGGAGGGAACATGCGGCTGCAGCGGCGGCGGGGGGGGGGGCTTGTCCTCAGCGGCGGTGCGGGCTTTTTGGACAGGAGCTGCTCCGGTGCCCTCCTCTTTCTCCCGCCCACGCCGTCCCTCTCTGATCTGGCCTCACCTGTGTTGGCTGGAAGCTCAGCACTTGAGGTGTGGGGTGGGCAGCTGGGCTACTTCTTAGCGCAGCTGCATGTGTGGGCGCGCCAGCCATTCGCACCCTCTCCTATGGAAGCGTGGGAGCCGCAGGAGGCGTGGGAGCTGTGCGCATGCGCTCGGGCTGGTGAGCGGCGGCTGCCTCGCAGGAGGGGCAAGCCCCTCCCCCCCAGGACGGGTTGGCCCTGCAGGGAGCCGCAGCAGGCAGCTGAAAGAGCCGCTTGCGGCTCCAAAGTGGCAGGTTGCCGACCCCAGGCCTAGTTCAAATAAGCTTGTAAGCATTGTTGACAACAAGATCTGCCAAAGATTCCAAAGAAAGATCTAGGGAATTCAATTTAGAGTCAATTTTTAGAAACTAGCTGGACAAAAAAGGGTCTCTTAGCAGGTCATTAGGAAGGGAATTGATGGAAGTGACAGATGGAAGCGGAGCCAGAATTTAAACGTTAAAGCCCTTAAAAGTTGAAGGAAGGTGAACTCCTAACTCAAGAGTCAGCGTTGCTAACCTGATGGAGTTTGGAACTCCGAGAATCCTCCTAAAAAAAACAGCCGCAACTCAGTCTAGGGTACTATTGGCTGCCGTAACCCATATGGAAACTCCATATAATAGTTGGGACACAATCTTAGCTCTGAAGATCTGCAGAGCGGCTGGCACAAACTGGTTACCAGTACTATAATGAAACTGAGTGATCGCCTTAAGGTGGTGATGTGAGGTGGCAATAGCTGACTTCCTATGGGGTGCCCAAGATAATCGATAATGGAAAAGTAAACCAAGATATTTAAACGTGGGGACTTGCTCGTAGATGGAATGGCCAATTCTCCAGGTCGACGGGGACCAAGATTTTGAAAATACTAAGATTTTGGTTTTACTAGCATTAATGGTCAGATCATTTGATGTACAATAATCCTGAAAAATGGTAAGGGATTGATGAAGTCCAGTTTTGGTTAGTGAGAGAACTGCATCATCCGCATACAATAAAAGAGGTATGGGAACACCATTGAGGGAAGGGGGAGAGACCCTTTGGTTAGAAAAATAAGAAGGGAGGTCGGATAGGAAAAGATTAAAAAGTAAAGGGGCTAGGATGCATTCCTGGCGAAAACCCTTATCGATGGAAATGCTATCAGTTAGCGGACCCATGGGGCCGTTTCGAACTTTACATGAATTAAAAAGGTGGAGGCGACGAATCAGAAATAATAAACGAGGATCAATACCTCTAAGGGTAAGTTTGTCCCAAATCTGTTGACAGAGTCGAATGCACCCTTGAGATCGAGAAACGCTACGTACAGTTTCCTACCATAATGGACAAAATATTTTTTGGCTAGAAAAGAGAGCAAAAAGGTATGGTCATTCGTAAAAGACCCGGGAGGAAAACTGATTTGCTCCTTGCCTGGAAGGGCCACCGAAAGTGCCCATGTGGTCAGTCTCGAGAGCAGCAGTTTCGAGTATAACTTACCAATGATGGGGAGTAAGCTGATAGGTCTGTAGTTCTCAGTTAGGGTAGGATCACCTTTCTTGAAAATGGGGACAATAATGAAGTTGTCAGTAGGAAAGCCCACCTTGTGGGCTGACTGGAAAGAATCTTGCTAAGAATACCGTCGGGGCCTGGTGACTTGCCTGCTTTTAAATAGGAGATTAATGATAATATCTCACTCGGTTCCACTGGGGGCCATTCCGGAAAGTTGGGAGCAGGAGATCTATCTTGGGAGGGAGCAGAGAAAATATTGGCGAAATACACCTCCCAAGAGGAAACAGGATTTAAATTTAAGGAATAAAAGGAAGGAGGTACTAAAGCCCAAAAGGCCTTATGGTTATTAGAAGAGATTGCAATTAAAAGCTGCCTCCATTTGTTCTGGACATAAAATCATGTTTTTTAATCTCTAGCAGTTCTTTATATTGCAATCTTAACTGAAAATATGATTGTAAAGATGAAGGGGTAGGACAGAAGAAAAGTCTGTCTAATTGAATTCTTAAATAACTGACATTCCCTATCGAACCAGGGAGAGCGCTTTGTAGGTTTAGGAGAATTCCTATACGAAGCAAGAAATGTAGATAAAGAAGACAAGATGATAGAATAGGCAGAAACAGCCTCTACAGGAGAGTTAGTTGCAATCAAAGATCGATGAAGGGCGATAGTCGCTTCAGATGAAAACCAAGATGTTAAGGTTAAGGTCTCTAAGTGATGAGACCATTTAGGGCAAGAAGGAAGAGGATTGGTGGAGTTATTAATATTATCATTAGTGGAAGGGATGGCTATATGTAATTGGAGAGGAAGGTGATCACTTTCATGAAAGGGAACAATCTGAAAGTCGGAAGGGGAAGGAAATAAGACTGGGGAATCAAGAGCAAGGTCAATAATGCTAGACCCTCTTGGGGCAAAATGCGTAAAGGCTCCGGGGAGGTTCGCTTCCAAATATCCATTCAGGATAGTAAGATTTAGGGCAATACATAAGTCGATCAAATAAGGCGCGTATTCATTGACCGTCTGGTCTAAGGAACAATGAGGGGATAAGAACCAAGAATGAATAGAGTCGTCCACTTCCAATTGTATACACCGAGCTAAAGCAGAATTATGGGGACCAAGTCTAGTATTGAAATCTCCTAAAATAAGGAGAGGGATGGGAGGTTGTAAAGAAAGATAATTATAACAAAGAGCCTTCACCATACCCCAAATGTGTAAAGTTGAAACATCAGATGGAGGAAAATATACATTAACCAACAGAATTTGAAGATTTTGACACCGGAATAAAAAGGACTGGAAATAAGGGGAAGTAGAGGCAAGAGGAGTTAAATTGAAATGGGAAGAAATTTTGGAAAAACAGCATAATCCCGCTCGAGGACGGCCTTTCAAATTTAATTTGAAGGCTGGGAGCGGGAATGACTGGAAACCAGGGAGAGAAGGGGGAGATTGAGACCAAGTCTCTTGCAAACAAATTAAATCGTAAGAGGACCGAGGAGTTAAGTCAGATAGAGGTTAAAAGAGAAGATGTTTCAGACCTCATTGATAAATTAAAGATCAATAAGTCACCGGGCCCTGATGGCATCCACCCAAGGGTTATTAAGGAATTGAAGAATGAAGTTGCAGATCTCTTGACTAAGGTATGCAACTTGTCCCTCAAAACGGCCACGGTGCCAGAAGATTGGAGGATAGCAAATGTCACGCCTATTTTTAAAAAGGGAAAGAGGGGGGACCCGGGAAACTATAGGCCGGTCAGCCTAACATCCATACCAGGTAAGATGGTGGAATGCCTCATCAAAGATAGGATCTCAAAACACATAGATGAACAGGCCTTGCTGAGGGAGAGTCAGCATGGCTTCTGTAAGGGTAAGTCTTGCCTCACCAACCTTATAGAATTCTTTGAAAAGGTCAACAGGCATGTGGATGTGGGAGAACCCATGGACTGGACTTATATCTGGACTTTCAGAAGGCGTATGACACGGTCCCTCACCAAAGGCTATTGAAAAAACTCCACAGTCAGGGAATTAGAGGACAGGTCCTCTCATAGATTGAGAACTGGTTGGAGGCCAGGAAGCAGAGAGTGGGTGTCAATGGGCAATTTTCACAATGGAGAGAGGTGAAAAGCGGTGTGCCCCAAGGATCTGTCCTGGGACCAGTGCTTTTCAACCTCTTCATAAATGACCTGGAGACAGGGTTGAGCAGTGGCTAAGTTTGCAGACGACACCAAACTTTTCTGAGTGGTGAAGACCAGAAGTGATTGTGAGGAGCTCCAGAAGGATCTCTCCAGACTGGCAGAATGGGCAGCAAAATGGCAGATGCGCTTCAATGTCAGTAAGTGTAAAGTCATGCACATTGGGACAAAAAATCAAAACTTTAGATATAGGCTGATGGGTTCTGAGCTGTCTGTGACAGATCAGGAGAGAGATCTTGGGGTGGTGGTGGACAGGTCGATGAAAGTGTCGACCCAATGTGCGGCGGCAGTGAAGAAGGCCAATTCTATGCTTGGGATCATTAGGAAGGGTATTGAGAACAAAACGGCTAGTATTATAATGCCGTTGTACAAATCTATGGTAAGGCCACACCTGGAGTATTGTGCCCAGTTCTGGTCGCCGCATCTCAAAAAAGACATAGTGGAAATGGAAAAGGTGCAAAAGAGAGCGACTAAGATGATTACTGGGCTGGGGCACCTTCCTTATGAGGAAAGGCTACGGCGTTTGGGCCTCTTCAGCCTAGAAAAGAGACGCCTGAGGGGGGACATGATTGAGACATACAAAATTATGCAGGGGATGGACAGAGTGGATAGGGAGATGCTCTTTACACTCTCACAGTGTAACCAGGGGACATCCACTCAAATTGAGTGTTGGGCGGGTTAGGACAGACAAAAGAAAATATTTCTTTACTCAGCGTGTGGTCAGTCTGTGGAACTCCTTGCCACAGGATGTGGTGATGGCGTCTAGCCTAGATGCCTTTAAAAGGGGATTGGACAAGTTTCTGGAGGAAAAATCCATTATGGGGTATGCGCAACCCCTGATTTTAGAAATGGGTTATGTCAGAATGCCAGATGCAAGGGAGGGCACCAGGATGAGGTCTCTTGTTATCTGGTGTGCTCCCTGGGGCATTTGGTGGGCCGCTGTGAGATACAGGAAGCTGGACTAGATGGGCCTATGGCCTGATCCAGTGGGGCTGTTCTTATGTTCTTATATTCTTAGGACAAAAAGGAGACAGCCTCCTGGTCCGAACACTTCTTCCCCCAACCCGCAAAGTTCCATGAAAGAATTTTAAAGGGAACAGGGGAAACAGGAGCAGGAGAGGGTGGGGGTAAAGGTCAACAGAGGGAAGAGGGAGTATCATCGGAAGGAACAATCCCTTGGGAGTCCTCCAAAGGAACAGGGAGAAAATCATGCGCTGGAGAGAGGATAACTCATCAGGAGGGAGGGTGTTCTTTCTGGTGGCCACAGTTGTAGAATAGTCAAAGTCCATCGGAGGAATCAACTGGGCTGAAGCGTCAACTAGCCGGAATTCGCCCTGAGTTGAAGGTTTGGTAATTATGCAAATAGGAAACAAGGAACTATTGGAAATGGAGGGCGCACTTTCCAGACTGGTAGATGGAGCGTTCTTACTAGGTAACCCACTTGGGAGGGCACAGTCTAGTGAGCCATTACGAATAGAGGGCACATTTTTCCGAGCCAGCAAATGAGACATTCTCGCTAGGCAACCCACTTGGAAAAGCACAGTCTGATACAATAGGTCAGGGGTGCTCAATAGATGGATCGTGATCTACTGGTAGATTGTGAGGCAAAATGAGTAGATCGCAGAGTGCCGACCCCCCCCCTTCAGGTGCCTCTGGGAGGAAACGCCGGGAGTAAGGCCCATTGTACACAATGGGGCTTACTCCCAGGTAAGTGTGGCTAGGATTGCAGCCTCTCAGCCTAATCCTAGGCATGTCTACTCAGGAGTAAGTCCTGTTATACTCAGTGGGGCTCAAGGTACACCAACATACATTGTACACATAAATGTTATATGTTATGATGGCGCGAACTTTGTAAAAAAAACTCTGGTAGATCTCCGGGTCTTGCTGGGTTTCAAAGTAGCTCTCGAGCCAAAAAAGTGTGAGCAGCCCTGCAATAGGTGGTTGGCACAAGGACATTGGAGGGTTAGAAGAGGGGCTCTCCAGGCAAGCAGAAGCATCGTCACCCTTAGGAGGTCTGGAGAGATGCAGGATAGCAGTTCCATTGCGGGACACAGAGCTGGATTTCACTAAGGAGGAAGGAGAACTATATTTAGCCACAGAGTTCGGGATCACCAGAGGACTTTGAGGGTCTGTAGCAGATGAAAGCTGTTCAGGATTTTCAAAAGTCATCCTCTGAAGATTTGGAGAGTCAATTCCTATCAGCAGAGGAGAAAGAGGAAGGGGAATCCGCTGGCCTCTCCAAAGAACAATTATCAGCCACAGGAGACATAAAGGATGTCGAAATGGTATTCCGCTGGGGTGCCAAGAGACAATTTGGTGTCCTGGTTCTCTGCATGCAAGGTTGGAGTATTCCTAACTTGAGTGTTCCTAAAATGTCTTTGAATAGAAATTCTGAATCTTCTTCAATCTCTTGCACGCCGATGCAGTAACTCTGGGATTCGATTGGAGAGAAAGTATAACAAAAACCTGTCCGAAAAGGTTGTAGAAGACAGTTTGTCAATTTTACCAAATCTTGGTAAGGGAACAAATGTTCCCAAACCTTGAGGAGGTCTCCAAGACAGCCTCCCCAACACAGGAAGCAATGTATACCCTATATGTACAGCAGCACCGGCACTGGAGAATTGGATAGGATTGGGCCCTAAGTGAGCAACGTTGCAGGACCCCTAAAGACTGTGGCTTGAAAAACCCAAAGAGACGGTGCCTATACAACTTCTGGCAGCAGTGGAAGGCAAAAGTCCATTTCTCTATGAAGTGCATTCAGTAAGCCCCAGGGTCTGTGTTTAGCATCTCCAGGGAAAGACCCCTGTTCAAATGATGGAATTGATGTGTAAATTTCTCATGACCCTGGAGAGATAGGAATGGAACCTCCTTATACAGAGGCAGTATATCTCTGTTTGGGGCAAACAGCAGGGGAAGGTTGCTGGTTTCATGCCCTGCTTGTGGGCTACTTGTTGGCTCATGTGGGATGCTGGTTTTGATGAGCCTTTGATGGGCACCTCCCTTGTCCTTAACCAGGCTTGCCCCAGATCAAAACCAGGAGGTCTCAGCCCCCTAGCTCTTGAAAGAAACACCAAGACAAGAAAGAAAGAAAGCTATCAGGTCGTGCTCTAGGCCATGCTTTTATTTGCAGATGGAGGCACCAGAAAACTAAAGCTTGAATCATTTCGAGAGAAAGAAAGAAATCACAGATGGGCAGATGCTGTTTGACAATGGCAGGTAGAGTTGCCAGGGATGGGGAACAGGGGCAAGAGGGGAAAGAGAGCTGCTGACTTCTGAATCCAGTCCTCTAACTGGTCCTTTGAACAGTCAGTTGATCTCTAATCAATAGCAGATCATTGTTTCCCCACCTCCTTTCCCCATTTCTTGCTGTGAAAAATATATTCCTCTGCTGGTTTCTGCAGATCCAACAGCTGTTAAGGGGTCAGGAGCAGACCAGGCAGAGTCTTATTCCCCCCCCCCCCCGGCCGCAACCCTCCACAGTGGGAGATGAGTCAGGGGGTCCCAGATCCAGAGGCAAAAGAGGCAGGGACGGGAAGGGGGACAGTGCTAGCAAGGCAGGCGGGTTTTCCAGAAGAATGGACAATCTGGTGGTGGGGATTCCTCAGGAGTGCCCTCCTCTGGGTCGTCCGAGTCTGCCAGCCTTTTCAGGAAAAGGCCTTTCTGGGCTTTGGTTTGCTCCTGTAGTCAAGAAACAAGAGAGAGAGACAGAGAGAAAGAGATGGTGAGGTTTTCTCCCTTGGTGGAGAGTGCAGACACACAGCTCAGACGCCAGGCCAAGTGAACAGCCAGAGAGTTGTGAAGTGAACCACAGGGTCTCAGAAAGAAGCATAGTAGTGGGGTGGACATTCAGCCTGGCATGCTCAGGGTTGCCACATGCAGGGTTTTCATTCCTTCAACAACTTGCTGAAATAACCTTTTTGGAAGGGAAATTGGACCAATACATGGAGGAGCAGAGGCCATCAGTCATGATGACTACATGGAACATCCATAGGATGCTGTCTCATATCTGAGTCTGACCATTTTTCTGTCTGTCTTATCTACACAGATGGCAGCAACTGTCCAGGGTTTCAGACAGGAATTTATCTCTGACATGCCTGGATGCCAGGCCAGCATTCTGCCTGAGAGCTACAGCTGCGTGTCTCGAAATGCCAGCTGCTGGGGATCAGTAATAGGAGACAACTCTTTGTGCTGTGCTTTCCATCTCGCCTAACCAAAGTGGGTTAGGCCACTGTGCAAACAGGATGCTGGCCTAGCCTTAGATGTACCTTTGGTCTGACCCAGCCAGGCTCAGCTTATGTTCTTTCCAGCCTCGGCGGCAGATAGAATCTCCATGTTCAAGCACAGTGTACCTGTGAATTCCACTAGGTATGTGAAGCAAACTGTTGCTTTCAAGCCCTGCTCGTGGGTTTCCTGGAGACAAGTTGTGGGAATCAAGATGCTGAACTTGAGGACCTTTGGTCCAATCCAGCAGGGAGAGTGACTCTACATTGTCATGTTTGCTCACCCTGCACGAAAAGCTTCCCTGCCAGAATTCCCTCCTTTGCATGTTTAGAGAGACAGCAGTTTTCCTCTTGGCATTTTGCTGTCTTCATCAATGCCTTTTCTACAGGCCCTGCCTTGATCCTTTAATAGCAACCAGACAAGCAGGAATTATGAGTACTATACAGCATTACCACCCTTGCATTGCAGCCCCTAGTTGGTGTCAGCTCCAGCATTTGAGGTCCCTGGACCAGAAGTCCTGTGAGGACTGCCCCAGTGGTGCTTCCCCCCCACCCCATGTTTTGGAAAACAGTAGTGGCGCTCAATGTCCTAGGACAGGGGTGTCCAAAGTTTTTGGCAGGAGGGCCACATCATCTTTCTGACACTGTGTCAGGGGCCGGGGGGGGGAAGAATTTACATTTAAAATTTGAATACATTTACATAAGTTTACATAAATGAATATATTAAAGATGAACTTATATAAATGAATGAAGGTCTTGCAATAGCTCAAGGCCTATAAAAGGCCTTGCACAAAGCAAGGCTGGCCTTTCCTTTGCTGTCGCTGCTGCATCACAGACGTGAAACAGCAAGCAGTGGAGGAAGCCCTCATCCCACAGCTCACGTGACAGGTCAAACAGTTGCCCTCACGCTGACAGCAGTTGCATCAGGCCAGTGTTGGCTCCAACAAATCTCCGGAGGACCAGAGGCTCATTGGAGACTGGGGTATCCCTGAGGGCCGCATTGAGAGGCCTCGAGGGCCACATGTGGCCCCAGGGCCGGGGTTTGGGCAGCCCTGTCCTAGGACTTGGCAGGCCAGGCAGGGGACAGGTGTGTGCCCCCCAACCTGCACTGAGTTGTGCTGTTTTGTCCACAGGGCCTTCTGAGGACCAGGGAGGCTTTCTAGGGTCTCTGGAAGGCCACAAATAGCAACTTCTGGGCCCAAAACTTCTGGGCTGTTACAATTTTCGGCCTTCCTGAGGCCTTAGAAGCCCTCAGAAGGCTCTCTGGATGAGACCGGAGCACAGCTCTGGTTACATTCAAAGGATTCAGGTCAGGCAATCAGGTTGAGTCAGATCCACAGATGAAAAATCCAGGGATTATCAGGCACCACCTGTAATCAAATCATCAATCATCCTGTACATCTGAAGTTCTCAAACCAGGGCTTCATAATGCCCCAGCCTGAGGACCACAGGGTCTAGCCCCTTAAAGGGTGAGGGAAGGGGGAAGGCAGTGAGGTGATCCCCAGGAAGTGGGTTGTGATTACTTTTTTTTTTTACTGTTTACAAGCTGCAGGGAGCCTTGCAGAGCACTCCACAGGGCACCATGCATCCCCCAGACCACAGCAGCAGGTAAGGTAAGTTAAAGAAAATCCTGCTCTACACCCACAGTAGCGCAACCCTGGGGATTGCGTTGCTGCCTTCCTCCGCACCCGCCAAGATTTACTCGCGATCTTGAACTCCCTGTGAATTTGAGAACGGCTGCTGTTAAGTGTTGATACTTATATACTGCTTGAGGGATGGAGGGAGGGGGCTTATTCTGTTTTTTTATATACAGCACTGATTGTACTTACTGTGAGATTGTGCAAGAACCTCATGATGTTGCCAGGCAAATGAACAACTCAGATAAGTAACTCAGAATGACTTGGTACACAGGGATGAAGGTTCACAGGCTTTTATTGAATTGTATACAATTGGTCCACGGGACTTATGTCCGAAGCATGGACCCTGTCTGAACGCTGGTCCTTAACCTTGATACCACATGGTCCTTTGTCTGAAAATCTAGACTTCTCATTTGCTAAAAGTTTGACATCATAAAGAGGGCTAACTCTTAATAGGCTCTAGATAAAACACCATTTACATAAAAGATAGAAAATAGGTGGGCAACAAGTGAGCAAAACCATTGATTGGCTCTTATTTACATACAGGTGGGGTTTCACCTTAAACCTTAGCCAAAATTACACAATTTCCAAAAGTTTTCAAAAACCAGTAGGGTTCGTTGTAACATCCTCATTAAAGAGAACACAAAAACACTTAAACACGGGTGTGAAGACCTTATTTGGTAGAACTTCTGACCCATTTATTGACATATATTCCCTTCAAACCCTTCCTAATTAGGATGGCCTTGCTTGAGCCACCTTTCTTATCTCTTCTGCATCTCCTGTTTTGAGTAAAACACTGTGGGCCCTCTGCAAACCTTTGTGAACCAAAGTCCTTTAAACTTATTGAGGGATCTATAGTGGTGTTTATCCTTGCTAGAAGTGACCTCTTCCCTTTAGTGGTTGCCTAGCACTAAAGTATAATCCCTTTGAGCTAAGGCTTCAGCCAGCTTCTTGTGATTTTTCATATATTTTAACATAAAACAAGCCATACTTTCACTGCATCACATTTTCTTTTTAAGAAATCCATCTCCCATTTACCTTCAAAACAAATTTCCTAGACAAACTGCTCTCTCTCTCTCTCTCTCTGCACCTTCCTAATTAAACTTGCACCAACCCCCTCTAACATTCATTTCTCCATTTCAGTTGCAATTCAAACAAAGACTGATTCTCAAGGATGTTCTCGGTTATCTAATTAAATGTCTAAATTCATCTCCTGCAAGTGTCTGTGGCCAGCTAGCTAGACACTATATTAGTTTGCCAAGAACATCCTTGCCAACTGATAAGCCAGCAGCTAAAACTTACTTCTAGTGACTACAATTGTTACATATATGTGTTTTCTCAGCTTGTGATATCTTGGCTGGCGATATACTTCTGCCAAGATGTAGCTGATCTCCTTGTTGCCTTATTAGCGCTATCTTCCTAAATTCTAAAGTGTATCAAAATCCCAGCTTCTGTAAAACTTCTGTGAAACTAGAAAAACAGCAAAATGCAGCTTTCAAGCAGCTTTTTCTGTGAGACTATGATTTTAAATGAAAACAGTTTTTTCTATTTTGTGTGCCTTTATGCATTAGCCATACTCTTTAAGCTTTTGTTTCTAAAATCAAGCAGCTCTCTTCCATTGTGTGTTATGCTATAATATCTCTGGGCTAAAAGGCTTTTAAAATAATTCTTAGTACTCTGCTTATACTTTACTGGGTTATCCAGTGACTTAACAGTCTAGGGTCAAAGGTCACCGTGCCTCAATGAGATCTTGTGCAAAATTTGCAAAATCTTGCATGATCTTGAGCATCTTCACTAAATAGGCCCATTTCATGGTTGTGTGTTTTCCAGAGACGTACAGCCTGCTACTCAAGAGAAAATTGACATGAGGGAATTGGTGGAAGCCAATTTTAGGTTTCTAGATGGATGTTGAAGGCATGTACAACCACTGACCCTTACTCTCTTCCCTCTGTTGCCTAACATTTTTATTTATTTTTTGTAAAAGACGCATGGTGCATGTTTACATGTGTATGTGGCACAGGGTCCTGCTAGAGGAGCATGATCCAGGCTGCTCCTCTGACTTGAAGAATAACATGGGAAGAGGTCTCAAATCTACGGGCGTAAAGCTCCCTTTCCTCTTAATTTTCGGTGCAACCTCCCCCCCCCCCCCCCCCCAAATCAGGAAAGTTCTCAGAAATTTGTAGAAAACTGCCTTGGAACATTTCTTGGGTGCCCACACCTTGCCCACAGCACATTTGACCCTTGGAACAAAAACCACATCCTAGCTTGGTAGCTTCCTAGCTTGGAGTAAACAAAGCAACCAATAGGCTGTGTGTCAGTGGAGATTTTCAAGCAATGGTTCACGCAAGTCCCCTTGAAGTCCCACAGACAAGCTCCAATTTGTGACTCTTTTCTTATGCATTGGGTGTTGCAAGAAAATTCAGGGCAAACAACATTGCACACAGCCTTCAACATGCTAGATACCTTGTCTGTTAAACCTTTTTCTTCTCTCTTCTCTTTTCCTGAAGCCTCCACAGCCCAAACCAGCAGCATGACAGTGAACAGAAGCACCATCTTCTTCATGGTGACTCTGGATCAGAGTGTCCTCCTTGGGCTGGGTCTAAGGTGGCAGAGAGGGAGAGCTGCTCCAAGAAGACGCTCTATGTCCGCTCCAACCCTCCTTAAATAACCCTCGCACAGTATGGCTGGTGGATGCAAGCTGTTACTAGAGTTAATCCAAGTGCAGTTTGGGAGGCAATGACCCATTTTATGGAAAACGAGCCTCGGTCCCCCTTTATCGCTCCTGCCCACAATCCCAGCTTAACTAGAAGAATTTGAATCAGGACGTTTTGATCCATCACAGAAGTTGGCAGCCAGGCTACTTCCTATAATTTTAGTTGTCTCCTTTGTTTTGATTGATAATAAGGATAATTCCAAAGAAGTACAATTTCATTCTACCAGAGACTGGGTTATCTGGGAAGGATAGCATATAATAAGAGACCGAATGTGGGTGAAAAAGCTGAAATTGGATTTGGACGGGACAGAGGTGCTGCTGAGGGAATATTTCAACAACATTGTCCAGGGTGGTCCTCAGCTCCGGCTCCTGTGGGCTGTGCCTCAGAGCCCCTGACAGCTTGCAGCCTCTTCCACAGCTCAACTGAACCTATTGCCAGGTGGCCCATTCACAGCGACCTCCCCAAAGCAGCAATGCAGCCGCCGCTGGGGTGACCTCAGCCGACTGGTGCGATTGGTGCCCAATGCATTGGCCACCTCTGGGTTTGCTGCAATGCATCTGGGTCACTGGTAGCCCCACCCTTTTCAGATAACTGACTGATGGCACAGCAGTGCAGAGGTTGCAGAGGTTGCAGCAGAGGTGACCTTCCATCAGGCCTGGCATGTCAACCAGGCATGGAGAGGAAACTCCTTCCAGGAGTGGGGTGTATGGAAGTAACATTACTTACATGGGGGCAAGGGCAGGAAGGGGTGTGGTGGAGATCAGAAGTGTCTGTACATAAAGATCCCTCAGCAGCTCATGAGGAGCTCAGTATAGGGTAGTATCATAACAACACTTAATTGGCTTTCGGAACAATCAATCTCATAGGTCAGTTTTGAGTTAAAATCCAGTTTTTGTTACATATTTCCAGTTGTGTTTTTATTTTCTGGTTATTTGGCTATAACTTGATAGAATAGAGATATTTAGACAGGGCAGAAGCGGTCTTGGGCTTTCCCTTGCCCGGGGCCGCCTCTGCCATTGCTGCACGCTGCCCCTACCCAAAATTAATTGTGGTGACATCATCGTCACCACAATTACTTTCATGTGGCTGCCTCCCCCCTTTGAAATAAAGGAGGAAGGAGGCAGCTTAGGCTCTTTTTAAAAAAATATATTATTATTATAAAGAAAAAGAGAGAAAAAAACACAAAAAGAAAAACAAACAACATTAAAAATAGATAGAAAATACAAATAAAGAAAACTCTAATAGTGTAGCATGAGCGGTCAAATACGTACAATTTTATAGCTTTATAATCTAAATTTCCCCCTTCGTATCTGTTATGTCTCCAACAGCCCCTTTCAAATTATTATTCTGCAAAAATATTCTCTATCTTACAAGCTAATCTTCAAATCTCCTTGTTCATTCTCCAAGCTCATTGACTCCTTGTTCTCTCTTTCATGCAGAAAGTCAATAATTGGTTTCCTGTTCTTCATAAAATTTTCTGTTGATTTCTTTTTAAGTAAAGTTATCAGTTTGTCCATCTCTGCAAAGTCCATAACTTTCATCCACCATACTTCTATCGACAGAGTGTCTGTAGTTTTCCAATATTGTGCATAAAGCATTCTAGCCGCACTTATCATATATAAAAATAAAATTTTGAATCTTTTTTCCACATATTCATCTACCACACCCAGCAAAAAAACTTCAGGTTTCATTTGCACATTTGTTCTTAAAATCAACTGTATCTGTGCATGAATTTGTATCCAAGATTTTTTGCTTTAATTCATGTCCACCACGTATGGTAAGAAGATCCCTCTTGTTTTTTACATTTCCAACAATTATTTGACATATTATTGCACATCTTAGCTAACTTACCTGGTGTCATATACCATCTATAAATAATCTTATATACATTTTCCTTGATATTGACATTTAAAGTAAATTTCCGATGCTTTATTCATAATTTCTCCCATTTTTCCATAGAAAGCTCATGACACACATTTTTAGCCCAATGAATCACACATTCTTTCACCTGCTCATCTTCCATCTCAAATTTCAACAACTAACAAATCTTAGAAATTATCTGATTTTAATTCTAAGCAGCATGAAAAGCTCCATCAGAGCATTTTAGGGCTGCTGGAAGCAGCGCCCGTGACAGAGGTGAGCACCACTTCCAGGAGGCAGGTGATGCAAACCTCCTGGGTGCCACTTCCAGCAGCCTCAAAGCACTCTGATGGAGCTTTTTGTGCCACTTAGAAGTGGAGCAAAAGGCTCTGTCAGGGCCAGAGAAGCGGCATGCATCTCCTCCAAAATTGGAGAAGATACACAACAATCCCGCCACTCTGAGGACGTCTCACTCCCCACCCCTTTCTTTAAAGGGGGGGGCAGCCTCAGACATGGCTGGGAACTGCACCGAGAGTGGCTGCACAATGCACATGGTTCCTGGCTGATCTGAACACCACCCTCCTCTCCTTCCCTTTCCTCGAAAGGGGAGGCGGGCAGCTCTCAGAGTGGTGTGGAACCGCTCCTGGCATGCTGCCTCTCTGCCTTTCCTCCTATAAAGAAGGGGGGGGGGGTAGCACAGTCTGGCACTGAATTGGCTGGCAATGATCACACAGGCCTACAAAATTGAGGGTCAGAAAAGTTTTTCCCAAACTTTATGGTGGTTTGATATGAATTTGGGGTGCCGATTCCAAAAATGGCATCTGTTTTGCCCTATCACGTCTAGTTTTGGAGACACGGCATAGCCTCTTTAGTGAATGGTTCAAGCAGCTACCTTATGAGGTAGCCATGGTGTAGACCGCCGTGCAGTGGAGGATGGGCGCCCGCTTGGTGCTAGCCCACTGCAGCCTGTGCTGGGGTAGCACAGGCGCAAACTTTTGAAATCTTGTGTGTATTAGTCTATTAAATAAGGGGTACAACTCAGAGTAAGGGGTACCAGCTGAGGAACTTGGATCAAGACCAGTGGCGTAGCTATAGAGGGCGGCACAATAAGTACTGAATGCTCCACAATGCACAATATAATTGGCCCCTCCCACTCACCATCAGAGCATTTTGGGCAGCACTGACACCATCACTGCCTGGAATGACTCCGATGGCAAGTGTGAGGGGCCACTGACAAGCTACCTCCTTGCTGTACCCATTACAGAGTTAACATACCAGTTAATGAGCTACATCTCCTACTGAGGAAGGCCAGTAACAATTTCTAATTAAAGCATGATGGCCTGGAACAGAGGCCAGGTCAGCTGCTTTTTAGTGAAGGTCTGGATTATAAATACAGGAAATCCAGGACCAATGGATTCTGGCACTGTGGTACTGAAGCCACTGGGACAGTCACCAATTTGTTGCCAGTTGCCAGGCCTCCTTGCGACTTTAGACCTAGAGTCTGGCACAGAATGACAAATCTATAAGCAGAGGTGTTTGCTTCCAGTGAGTAAAACAGGATTGCAGCCCAAGTCTTACTGAACACAATGGGCTTGCAATTGCAAAACTGGGTTGCGATTGTTATTTTTACAATCTCTGTGCCTTGGGGAGCCCTGTGGTGGGTTCCTTGGGGCTCCCCACAGCCCCAGGACGTTGCTGCAGAGTCTTGCAAGTAAAAGAAAGCCCCAGGCCTCCTTGACAATGGCATGATCCTGGGGATTGTATTGCTGCATTCGCCCCTCCCCACCCCTTGAAGTGGCCAAGGCAGAGGTCCTCAGGCTGGGGTGTGACAATGCCCCAGTTTGAGAACCACTGCTGTATGCATTTGAACCCTCTCAAGGTATTTGACTGAGAGGCAGGATAGTGTCTGCACCCCTGGAGAGAGAAGGCCTCACCTCATACACCTTTTATATGTATCAGGATATTTTGTTGTCACACCTTTCAGGCTTTGTCCACTTGCTTTAAACTATTGCAACCCATTCGTATGAGATGTGGTGATCTAGATCCATCACTGAACTATGATACACTTCAAAGTAGGAATAAGTAGTAGTAGGAGAATACACTACAAGGACAAAATTTGAAGTTGATTGTGCTGTTGTTTAGTCTTAGTGGAGCAGGATTGTGCTATTATTATCCCATACACACGACTCGCGTGTCCACACAACCTCTGGGGCTTTGTGTCACACCTCCTTGCAGGAGCAGGGGGAGAAGGAGCAGGAGGAGGAGCAGGCAGGAGGCTCACCAGGCAGCCCGGGCAGGCAGAGGACACCCCTTCCCACCCTGCACCCTCCTGCTTACCTGGCCTCGCAAGAAGGAAGGCTGCAATCCTGCATGCCCTTTCCTGGGAGTAAGCCCCACTGACTATAATAGGACTTACTTTTGAGAAGACAGGAATAGGATCGGGCTCTATGGCTGCAATCCTGCACATCCTTTCTGGGAGGAGGTCCTGGAGAATGCCCCGGGCAGTGGCATAGCTAGTCAGGGGCAGGGGGTGGTCTGCCCCAAGTACCAGTCTTGGGGGGGGTGACACCACAAATGAGCCAACATCACGGAGGTTACGAATAACCCCATCATGCTTTCTTTAATCTAATTAATCTAATTAATTAGGAGGTGTTAAGTCAGATAGAGGTTAAAAGAGAAGATGTTTCAGACCTCATTGATAAATTAAAGATCAATAAGTCACCGGGCCCTGATGGCATCCACCCAAGGGTTATTAAGGAATTGAAGAATGAAGTTGCAGATCTCTTGACTAAGGTATGCAACTTGTCCCTCAAAACGGCCATGGTGCCAGAAGATTGGAGGATAGCAAATGTCACGCCTATTTTTAAAAAGGGAAAGAGGGGGGACCCGGGAAACTATAGGCCGGTCAGCCTAACATCCATACCGGGTAAGATGGTGGAATGCCTCATCAAAGATAGGATCTCAAAACAAATAGACGAACAGGCCTTGCTGAGGGAGAGTCAGCATGGCTTCTGTAAGGGTAAGTCTTGCCTCACGAACCTTATAGAATTCTTTGAAAAGGTCAACAGGCATGTGGATGCGGGAGAACCTGTGGACATTATATATTTGGACTTTCAGAAGGTGTTTGACATGGTCCCTCACCAAAGGCTACTGAAAAAACTCCACAATCAGGGAATTAGAGGACAGGTCCTCTCGTGGATTGAGAACTGGTTGGAGGCCAGGAAGCAGAGAGTGGGTGTCAATGGGCAATTTTCACAATGGAGAGAGGTGAAAAGCGGTGTGCCCCAAGGATCTGTCCTGGGACCGGTGCTTTTCAACCTCTTCATAAATGACCTGGAGACAGGGTTGAGCAGTGAAGTGGCTAAGTTTGCAGACGACACCAAACTTTTCCGAGTGGTAAAGACCAGAAGTGATTGTGAGGAGCTCCAGAAGGATCTCTCCAGACTGGCAGAATGGGCAGCAAAATGGCAGATGCGCTTCAATATCAGTAAGTGTAAAGTCATGCACATTGGGGCAAAAAATCAAAACTTTAGATATAGGCTGATGGGTTCTGAGCTGTCTGTGACAGATCAGGAGAGAGATCTTGGGGTGGTGGTGGACAGGTCGATGAAAGTGTGGACCCAATGTGCGGCAGCAGTGAAGAAGGCCAATTCTATGCTTGGGATCATTAGGAAGGGTATTGAGAACAAAACGGCTAGTATTATAATGCCGTTGTACAAATCTATGGTAAGGCCACACCTGGAGTATTGTGTCCAGTTCTGGTCGCCGCATCTCAAAAAAGACATAGTGGAAATGGAAAAGGTGCAAAAGAGAGCGACTAAGATGATTACGGGGCTGGGGCACCTTCCTTATGAGGAAAGGCTATGGCGTTTGGGCCTCTTCAGCCTAGAAAAGAGACGCCTGAGGGGGGACATGATTGAGACATACAAAATTATGCAGGGGATGGACAGAGTGGATAGGGAGATGCTCTTTACACTCTCACATAATACCAGAACCAGGGGACATCCACTAAAATTGAGTGTTGGGCGGGTTAAGACAGACAAAAGAAAATATTTCTTTACTCAGCGTGTGGTCGGTCTGTGGAGCTCCTTGCCACAGGATGTGGTGCTGGCGTCTAGCCTAGACGCCTTTAAAAGGGGATTGGACAAGTTTCTGGAGGAAAAATCCATTATGGGGTACAAGCCATGATGTGTGTGCGCAACCTCCTGATTTTAGAAATGGGTTAAGTCAGAATGCCAGATGTAGGGGAGGGCACCAGGATGAGGTCTCTTTTTATCTGGTGTGCTCCCTGGGGCATTTGGTGGGCCGCTGTGAGATACAGGAAGCTGGACTAGATGGGCCTATGGCCTGATCCTGTGGGGCTGTTCTTATGTTCTTATGTTCTTAATTATTTATAATTATTTATTTTATTTTGCTTGATGATGTCACTTCCAGCCATGTCATCACTTCCAGCGGGTCCTGGACAGATTGTCATTCTAAAAGTGGGTCCCAGTGTTAAAAGTTTGAGAACCACTGCCTTAACTCAAAACAGGCCAATGAGACATCCTCGGAGGGG
The DNA here is from genome assembly GCF_035046505.1 of Tiliqua scincoides. Classification (NCBI taxonomy): domain Eukaryota; kingdom Metazoa; phylum Chordata; class Lepidosauria; order Squamata; family Scincidae; genus Tiliqua; species Tiliqua scincoides. The sequence goes on from NC_089829.1 coordinate 2,757,021, forward strand.
GGAGGGGTGACACCCCAGTGACCAAAGTTGTGGAAATCCCAGCTTTTAGGAATAATACTGATAACAATATGTGCCCAGCTCACAATATGGAATTATCCCAAGATGCCCAGTTCACCCATAAGGCTCTTCTCTGACCAAAAAGCTATCCCTCTCAGAGAACCAGTTAACTGTGATATGGGCCTCCAAGGGTGAACAGAAAAGTCATAGATAAGGGCAATCAACAAATGAAGATAAAAAGGTTAGGGTAAAAGGGATGAGTCCAAACCCCCTCTAACCCCCTCCCCCTCTACCAAACCCCCTCTAACGGATATCTCTGTAAACATGCCGATGTGTATTGAATTGCCATCCTCAGATCAACATCCTGTACTGATAACATGCCGAATGTTGTTTTGTGTGTCTGCCTGTATGTTATTTTCCCCTGGATATTTTTTCTCTCTTTGTGTCCTCCTGTCCCCCTCCCCTATCGGAAAGACCCTATAAATCCACATCATTGTAATCCTTCTTGGTCCTCTACATGTGTGGAGGTCCCGTTTGCAAAGGAGTAAACGTTAAGAAGTCCTTTGAATTCTCCTGTCGCCTGTTTGATTGCCTCTCCAAAATCCAAAGAATCGTGTGTGTGTTCATTCGGGGTCAGTACCATCATGTTATATACCATTTGATGCAGAATTTCATTCTTTGCTTGTGGGAAAATATTCACTGCATTTATTTTCTGGCCATTATTATTAATTTCATGTCATGACTATTATTATCTCTCAGTTGTGAGAACAAAATAAGGGAAGGAACCATTTACACCACCCTGAACAGCTCAGAGGAAGGCTGGCATTAAAATGTGAACGAATTAATAATTAATCTAATCAATTAACTAAGCCGTATGGGCCCCGGGTGTCAAATGACCTGGCCGCGCCACTCGGCCCGGGGTTTGCTTCTGAGTAGACCTGCAGAGGCTGGGCAGGAAGCCTGGCTGAGGCCCGCGGGGATTCCTCCCAGGGCAGCCCTGCACACCGCTGGCCGGCAGGGAGCGATTCCTCCTGAGCGGCCCGGGCCGGCCAAGCGCCCCGCTCGCCTCCCGCACGGGGGTGGCCTGGCGGGCTCCCCGGGGCACGGAGGGGCGGGAAGGAAGCGCCCGAGGGTCTCCCTCCCGCCCGGCCGCACGTGGGGACGGCGGAGGCGGGCAGGGCCGCGGGTGGCGCGCGGCGATGACTTCAGCGACCGCATCATCGGGCCGCTGCCGGGAGGCTGCCGAGGAACAGGAGCGGCTGGAGCCCGCGGGCTGGGGGGCGCGCGGTGCGTGGAGCTGCCCGGTCGGGGCGTCCCTGCGGGGGGCGGCGCTCCGGCCCCTGTCCGAGAGTGGGCAGCGGGCACTCGGCGGCGGCGTAGCTGGAGGGGGCGGAGCGCTCAGCCTGGCAGGGAGGCGGGCGAGCGGCTCCGTTTTGCTGCCCCCGCCGGGAATGGCTCCGAAGGGAGGCGCCGCTCGTCCGCCTCCCTGCCAGGCTGAGTGCGCCGCCCCCTCCAGCTACGCCACCACCCGGGGGTGATGCCTCCACTGGGCACTTCCCAGCTTGGTCCGAGGGGCTGCGGGAGGACGCGGAGCGGCAAGGGGTCCGGGGCTGCAGCTGCGTCCTGCCAGCAGCGAGCCTGCGAGGAGCACCGTCCGTGCCCGGGAGGAGGGAGGAAGCTCTCGGGCATCCCGTCCCATGCTCCCTCTCTGACACTTGCACACTCTGTGTCCTTGCCCCTGACTCCCAGCTTTCATGCTCCGGACCCCCGCCCCCCATCCGCACCTGAGGCATCTCCCTGCCTAGTGGGCCCCCCACCTGGCACCCCAACCCAGTTTCCACCCTGTGCAGACTCAGGAGGAGTAAACCTCCCCTTCCCCCTCCAGTCCTCTGAAGACCCTCCTCCACAGAGGACAGATCTGTGGGTATCCACTGTGGGTATCCAAGGCACTGGCTGGAGGCCTCAAGGGGAAAGCTGGGGGGGGGATTTCACTTCAAATCACGACTTTCCTTGGGAGGGGACTCCAGGCTTCTGTTGCCAAGATTGCTGTTGACACTCACCTTTGAGTGTAGTTTTCCACATAGGCTACTGGGGAGGGCAATACATGCAAAGCACACCCTGCTGGATCAGACCCACAGGGTGTCCACCTGGTCCAGCATCTCCACAGGTAGCTAATAGCCACTCAGGTAGCTCGGTTTCCTCCAGAAATGGGTCCGATCTGCTCTGAATTCTGAGGCTGGTGGCTGTCACCACAGTTAGTGGAAGGGAATTCAGACAAGCCCCTCCAAAATGAAGCATGTCTTTGAGCTTAAAATTCTGGTGCAGCTCTCCTCTTCCTCTTCCTGTCAGATAGTGGAGAGACAGATACAGTGCAAACTCAACCCTCAGGTCCTTGTGGAGGAACAGAAATGGCTGCTGTGCATCTGATCCAGGTAAGGGAGGTGAGCAGGGAACAGCTGGGATCCCTCCTTGTATCTTGGGGGCTTCTCCACTTTAAGTTAATGCCAAGCGAAGGAGACCGTCCACATTCCCTCACTTTCTCACACGGCTCTTTGCACCCTGCAGGAAACAAGCAGATTTCCCTCACCTGCTGGAGCATTGCCCTTTGGGTTGCAGTCATGGCCTGGGCTAACCTGCTAATAGGCATCTCTCCTTTTCCTTTCAGGGCCCCATTTCATTTGCAGAGGTGTCTGTGTACTTCAGCAGTGCTGAGTGGGCTCTGCTAGACCAGTGCCAAAAGCACCTGTATGAAGTAGTCATGATGGACAACTATGAAAACACGACCTATTTAGGTAAGGAGGCTCCCTTCCCTGAATTGAGCGATGCTGCTTGTGAGAGCCTCTGCTGTATGTTGGGGGAGTTGGTAGCTCGGTTGCATTCCCTGAGTATCACTATTGCCATGCCTGATGATTATGTGAACCCACTCCGGTGGTTCCTGTCTCCTCCAAGAGACTCTGCGCCATCAGCTGCCATTAACTTTGCATATTTACATAAGAACGCAAGAGGAGCCCCAATGGATCAGGGCAAAGGCCCATCTAGTCCAGCTTCCTGAACCTCACAGTGGTCCACCAAATGCCCCAGGGAGCCCCCAAGACAACAAGACACCTGCATCGTGTTTCCACTCCCTTGCATCTGGCGTTCTGCGGTTGCCTGCTTCTAAAACCAGAAGGTAGCATGCACCCATTGTGGCTTGTAACTAAGTAAGCTTTACTTTCCGTGGCTGCTCCCTTGCTTGCCCTTTGGAGGAGGAGGGCTGGTCTTGGAGAACCCAAAGCCAGGGGCTGTGCCCTCTTTCTCTGTGCCAGAAGATCCCTTCAGAGAGAAACTCCACTAGTTTTCCTCTGAAAGTTGTGAAGTTCTATCTTGAGCTGAGATGGAAGAAGAGCAGAGGACAGCTCTCTGTGGGTATCCAAGACAAAACCTCCAACCTTCCAACTTCCTTGGCAGCAAGGAAATGGGCGGGGTAAAACAAGACACACTCTTGGCTTTGCAGAGTACAACGTACTGTGTGGTGTCCTCCTTTAGGAAGAAGTAGATGTCTGCACTGCTGCCTGGGGGAGGCTGGATGCGGCTAACAAAGTGAGGTGCCATCCAGACATGGCAGAGGTTCTTTTATCCTGTAGGGAGGCCATCTGGAGATGGCATGAGCTCTTTTGAGGTGGGGTTGCCCTCTCTCTGAAGGAAATGGTGCATTGTCAGGGAGTGCTTTTGTACCCAGCTCTGGTCCTGGATGCCCTGGTGACTAAGGTATGCAACTTGTCCCTCAAAACGGCCACGGTGCCAGAAGATTGGAGGATAGCAAATGTCACGCCTATTTTTAAAAAGGGAAAGAGGGGGAACCTGGGAAACTATAGGCCGGTCAGCCTAACATCCATACCGGGTAAGATGGTGGAATGCCTCATCAAAGATAGGATCTCAAAACACATAGACGAACAGGCCTTGCTGAGGGAGAGTCAGCATGGCTTCTGTAAGGGTAAGTCTTGCCTCACAAACCTTATAGAATTCTTTGAAAAGGTCAACAGGCATGTGGATGCGGGAGAACCCGTGGACATTATATATCTGGACTTTCAGAAGGCGTTTGACACGGTCCCTCACCAAAGGCTACTGAAAAAACTCCACAGTCAGGGAATTGGAGGACAGGTCCTCTCATGGATTGAGAACTGGTTGGAGGCCAGGAAGCAGAGAGTGGGTGTCAATGGGCAATTTTCACAATGGAGAGAGGTGAAAAGCGGTGTGCCCCAAGGATCTGTCCTGGGACCGGTGCTTTTCAACCTCTTCATAAATGACCTGGAGACAGGGTTGAGCAGTGAAGTGGCTAAGTTTGCAGACGACACCAAACTTTTCCGAGTGGTAAAGACCAGAAGTGATTGTGAGGAGCTCCAGAAGGATCTCTCCAGACTGGCAGAATGGGCAGCAAAATGGCAGATGCGCTTCAATGTCAGTAAGTGTAAAGTCATGCACATTGGGGCAAAAAATCAAAACTTTAGATATAGGCTGATGGGTTCTGAGCTGTCTGTGACAGATCAGGAGAGAGATCTTGGGGTGGTGGTGGACAGGTCGATGAAAGTGTGGACCCAATGTGCGGCAGCAGTGAAGAAGGCCAATTCTATGCTTGGGATCATTAGGAAGGGTATTGAGAACAAAACGGCTAGTATTATAATGCCGTTGTACAAATCGATGGTAAGGCCACACCTGGAGTATTGTGTCCAGTTCTGGTCGCCGCATCTCAAAAAAGACATAGTGGAAATGGAAAAGGTGCAAAAGAGAGCGACTAAGATGATTACAGGGCTGGGGCACCTTCCTTATGTGGAAAGGCTACGGCGTTTGGGCCTCTTCAGCCTAGAAAAGAGATGCTTGAGGGGGGACATGATTGAGACATACAAAATTATGCAGGGGATGGACAGAGTGGATAGGGAGATGCTCTTTACACTCTCACATAATACCAGAACCAGGGGACATCCACTAAAATTGAGTGTTGGGAGAGTTAGGACAGACAAAAGAAAATATTTCTTTACTCAGCGTGTGGTCGGTCTGTGGAACTCCTTGCCACAGGATGTGGTGCTGGCGTCTAGCCTAGACGCCTTTAAAAGGGGATTGGACGAGTTTCTGGAGGAAAAATCCATTATGGGGTACAAGCCATGATGTGTATGCACAACCTCCTGATTTTAGGAATGGGTTAAGTCAGAATACCAGATGTAGGGGAGGGCACCAGGATGAGGTCTCTTGTTATCTGGTGTGCTCCCTGGGGCATTTGGTGGGCCGCTGTGAGATACAGGAAGCTGGACTAGATGGGCCTATGGCCTGATCCAGTGGGGCTGTTCTTATGTTTTTATGTTCTTAACTGAGCCCTTGAAGCTGCTTCATCAGGTTGCTGGAGATTGTCTGAGTTCTTTGGAGATGTGACACTGTGGTTAGAAGGGGGAGCTGGTTATACCAGATTCCCAGGATACTCTCTCAGCCCACCCCCCCTTTTTTTAGTTACAGTACCTATTGCTGAGATTGAGCCCTAGTAGAAGGGCTGTAGAAGGGCTGACTGACTGCAGTCAGTCAGCTGCAGAACTCTGCAGCCCCACGCCTGGGGCAAAGCTCCATGATGGCACCCCCCATGCAGAAATCCGCCCCCCCCACTCACCAGAGGCTCACGGAGCCCCACGCGACCACAGCCCACAGGCACAGGTTCCCCGGCACTATAGACTTCTGGAAAACTGGAAGCACAGTTTCCGCCCTTGTGGGGAGCCTCAGAGAGGCTTCTGCGGGGTCTTAGTGGCCAGCGCCTGGGGCATCTGCATGGCAGGCACGCAACTGGTGTCAGTAGCTGTCGATCTTTCATAAAATGACTAAGTTTATTGTAAACTTCCAAGACTTGCTGTCTGAAATCAGTGCTGAAATTTCAGTGCAGCGTTCTGTATTTCATACAACTGAACTCTCTTGTTTTTAACTAGTTGCCTCCTCCTTCTTTTGTCTCTTTGCTATTTCTTCATCTTGTTATCTGTCCCTGAGATCCCTTTGCCTCCTGGTATAGGAACAAACCATAATATCAACAACACCTCTGGCAGTTACCGGCTGCTGCAGCTTCTCTTGACTACTTTTGCGGGCAGCAGGAAAACACTGCTAATGAATCCTCCAGCTAGCTGCAGTTTCCTCTTCTGACTGCATTTCTTTCCTTGTTTTCTGCAGCTTCAGTATGGAATCAGGTTGGAAAACAGAAAGAGCAGAAATGTTCTTCGGAGCAAAGTATATGCATGGGCCAAAAACCAGATACAGGCCTAGAGTTTGTGAAGGGCTTCATTCCCAGCAGCCTTCTAAGATGCCATATGAGAATCCACCCAGGGGAGAAGCTCTGTGTATGCGAGGAGTGTGGAAAGAGCTTCAGTGACAGTAGTTCCCTTAGGTCTCATCAGAGAGTCCATACAGGGGAGAAACCTTATACATGCCAGGAGTGTGGAAAGATGTTCAGCCATAGTAGTGCCCTTAGATACCATCTGAGACTCCACACAGGGGAAAAGCCCTATGCATGTCAAGAGTGTGGGAAAAACTTCAATCACAGTAGTGCCCTTAGATCCCATCAGAGAATCCACACAGGGGAGAAACCCTATACATGCCTAGAGTGTGGAAAGAGGTTTATTCAGAATAGCCAGCTTACGTACCATCTAAGAAGCCACACAGGAGAAAAACCTTATATATGCCAGGAGTGTGGCAAGAGCTTCATTGACAGTAGCTCCCTTAAGTCCCATCAGAGAATCCACACAGGTGAAAAACCCTATACATGTGAGGAGTGTGGAAAGAGGTTCAGTCACAGTAGTGCCCTTAAATACCATCAGAGAACCCACACAGGGGAGAAACCCTATATGTGTGAGGATTGTGGAAAAAGCTTCAATCACAGTAGTTCCCTTAAATCTCACCAGAGAACCCACACGGGAGAGAAACCCTATACATGCAAAGACTGTGGAAAAAGCTTTATTCAGAATGGCCAGCTTACATCCCATCGAAGAAGCCACACAGGGGAAAAACCTTACATGTGCCAGGAGTGTGGAAAGAGCTTCAGTTACAGTAGTAAGCTTACAGCTCATCAACAAATCCACACAGGAGAGAAACCTTATACATGCCAGGAGTGTGGGAAGAGCTTCAGGGACAGTTATGTCCTTAGATCACATCAGAGAACCCACACAGGGGAAAAACCCTATACATGCCAGGAGTGTGGAAAGAGTTTCAGTTATAACAGCACCCTTAGGTCCCATCAGAGAACCCACATGGGGGAAAAATCCTATACATGCCAGGAGTGTGGAAAGCGGTTCAATAACAGTAGTGCCCTTAGATTTCATCGGATAATCCATACGGATGAGAAACCTTATACGTGCCAGGAATGTGGACAAAGTTTCAATCACAGTAGTTCCCTGAGATCCCATGAGATAATCCACAAAGGGGAGAAACCCTATATATGCAAAGAATGTGGGAAAAGCTTTACTCAGAATGGCCATCTTGCTTGTCATCAACGAATGCGCATTGGGAAAATACCCTATACATGCAAGGAATGTGGCAAGAGCTTCTGTGCTCAGTCAAGTCTTATTGCGCATAAAAGGGAACATACTGCAGAGTAACCATATATATGCTGGTGTGTTGAACAGTGGGAAGCATATTCAAATCCATGTTCTGCTGTTTATAAAATTCCTGATATTTCTCTAGTGTTCAGCTGAAAGGTGTATAAAGTTCTCATATCTCTGTTTTAATGAATAAAATTTGTCAACAAATGCCTAGTGACTCCTACAATTTTTCTCCCCAAGAGTCCATGTTCTTCTTGCACTGTTCCAAACTAGAACATCTGCAAACCAAAAAGACTGCACTTGGGTACCTAGCGGGACTTTTGGCTTGTTCCTTGACCTGTGGTTTGGTGTGGGAGACTTCTTTGTCCAGATTTCCAGCTGTATCAGGAAATTACAGACAGCCCCAGCCCAGCCCCAGCCATACCTGCAGTAAAGGATAGGATGATGTGGTCACCTCTCACTATGAAATCAACATAAGACTGATTGTGTTCAACTATAGCAGTGACAAGGCACACTATGCTGTTGATGGGGGGCTCATATCCCCCAATGGTCCTACTAATAAATGATGCTTCCCCATGGCACACCTGCAGACCATTCGCAGTATAGCAGTGTGCTATCGCACAGTAGTTGAAAATGGCTGTTCTCTAGGAAGAAAGAACCACAATTCAACGCAGGATGATATTTAGTAGAAACCAAAAGTATCAAACAGAAAACTTTTGAGTTCTACAGAACTCTTCAGCAGGTAGTTGATCATCAAAAGGACAGGGAGTTTATTGTGTGAGTCTCAACCTTGGATCATGCTGGTACCTTCCAACAAGGCAGAGGTCAGGTGGAATTTTTATTCTCAAAGAAGAAGATAAAATTAAAGTCACACACACACATACACCACATACCTTTTAAGTAATGTTACTAACCAATTCCTCCAGCTCTGGCCCCCTCCCACAACAATTAATGCAGGAGCTTTTTTCCTAGGTATGCTATATCACTTTTTAATCCTAGTTCATGCTTCCTTCAGGTGGAGGGAGGATCCAACCAGCCCTGCAGTGAAGAATAGAGAACCAAAAGACAAACCAGCACCAACAGCACTACTTGTCCTACATCAGAACATCATGATCAGGTGGTTCGGGAAGTTCCAGGTTCAAATCCCTGCTCAGCCATGAAGTTTCCTGGTTTACCTTGGGCCAGTCACTGACTCTCAGCCTCACCTATCTCACGGGGTTGTTGTGAGGACAAAAGAAAGGAAGGGCACAAAGGGAAAAGTGCTTTCCAGTGCTGACTTAAGGGCAACACAGCTCTAAGGGAAGGGAACAAATATTCCCTTACTTTGAGGAGGCCTCTGTGAGTGACACCCAACTGCAGGATGCAGCACACATCCCACTGGCAGCGCTATGCCAGTGCTGGAAAGCACTGACATAAGGAGTTAGGATTGTGACCGAAGGAACTACGTGCACTGCCCTGAGCTCCTTGGAGGAAGGGGGGTATAAAAATGTGAAAACTAAATATTCACTGTTCTGCTCTACCTGACAAATTCATTGGGGGAAGGGGGGGTTGATCACAGGCTGTTGCTGATCGTGGTGATGCAGAGCCTTTGAATACCAGTTATAACCAGTACCTCTTCTAACTGAGTAAGGAGTCTGCTTAAGAAAACACACTCTTCTACTTAGCAAGGGGAAAGCAACTGACCTGGCACCTTTTCTACTGCTGCCAGTTCACCTTTGTGAATCTTCGGGTACAATCCTAACCCCTGATGTCAGTGCTTTCCAGCACTGACATAAGGGCCATGCAGCTCTGAGGTAAGGGAACAAGCATTCCCTTACTTTGAGAAGGCCTCCGTGAGTGACACCCAACTGCAGGATGCAGCACATGTCCCATTGGCACTCCTATGCTAGTGCTAGAAAGGGTAACCCCTTTCCCTCTCATCTTCTTAAGTGGTGTGAAAATATTCTTAATAATCATAGTGAGTACAGTAGTTATATAAGCGTAAGTACATGGAGCTGAATGGCATACAGCCACACCTTGACTTTACCACTTGACTTTCATCACTTTGCTCTTTCAGCCATTTTCAATTACAACCACTTTTCAAATTTCATCTACGTGCTTTCCCATTTTGTTCTATTTCATCCAACCTTTCACTATGTCCACCAACATATTTTTGTCTATTTTTCTTTTATTTCTGTTTATCTCTAGGTTTCACATGCATGCACTTGTATAATATAGTTATTGACCTTTTTCACTGGCTAAAATAAATTTGCAAACTAAATCAGGCTCCGCTTTGATGTTCATCTGCTTTTTAGTTTCATCCCTCACCTGGTCCCTGGTCCCTGCCTGGTCCCTCACCACACAAAAGTGCAGGGTATTGCTTTCTGCTTCCCCTATTCGCCCCTGCCTCCCTCTGCTGGCTCCCTCCAGTCACTTTCTGGAACAGGATCTCCAAACCCCAACCCGGGGGCCAGATGCGGCCCATGGCAAGTCTCTATCCGACCTGTGGCAAAACTCTGGTCCCCTGCAAGCCTCTGGCCCGCTCATCTGAATGTGACCAGAGCTGCGCTCCAGTTGTGTTTAGGGGGTGTTCTGAGGGCCAGGAGGCCACACGCCTCTCCTCAGATGACTTCTAAAGACCTAAAAGCATCACTTCCTGGTTTTCCTGAAAAAAAATTTAAGTGACATTTTTGGGCCTTAGGCTTTCTAATGTATTTATTTAAATTTTATATTTAAAATGTATTTATTTTTCTGGTCCTTGACACCATACCAGATATTTGATGTGGCCCTCTGGCCGAAAAGTTTAGAGACCCCTGTTCTAGATTGTAGACTTCTCAGCTTCAAAATTCCACTTGCAGCTCTTCACATGGAGCAGAGAGACTTTCTTGCATAGGAGGAGGCATCATTTCCATGTTGAGTGACATTTCTGTTTGTCTTGGGGATTATTGCTTGTGCAAAGTTAATAAATCCAATTTCATCCTCTCCCATTGATCTGTTCCATTGCTTCCATCCCCAAAAGAACCTTGCCCTTTTGGCAACACATGGGTTAGGTAGTAAGGGCCTGCCACATAATCCCAGGGCTTAATTTGTGGGAGGTGTCAGCCAGTCTTCCAGCCTGGAAATATGCCTCCCAGCCCATGTACTTGGCAAAAGACGCAGAAGAGAGAAAAGACATTTTGCACATGCTCTGATGCACTGTCTTTGTCCCTATCATTCAGTTTTGGCTTGGCACAAGAAAGTGACTCCTCTGGGAGCCCTCTCTGTGCCACACCTTGCCAGTATTCATGCTTCTTTCAAGTGGCCATTTGTCAAGAAAGTCAGGTTTGCTTCACTGCTTAGAACTGGTTGCATTACAAAATCCCAGGTGTGCCTTTCTTCCACATTCCTCTTGCACAATTAAGATGGGGGTGAACCACCTGGAATTAAGTCCAGACAAAAGTCAGGTTTCTTGGGCATGAGATTTGCTGATTCAAGGTCTCAGTGCCCAGATGGTCTGAACAGGGCTTAAGAAATACTCCTGGCCCCAGTCTTGCTTTTGGGTGACCAGGGAACAGGTATTGATCAGGGTGCATTTGCCCAGTTGGTGCTCCAGCTGCACCTGTTTCTGGATTTGACCATTCCTTAGTTTGATGAATGATCAAACTCATGGAAGAGTTTCTACCATCTCGACACAGGTCCCAGGAAGCCATCCCAGCAGCTGCAGAAGAAAGAATATGGGGTTATCCACGTCAAAAATATTTGTTCCAAAATGGGCAGCAATTCATTCAAATGTCATCATGAGAGCAAAGTTATTCTAAAATCCAGCATTCCTGACTTTATTAAGTACTACTCTTCCTTTCAGAAATCCAGACTGACATACCTCTGTTTCCTTCTTTGCTTCCTTGCATTGTATCATGAGAACATAAGAGCACTACTGGATCAGGCCAAAGGTCCGTCTTGTCCAGCTTCCTGCATCCCACAGTGGCCCACCAGATGCCTCAGGAAGCTCACAAGACAATAAGATATCCAAGTCCTGTTGCTACTCCCATGCACCTGGCATTTTGAGACAGCCTTACCATCGATTTGTACAATGGCATTATAATATGAGGGCAGAGGGCAGGAGGAGGACTGGAAGGAGGCATGGTAGGAGGAGGGAGCAGAGCGGAAGGCAGGCGGAACCAGTGGAGTTCGGTTCTACTGGAGCCAGAGTTGTGTTTCAACTACACAGTCCAACAGGGGACTCTCTGAATCTGCAACGGATCAAGAGCTGCTGCATAATCAAGTAGCCCCATTGCGGGGTTACTTTTCTTATCCAGGGGAAGGGGACAAAAGTCCCCTTCTCCTAAGGAGGCTGCAGCAGCTGCCCAGGGTGCGTTGGATGCCACGGCTGCCATCTTGGTGCCACAGCAGGCTCATGTTCTGGGCAGCTCTGGATTGGGCTGTTAATTCCTTTATCAGGAAAGGCCACTCACTGGGTCTTCTTTGACAAATTTTATTCTTTGAAACACATAAAGAACTTCATACCATTTCAGCAGGACATGGAGAAATATCAGGAACTTAAACAGTAAAACAAAGATGTGAAGGAAGGGACTCAACTTTGAATATGCTTCCCCCCAATCCACCCACCAGCATATATTACTCTGCATTGTGTTCCTTTTTCTGCACAGTAAGCCTTGACTGAGCACAGAAGTTCTTGCCACACTCCTGGCATGTATAGGGTGTTTTCCCAATGCACATTCGTTGATGACCTGCAAGGTGGCCATTCTGAGTAAAGCCTTTCCCACTCTTTGCACATATAGGGTTTCTCCCTTTTGTGGTAAACCACAGATACATCTCAGGGGTTCTAAGGGAACTATGGTGATTGAAGCTTTGTTCTCACTCCTGGCATGTATGGGGTTCCTTGTTTGTACTGCTTATCTGGTGAAATCTAAGGGCACTACTGACTACTATCGCTGTCCACACTCCTGGCACATATAGGACTTTCCCCCCATGTGGGTTCTCTGATGGGACCTAAGGGTGTTGTTGTAACTGAAACTCTTTCCACACTCCTTGCATGTATAGGGTTTTTTCCCTGTGTCTGATGTGATCTAAGGGCATAACTGTCCCTGAATCTTTTCCCACCCTCCTGGCATGTATAGGTTTTCTTCCCTGTGTGGATTCTCTGATCCACACAGGGAGCTACTGGGAGCTAAGAGCCAAGAGCTAAGGGAGCTACTGTCAATGTAGCTCTTTCCAGATTCCTGGCATAGATTAGGTTTTTCTCCTGTGTGGCTTCTTAGATGGTACGTAAGCTGGCTATTCTGAATAAACCTCTTTCCACACTCTTGGCATGTATAGGGTTTCTCCCCTGTGTGGATTCCCTGATGGGATCTAAGGGCACTACTGTGATTGAAGCTTTTCCCACACTTGACATGCATAGGGCTTTTCCCCTGTGTACTGAAGCTGCAGAAAACAAGAAATGCAGTCAGAAGAGGAAACTGCAGCTAGCTGGGGGATTCATTAGCAGTGGTTTTCCTGCTGCCCACAAGAGTAGTCAAGAAAAGCTGCAGGAGCCTGTAACTGCCAGAGGTTATGTTGATATTATGGTTTCTTCTTATACTGGGAGGTGAAGGGATCTCAGGGGTATATTATGGCTAATTGAAGGGTCTGGGTAGGTTTATATGGGTCTTAAGAGAGTCCTGCAGGACCAAACCCAAGGCCCATCTAGAACATTTTACCATTCAAAGTTTAAAGACAACACTCATTGTTTTTGCTTCTAAGAACATAAGAGCCCTGCTGAATCAGGCTAAAGGCCCATCTAGTCCAGCTTCCTGTAGGCCCACCAAGTGCTTCAGGGAGCACATAAGACAAGATACAACATGCGCCTTCCCCACATCTGGCATTCCGAGGCAGCCTGCCTCTAAAATCAGGAGCTTGCACATACCTACCATAATTTGTAACCCATGATGAACTTTTCCTCCAGAAATTTGTCCAGTTCCCTCTTAAAGGCATCTAGGTGATTTGCCAGCACCAGTTCCTATGGCAGGGAGTTCCACAGACTAATTGCATGCTGGGTCAAGAAATATTTTCTTTTGTCTGTCCTAACTCTCCCAACAATCATTTTACTTTATTATATAAAACAGAAAATATCTTGGACAATAATCCAAGAGACCAGGATGTTGTCTCTTTTCTTTTGCCCTTATCATGGTTGGCCAAACTCTTGCAAGTAACCAGAAGTGGGACTGAATTCTGGTCTCCAAACACTGTGCCAGAATCTTTTGCAGGAGATGAGGAGAAAAGGGCCACAAGAATAAGAAATAGCAAAGGGACAAAAAAGGGAAAAGGATTCAACTAGTTAAAAACAAGAAAGTTCAGATGCATGAAATACAGAAAGCTGTGTTGTTTCAACACTGATTCAACTGTCAGCAAGCCTGAGAAGATTACAATAAAATAATTTTATAAAAGATCAACAGCAATGGGCACCTTCCACTAGGCCTCAATCTCAGCAATAACCTCTGTAGCAAAAAAAAGGGGAGGTGTGGGCTGAGGGCCCAATCCTATCCAATTTTCCAGTGCCAATGGGGTGTGCACTGCATCCTGTGATGGGGATACAGTGGCAGAGGCCTCCTCAGAGTATGGGAAGATTTGTTCCCTTACCCTGGGGCTGCATTGCGGCTGCACTGGTGCTGGAAAGTTGGATAGGACTGGGCCCTCAGTCTCCTGGGAATCTGATATAAACCAGCTCCCCCTACTAAGCTTATAGTGTCGCATCTCCAAGCAGCTCAGACATTCTCCAACAGAGGTAGCAACTTGCAACCTGTTGATGCAGCTTCAAGGCCTCAGGTAACACCTGGGCATCCAGGACCACAGCTGGGTACAAAAGCACTCCCTGATAATGCACCATTTCCTTTCATCCCCTTTGGCGCCTAAGGCAAGCGTTGCTCGTTTGCCCAATGTGGGACAGTGGGATGTGTGAATGTCTTGTGAGGCAAATGTCTTATGTGCTTCTGAGTTTGCCAAAGAACATACTAATGGGAAAAGCCATCTGGTGCTTGCGATGCCAAATCTGAGATGAATGCAATAAAAATTACTCTGATGCTGCAGGACTTGGTAACTTTCCAGTGCACATGCTTTCCCCATTGCATTTCCGCTGGGGTTCTGTTTCTACTGCCTCCTCCCTTGTTTTCAGAGGTCATTTTGCACTAGGGGAAAGTTTGTATGTGCTCAGTACTTTGAGATTCTGGTTTCTGCCTCTTTCCATTCCTATTCCCCTACAGTCTTTCTTCCTGTGACCACTTGCAATCTACTAAGGATAGTGTAGGTTCATACAAAAAAAGAGGCAGGAACAAAATAATGAGCAGGATTTGATCTCAGTTTCCTTGGTAGCTGGGAGAATTTGAGTGACATGGCAATGTAAATTTATTTTTCAGGATTTTCTTTTGCTGCTTTCCAATTACCACATCCCCAATGCGCTTTATAGAGAAAAGGGGGGGGGAGGGTTCTCTGCTTTCTTACAAAAGAATTTCTTAACTTTCTTAAAAAGGATTCTTAAAGAAGAACTTTCTTAAAAAAGGATTCACAAGAGACACCAGCAAACAGCCACTCTGTTGTGCAAAACTGACTGAATTTCTGCCTGAAACCCTGAAGAACTTTTATATCTGTCCTTGAGCTATTCCTGAATGCAGACTAGAGTTTAGGATGCCCCACATGAATCACAAGCTGGTAGTCCTTTCCAGGGCTTAGATTATGCTGTGAATGGACAAGGAAGAGTCAAAATTATTTTGGCCTTTGATAATGGCAAAAGGCCATTGACAGAAATGGAACCTCAGCATTAGGTTGCCTTTTGTGAAAACCATTCTATGTTCCTTGTCTCATTAGTTCTGGGTGGTTAAGAACATAAGAACATAAGAACAGCCCCACTGGATCAGGCCATAGGCCCATCTAGTCCAGCTTCCTGTATCTCACAGCGGCCCACCAAATGCCCCAGGGAGCACAACAGATAACAAGAGACCTCGTCCTGGTGCTCTCCCCTACATCTGGCATTCTGACTTAACCCATTCCTAAAATCAGGAGGTTGCGCATACACATCATGGCTTGTACCCCATAATGGATTTTTCCTCCAGAAACTCGTCCAATCCACTTTTAAAGGCGTCTAGGCTAGACGCCAGCACCACATCCTGTGGCAAGGAGTTCCACAGACTGACCACGCGCTGAGTAAAGAAATATTTTCTTTTGTCTGTCCTAACCCGCCCAACACTCAATTTTAGTGGATGTCCCCTGGTTCTGGTATTATGTGAGAGTGTAAAGAGCATCTCCCTATCCACTCTGTCCATCCCCTGCATAATTTTGTATGTCTCAATCATGTCCCCCCTCAAGCGTCTCTTTTCTAGGCTGAAGAGGCCCAAACGCCGTAGCCTTTCCTCATAAGGAAGGTGCCCCAGCCCCGTAATCAGCTTAGTCGCTCTCTTTTGCACCTTCTCCATTTCCACTATGTCTTTTTTGAGATGCGGCGACCAGAACTGGACACAATACTCCAGGTGTGGCCTTACCATCGATTTGTACAACGGCATTATAATATTAGCCGTTTTGTTCTCAATACCCTTCCTAATGATCCCAAGCATAGAATTGGCCTTCTTCACTGCCGCCGCACATTGGGTCGACACTTTCATCGACCTGTCCACCACCACCCCAAGATCTCTCTCCTGATCTGTCACAGACAGCTCAGAACCCATCAGCCTATATCTAAAGTTTTGATTTTTTGCCCCAATGTGCATGACTTTACACTTACCGACACTGAAGCGCATCTGCCATTTTGCTGCCCATTCTGCCAGTCTGGAGAGATCCTTCTGGAGCTCCTCACAATCACTTCTGGTCTTTACCACTCGGAAAAGTTTGGTGTCGTCTGCAAACTTAGCCACTTCACTGCTCAATCCTGTCTCCAGGTCATTTATGAAGAGGTTGAAAAGCACCGGTCCCAGGACAGATCCTTGGGGCACACCGCTTTTCACCTCTCTCCATTGTGAAAATTGCCCATTGACACCCACTCTCTGCTTCCTGGCCTCCAACCAGTTCTCAATCCACGAGAGGACCTGTCCTCTAATTCCCTGACTGTGGAGTTTTTTCAGTAGCCTTTGGTGAGGGACCGTGTCAAATGCCTTCTGAAAGTCCAGATATATAATGTCCACGGGTTCTCCCGCATCCACATGCCTGTTGACCTTTTCAAAGAATTCTATAAGGTTTGTGAGGCAAGACTTACCCTTACAGAAGCCATGCTGACTCTCCCTCAGCAAGGCCTGTTCGTCTATGTGTTTTGGTTCTGTCGCAAGCCACTGCCTTGTCAGGGTTGACAATCCTGAGTACGGGGAACTGACTCAGTATTGAAAGAGCTTCCTACCTACTTTTTTTGTGAATCCTCCCTGTGCATCTTTGGCATGGTGCTGCTTTTATAACAATAAAAACAAATTTATATGCAATAAAAAATGTGTCATTGTTTGGTGTGTGTAATTGTATCCAGGGATGCAGACTTGGTTGTTTGTTTTGAAACACTACCCACATCTTGATGTTGCAGAATTTGTTGCTGTATGTATCTGTTGATAATACTGTACTTCTGAGCTTCTAGATAAAATATGAATTCCTAAACTTAATTTTACAACACCCCAGTTTTATTTCACCCCTTGGCTTAGTTAAGTGAGCAGAATCTGCAACAATGTAGATATTTTTTTTTTCTTGTAGCTGAGAACATCCAAGGAGCAGGTGGTAGTCCTGTCTCCTGGGAGCATTTCTTCCACTCTTTAATGCTGTATCATGAATACCTGTGGAAAGATCTGCCAAGTGCAGATAGCATTCAGTATCGCCACCTCCCCCTGAGAGGCATCACACAGAAAGAGCAGGATGCATTGATTACCTTTCTACAACTTACAAGCACTATAGTAAAGTGGGTAGGTAATCTTTTTCTTGTTGATACATTCAGGATTCCAACAAGAAGCTGACGGAACATACCAAGATCCAGGTCTACAGAGCTTGCTTGTACTGCAGTGAGTCATGGACTCTTCGCTCACAACAGGAGAGGAAACTGAACACTTTCCACATGCGCTGCCTCCGATGCATCCTTGGCATCACCTGGCAGGACAAAGTTCCAAACAACACAGTCCTGGAATGAGCTGGAATCCCTAGCATGTATGTACTGCTGAAACAGAGACGCCTGCATTGGCTCGGTCATGTTGTGAGAATGGATGATGGCCGGATCTCAAAGGATCTCCTCTATGGAGAACTCGTGCAAGGAAAGCGCCCTACAGGTAGACCACAGCTGTGATACAAGGACATCTGCAAGAGGGATCTGAAGGCCTAAAGAGTGGACCTCAACAGGTGGGAAACCCTGGCCTCTGAGCGGCCCACTTGGAGGCAGGCTGTGCAGCATGGCCTTTCCCAGTTTGAAGAGACACTTGGTCAACAGTCTGAGGCAAAGAAGGAAGGCCCATAGCCAGGGAGACAGACCAGGGGCAGACTGCACTTGCTCCCGGTGTGGAAGGGATTGTCACTCCCGAATCGGCCTTTTCAGCCACACTAGACGCTGTTCCAGAACCACCATTCAGAGCGCGATACCATAGTCTTTTGAGACTGAAGGTTGCCAACAGACCCTCTAAGTACAGGTGTGCGCCACTTAATAAAAGGGATAAGTTCTCCTATCCTTGTTGTGTGATTTGGTCCTTAAGTGAACATTTCACCCAATAAGAACATAAGAACAGCCCCACTGGATCAGGCCATAGGCCCATCTAGTCCAGCTTCCTGTATCTCACAGCGGCCCACCAAATGCCCCAGGGAGCACACCAGATAACAAGAGACCTCGTCCTGGTGCTCTCCCCTACATCTGGCATTCTGACTTAACCCATTCCTAAAATCAGGAGGTTGCGCATACACATCATGGCTTGTACCCCATAATGGATTTTTCTTCCAGAAACTTGTCCAATCCCCTTTTAAAGGCGTCTAGGCTAGACGCCAGCACCACATCCTGTGGCAAGGAGTTCCACAGACTGACCAATCTAGTGTCTTTGTTGTGTAAACAGACACTCCCTGCCAGACACTTGCAGGCTGCACAGGCTACTGGAGAGGAATTGCCTCTTCTTTGCATTAAGAGTTTGTTCTGTAAACAGACACTCTGCTGCAGGCTATGGGAGATCTGATTGCCTCATTAAGAACTCTTTGTTGTACTTTGACCACCCACCGTCCTATATGCAGTCTGTTGTTATGAGGTTCATTGTTAAGCGGTGCACGCATGTGGTTGTGCTTCTTTGAACACCAGCTAGTCTTCTCCTGCCTGCTGCTTTGCAGGCACTTAAAGACTTCCAATGTTCTTTCCACACCATAGTAGAACCCGGTCACATGCCTCCCTCCAGAACCAGAATCAGAGCAAGGAGAGCACATACGTGCGGTCATCTGCTACACTGCTGTTCTTACAGACTCTATCCACTAATCAAAGGCTGCAATCCTAGCTGCATTTAGCTGGGAGTGAGCCCCACTGCCTATAATGAGACTTCAAACTGTTGCAATCTTAAAATACGTATAGGATTGTGATAAAAGAGTAGCAGAGATGGTGCGCTGACTTTATTTTTCCCCAGAGAAAGGAGGATCAAATCCCACAAACTTTGGACTATATTTACAAAAGGATGTCAAAAAGTGGAAGCAGGAGTTTCAGGTGTAGTCTTCAAAGCTGTGGGCGATAATAGGAGGGGGATTACAGATGGAGGGTGGGAGTATTCAAGATGAGCCTGTCTTCAGATGCTGTGATGCTGTTGTCTAGATACTAATCACCCAAGCCAAAAGCAGGTTCCCCAAGCAATGGGCCAGACCCTGGAGACCTGTGCAAATGACTGAATACAAAATAAGAGTAATGGCAGAGGAGGTTGTGTGCTTGGAAGATTTCAGTTGCAGTTCAAGGAGAACTCTTTCAAGCTAGACAACTACCTGCTGTCTCAAGTTAAAGCAGAATGGTTTCCATCTCACAGATCCATTTAAATTCATCACTGCACATTTCAGAACGGATCTGCCTGGCTTGAATCACCGCACAGCTACTTCCGGCCTTGGACAGTGATCCCGCAAACCTGGGGGCAAAGAATGAATATTTTGAGGGAGAAAGGAGGAGCGTCTTCCTTTGGCCAAACAAGAGGGCAATGTTGTGTTTCCTTCCAGACATTCCCCAGATGTGGAAAAGAGTTAT
This sequence comes from Tiliqua scincoides, assembly GCF_035046505.1. Lineage (NCBI taxonomy): Eukaryota > Metazoa > Chordata > Lepidosauria > Squamata > Scincidae > Tiliqua > Tiliqua scincoides. The sequence continues at coordinate 2,776,710 of NC_089829.1, forward strand.
TAATTTCCATAATGCCATTTGCGCAGGGTGCTTTACAGAGAATGAAAATGTAGATCCCTGCTCCGAAAGGCCAACAATCAGAAATTAACACAAGGGAAACAATAGGAGGGAAGGGGGATGGAGGCAGGAGAAGTGTGTGTGATATAAGTTAAGGTGAGTTACAGTAGCTAATGGCATGCTGTCAAAGGCATATACTAATTTCAAGGGTGGGCCAGCTTCAGTCTTGCAAAGTCAACTCACCTGCCCCCTTCCCCCTTCTACTACTACTACTAGCCCCCTTCTACTACTAGCATAACAGGATCTCTAGCATCCACCAATGAGTTTTAAATTTACAAAGCAAAAGTGTGTTGGTTCCAGGGTCACTAATTTGCGATCATCCACCTCTGTTTGCACACTCGCCTGTCCTTTTCCTCCTGTTCCTTGGATTGGAAATGGAAGAGAGATGCAGAGGGGAAGAGAAAGTGCCTAGCCCCCCACCACACCTTATCTTCTGCTCTGTTCTTCTCTTTGTTTTTCCATTCCGGGGAGCAGGGAAAAGAAGTGGAACAGTAAAGATGGAGGAGACAAATGAAATTGATCAACCCCCCCCCCCCCAATCTGTCTTGTGAGACAATCTCCCCACTTGGCCTCATGAACTTCACAGCCCAGCACTACAGCATTCCTGTGATGACTGTTCCTGTGATGTCCCTCAACATCTGTCATCCCATGCTAAGTTTTTTTACTCCCATCAGTAGCAGAGGAATCCCTGCAGGTGAGTGCCACATGAATTACATGCCAGAATTGACCTGTCCTCTGAACACCAAATTCTGGAGAGGGGAAGGCATTCAGATGTCCAGCTACTCTCCTCTGGGATGATGCCAACCTTGCCAATATCACAGTGGATGAGATCATCAAAATTCTTTTGTGTTTGATAAAGTGATTAACACAAGATAAACACTCACATGGTTTGATTGTACAACGAACCATCTATCCAGGACCAGCTCTTCCACCTGGGTGAAATGTGAAGTCCAATCCAAAACCGATATTCTCCTTGGATGTTCTTCTTAATAAATTCCTGTGGGAATTTATTATACGAGAAAAGAAGCCTTAATCCTCTCTTTGTGATTTTTTTATGTAGGGAAAAAAAATTCAGATCACAGCCCATATTATACAGGTCTTACCCAGAGCCTTGGGTCCCCCCAACATCACATGTACTGGATGCCACTGTCTTCCTGACCAACCTTGGAAAGGGGGAAAGCACCCTGATCTAGCTGGAGCACACAGAAGTTGGATAGTGTCCACTGAGCAGGTGGGCTCTCAGGAGCACCTGGGCCTTTGGCTGGTGCCCAACCTGGCCAACCTCCAGCCCTGAAATGGATCTTCTGCTGCTGCTGTGCTAGGAAACCTGAGGGACTGTGCTGGTCTCCTCTTCACATGGAGCTGAGGCTGAATGTTTAACCCAGTTCACAAGTCTAGTTCTGGCATAGCGCCAGAAACCAAAAAGACCGACTGTTTGCAACCCATCCCATCATCCTGATATACCACTCCAGCCCTTCTTACCATCTCTTCTGTGTCCTGAATCACAAGGAAATGACCTTCCCTGTTGGTGCAGTCAGTCTGGGAATCATGCCATGTTTTGGTTCCTTCAGAAAACCAGTAGCACCTCCCTTTTTCTGGCACCCAGTTGGCTGGACAAAGTTTACACTCCGTCTTCTCTATAAGGAGAGAAAGTAAATGGGTTTTCCCCACACTCTGATGTTGAAGCCTTTTACTGCTCTGATAATGAATAACTGTGCAACCCTAGGCACATCAACTCAGATGTAAGCCCCACTGAGTTCAATGCGACTCACAGGTAAGTGAGACTTGAATTGCCCCCAAAGTCTTATGGCTTGCTTTCTTTACTGTAAAAAGCAACCCAGAGCAGCTCTCTGAATAATGAAAAAAGAAACAATAATGAAAAACAATAATTATTCAACAGAAATTACAAATGCTCCAGAGACTGGGGGCAAACCACTGGCATTGCTAGGGGGGTGCGGGCCGCACCAGGTGACACGCCAGGGGTGGTGACACGCCCTGGGGGTGATGTGCTAACATCACGGGGTTAGGAGCCACTGCATGGTGCTATATACCATTGGATGCGGAATGGCCAGCAGAGTGCAGTGCAAAAAATGGAATTGAAATAGCTCCTTTCGTTCAAAAGTTATGGCCAAAAAACTTGAAGGAAAAAATGCATGGAGCCCTATGAATTGAAAGTGAGCCATCCATCAGAAAGGGCAGGCTGAGAGGAATCCAACAACATCAGGATGGTCCCGATCCAATTAATGCAGACCCCCAAAAACACCCGAGAAGCTCCCCCCAGCTGTGAGTCTGAGCCTGAGCCCAAAACGAAGCCACATGACAGCATTTACTCGCGAGGAGGTGAACTTGCCTTAGTGGAGGCAGGCTGAGAGGCTCATAAGAACATAAGAACATAAGAACAGCCCCACTGGATCAGGCCATAGGCCCATCTAGTCCAGCTTCCTGTATCTCACAGCGGCCCACCAAATGCCCCAGGGAGCACACCAGATAACAAGAGACCTCATCCTGGTGCCCTCCCCTACATCTGGTATTCTGACTTAACCCATTCCTAAAATCAGGAGGTTGCGCATACACATCATGGCTTGTACCCCATAATGGATTTTTCCTCCAGAAACTCGTCCAATCCCCTTTTAAAGGCGTCTAGGCTAGACGCCAGCACCACATCCTGTGGCAAGGAGTTCCACAGACCGACCACGCGCTGA